>NC_052154.1:67662095-68325845 GCF_902713615.1 Scyliorhinus canicula | reverse complement strand
GGGGGTCGGGTCGGGAGCTCCGGGGACAAGGCTGGGCGATCCGGGGGCTGGCGTCGGTTGTTAGGCCGGGTTTGGAGCTCCGAGGCCCGGGTCGGCTCCAAATCGAGGTCGGGGCTTCACTTCCGGTTTGGGCCCGATCTTCTTCCAGGTCACGGAGGTCAGGTTGGGTCGGGTCAAAAGGTCTCCAAGGGACTCGGAGGATCTTCAAGCCTGCAAGAGAAGATAAAAGTGATGACAACCCATTCTGCAATGAGCTCTGGTTCTCTGCATTGTTTGACAACGTCTGACTCTTGCCCACGGTAGCACTTCCCACCGTTCACCTGGGTGATCCCTGTATGCAAACTGGCCAGTCCATCACACAGTCCCATCAAATCCTTGGGGTGGTGGAGGTGGGGACGATGAGGTGAAGGGCCACTGGAGCGCTAAGCGCTGGCTGAATTGCGGTCCCTGGGCCAAGCCCACCCCAATTGTCTGCCCATCCTCCTCCCCCCACCCTAGATCCCTGTGCGGCAAGCCCATACCAGCCCACCCCTCACACCCATTTGACAGAGCACCGAGGCAGGTTGTAACATTGTACACAGGTGTCTAATGTGAAAACCGATTTACAGATTCATGCCCTAGCCCCTATCGCAAAACTGTGCCCTGCACGCATGCCAACTTAACTGGTGTATTTATTTTATGATGTTTCGGACCCTAACACTATGCCTAGGTTGATTCCCAGGCGGTACATCAACAGTGGAGGGAACCGCAACTCAGCGGGGTCTCACTTCCTCGCCCAATGTCGACCTCCACCCTGGCGATTGCCCTTTTTCAGGCCCTCCGACCATGTCCAGTGGCCTCTGTTCTGCTGAGGTGAGGGGCTGCAGGTCTGGGAGTCCCCTCGAGTCTTCTCCAGCTCCTGGCGGTTATGAGCGGTCTGCTCCTTGGGGGACTAGGGTGGGACAGAAAACACAAAGTGTTTACAGTCCGACGCATTCACCCGGGGGTGGGTAGCTGGTGGTTTCCGGGGCACCCGGCGATGGAGGCCGGTATGGGTACCCACATGTGGTGCAGGGTGGGGGTACGGTCGCCCTCTGAGTGGGGGTGGGGAGGTGGAGGGGGGATTGTTTATGGGCGTGTAGGACGGGGGTTGGTGCCAGGGGCACAGTGCTGCCTACTCAGCCTGGCCACCCTGATGAGGTTGTGCAGATTTTCCCGTAGATGCTGGTCAGTCCAGACAGTGTTGCCCATGGCGCTGACCACCTCTGCCACTTGCATCAGGGCCTGGCGAATGGCAGCGGCTGGTAGCCTCCTTCCCACCCAAGGGTACAGGGTCGCCCGACTCTCCTCCACAGTGTCTAGCAGGGTCTCCAGTTCTGCATCGGTGAACGTCAGGGCCACATGTCTTGTTGGCTGGGATAGTGCATGTGGGGAGTGAAATGAAGTGTGTATATTTGGCTGCCTACTCACTCCTGAGTATCGATCACGGACCCAGTGAACCTGGCATCGTTTCTCATTGAAATCGATTGTGTTCCACGTGGCGCCGGTTCTAGCCCCTTAACGGTTAATGAATCGGCCCAGAGGTGGCGCCAGTTGTGCTGTCGTAGAAGTCCGCGAATCTAACCCGGTGTCAACACTTAATCTCAGGAATGGAGAATCTGATTGCAGGTGTCTGAGCAAAGTGATGAATGGAGAATAACAAAATTCAAGTGCACTGATTGTTCTCTTTATTTGTTTGTGGGACGTGGATTGTCACAGGCTGTCACAGCAGTTAATGCTCATCCCTGATTGCTCTTGAGGGGGCAGCTAAGTGTCAACTACATTGCTGTGGGTCTGAAGTCACATGTAGGCCAGGCAGGCCGGGGTAAGGATAGCATATTTGCTTCCATAAAGGACATTAGTGAATCAGTTGGGTTTTTAAGATAATCGACAAAGGTCCTTTTTAATTCCAGATTTTTATTAAATTCAAATTTCACCATCTGCAGTGGTGGGATTTGAACCTGGATCCCCAGAGCATTATTGTGGGTCTCTGGATTATTAGTGCAGTGACAATACCACTACATCACCGCCTCCCCATAATTTTAATTGTTCTACTGTTGGTGGCCAGGCCTTCAGTTGCCTCAACCTAAACTCCAGAATTCCCTCCCCACCTCTCAGCCTCTTACTTTCATTCTTTAAGGCACATCTTCACACTTGGCTTCGGCCAAACTTTACATCATTTAATGTCATCTTATGTGACTCAAATGTTTCTTTTTAATAATCTTCCTGTGGAGTGCCTTAAGCTGGGAGAGTGGTGGTTCTTGCTAGATTATTCCAAAAATGTTTTGCTCTGAACGAATAAGTTTTACCGATATAACTTCTAAATTTATTTCTCGTTGACTTTTATTTATACTCTTCAGTGGTATTTTGAAGTAATAATCTCAGTTTATCTTGTATATAAAATAAATTCCATATCTTTCAATTAGGTCATTTAAACTTCAAATCCTTTCTCCTTTTTACATGAGATGTTCTTGTTCTTTTCTGTGTCCTCGCTGTCAATGTTTCTGGCATCGCGTCTAAAAGTGAATAAAGTACTTTGTGTTATCCAGGAAGCTATTACATTTTTGCATAACCTCTTGTTCTGGCTTTATGTAGGCTTGTAGTCTGCATACTTTTCAACTTGCTTTGGCTCATTGTCTTGGTATTGAAAATGGCTGTCTACTATTATTGCCTGGGCTCCTTCTAAATGTCTCTGCATAAATCCAATTAATTGTTAATTGTACACAACTGTCCCCCATTATTTCAGTCTAAATGTACTTCTTTTTCAGTTACCAATATTCATTGATTTGCGATGTGTCTGCCCAATCTGTTTTGCAAATCTTTAGTTGCATCCACGACAGATCTTATTCTCATGTCTGTCCTACAGTTAAGGTTTGGGTATCCAAGTTTTCATATAGATTGGAAAACAGTAAGTCCTTTGCAGGACCCACACTGAGCAGTTCACACTGCCTCCTCATCTTCCAAGCACAGTCTGACCGATTACCAATACGTCTTTAAAATTCTGGGGGGCATTAAAAACCCAGCAGCCAATCCTTTGAACGAAGAAAGCTAAAGTGAGGTTGAATGTGAAAAGCACTCCTTTCTCAGGGAATAGTCAACTGATGGACCAGTATTTTGGAGCTGGAGCAAGGACTGTCTGCTTGCAATCCTTCGACAGGTATCAAGATACTTCTCTGAAAAGAGGATTGATCATGGCAGAAGAAAAGCAAGATGAGCATTTTTGGAAATACTTTCTTATTAATCTTTTTTTCAATGTTTCCAATTAAGGGGCAATTTAGCATGACTAATCCACTACCTTGCACATCTTTGGGTTGTGCGGGTGAGACCCATGCACCAACATGGAGAATGTGCAAACTCCACACAGACAGTGACCCGGGGCCGGGATTGAAACCGGGTCCTCAGCGCCGTGAGGCAGCAGTGCTAACCACTGCACCACCGTGCCACCCTTCTGTGGAAATACTTAAACGACATGCAAGGGGTTGCTTTTTTTCCCTTCATTCTTTCATGGCATATGGGTGTCACTGGCAAGGCCATCACTTGCTCCCCACCCCCAATTACGCTTGAACCGAGTGACTTGCCACACCATTTCAGGGGACAGTTACAGGTCAACCACATTGCTGTGGGTTTGGAGTCAGCGATAGCGAGAAGACCCCACAAACGCCAGCCCGAGACACCTTGGAGCAGCAGCCCGGGGACGACACTGACTTCCCGTCACAGCTGTCGCCAACACCCTCCACCATCCCAGAGATACTCGCCTCGATTGAGCATGTTAGTGAAGAGGCTCATGGGGCATTGTCCGGTGCACAGCACACACGTGCAGCGGTACATCAGGTGGATGTAGGAACCTCCAAGGGGCTGGACAGTCGGAGGGTGGTCCGACCCCAGGGACTAGCCAGTCAGGTCTCGGGCATCTCGAAAGAGCAGTCCCATTGATAATGGAGACAGACAAAGAGCCGAGGACTACATGAGGGGTTGTCAACAACCATTCAGCACCTGCAGGGGCAGTTGGAGGAGTCCAACCACCTGCAGAGGCAGGAGGCAGTGCTGACAATGTGTGCCTCCCAGGCCAACACTGAATGGCAGCGGAGCCCTGTCATGATATGCAAACATGCAGCTAATGAACACATAGAATAGGACACAACCAATGAGCAGTCAGGACACTCAGGGGTGGTATCTCACTATAAAAGGGATGAGGCACTCACACCCCATCTCTTTCCACAGACCAACATCTACAGAGTGAGACAGGGTGTATCCTCAGCATCACACCCCAGCACATGGCTTAGAGCAAGGTTGGTTCAGTTAGACTGAGTTACTACATTTAGATTAGCATAGAGTCAAATTCATTGAGAACTGTGCTAATAGTTCAATAAAACTGCATCAAGTAGCAGCTTGTGTTATTCCAAATTACATAACACAACATGATACCGGGAGTCTGCTAAATCTAGATAGTTCAACTCAGCAAGATCCGTGACGACCAGTGAATGTATACCGGCACAATGGAAAAGATTGTGGCTCCTCACCAGCTCAGGAACTCCGGCAATCTCAATGCCAACTGGCTGACATAGAGGCAGAAATTGCAGCTTTACGTCGAAGCATCAGACCTCAATGGTGTGTCTGATGCATGGAAGATAGCTCTTTTCCTCACCACACTGGGTGATCACACCTTGGAAATATTCAACTCCTTTTACTTCGCCGAAGACCAGGACAAGCCAAAGTTTCAGACCATCCTGGACAAGTTTGACAGCCACTGTGAGGTGGACACCAACAAAATCTTCGAGCGCTACATATTCAAACAGCGATTGAAAGGTAAAGATGAATCCTTCACCTCATATTTAACTAACCTTAGACTGCTAGTGCAATCCTGCAACGTCAGTAAATTTGCAGATGATACGAAGATTGGTGGAGTTGTGGATAGTGAGGAGGGCTGTTGTCGGCTGCAAAGAGACATAAATAGGATGCAGAGCTGGACTGAGAAGTGGCAGATGGCGTTTAACCCTGAAAAGTGTGAGGTTGTCCATTTTGGAAGGACAAATATGAATGCGGAATACATGGTTACTGGTAGGGTTCTTGGCAATGTGGAGGAGCAGAGAGATGGGGTGTAGATTAATTTGTTTTTAATCTAGGACAAACGTTCGGCACAACATCATGGGCCGAAGGGCTTTTTCTGAGCTGTATTTTTCTATGTTCTATGTTGTATTCACTGTCGAGACAGATCATAGGCCTCTGGTCCACATCATCCACAAGGACCTGAATGACTTGACGCCTCGGTTGCAGAGAATCCTGCTTAAACTTAGGAGGTATGACTTCACCTTGGTGTGTACACCTGGCAAGGAGCTCATCATCGCTGATGCATTGTCCCGCTCCATTACCTCGCCCAGTGAGCCGCTGGAGATCATGCAGCACATTGAATCGCAGGTGCAGCTGTTTGCTAGCACTCTCCCGGCGACAGTTGAGAATGTAGTTCTCATCCATGATGAGACAACCAAAGACCACCTCTTGCAGCATGTCATCCACAACCTCACTACTGGCTGGCAGAAAGGGCAGTGCCCACAATTTTACAATGTGAAGGATGACCTGACGGTGATTGATGGTATCCTCCTCAACATAGAATATGAACATAGAACATACAATGCAGAAGGAGGCCATTCAGCCCATCGAGTCTGCACCGACCCACTTAAACCCTATCCCCGTAATCCAATAATCCCACCTAACCTTTTTTGGTCACTAAGGGCAATTTATCATGGCCAATCCACTTAACCTGCCACGTCTTTGGACTGTGGGAGGAAACCGGAGCACCCGGAGGAAACCCACACAGACACGGGGAGAACGTGTAGACTCCGAACAGACAGTGACCCAGCAGGGAATCGAACCTGGGACCCTGGTGCTGTGAAGCCACAGTGCTAATCACTTGTGCTACCGTGCCGCCCAGAACACTGGACAGGATTGTCATTCCGCTGAGTCTCCAGAGCTTGGTGCTGCGCCAGATTCATGAGGGACACCTGGGCGTCGGGAAGTGCAGACGCAGAGCCCGGCAAGCTGTCTACTGGCCCGGCATCAGCCAGGACAACACGAACATGGTCCTGAACTGTGCTACCTGTCAGCGGTTCCAGCCAGCACAGAGCAAGGAGACGCTCCAAAAGCATGACATAGTGACCTCTCCGTGGTCCAAGGTTGGCATCGACCCCTTTCAGGCGAATGGTCGCGACTATGTATTGATCATCGACTATTTCTCGAATTACCCTGAGGTGCTGAAGCTCCCGGACCTCACTTCTCAGACCATCATCAAAGCCTTAAGGAGACGTTCTCAAGGCATGGCATCCTAATCACTGTCAAGAGCGACAATGGCCCCTGCTTTGCAGTCGAGAATGGTCCAGTTTGCCAGGTCATACAATTTCCAGCATGTCACTTCCAGTCCGCACTATCCACATTCCAATGGAAAAGTCGAGAAAGGGGTGCACATTGTGAAACAACTCATCTGCAAGGCCGCGGACTCTACTTCCGGCATACACCTTGCACTGCTCGCGTACAGGGCAACTCCATTGTCCACTGGCATGTCACCGGCTCAACTCTTGGTGAACAGGGACCTGCGGATGACACTTCCAGCCATAGACCTGCCCAACCTGGATCACCTCCCGGTGCTGCAGAAGATGCAGCAGCTCAGCGACCATCAAAAGCAGGGCTATGATGCCCATGCCACCGATCTGGCCGTGCTGTCCCCGGCAAACACTGTCAGGATTCAGATACCAGATGGTGGGTGGCCTGCCATGGCTGTCATTGTTCGACAGGCAGCGCCCCGCTCTTATGTTGTATGTATGGCTGATGGCTCCATCGTGCAAAGGACTCGACGGGCACTGCGCAAAGTTACCTGCCCGCAATCACTTTCTCCTCCATTTCCATATGTTGAATTGCCACCTCCTGATACCTCGTATCACGAGGCCGCCAGTCAGGTTTCCATCCCGCCTGTCAAGGTGTTGTCGCCCCCTCCTCCACCTCTCTGGCGGTTGACCAGGATCAGACGCAAGCCTCAGGGACTGGACTTGTGAACGTTTGTTTTGTTTGCTCTGTTCTGTTGTCCTCCGTCAGTCACGTTAGACAGACCTATTCACATGTAAATACATTCACATACGCCAACAAAACATTTTTTAAAAGGGGGAGATGTCAAGATATGCAAACTTGCAGCGAATGAACACAGAGAATAGGACACCACCAATAAGCAATCAGGACACTCAGGGCTGGTATCTCACTATAAAAGGGATGAGGCACTCACATCCCGCCTCTTTCCACAGACCAACATCTACAGAGTCAGACAGGGTGTATCCTCAGCATCACACCCCAGCACGTGGCTTAGAGCAAGGCTGGTTCAGTTAGACTGAGTTACTACATTTAGATTAGCAGAGAGTCGAACTCATTGAGAACTGTGCTAATAGTTCAATAAAACACATTGAACTCACTTCAAAGTCTGGAGCATCTTTTACTCAAAACTGCATCAAGTGGCAGCTTGTGTTATTCTAAATTACATAACACAACAAGCCCCAGGGGTTTGCTCCAGTCGCACCCCGATCCCACAGAGTAGTCCGGGGGCTATCTGGCACCCCAAGAGAGGAAGAGATAATAGGGCCCATTCCAGTGACTCCCGCAGGGGAGGTGCTAGTACACCACAGCGCCTCGGACTCTCAGACTCCAACTGCTCCCCATCGATGGCCGCATCCGACGGGCAGCGGGCAGAACAGGGTGGCACCACACCTAAGTGACAGCCGGGCCCACCCGGGCCTGGTCGCTACAGAAGGTAGCTGCAAAAGGGGACCCAAATCACAGGGTGGCAAAGCGCCTTCAGCCGCCTCCACGTTTGATGTGCCACCTGGCGATCCACCTAAATGTAGCGTTCTGGCCCGTAAGGCCAGAAGGGTAGACACCTGTTTAGATGGCATTGCAGCACATAGGATTGCGTTAGTGTAATAGTCACCACTGTTGTATTATGTTGTATATATTGGTATTACGGTAAGGCCCCTGTACTACAGGTACGAGGGTAGATCCCTACCTGCTGGCTCTGCCCAGTAGGCTGTCCGAACAGCAGCCATTTCGCCAGCTGCTGTAGGAGGCCACACATCTCTGTGTAATAAAGCCTCGATTGCTCTCTACTTCCGCCTCATTGTAATTGATAGTGCTAGGGACAAACCATTATAGAGATGTCCACATGTTCTTTGTAAAATAAACACCTGTGCACAAAAGTTCCAACCTGCCTCGGTGCTCTGTCTGGGCTGGCTGCAGAAGGGGTGCTGGGGGGGGGTGGAGATGGGCAAACTGTGGAGGTGGTCATGGGCCGGGGACCCCCGATCAAATCCTGTACATCACTCCGGTACCCTGCCTCTCAATCTCCCTCTTGCCCATTATGTTCCCCTCACTACCTGTCCCCACACCCCGTCCCCACCTTCGCCACCCCAAGGTTCAGTGGGACCATGTGATGGAATGGCCAGCATGCAGGAATCACCCAGATGGACGGTGGAAAGAGATACCTCGGCCAGTTGAGCGGCCGGCTCGCCATTCTCACTGGCCACCTCCTATTCGTCTGGGGCAAGCTCCTCTGCTGCAGGTTCCTCCCGAGCAGATTCTGCTCGTACAGCATCAGTGCATCCGTCAGGGCTGTGGTGGCCGGGATAAAGGCCACCATTCCTGGTTGGATTCCAAATTCCATTGTCTGTCGGTGGGTGAAAGTCAAACATGTTGGCATACAGTGTACCTGCGTGCCCAACCAGGTTCACCGGGCTACACGGTGGTGCCAGCCTGCACTGCTACCCCTGCCCCCACATGTCCCCCTGCCCCCCCCAACTCCTCCCCCCATCCCCACACCCATCCCTGGCCATTCCCCTGGTTCTCTGCACCGCACCTCTGGCCCCGTAGGCAACCAGGTACCGCAGGGGCCTCTGGCCCCGGCACCCGTCCCTACTGGCAGCGGTACCGGTGTCCGGCACTATCCATGCCAGAGGAACTCTGGGCCCCATCCGGTTCTCTCCTTTAGGGGTTACCATGGGCGTTACTCTTACGTGGGCCATGTGTTGCCCCACTGGAGGGTGACTTCTGGTAGTGTTGTGGGGAGGGGTTGGGGTGGGGTGGAGGGTGGGGATGAGGTGGAGGTTGGGGGGGGAGGGCACCCATACTGCTGGTGTCACTCTGGACAACCACGGCTGCCTTGCAGGCTACGGCAGTGACAGTCCATGCCTGGACATCCCAGCTTCAGGTGTCAACCCCTCAGTCTACCCCTGGTCACCCCCTTCTACTCCCCCCCCCCCCACCCCCCGGCCCTAAAAGATGGTCCCCCCGCCAGCCATTCCAGTGGCAGAGTCAGCAGCCCACGGTTGCATCTCTGGGCACATGTTTCCGATTTTTAAAACAACAAGAGAACCGCGGCATCGGTAATTCCACCCGGTGGAGGCAGGCTTCGTGGGAGGCCGGAAAATACCAGATTGGGCCCGTTAATGATATGCCAATGGTGTTTACTGTACGGGTGGAGTAGAATGCATTCACGCCGTTGTCAGAACACCGGAGCGTGACATTCTGTCAAGTGCCTGGCGCCAGCCACGATTCTTTCCTCATGCATGATTCTCCGCCCAATCGCGTTTCGTGATTCTGGTGTCGCCGGGGTAGAATCCCGTCCAGGGAGAGAAAAAGTAGGTCCATGCAGATGTGTTCAGTGAAAAGTGAGGTGACTGAACCAGTCTGGGACCGAGAGATGTTTTCTGTGCCCTAGGCATGTAAATAACTAATTAGGGATTATGTCTGCAATGATAAATGGTAGCTAATTACAACATTAATTACAACATAGGGGCTGGTTTAGCTCACTCAGCTAAATTGCTGGCTTTTAAAGCAGACCAAGCAAGCCAGCAGCACGGTTTGATTCCCGTAACCGCCTCCCCGGACAGGCGGCAGAATGTGGCGACTAGGGGCTTTTCACAATAACTTCATTGAAGCCTACTCGTGACAATAAGCGATTTTCATTTCATTTCATTACAGGTTACAAATTACAGACACAAACCAAACATTAAAGATGTATGAAGTCTCAAGCTTTTACTTTCTGCTCCTGTCGTTTCTGATTTCTTTGACAAAGTTGGTCCACATGAGGGCAGTGGTGGTTGCAAATGCTTTTACCCTCAAGCTGACCTTCAATTACAGCAGTAGAACTGCACAGATGTTTCAGCATCATTACTCGTCAGCTTGCATTTATAACTCACTTTCATTTATGACAGCCTAATATAGAAAAGACAAAGCTTCATAATATAAAACCGGAGTTTGTATTCACGCAAGAAATCCTATCCTGCTGTTGCTATGCTTCAGAAGGTAATGCACCACAATAACATTGTAATCAAGACTCTGTCAAGTATGTGCCATCCAACAATCGTCTCTCCACCAATCTTACTACTCAGCCCCATTTTCATCCTTTCACCCCAGAACGCTCATTACCCTTCAGATTTAAACCTTTCTGTGATGAATGTAAAATATTGTTAAATTACATTTTGTTGTAGTAATGTTATTAAAAACCCCCGAGTTCAAATACATACAGGGAGGCATCAGGAATAAGGTAGGTGAACTTGGAGCGTGGATTGGTACTTGGGACTATGATGTTGCGGCCAATCCGGAGGCATGGTTAGAACATGGGACAGGAATGGTTGTTGGAAGTTCCAGGGTATAGATGTTTCAGTAAGAGTAGGGAAGGTGGTAAAAGAGCTGGAGGAGTAGCATTTTTAATCAAGGATAGTTTAACGGCTGCAGAAAGGCTGTTCGAAGGGGATTTGAGGTAATATGGGCCGAAGTTAGAAATAGGAAAGGGGCGGTCACGTTGTTAGGAGTTTTCTACAGGCCCCCAAATAGTAATAGAGATGTGGAGGAAGAAATTGCAAAACAGATTATGGATAGGTGTGGAGGTCTCAGAGTAGTTGTCATGGGTGACTTTAACTTTCCAAATATTGATTGGAACCTCTATAGGTCGAACAGTTCGGATGGGGCAGTTTTTGTGCAGTGTGGGCAGGAGGGTTTCCTGACACAATATGTGGATAGGCCGACAAGAGGTGGGGCCACATTGGATTTGGTACTGGGTAATGAACTGGCCAAGTGTTAGATTTGTTTGTGGGAGAGCACTTTGGAGATAGTGACCACAATTTGGTGTCTTTCACTATTGCAATGGAGAGGGATAGGGCCATACGGCAGGGCAAGGTTTATAATTGGGGGAGGAGTAATTATGATGCGATTAGGCAAGAATTAGGGAGCATAAGATGGGAACAGAAGCTGTCAGGGAAAGGCACAAATGAAAAGTGGAGCTTGTTCAAGGAACAAATACTGCGTGTCCTTGATAGGTATGTCCCTGTCAGGCAGGGAGGGAATGGCCGTGTGAGGGAACCATGGTTCACAAAAGAGGTTGAATGTCTTGTCAAGAGGAAAAAGGAAGCGTATGTAAAGATGAGAAAACAAGTTTCAGTTGGGTCGCTTGAGGGTTACAAGGTAGCAAGGAATGAGCTAAAAAAAAGGGCTTAGGAGAGCTAGGAGGGGGCATGAGAAGTCCTTGGCGGGTCGGATCAAGGAAAACCCCAAGGCTTTTTACTGTTATGTGAGAAATAAAAGAATGACCAGGGTGAGGTTAGGGCTGGTCAAGGACAGTAGTGGGAGCTTGTGCATGGAGTCAGAAGAAAAAGGAGAGACGTTGAATGAATACTTTTCTTCAGTGATCACCAAGGAGAGGGGCCATGTTTTTGAGGATGAGAGTGTGATACAGGTGGGTAGGGCTAGAGGAGGTAGATGTTCTGAGGAAGGATGTATTAGCAATTTTGAAAAACCTTAGGGTCGACAAGTCCCCGGGCCAGATGGGATATATCCAAGGATTCTTTGGGAGGCAAGGGATGAGATTGCAGCGCCTTTGGCTTTGATCTTTGGGTCCTCACTGTACACATGGATAGTGCCAGAGGACTGGAGAGTGGCGAATGTTGTTCCTCTGTTCAAGAAAGGGAATAGGAATGACCCTGGTAATTATAGGCCGGTTAGTCTTACTTTGGTTGTCGGTAAGTTAATGGAAAAGGTCCTGAAGGATAGGATTTATGACCATTTGGAAAGATGCAGCTTAATCCGGGATAGTCAACACGGATTCATGAAGGGTAAGTCTTGCCTCACAAATTTGATTGAATTCTTTGAGGAGGTAACTAAGTGTGTAGATGAAGGTAGAGCAGTTGACGTCATATACATGGATTTTAATAAGGCGTTTGATAAGGTTCCCCATGGTCGGCTTATGAAGAAAGTAATGAGGTGTGGGATAGAGGGAAATTTGGCCAATTGGATAAGTAACTGGCTATCACATAGAAGACAGAGGGTGGTGGTGGATGGAAAATTTTCAGACTGGAGACCAGTTACCAGCGGTGTACCACAGGGATCAGTGCTGGGTCCTTTGCAATTTGTGATTTTTATCAATAATTTGGAGGAGGGGCCTGAAGGGTGGGTCAGTAAATTTGCTGATGACACCAGGATTGGTGGAGTAGTGGATGAGGTGGAGGGCTGTTGTAGGCTGCAAATAGACATTGATAGGATGCAGAGCTGGGCCGAAAAATGGCAGATGGAGTTTAACCCTGATAAGCGCGAGGTGATTCATTTTGGTAGAAAAAATTTGAATGCGAATTACAGGGTAAACAGCAGGGTTTTGAGGAATGTAGAGGAACAGAGAGATCGTGGGGTTCATATCCACAGATTTCTGAAGGTTGCTAGTCAAGTGGATAGAGCCGTGAAGAAGACCTATAGTGTGTTAACGGGGTTATGCTGCAACTATACATGACCCTGTGAGACCACATTTGGAGTATTGTGTGCAGTTCTGGTCACCTCACTATAGGAAGGATGTGGAAGCATTGGAAAGGGTGCAAAAGAGATTTACCAGGATGCTGCCTGGTTTGCAGGATAGGTCTTATGAGGAAAGGTTGAGGGAGCTAAGGCTTTTCTCTTTGGAGCGGAGGAGGATGAGAGGCGACTTAATAGAGGTTTATAAGATGATGAGGGGATAGATAGAGTGGACGTTCAGAGACTATTTCCTCGGGTGGATGTAGCTGTTACAAGGGGGCATAACTATAAGGTTCTGGGTGGGAGATATAGGAGGGATGTCCGAGGTAGGTTCTTTACTCAGAGAGTGGTTAGGGTGTGGAATGGACTGCCTGCTGTGATAGTGGAGTCGGACACTTTAGGAACTTTCAAGCGGTTATTGGATAGGCACATGGAGCACACCAGAATGACAGGGAGTGGGATAACTTGATCTTGGTTTTGGACAATGCTTGGCACAACATTGAGGGCTGAAGGGCCTGTTCAGTGCTCTACTGTTCTATGTATATCTGCTAAAGCTGTGATAAACAGGTTGTAAAGGTAAGGAAATCATTGATTTTAACCATTTACTTGTTTACAGAGAGCTGGCTAATGGAATATTGTTCATGCTTAGTAGGTTCCCTGGCATATAAATCATTTATGAGGGATTGTGTTTAGTATTAGCTGAGCAGGTCGTGGGGCATCTCAGTGGCAGGAGTCTGGAGAATGCCTTATACTTGGGATACAGGTGATGCAATTAATGGGAGGAGCCAGGTCTGTCTGTAGTTTTGCAGTTTGCCATATGATTTTAGTCTGACCAGACAGAAGGATTTTCAAGTTGTTCCTGAAAGGATGTCTCTCTCCAAAGGTCTGCATAGACAGGCAAGTAATCCTGATGGTTAACTTTATTTATAGGTGGCATTTGAATTGTATTGGGTTGCTTAATTGGAATATACTAGAACATATAGTGCAGAAGGAGGCCACTCAGACCCTCGATTCTGCACCGACCCACTTAAGCCCTCACTTCCACCCTATCCCCATAACCCCTCCTAAATGTTTTGGCCACTAAAGGCAATTTAGCATGGCCAATCCACCTAACCTGCACATCTTGGACTGTGGGAGGAAACCGGAGCGCCCGGAGGAAACGCACACAGACATAGGGAGAACGTGCAGACTCCCCACAGACAGTGACCCAGCGGGGAATCAAACCTGGGACCCTGGCGCTGTGAAGCCACGGTGCTAGCCACATGTGCTACCGTGCTGCCCTAAGAAATCCACCAAACGTGTTGCTTGGCCAACAGAAAACATCATCAAAGGATTCGCGCGGGATTTGAACCCGGGACCTCTTGCAAACTTCGACAACGAAACACCTAAAGCAAGAATCATACCCCTACACCAACGAGCCCCTTAATATATAGTGACAGGTAAAGTTTTTTTTCCCCCTTTTATTTAAGAACTGCTATTTGGAAAGCTATTACAGTACTGTGTTGCTGATGTGATTGATTGTTTGTTTAAATTAAAGTTTGTTTTAACATGGAACATACCTATTCATCAGTCTTATTACTCCTGTGGTTTAGTCTTCCCTCGCAGTCTTACAAATTGCTAATTATTGGGTTCTTGTACAGGAGTCCGAATACTTCTCAACCAACCAACAATACCATCAAAACAGGAGAGAGTTAATACAAGTGACAATAAAAAACATTGACATTAATAATGTTATACCTTTATCAAAACATTCTCCAATAGACTTCCTTCCATTTCCTCCATTACTTCAGAGTGTTCATAGCATTGGCTTTTATTCTCCAATCCTGCCACAGAACTGGGAACCTGTTTGGTGGCAATTAAAGTTACTGGAGCACTGTCACTACACATTGGATCAGTTATTATTGAATCAAGGAGCCTGGCTGATGTAATGAAGTAGTAATGATGCACAGAGTGCTGTGCTTTCAATTCTGATGTTTGGATTTGAATGCACCTAGAGTGCTAGGTTTAAGAAACCATTTGAGAACCAGTTTATTTTACTAGGTTTGTTTTTAGGGGCTTGGGGATGATGTCCATTCCAAGTCTCTTCCTGCACCTAATGGTGCACTAAGGTGGACTTTGGTCTGTTTCCACAGCCAGTTATTCCTGGGACAAACCATTAGTCTGTTGCTAGAGGGCACCACTCCACATCAAGCATGGCCGACCATAATCATCATCATCTTTATTAGTGTCACACGTAGGCTTACATTATCACTGCAATTAAATTACTGTGAAAATCCCCAACTTGCCACACTCCACCGCCCGTTCGGGTACACTGAGGGAGAATTCAGAATGTCTAATTCACCTCACAAGCAATCTTTCAGGACTTGTGGGAGGAAACGGGAGTGCCCGGAGGAAACCCACTCAGACACGGGGAGAACGTGCAGACTCCGGACAGATAGTGACCAAGCCGGGATTCGGAGCTGGGTCCTTGGCGCTGTAAAGCAACAGTGCTAACCACTATGCTACCATGCTACCCAGGAGTTTGTCCTGCTCTTGCCACCAACCATTCGTGTGTTGCAAGGATTTGGATTTGTTTATTGTCATGTGTACCGTGGTACAGTGAAAAGTATTTTCCTGTGAGCAGCTTGAACAGATCATTTAGTACATGAAAATAAAATAGAAAGAAAATACATAAAAGGGAAATGCAAGGTCCACAATGTAAATACATAGGTGAAGCATACAGGAGTGTAGCATTGAACAGGTTAGTCCATAAGAGGGTTGTTTATGAGTCTGGTAACAGCGGGAAAGAAGCTGTTTTTGAGTCTGTTCGTGCGTGTTCTCAGACTTTTGAATCTCCTGCCCGATGGAAGAAATTTGGATGGCTGATACTCGACCTGTTCAACTGAGTTATGAACACATCTTCCTTGGCCATCAAGTCCTGGGGCGGGACTCGAAGCTGGAGGCTCTGGCTCAGAGGCAAGGACACTACCCATTGCAGCACAATGGCAGGGATGATGTGAACTACAGAAAATGTAATGGCCTTATTCTGAGTGTTCTGCTGTTTATGTTTCTTCCAAGACCTTCAAGCAGAAGAATCAACTATTATTTCAAGTTGATGCTGTGGTTGTCTTGGTTGGTTGCTATTGTGATGGTTTCATTCATTGTCTTCATGTTGAACTTGCAGTATACTCTTGGTTGTTGTGCTGATGTACGTGATTATAAAATTGTGCCTCACCAAACAAACCACTGCAGATGATGCACGTATTTTCAATCATCGTATTTGATACATTGAAACCTCTGCTACCGAGCTTACATATGTTGTGTAAGAGAGGCTTATTCATCCTAAAATATACATTGGATCATGTTGGTTGAAAGACACGTATGCATTATCATATTTTTGAATTAATAGCCCAAGAATTATCAAACAGACAGGGTCTAGAAAACAAGTACAGGTGGTATTATTCCAAATAGTTTTGGAGAAATCCGGCTTGAGCCAAATGTGCTATTACCTACAGATTGGAGCTTTATATCAGATATATAGCAGAAATATGGAAGGAAATGGATTTCCACTCAGCATTGTCAATTCATGTCAAACATTCCCATCGCTGTAGAAACAAAGTATGTTTTTAGTCCAACAAGAATGACCAGAATACCAGTTCTGTAAATGTCTAGTACACAGAACTGGGGTATTCTGGGGCAGCACGGTGGCACAGTGGTTAGCATTGCTGCCTGTGGCGCTGAGGACCCGGGTTCGAATCCTGGCTCTGGGTCACTGTCCGTGAGGAGTTTGCACATTCTCCCCGTGCCTGCGTGGGTTTCACCCCCACAACCCAAAGATGTGCAGGATAGGTGGATTGGCCACACTAAATTGCCCCTTCATTTAAAAAAATAATTGGGTACTCTAAATTTTTTTTTTAAAGAACTGGGGTATTCTAATGCTCAGATTTCTCAGTTCTGTATTTTGTGAAATGTTTGGAGCATCACCATTTTTGGGTTAGGGTGCTTGTAATAACTATTAAATATCTTCTGCTGTCTTTTCCCACAAAAACTGAGGTGCAAATCTCCAATAAGACATTATTGCACACAGTAGGATGAAGCAATGACATTCCTCCGATAGCTTCATCAAGAATGAAAAATCTAATCGTGCCACATTTTCAAAATTGAATGATAATTTGATGGAGGATAAGTTACATTTAAATAACAAAGATGATTGGATAGTTTATCTTCTGTCAGTTATGAGAAAGTAGATGTTTGTCGTACAAACTTTGTATTGCTGAATAAAGAGATGTGGTCAAACTTTTTCATTTTGCATCCATCAGGATAGATGTAAGAATGCCAAATTTCAAAGAAGCAACAATTTATACAGCATAAAAATCAGTTGACTCTGGTCAAGGAGTTGCCATGGAGAATGCACCAGGGAACTCTTGTCCCCCATGTTTCTGTTTAATTCAGAAAAAGGACACCTGCACATATCTGCGGGCAGAGGAGAGATCTCTACGCATGACTTTATGTAGCTTTGAGCACGTAAATTAATGTATGTTACACAATTCTGTGGTAGGCAGAAGTATTTTTGCCTTACTGGCCGCATCCTGTTGGTGAAAAATACAACTTGTGTTGCTATTGCATATAACAGCATGAAACAGCTAGCTTCACCTGTTGCTCATATTTGTGAGATGCCCTATCCTTCCAAGGTAATTTGAGGTTGTTTGTGGCCATTTTTAAAATCCGAAAGTGGTGGCCTTAGACCCATTCATGAATTTTCTCAATACACAGCGAGTAATGATCTGATCAGGCTAGCCATTGTCCTGCAGGATGGTTTGATGTGCCCTATTTCAGCATCTTGCTTGCACAGTGAGCAGTTGGGGAAGCTCATACTCTTTAAGGATTGTGGGATTGCAATTAGTCCCCAGCCAGTGGTAAGCAGGCAGGTTATAACATCCCCCACCCCCCCCCCCCCCCCCAAAGTCCAAGGAATCCACCGAAGACCCTGGTGAAGGAGGTCATCGGACTTGTTTTGCCGCAGGCCGGACACCATTTGCACGAGGCGCTGGATCGGGCAGCGTGTAACGAGACAGAGAACGGCGCTTCCGTGAGGCCTGAGGACTCCCGCTCTGAGGCACCCTGTGTCTCCACCTCAGAGTCGGAGTCCACTGCCTCTGTCATCTCGGCGCCCCTATCTCCACGCGGTTCTGCAACGACCTGCGCAGGCTTTGCGTGGGGCGCCAGAGGAAGATCGTGAGGAATACCCTCCACTGTATCTGGTCTCTGTGGCTGTAGAAGTGAGCTCAGGGGGCAGGGAATCTTTGGAAGAGGCGGCCTTCTGGACTGAACGTGGTCTACATGCTTGCGCTGGAGACGACCCTAGGCTTGCACCTGGTAAGAGATAGGGCCCGTTCAGCGAAATATAATGCCAGGGACCCACTGGGCACCACCAGCAAAATTTTGAACAAACACTGGGTCACCGGGTGCAAACTGCCAAACCAGCCGATTCTGAGAAAGGCCTTGCCCCTGCCGTTCTTGAGTGCGGCGTACTTTTCCGCCAATGTTCGGGAAAACCATGCTAAGGCAGGTGCGAAGTCTCCAGCCCGTTAGGAGTTCCGCGGGAGCTACCCTAGTCACCGCATGTGGAGCCAGTCTAGTGTCCATAAACCCGGAAGACTGTTTCTTTAGGCCCCGTTTGAATGTCTGCACTGTACGCTCCGCCAACCCATTGGAAGCCGGGTGGTATGGAGCGGTGCAGATATAGCGTATGCCTTTCAACTTCCTGAACCTTGCAAACTCCTCACTTGTGAAAGGAGTGCCGTGACGAGCACCTCGGGGAGGCCACGCGCACTGAAAGACAAACGCACCTTCGCGGTCATGGTGCAGGACGTTGTGCCTACCATCTTATGCACCTCTAGCCATTTCGACTGGGCATCGATTAATAGAACGAACATGGATCCTTGAAAAGGGCCGGCGGAATCCGCATGCAAGTGCGCCCAAGACCGCCCTGGCCATTCCCAGTGATGTAGGGGCACGGACGGCGGAAGCTTCTGATGATCCTGGCAAATGGGCCACTTTCTCAATGTTGTCGTTGAGGCCTGGCCACCAGACATAACATAGATTTACATAGAACAGTACAGCACAGAACAGGCCCTTCGGCCCTCGATGTTGTGCCGAGCAATGATCACCCTACTTAAACCCACGTAACCCGTATCCCAACAATCCCCCCATTAACCTTACACTACGGGCAATTTAGAATGGCCAATCCACCTAACCCGCACATCTTTGGACTGAGGTGGATAAATCCGGGCCAACATTTTCATTTTGGTCACACCCGGATGCCCATTGTGCAAGTCCTGTAGTATCAGCTCCTGTCCTTTTTCCAGGACGACTACACACGTTCCCCCACAAGAGGATAGCATCTTCCACGCTAAATTCTGACAGCTTGGAGTAAAATGCCTGCAACTCGCCTGGGTGCTGCCTATGCTGCCTACCATACAGGACTATGTGCCGTACCTTTGATAGGACTGGATCCATCTGGGTCCACTCACAGATCTGTGATCCTGTGACAGGCAAGGAGTCCATAAAGTTTAGGGTTGCAACCACCTCACCAGTCATGGGGGTCAATATGGGGCCGGTCAACAAAGGTAATCGGCTCAGTGCATTGGCATTCGCTATCTGGGTCCCTCGTTTATGCTCAAGAGAATACTCGTAGGCAGCGAGCCACAAAGCCGAGCGCTGGATCCGTGCGAAAGCAATGGACGGAATTGGCTTATCCGATCAGAAAAGTCCCAGCAGAGGCTTATGATCAGTCACAATAGTGAAGTGGCGGCCATACATATACTGGTGGAAGCCCCTGTGGTAGGCACATACTTCTGCGCATACTTCTTTTCTGCTGCAGTCAATGTGCGGGAGGCGAAAGCTATCGGCCGCTCGGCCCCGTTCTCCATCTTGTGGGACAGGACGGCCCCAGTACCATACGGGGATGCATCACATGTGACGAGCAAAGGCTTTGCAGGATCATAGTGGGTTAGTAACCCAGACAACGACAATTGTTGTTTCACCTTCCGGAAAGCGGTTTCTTGCGGCTGACCCCAAACCCAGGTGTGATTCTTCTTTAGCGGAAGATGGGGAGGAACTTCCCGTAATAGTTTACGAGGCCGAGAAAAGAACGAAGATGCAAAGGCGGGGCGGGGGCCTGTTGAATTGCGCCCACCTTCTCTGCAATGGTGTGCAAACCTTCGCAGTCCACCCGATAACCCAGGTAGACCACTTCCTTCGCCTGAAAGACACACTTTGTATGACATAAACGGACTCCAGCTTCTGAGAAGCGTCTAAGGACAGCCTTCAAATTTTGCAAATGTTCCTGCCCCGGCGTCCCTGTAATCAAAACATTGTCTAAGTAGACAGCAACACAAGGTAAACCTCTCACGATGCCCTCCATGATGCGTTGAAAGATAGCGAAGACAGAGGATACCCCAAAGGACAACTGTGTATATTCATACAGGCCCCTGTGTGTATTAATAGTTACATATAGCCGGGAAGCAGGGTCCAGCTCCAACTGTAGGTAGGCGTGACTCATTTCTAATTTTGTGAACAAGAGTCCGCCTGCACATTTTGCGCAGAGATCTTCTATGCGGGGCATTGGATATCGGTCGAGTCGGGAAGCCGTATTCACCGTAAGTTTATAGTCGCTGCACAAGTGAACTGTGGCATCTGGCTTCATTACAGATACAATTGGCGCTGCCCAGTGAGCGAAACGGACGGGCCTGATAATACCCAAGGACTCCAAACGAGTGGGCTCCCCTTCTACCTTCTTGAGCAAGGCGTAAAGCACCAGGCGTGCCCAGAAATAGAGCTGCGTGGCTCCTCGTTCGACCTGGAAATGGGCTGCGGACCTTTTTATCTTCCCCAAACTGGGCTGAAATACATCTGGGTACCATCTTAGTACCTCCGTCAACCCTCCAGAACCTGTTTGGAGGATGTGCTGCCACTTCAACCGCAAATGGCGCAATGAGTCCCGACCCACCAGGCTGGGCCCATGGCCACGCACCACGATAATCAAGAGACGCCCCTCCTGGCATCATCGTAGCGGTCATCGTAGTCCAGCAATGTCCAATGGTTCCCGTGTAGGGGGCCAACCTGGCCTACGTGTTGGTTAATGTAAGGGTCTGTATACCCTGCTTGATGCGGTCGAATGTCCTTTGGGCAATCACGGAGATCGCTGCGCCAGTGTCCATCTCCATCTCAAGCGGGTGACCATTGACCCGTACTGTCACTTTAATGGGGGCCAGACGGGGAGCTGCTATACAGTGCAGCTGCAGGCAGTCATCCTCTGGCTCCACATCCTTGGGAGTAGTCACCGCAGGTTCATCCAAATGGAAGGTGCAGCCCCTGGGCTGGCCCCAGTTTCTGGTGCCTCCAGGACCGGCGTCCGCAATGGAGTCACTGCCCACAAGTCCGACACTGACATGGCTCCTCATCCATCGGTTCCCTTCAGGGAGGAACGTCCAGCGGCCACTGGTGTCGATCAGGATTCCGCCCCGTCCAAGGTACATCAGGGGTGCGGGGAGACGCTTTTGGACGGAAGGGGTTGCGCCCCAAGGCATGCACCTTTATTCCCTGTAGCTCCTGCACTCCCCGTTCTGCGCTCTCTCAGGACAATACTATTTGAATGGCCTGTTGAAAAGTCAACGTTGGCTCGGCTAACAACTTTCTCAGGGTGGCTGCATTGTTAATACCGCAAACCAAACGGTCGTGTAACATTTCTGACAAAGTCTCACCATAGTCACAGTACTCCACAATCCTGCATAGCCTGGATAGAAACTCTGCAAGGGATTCTCCTGGGGTCCTCTCAGCGGTATTAAACAGGTAACGCTGGACTATCGTGCACGGGTTTGGGTTAAAATGTTGCCCCAGCCCAAGGTGAACCCCAGGACCCTATGGGCACCAAGCAGTAGGAGAGGGTGCTGGTTGTCAACCCAGACCAGTCCCATGGAGTGGAGATGGTGCCACCAGCTCCCCCGCATTCCAGCCCTCAGATGAGACCGCGTTTTGATGTTATCACGCAGGACATGGGACGTCGACAAGTGCACCCAGGCCCTCTAGCTCCAGAGCCTCCAGAGGACGCACGCCAGGGGCATTGAACGTCACGGGACATGGTAAGCAGCTGGCTGCCTCCACCTCAGATGTGCATCCTAGAGACACACCTAAGCTTAATGGTAGAGTAAGGCACATAAAGCACGTTGAGGATCACTGAGGGAATCGGAGGAGGGGGGAGAGGGAGGGGGAAGGTAGGCAGAGGGTGGGGGGACTGAGCCGGCGGTGGGGAGAATGGGGTGGCACCATCACAAGAGTGGGGCATTGTTGGACACCTGTGACACATTAAAAATCCTTGACCACAAGCAGTATGACGCTTCTGTCACTTTCGTCCACAATGTACAGTGTATGATATTGCTAGGAACATAGCTGGTACCCATTTCTGGTTTGTGGTGTTATTCCGAGCTAACATTCTCTCTCCCTGGTTTAATACTTGTCTTTTAGAGATTATCTCCCTCCTAGCAATTTGTGTTTCTTGTTGTCGTTTAACAATCTTTGAAATATCAGGTGAAGTTAACCAATCAAGCGATGTTCATAGTTTTCTCTTGAGCAACAGCATTGCCAGTGAACTTTGCATGGTAGCATGTACAGTGTTCCGATAATTAGCAATTAGCAATTTGCAAAATTAGCAATTTGTTTACTCTGCTTGATAATGTTCCCTGGTCCTTTGATGCTTTGATAGAATGCTTTTAATGATGGCACAAAATGTTCAGCCAATCCATTCATTGATGGATGATATGAAGTTCCGGTGTTCCGAATCATAGAAAGTATGATAGAATTTACAGTGCAGAAGGAGGATATTCAGCCCATCGAGTCTGCACCGGCTCTTGGAAAGAGCACCCTACCCAAGCCCACACCTCCACCCTATCCCCATAACCCAGTAACCCCACACAACACTAAGGGCAATTTTGGACACCAAGGGCAATTTAGCATGGCCAATCCATCTAACCTGCACATCTTTGGACTGTGGGAGGAAACCGGAGCACCCGGAGGAAACCCATGCACACATGGGGAGAACGTGCAGACTCCGCACAGACAGTGACCCAGCCGGGAATTGAACCTGGGACTCTGGAGCTGTGAAGCAATTGTGCTAACCACTATGCTACCGTGCTGCCCAAATCTTGTGACTACTTTGTCTAGTTTCTCAATGGTCCGCTTAGATATCATTGACTTATTATCGTGGCTTTTGGCCATTTCAAGTGCGCATCCACAATTACCTAGAACATATGACCCGTCAGTGGGCCAGCATAATCGACCCTCTGCCACGGCTGTGTCGGCCATTCCCACAGATCTAATGGTCCTAATGGTGGAGTGTTCCTTATCTTTGCACAAGATTGGCATTCATTGAATCATAGAATGCCTACCGTGCAGAAGGAAGCCATTTGGCCCATTGAATCTGAACTGACCTTCTGAAAGAGCACCCTACCTAGGGCCAGGCCCCCACCCTATCCCTGTGACCCTGTAATCCCACTTAACCTTTTGGACACTGTGGGCAATTTAGCATTCCCAATCCACCTAACCTGCACATTTTTGGACAATGCTCTACTTTCTGTTCAATTTGAGCATCTAATTCTGGCCACCAAAAATAACTGCGTGTTAAGTCCTTTATCCTTACCACATTAGGATGTCCCTCAGGCAGGTCAAGGACTCCACAGGCATGGAGGAATAATCACATGGGATTCTCTACAATAGAACTCCATTCTGTACTGCCAACTCGAGCATTCATGTGATGGAGGGCTTGAGGTCTGGATTTTTCTTACCACCTTAATGATTTGAGCAATCCGCACTCAAATATGCCCTCAACAGCTATGGATCTGAAAAACTGACAGCTGTCAATCATACCGATAACTCAACAAGTCGCACAATACATTTTTGTTCCAGTATACTATGGCTCATTCACATAACCTTGAAGATAACAAAAAATTTTCACAACATTTGTTTAGATTTCAGTGGAAACATCATTTTGAATGCACTATTTTTTAAACACCTTGTTAATGAATGAAAGAAACTGCTACTAAGCTAAAACATAATGTTTCAATTTAGATTGCAAATGTTTACTAATGGAGCAAGGTGAGTATGCACTAATGAAACTCAAAAATATGGGAAAGAGAATATGACTAGGAGAATAAACATTTTGTGTGTGAATATAATTGTAAATATTAATTGAACAAGAGCGATGCAGAGCACTGAATCAAATTAACAGACGGTGAGGCTGCCTCATGCTTGATGAATGTTGAAAGGGATGTACAGTTAGTTTAGGGGCTGGTTTAGCTCACTGAGCTAAAACACTGGCTTTGAAAGCAGACCAAGGCAGGCCAGCAGCACGGTTCAATTCCCGTACCAGCCTCCCCGAACAGGTGCCGGAATGTGGCGACTAGGGGCTTTTCACAGTAACTTCATTTGAAGACTACTTGTGACAATACGTGATTTTCATTTCATTTAAAATTAAACTTGAATGCAGGCAGACCCAGCAAATCCTTCTTGCTTCCAATTATTATTTTAAAACATTTAATGACTGTTTCAATACAACTCACTACATAAAATATTTCTGAGGTTGAAAATGGGTTTACATTACAGGAATGGTGTCAAACCTACAAGCAAATGTGTCCTTCCAATTTGTGGGAGATTGCCTTTGAACTTTGATATTTGGAAGCTGTTGGTATAGTTTAAGCACTGTTTCATTGAGCATTCTTAATTATTGCCTTGATGTAAATTTGTCTTATGGCTGATAATTTACCCTTACTATTAATTGTACTTATGAAGGCTCATTATGTCAATACTTAGCTGATTCCAACAGCAAATGGAAAATATTGGAATGGAAAATAAAACTAGTGAGCGAGTTCTTTATTAAAGATCGTGCTGGATCGAGGCAGGAAAAAATATGGCTTTGTGAAACCGGTTCAACTTGTGTAAGCGGCCCCAATCGCGCGCCACTTGTATCCCCAGATATCTAAAGTTGTCCCCCACTAACCTGAACATTAACTCCCCCAGCCGGCCCTCATGACCTCTTGCCTGGACTACAAACATCTCACTCTTCGTCATATTCAGTTTGTATCCCGAAAACCGGCCACATTCCCCCAGAATCGCCATAATCTCCCTCATCCCTGCCCTGGATCTGCTACATATATGAGTAGGTCATCCGCGTATAGCGATACCCTATGCTCCACCTCCCTCCTAACCAGCCCTTTCCAACCCATTGAAGCTCTCAGAGCAATTGCCAGCGGCTCTATGGCTAACACAAACAGCAGTGGGGAGAGGGGATATGTCCCCTTGTCTTGTCCCCTGGTGCAGCCTAAAATAGTCCAAGGTCGTCCTGTTTGTCCTTACACTAGCCTCCGGGCCCTGGTACAACAGCCTAACCCAGTCGATAAAGCCCCTACCAAACCCAAACCGTCCCAGCACCTCCCATAAATAGTCCCACTCCACCCGGTCGAACACCTTCTCCGCATCCATGGACACAACTACCTCAACTTCACTTCTCTCTGGGGCATCATAATCACATTGAGCAGACTTCTTATATTGGCCACAAATGCCTACACTTGACAAATCCGGTTTGGTCCTCCATAATCACCTCAGACACACAATCTTCAATCCTGAAGGCCAACACTTTGGCCAGCAGCCTAGCGTCCACGTTAAGCAACGAGATCAGCCGATAGGACCCACACAGCTCTGGGTTCTTGCCCCGCTTCAATATTAATGAAATGGAGGCCTGTGACATCGTCTGGGGCAGCACCCCTCTATTCCTCGCCTCGTTAGAAACCTTGACCAGCATATCCCTAATATCCTAATATCCCCAAACATTTCTTGTAAAATTCCACCGGGAACCCGTCTGGCCCCAGGGCTTTACCCGATTGCATTGCCTTCAAGCCCTCAGATATTTATTCGGCCCTAATCGGAGTCCCCAACCCATCCGCCAGCACCTTGCCCATCCTTGGGAAATTCAGCCCGTCCAGAAAGCGTTTCATCCCCTCGGGCCCCGTGGGGAGTTCCGAGCGATAGAGTCCGCTGTAAAAGTCCCTGAACACCCTGTTTAACCCAGCCAAATCCCCTACCAGGTTCCTATCTCCGTCGACCACCTTATCAATTCCCCTGGCTGCCTCCCCCTTCCTCAACTGCTGGCCTTCTCCCCATATTCATAAAACGTCCCCCTCGCCTTTCTAAGCTGCTCCACTGCCTTGCCCGTGGACAGCACCCCAAACTCAGCCTGCTGCCTCCGACGTTCCCTTAACAGTTCCACCCCCGGGGTCACCACATACCTCCTATCTATCTGTATGATCTCCTTGATCAGTCAGTCCGTCTCTGCCCTATCCGTCCTGTCCCTATGGGCTCGGATTGAGATCAGCTCCCCTCTCACCACTGCCTTCAGCGCCTCCCAGACCACCGATTCTGAGACTTTCCCGTGTCGTTGACCTGCAGGTAGCTCTGCATGCACTTCCTTACTCTTTTGCACACCACCTCGTCCGCCAAGAAGCCCACGTCCAATCGCCATTGCGGGCGCTGGAAGCTCTCCTCACTGACCAGTTCCAACCTATGTGGGGCATGATCCGGAACAGTGATGGCCGAGTACCCCGAGTCCACCACCCCCGTCAGCAAATCCCTGCTCAGAATGAAAAAATCAATCCGGGAATACACTCTGTGTACATGCGAGTAGAAAGAGAACTCCCTAACCGTCGGTTGCCTAAGCCTCCCTGGGTCGATCCTCCCATCTGCTCCATGAACCCTATCATGCCACCCTCCCCGTTTTCAAGCACGACCGGTCCAGGCCGGGGTCGATAACCATATTAAAATCCCCTCCCAACACCAACTTGTGCGAGTCCAGATCCGGTATCTTCCCCAGTACCCTCTTTATGAATTCAACATTGTCCCAATTCGGCGCATACACGTTAACCAATACCGCCTTCCTCCCCTCTAGCTTACCGCTCACCATGACATAACGGCCCCCCCGGCTGAGACTATACTACCCGCCTGGAATTGCACCCGCTTATTAATTAAAATCGCCACCCCTCTCGTCTTGGTATCCAGTCTCGAATGGAAGACCTGACTCACCCAGCCCTTCCTCAGCCTAACTTGATCCGCTACTTTCAGGTGTGTCTCTTGCAACATCACCACCTCCGCCGTCAGAGCCCTCAGGTGCACGGACACACGGGCCCTCTTGACAGGCCCATTGAACCCTCTAACATTCCAGGTGATGAGCCTGGTTGGAGGGCATGCCCCCCCCCCCCCCCCCCCCCCGCCGATCAGCCATCCCCCTTCATGGGCCCACCCCCAGCCCATGCTGGGGTCTGTTCTCCAGATCTTCCACCTTTTGAGCAGCCTCTTCTGCTGATCCTTCAGCATCCCTAACCTCTAGCTCAACCACCGTTTGGTGCTCCTCCTGGTCCGCCAGCGCTTTCTCTAACTTCTAGATCGTCTGATCCTGGGCATCCAACCTGCGTTCCAGCCGATCGATCGACTCCTTTATCAGGTTGAGAAAATCTCGTTTCAAGAGACCTCTTGGATTACCTGCATCAGCTCCTCCATCGATGGCTGGGTCGTCGCAGCAGGGGTCCGATCATTGGCCATGTTATCTTCAGTGGCCACTTCGACCCAGCCCTTGCTTATCTTTCTACTTCTTCCTTTAAGGTCCCTTGGGGTTCTCTGTTCCATGCACCACTGTGTGGATCCGGTGCCTAAATGTCTACACTTTCAAAACCAAAACTCAAAACCACGGAAAAGTCGGGCGAAAAGGTCCAAAAACCCGGCCAGAGCGGGAGCCACCAAGTGTGCGACTTACTCCCTCATAGCCGCCACCGGAAGACGAGATTTTCAAAATTAGGAGAGGTGCAGAGAGAGTAGACATGGAGAAATTGTTCCTGTTGGCAGAAAGATCGAGGACCAAAGGACACCAAATTAAGGTGATTGGCAAAAGAAGCAACGCTGAACTGCAAATTTTATTTTACACAGCAAGTAATTAGGATCTGGAATATGCTACCTGAGACTGAGGTGGAGGCAGATTCACTCAAGGCCTTCAAAATCATTATCTGAGGACAAAAGATTTGCAGGCTTTGTGGAAAAGGCAGCGGATAGGGACTAGGTGAGTTGCTGTTGCAGAGATCCAGCACAGACCCAATGGGCTGAATGACCTCCTTCTGTGCTGTAAATATCCTATGACTATTTTATGTTCCTCAATATATAATTTAATCATAAATATTTGAGAAATACTCTGTCATAACTGAACTGTAGTACAAAACTTAGCAACTTCCAGAATGTAGATTTGTGCAATTGGGGTAGTTGCTACAACTGAGAAATGGGAAGTCTGGGCTCAATACATTCCATAAGGCTAGTGTTTGAAAGCTGCATATTCTAGTTCATAATAGATGGAGCCTGATTATGAAAACTGCTGGAAAATTGAAGGACAAACTTGAAATATAAGTCAATGGGCTTTGCTAGTCCCTCACTTTTATATGTTAGATTGGGGCACATTGTGATACTCCCATACGGGAGCATCTCAATGGAGATTACATTGCATTTAAGGATTTTTTCATTATTCAACATTACTAGATTTGGGGTATTTATCAAAATTTTTCTTCACCAGTGTTGTTTCTGTTATTGGAAATGGTGCAATGTTGTGCTTATCAATTCCATTAACAAAGTGACTTCTACTTTCAAAAATTAGCAAGATAGGATAGAAGTTGTAAGCTTTCTCTTTGCTTCCCCTCCCACTAAAAATACTGGAAAGTTCAGCAAAAAGTAATTAATGTTATGCCAATGAATTATTTTTTAAATGATCTAGGAAACATCAGGCTGTGAACAGGATTGTGATTGCAGAACCAGATAGCAAGTGATCAAATATTCCTTTGGGTCTGTTGCTCTAAGAATGAGAAAGAAGGGAGGAATGCCATCCTCAAAGTTTGTAATCCCTTTTCTCCATCAACATTAAATTCCTCATCTTTTGAAAAAATAGAGAACCCTAGGAGAAGGAAGAAACCCCATTGAATGGAACACCATCAATGCTATGAATATTAAGAGAGATAATTCAATACAGCAAGTCGAATTAATTAGGTGAAGGGGTTTTAAAATCTTTAAAGGATTTCTACAATTCTGAAGTTCTGGAAAAGTTCTAAATATGATTTCTATAGGGAGAAGTACTCATACTTTGGACAGGAGAAAGAAGTGGTTTCATTCCAGAGTTATGTGTCAGATCGGAGTTTTTGTTAGGAATGTAAGTGTCAAAATATCCTTCTCTGGGCAGTAGAGCAATATTCAAGCATTTGGGTTTTATAGAAACCCCAAAGTTATTGAGGGGCAAAGAGTTGCTTGGCACAAAGAGAAACCTTAGAGGCTGTTTTAAGAATGAAGAAGATGAGGGAATTCAATTTGAGTATTGAAGGGACATCGAAGCCAATAATCTCAACAGATTTGGGTGGGGGAAGCGCACGGTCTCATAATGAGGGTAGGTTTCAGCTGTCTGTAATTTGTCATCGATGCCAGGGGGTCATAGTTTTTGTTTGGACTTTAGTGACGTGAAGAAAGGGCGATTTGAGAAAAGTAAAATAAGACCATTTTCTGTTTTCCCTGTTGAAGAACGTAAAGATGATGGCGGCAAAAAAATGATCTTTTCACTTTATGAGACAGAGAAGGGTGGGGTCGACATATACACGACATGAGGAAGTTCATGAATGTCGAGTGACAAATTACCAATAAGACCTTCGGTTGACGGCCAGTCTCTGCGATGAGAAGGGAGGCGCGCTCTGGGTGAGAGACAACGTCAGGATAAAAGGTCAGGCTCACAACAACCCAATTCCGTTATTTCCCGCTTCTTTTCACAGTCTGTGTTTGGAGGTGTCCAGGACTCGATGGGAAACGGGTTTGTCGGTCTGTTAAGGTGGGTTCCTCAGTGTAAAACAGGGAAGTGGCTTAGTTTGAAAACTGAAGAAAAAGATTAGCATGTTTTTTTTTCATATGGGTATAAAATCATGAAAATGATTAAAACTTAACCTCGGGGAAAATCAATTGAATTTCAGTCTAAGGTCTGGATTCCCTGGCCCACTAAACAAATTCCTATCCAGAATATGTGACAATATGCAAATATTTGCAACGAGGGATTAAAAAGTAACAGGTTTCTTTAAATCCAGTTAAACAGTATCAGACAAATACACGATCGAGATCGGAACCAGGGAAAGTTACAGGTCAGAAAGAGGCCATTCGGCTTATCGTGCACCTGCCGGAGTTAAACTGTAATGAACAAATTGCCTGAATATTAATTGTAATGTTTAATCATCTTTTGCCTAATGGTAAACATAACTGTAAAATTACAGGCGTCTTCTGGAACATGTGAGCTTTATAGATTGGGAGGTGCTTTTGGATTTCTCCCAATTTGTGTTTAAAATCACTTAACAGTGCAAGAACGAGGACGACCCACCGTTCCCCTCCCCGCGAATATTAACCATAAGCACAATGGGGCATGAGAGCAATGAATGACTGTTGCTGGACAGCAAACCTGTAAAATTCACTCATTTAATTGCCTGAAATAGAATAATTTCCATCCAGAACTGGTGGTGTTGTTTTGAGGCTAAAGCTAAATTAGCAGCATTACCTTTTCAAAGAAATAGCACAATAATAACATATGCAGCCAGTTAGCACAGCCTGTTTGACAATATAGCCTAGCTACAACATAGCCAGTTAGCACAGCCCCTTTGACAATATAGCACAGTTACAACATAGCCAGTGTGCACGGCCTCTTTGACAATATAGCACAGCTACAACATAGCCAGTGAGCACGACCTATTTGACAATATAGCACAGCTACAACATAGCCAGTTAGCACGACCTCTTTGACAATATAGCACAGCTACAACATAGCCAGTGCGCACAGCCTCTTTGACAATATAGCATAGCTACAACATAGCCAGTGTCCACGACCTCTTTGACAATATAGCACAGCTACAACATAGCCAGTTAGCACGACCTCTTTGATAATATAGCACAGCTACAACATAGCCAGTGAGCACGACCTCTGACAATATAGCACAATTACAACATAGCCAGTGAGCACGACCTCTTTGACAATATAGCACAGCTACAACATAGCCAGTGAGCACAGCCTCTTTGACAATATAGCATAGCTACAACATAGCCAGTGTCCACGACCTCTTTGACAATATAGCACAGCTACAACATAGCCAGTTAGCACGACCTCTTTGATAATATAGCACAGCTACAACATAGCCAGTGAGCACGACCTCTGACAATATAGCACAATTACAACATAGCCAGTGAGCACGACCTCTTTGACAATATAGCACAGCTACAACATAGCCAGTTAGCACGACCTCTTTGACAATATAGCACAGCTACAACATAGCCAGTGAGCACAACCTCTTTGACAATATAGCACAGCTACAACATAGCCAGTGTGCACGGCCTCTTTGACAATATAGCACAGTAATAACATAGCCAGTGTGCACAACTGCTTTGACAATATAGCACAGCTACAACATAGCCAGTGACATGACCTATTTGACAATGTAGCACAGCTACAACAAGGCCAGTCAGCACAGCCTCTTTGACAATATAGCACAGCTACAACATAGCCAGTGAACACAACCTCTTTGACAATATAGCACAGTTACAACATAGCCAGTGAGCACGACCTCTTTGACAAGATAGCATAGCTACAACATAGCCAGTGTCCACGACCTCTTTGACAATGTAGCACAGCTACAACATAGCCAGTGACATGACCTATTTGACAATGTAGCACAGCTACAACAAGGCCAGTCAGCACAGCCTCTTTGACAATATAGCACAGCTACAACATAGCCAGTGAGCACGACCTCTTTGACAATATAGCAGTTATAACATAGCCAGTGTGCACAACCTCTTTGACAATATAGCACAGTTACAACATAGCCAGTGTCCACGACCTCTTTGACAATGTAGCACAGCTACAACATAGACAGTTAGCACGACCTCTTTAACAATATAGCACAGCTACAACATAGCCAGTTAGCACGACCTCTTTGACAATATAGCACAGTTACAACATAGCCAGTGAGCACAGCCTCTTTGACAAGATAGCACAGCTACAACATAGCCAGTGAGCACGACCTCTTTAACAATATTGCACAGCTACAACATAACCAGTTAGCTCGACCTCTTTGACAATATAGCACAGTAATAACATAGCCAGTTAGCACGACCTCTTTAACAATATAGCACAGCTACAACATAGCCAGTGAGCACAACCTCTTTGACAATATAGCACAGTTACAACATAGCCAGTGAGCACGACCTCTTTGACAATATAGCACAGTTATAACATAGCCAGTGTGCACGACCTCTTTGACAATATAGCACAGTTACAACATAGCCAGTGTCCACGACCTCTTTGACAATGTAGCACAGCTACAACATAGCCAGTTAGCACGACCTCTTTAACAATATAGCACAGCTACAACATAGCCAGTTAGCACGACCTCTTTAACAATATAGCACAGCTACAACATAGCCAGTTAGCACAACCTCTTTGACAATATAGCACAGTTATAACATAGCCAGTGAGCACAGCCTCTTTGACAAGATAGCACAGCTACAACATAGCCAGTGAGCACGACCTCTTTAACAATATTGCACAGCTACAACATAGCCAGTTAGCACGACCTCTTTAACAATATTGCACAGCTACAACATAGCCAGTGAGCACGATCTCTTTAACAATATTGCACAGTTACAAATGGTTAGCATAGCCTCGTTGAGAACAAAACATTGCCGGTATACGTTGCTAGATATTTCTAGATGTTCAGGAGGACGTTGTTTAAATATAAAATTTGATTTCATTTTGAATTATATATTTAAAACAATGTCTCTTTATGCCAAGGAGACTCAAAATGAGTTGAAATACTTTTTCCACAGTATTCAACATTTAGATGAAATATGTGCCCCTACACCAGTAGTGGTAGATTTAAGCGGAAGGCGGATGAGGGAGTTGGGGTCCAGGGACCTCGGGTTCCACTTTCCCTTGTGAGTGACAGTTTGACACCGAGCGCCGTCATTGGGTACCATTTCTCGTCACGCGTTCCCCAGGCCAGCCTCTCCCAATTAAAAGGCAAAGAGTCAGTCCAGGGAGGCTGAGGTACGAAGCCAGGTTGGGAGCTGCTGATCGCTCCGGCTGCAGGTGAAGGACACGCCGGGGGCGGGGTGGCCGGGCGGGAGAGAATGCCTTCTGCTCGCCTGTGCTTACCCGCGGCCACAGCGCTATTGCTGCTGTGTGCCCTTCGGGCTTTGCTTGCCAGCAATGGGACCTCGGTGCTGACAGAGTTACTGGAAGAGGCTGGAATCTCACCTTTGCATCAGCTCACCGGCATCGGCAGCCATCCGGAGCTACAGGCGACCAGCCACCCAGCAGAAATACAGAGCGCTGAGGATGAAACGGGTGCTCAAGGTCACGGCATCGCGGGCTTCGAGATGGTTAAGTGGCAATGGGTTCATGTCCAAGGACCCTACCTGATAGCAGTGTGGATACTGGTAGCCAGCCTGGCCAAAATCTGTGAGTACACATGTTATGCTCAGAGCTTTGAGAGGCGGTAGGTTAGTCCATCGGGACGGTGACATTGCTCGCAGTAAAGCACAGCGACACTCTTCTAGCCACTAACCAGATACATCAGTTCAAGGAACTTGGGATACTTCAGTTTGATGTAATTTCATTCGCTTTTCCCTCCTGGGAGCAACTTTTGAGATATACAGAAATGTAAAGCAATTAGTACAATTATGATTGTCAATTAAATCCATTCGTTCTAGTTCCTACACGCTAATTTGAGTGCGATTTATTGTTCTATCTGAAGGTGTGTGTGCGTGCACAAGAGAGAAAATTCTTGAAGAAATGATCGTGTTTCTGAATCTAAATATCTCCCAGAGCTCACCTGTCTGGCTGCCTGTGCTTGTGTTGAGCTTTTATTTGTAATAGTTGTATTAAAAGCATGTGAATGCCACTGAGATGCTGTGGAGCAGAACTGCAGTGGCCTGTGTGACTGTTCTGCACTCAGGTGCTACAGAAGTGAGGGGATGTATGCATCTATATGATGTATTTGGAATGAGTGCACCCTGGGTGAGGTTACGGCCCTAGAACAGAGATTAAGCCAAATAATGGCTAGAGCACAGAAGGGTTCAGCTGGAGTGCTATCTGGCTCTCCCTTTGCTTCTTGCCCTTTTGAATGACAGGTCTTTCCATTACATTTCCAAAACCCAAGATTAACAGTCACAGCAACAAATTGAAATGTGTGTTGCTTTTGAAGACCACATGTTGATATAGTTGATTTTGTTGCTTATAACATGTGTTCGATTGAGAACTAGGATGCATCTCAGTGCTACCTGGAAATGATGAAATGTTGAATCTTTGGTTTGGCAAGGCAGATGATATCACACCCAAAGCAATGCAGCCTGAAAATGATCAGCTCCTGCTAGAGACACACATATTCTGATCACTTATTGAGCATGAGATTTGTGAGGGGTGATGGAAGTCCCTACAATTGATGCAACATTTTTTTTTACAGTTTATCTGCCATAATTTCTCAAGATATCTAGGCTCCCAGCAAAATGTTTCACTGCTGAGAGACGCGTTTTAAGTTGATGTCAATACTATACCAATCATGTACATTTCTGTTTGGGTCTTCTGACCATCTGATAAAAAGCAAAGTACTGCGGATGTTAGGTCTGAAATAAAAACAAAGTGCAGAGAAAAAACTCAGTAGGTGGCAGCATTTGTGGCCAGTGAAACAGTTATTGGTTGGAATCGTATATTATTCTTCTTCGGAATCCGATTTATTTGGTATGATTTCCCTGAAGTCAGCCTGTCTGGGAAGTGATTTCTGGAGCCATGGATTTGAATTGCTTCATGAATTAGAGTTTTTGTAGTAATGTGACTGTTGATGCTCCTTACCTTCGCCTCCCTCCTAACCCTGTTCTCATCTTAATTGTGCTGTCTGGATGTTGTCTCATTATAGGCCTCCCCTGTCTATAACTGTATAAACAATTAGAGCACCAAATTGCCAGGTGATTTGGGCTCCAGTATAAAATTCAAATGGAAAAATTAATGATATATTTAATAGTGATTTGATGGGTCTTCTCATCTGTTAATATCAATTAAATTATGTGGCACAGCACCAAAATATATCATGTTTCAGTTATGAAAATGAAGCTGAATAGGGTTTAAATTCATGGATTTTTTTTGGGGGGGGGGGGCAGTTTGTAATACAGAAATTTTAACAGCCCCAAGATCCCTTGTCTCCTCACCAGCCTGTCAATTATCCTAATCTCCACCTCATGCTTCCACTCAAACTGAGACACACATGCCAGCTTGTGAAAGCATCTCATGAAGTTGAGAAATACTTTACTAAAATGAATTGGGCCCAGACCCTGAGCAGGGGTGCGAACCTATGGTGTGATGTTTCTGGTTGGACTTGAGCTAATCTGTTTAGTTTTTTTAATGGCAAGAGTTCTGATATGAACCATTACGGTCATGAACATTTTTGGCATAATGATGACATGCATTTTTTTTGTGCCTTTAATGTCAGGAAATTGCCAAAATGCTTCTCCAATAGACACAAGGAAACAAAAGTTATGCCTTAAAGAATGTGATTAAGGAGGGTAACTAGAAGCTATGTTCTTGTGTTGTTTTGTTGGAGCACGCACACAAGAATTTGAAGCAGTAGCAGGCCATTCAGCCCCTCAACCCCACTCTGCCATTTGATAAGATCATGGTTGGTCTGACTGAGACCTCAACCCCTCTTTCCTATCCATCCTATATAACCCTCGACTCTCTTGTCAATCAAAAATCTATCTAATTCAGCCTTGAACATATTCAATGATCCAGCCACGACTGCACACTGGGGGAGAGAATTCCACAGACTGACAACCCTCCGAGAAAATAAGCTCTCCTTATCTCAATCTTAAATGGGAGACCTCTAATTTTAAAATTGTGTCCCTTAGTTCTGAACCCCACTATGAGGGGCAACATTCCCTCGGCATCCATCCTGTAACGTTCCCTCTGGATCTTGTGTTCTAAAGACCAATGGATACAGGTCCAACCAGCTCAATTTTCCCTCATAAGGTAACCCCTTCATCCCAGGGTTTCTCGACTGCTTCTAATGGAATTATACCCTTTCTTCAGTAAGGAGACAAAAACTGTACACAATAAGCTGGATATGGTCTCTGACCATGTATGGTTGTAGCAACACTTTTTGATTGATTTTGGAAAGGTTTTCTAAAGGTAGAAGAATTCATGGAATGAATTGCAAGGAAAGCACAGAGCACTAGATTTGGAGAACTGGGCGATTTGGGACTAGAGGAGATTGCAGAGAGATGAGGTAGGTGGAAGGCTTTAAAGATGCAAATTACATTTTTTGAAGAAAAGCCAATAGTATAAAAGTTGACCCCACGCTTCTGGATAATCTTGCTCTGGGATAGTAATTAGATGATGAGTAGAAGGCCGGCAATGATTGATTTTACCTTGTGACATGCTGAGGGTAACTCTGGGTGCGGAAGGACAAGCTGTTGTGGGCATGCTGGTTATATTAGGAGAGGTGGAAATGAAACCATGAGAGTGGTGCCTCTGAAGAAAGGCATAGGAACAGGAATGGGTTTGGCTTCTTGAGCCTGTTCCATCAATCAATGGGAGCGTGGCTGATCTGAAGCCTAACCCCATATATACACCGTTACTCTACATCCCTTAACATTTTGGATAACAACAGGTAGCAGTGGATGAGAAGAAATGATGGACTGTATTGAAGGTCACGCAGAGGTTGAAAAGGAATAATGTACCGTGACTACAGTCACGGGACATTGATGACTGTAGCTATGTTGTGTCAGTGCTTTGTACAGGACTGAAAGGAGTATTGAGAAGCATGGGTATAGAATTGGTGCTGATAATACATTTGAGATGAAATCGTAAAGGCCTGACCCCTGGAGTAGTCTTTATGAGGGAGGGGTTGATCGCAGCTTTGAAATAGAGGTATTACCTGAAAGAAGGGAGTTGTTGCTATGCTGTGGTTTGTCGAGAGGTATTGAATGGGGAATGCCTTGATTATTACAAATCTGCCCCCCCCCCCCCCCCCCCCCCCCCCCCCCCCCCCCCCCCCCGGCAAAAAAAATCCATGAATTTATACCCCATTCAGCTTCATTTTCATAACTTGTGTGGCACTGATTGGTTTCATGGAGATTACCTGTCTTCGGCTGGCAGTGGGTGAGAAAATTAACATATTGGGATCGAAGTAAAGGATATCTTGTGCCTGGCAGAGTGATCTTCCAGTTGGGTAGCTTTGACAATTAGATACTTGGATACTGTATTCGTACTATGATCTGAGTTGGCAGTTTTCTAACTAAATTTGCTCCTAGACATCAGTGATGCTCTCCTCTACTGTGTTTAATTAAAATGATTTAACATTATCTGTATTGGTTGAAGGCATCCTCTAGGGATTTTGTGAGTGTGTGCATACAGAGGATGCGGTCAAATGGAGGAGACAGTGGGAAGGAGGGAAGTTGGGCAGAGGATACTATCTTTGACCTCCCTGCATTAGGTTCAAGAAGTGAGGGGAAGGAGGCAGTTTTGATGCAGGACAAAGGATTAACCTTTGAGGACACACAAGACGATCTTCTTAATCCTAAACCAAGGTAATGGTGATGGTATTGACTGCACCCTTTCTTCACAAAGTAAGAGAGATGTTTATGTAGCACCTTTCACTATCTCAGCACTTTACAACCAATTAAGTGCTTTTGAAGTGTGATCACTGTTGTAATGCAGAAAGTGAAGTAGACAATTTTCGCACAGCAATGCGAGCAACAAAATAATGGTGACCAGGTCATCTGTTAGCCGAGGAATACATATTGGCCAGACATTGGGGGAGAGCAGCTGTTCTGCGAAATAATGCCACAAAGCGCTCTGTTTTATGTCTCATCCAAAATATGCACTCAACCCTATGAAAACCGCAATTGATTCCCTCTTTTGAAAGGCTCCTCTAAATGTGTTTTGATTAAAATCAACACCTATTCTGTAACTCCTTTCTGATTCAACTCATAAGCACAAGGCTAATTTTCCACCACACAATGCTCATTGACATTGTCAACTGTTCACCTTTTAAATCAGTGTTTCTTTCTCTTCCCTTCGCACCCAACCTTAAAGGTTATTTTTGCCCTATTCAAAGGCATTCCACATCTAGTTTCCAGGCGGTAGGAAATTAGCCCTACCTTGGACGTTGCTCTGACCTCCCCACATCCTGGCCTTGCTCCCATACCCTATTTCTCAATGGACATTGCTATTCTGCAACTTGTGCCCTGGATTGTTCATGGGTAAAATCACAAAGGAAATTTTTCGACTGAAATGTATTCTTATTTTACATCTGTACTGTTCTGAAATTCTGTTCTATTATTGGCAAATGCCTTCTTTAAAGATTTATTTCGCATTTTATTTGAACATGCAAACTGTTGCAATATACAATAACACATTGTAGAACTACAGACATGAAATATTGTTGTCTTATGAAGTATCAGTTTGTTCTCAATGAGGATGTTGGAACATGTTGAATCAAAATGGGACAGAGAGTGAATGTTTTCTGATTATTCCTACTTTTGGATTCTCAAGTGAGCAAATGGCGAGAAAGAGAGGTTCCTTTTGAAACATAGAACATAGAACAGTACAGCACAGAACAGGCCCTTCGGCCCTCGATGTTGTGCCGAGCAATGATCACCTTACTCAAACCCATGTATCCACCCTATACCCGTAACCCAACAACCTCCCCCCACCTTACTTTTTAGGACACTACGGGTAATTTAGCATGGCCAATCCACCTAGCCCGCACATCTTTGGACTGTGGGAGGAAACCGGAGCACCCGGAGGAAACCCACGCACACACGGGGAGGACGTGCAGACTCCGCACAGACAGTGACCCAGCCGGGAATCGAACCTGGGACCCTGGACCTGTGAAGCATTTATGCTACCGTGCTGCTTCAACATCTAAGGTTTTGTGCTACAGTAAAATCTTTGTCTCAGTGTATGGGCTTAAGAATGCAATACTCTTGCCAAATAGTGGATAGGAATCAGAACTTTTTATCTCTTCCTGATTTCACCATTGGGAATTGATGCATTCTCAATCGCTGTTTTTACATGTTAACATTGTTGTAATGGGGAAAGAGATGAAATTCCATCCTCTTTGATATCCCATCAATTCACTGCGAGACTATGAGAACGAGTGAACATAAGGCTTTATTATCCAGGAACTTGGCTGCTGTACAAATAAGTGCTGCCCACAGGTGGCCGGTCTATATATCGCCCCGGGGAGGGCAGAGCTAGAGGCGGAGCCCACCGGGGTTCCAGTACAGTACCTGGAAGTAGACCATATTATCATTTCCTGGTCATGGGTCATAGCACTATACAGACAGTTCATACTTAGGTGAATACATTCACCACATTCACCCCCTGTTTAAAAAAAATCAAGCCCAGCGGGGGTGACGTGGGGTCATCAAATATGCAGTCTGTCTGGAGGCCGGATCGTTCTTTTAGACCTCCTCAGCTCTGGCGATGCGGCGGGCATGGTTGTTGCAGTTAGTGACTCTGGGGGCGTGCTGTCTGGAGCTTCAGTCCAGCGTATCGGAGATGGTTGAGGGGTGGTGGTGGTAGGCAGGGGGTGGTGGGTGGCGGCAGTGCTAGCGTGGAACAATATAGGAGAAGTAAGGGGCACTGAGGGTGGCTGTAGGCGGGGGGGGGGGGTGTGTTGGCAGGGGAACCAGCTGGCGCCAGATCTCGTAGGGAGACCGTATCGTGCCGTCCGTCCTGGTGCACAATGTAAGCGTACTGGGGGTTGGCGTGCAGCAGCTGGACACTCTCAACCAGGGGGTCGGTCTGATGGCTCCTCGTACGCCTCCGGAGAAGGACAGATGCCAGAGTTGTCAGCCAGGATGGAAGCGAGACCCCGGAGATGGACTTTCTGGGGAAGACAAACAAACAGTCGTGAGGGGTCTCGTTCGTGGCTGTGCAGAGGAGTGATCTAATGGAGTGGAGAGCATCGGGAAGGACCTCCTGCCCGCGGGGGATCGGGAAACTTCTAGACCGGAGGGCAAGAAGGACGGCCTTCCATACCGTCGCGTTCTCCCTCTCCACCTGCCCGTTTCCCTGCGGGTTATAGCTCGTAGTTCTGCTTGAGATGATGCCTTTACTGATCAGGTACTGACGCAGCTCATCGCTCATAAACGATGTGCCCCGGTCGCTGTGGATGTAAGCAGGGAAACTGAACAGTGTGAAGATGCTGTGCAGTGCCTTTATCACAGTGTCCGAGGTCATGTCGGGGCAGGGGACTGCGAAGGGGAAGCGGGAGTACTCGTCGATGACGGTCAGGAAGTATATATTACAGTTGATGGAGGGGAGGGGCCCTTTGAAGTCAATACTGAGCCGCGGAAAGGGCCAGGAGACCTTTTACCAGGGGCCTTATCTGGCCGATAGAAGTGCTGTTTGCACTCCGCGCAGACTTGGCAGTCCCTCGTCATGGCCTTGACCTCGGTGGAGAAGGGCAGATTGCGGGCTTTAATAAAGTGGGTAAGCTGGGTGATCCCTGGGTGACAGAGGTCATCGCGGATAGCCCAAAGTCGGTCATCTTGCGCGCTGCTGCATGTGCCGTGAGACAGGGCATCTGAGGGCTCTTTGAGCTCCCCAGGATGATACTTGATATCGTAATTGTAGGTGGAGAGTTCGATCCTCCAGCTCAAGATTTTGTCATTTTAAATTTTTCCCCATTGTGCGTTGTCAAACATAAAGGCAACTGGTCGGTGACGAGGGAGAACCTCTTACTGGCTAGGTAGTGCCTCCAGTGCTGCACCGCTTCCATCATGGCTTGTGCTTCCTTCTCGACCGAGGAGTTTCGGATTTCTGAAGCGTGGAGGGTTCTAGAGAAGAATGCTACTGGCTTGCCCACCTGGTTGAGTGTGGCGGCCAGTGCGACGTCTACCTGGAAGGGGATGGATTCATCCACTGTGTGCATTGCGGCCTTAGCGATATCAGCCTTGATGCGGCTGAAGGCCGAGCAAGCCTCAGCCGTCAGGGGAAATGTAGTGGTTTTAATAAGTGGGCGGGCTTTGTCCGCATAGTTGGGGACCCACTGTGCATAGTAGAATAGCCCCAGGCATCTTTTGAGGGCCTTGAGGCTGTGGGGAGGGGGAAGCTCCGTGAGGGGGCGCATATGGTTGGGGAAGGGCCCTAGGACTCCATTTTCCACGACATAGCCGAGGATGGCTAGCCAGGTTGTGCGGAAAACGCACTTCTCTTTGTTATATGTGAGGGATTGGGTGGCCTGGAGGAACCTCTGGAGGTTGACGCCGTGGTCCAGCTGATCATGGCCGCAGATGGTAACATTGTTCAAGTACGGCTATGTAGCCCGCATTCTGTACTGATCCACCATTTGGTCCATCGCATTCTGGAAGACCGAGACTCCGTTGGTGACGCCGTAAGGGATCCTGAGGAAGTGGAAGAGTCGGCCGGCTGCTTTTAAAGCAGTGTATTGGCGATCTTCCGGGCGGATCGGGAGCTGTTGGTAAGCAGACTTCAGATACACCGTGGAGAAAACCCGGTATTGTGCGATCTGGTTGACCATCTCCGCAATGCGAGGGAGGAGGTATGCATCCAGTTGCGTGGACCGGTTTATGGTTTGGCTGTAGTCCACCTCCATCCGGTTCTTTTCCCCAGTCCTGACAACTACCACTTGTGCTCTCCAGGGGCTGTTGCTGGCCATGATGACCCCCCTTCCCTCAAGAGTCGCTGGACCTCTGACTTAATAAAAATCATGTCTTGTGCACTGTACCGCCTGCTCCTGGTGGTGACAGGCTTACAGTTGGGGGTGACCTTAAGTGTTGCGAGGCTACATGCCACGAGGGGGGGTTAAGGGTCCGCTGAACTGTAGGGTCAGGCTTCAGTGATTACATTGGAAGTCGAGTCCAAGCAGTAGGGGGGACGCAGAGGTGAGGGAGGATGTACAGTTTAAAATGGGCATACTCAGCACCCTGCATCGCGAAGTTCGCGATACAGTACCCCCCGGATCTGTACCGAATGGGATCCGGAGAGATTGTTTGGGATGCGGGGTAGATGTGAAGGGAGCAGCGCCTTACCGTGTCAGGGTGAACGAAGCTCTCCATGCTCCCGGAGTCTAAAAGACAGGGGGTCTCGTGCCCATTGACCCGGACGGCCATCATAGAACTTTTCAGGTGCTTTGGCTGCGACTGGTCGAGGGTGACTGCGCCAAGCTGCGGGTAGCCTGCATGGTTGGAGGTATCGGGGTCACAAAATGGCGGCCCCCACAAGTCGCACGTGTCGGTCTGGGTTGAAGATGGTGACCAAGATGGCCACCCCCATCGGTTGCACGTGTCGGTCGGTGTTGAACTGGCAGCCAAGATGGTGGCCCCCACGAGTCGCACGAGACTGATGACCCATCTGAAGGGGGCGTTCCCAGTAGGCACGCAGCCACATTGCGGGGTCTGCAGGCCTGTGAGTCCATGGGTCCGGTCTGGTAAGTTTTTTGGGCTTTAGGTCGGCCCAGACAGATTCTGGCGAAGTGTCCCTTTTTGCCACAGTTGCTGCACGTCTCTGTGCGGGCTGGGCAACGTTGCCGGGGGTGTTGACCCTGGCCGCAGAAGTAGCACTGTGGTTCTCCGGTCTTGACGGGCAGCAGCGTGGCAAAGGCCTGTGACGTATTTGGGTGTGGTGGGGGCCCCATTGTTGGTGCCCACGAGGGGTTTGCCGGGTCTGCGAGGAAAGCGCTGAGGCTCTGGTTTTCCAGCAGGCGCTGCCTGATGTAGTTAGACCGGACCCCAGCCGCGTAGGTTTCCGGATCTGCAGCTTCATGTGCTCCTCGGCCGTCATAGCTGATAGTTGCAGTTCCTTGCGAGTAGGGTCAGGTTCTCTAGGTACTCATTCATCGATTTCCCCGGCGCGTTGACGGCGAGTAGTGAGGAGGTTTTGCGCGAACACCTCATTTACGGGCTTCACGAAATGTGCCTTCAGGGTCGCGACTGCCGCCTCGTACGTGGCAGCTTTCTCTATCATTACGGAGATTCGATGGCTCACCCGTGTGTGGAGGAGGCGCAGCTTGAGGGTTTCGGAGGGAGGCGTTGCGGAGGAGTCGAGGTAGGCCTCAAAACAGCGAAGCCAGTAGGAGAAGATCTCCTTGGCCTCTGTGCATCAAGTTTGAGTTTATCTGGCTTTAGAGCGGCTTCCATGGTGATGTTGCTGGATAATAAATTGATATACCATCAATTCACTGCGAGACTGTGAGAACGAGTGAACATAAGGCTTTGTTATCCAGGAACTTGCCTGCCAGTGTCTGCTGTACAAACGAGTGCCGCCCACAGGTGGCCGGTTTATATATCGCCCCGGGGAGGGCGGAGCCAGAGGCGGAGCCCACCGGGGTTCCAGTACAGTACCTGGAAGTAGACCATATTATCATTTCCTGGTCATAGCACAATACAGACAGTTCATACTTGGGTGAATACATTCACCACACTCTTTCACCATGTTGACTCGCATCCATTTATACCAATTTATTTATCCCATTTGAAGGTGGAGCCCCGTCCTTGAAGCTCTTGAAGCCCTAATCGAATCCTTCATTGATCTGCCTTGCAGCAAAGGGAATCTTGTGGTCGAGCCCATAAGGAATCACTGGATAGTGATTATCAATAGAAACTATGGTGGGTTGAGGGATTTGGGTCCCCACGGGAAATTCAGCATTCAGTTCACCATAATGTGGTTATAAATATTCTAGTGGAGCTCCTGCAGTTTCCAATTATCCATAAATCAGGAACTGAGATGTTAAGTGCAGAGAATTGCTGTTTAGTCAAACGTGCCTTTTTTTTGTTAAAGTAGCTTTACTGTTACAAGCTGATGTATGGCAAAGTTGCCAGAGAAAAAAACGTGTTTTTCCCTGAGTCTAAAATATGCCCACCATATTATATCTGAAGTGTCTGCTCCTCACAGAAAAAAAGAAATTACTTGCATTCAAATCGCATTGTTCATGAGCTTGGGTTATCCCAAAATGCTTTCCAGTTAATGACATGGAGTCAGTTTTAATACAGGGATATATGGCAGTCAATTTGCGTACCACAAGATCCCACCAATACCAATGACCTACATGAACAAATGTTTTTTTTTCATTTGAGTGACAGATGTTGACCATGACACTGGGAGAACTGCCCTGTTTTTTTGAATAGTGCCATGGGATCTTTTTGCATCCACTTTGGGCTGAAAGAGTTTGGTTTAATATCTCACCTGAAATACATCACTGCCGACAGTACAGCACTCCCTTAGTACATCACTGCCGACAGTGCAGCACTCCCTTAGTACCTCACTGCCGACAGTGCAGCACTCCCTTAGTACCTCACTGCCGACAGTGCAGCACTCCCTTAGTACCTCACTGCCGACAGTGCAGCACTCCCTTAGTACCTCACTGCCGACAGTGCAGCACTCCCTTAGTACCTCACTGCCGACCAGTGCAGCACTCCCTTAGTACCTCACTGCTGACAGTGCAGCACTCCCTTAGTACCTCACTGCTGACAGTGGAGCACTCCCTTAGTACCTCACTGCCGACAGTGCAGCACTCCCTTAGTACATCACTGCCGACAGTGCAGCACTCCCTTAGTACCTCACTGCCGACAGTGCAGCACTCCCTTATTACCTCACTGCCGACAGTGCAGCACTCCCTTAGTACCTCACTGCCGACAGTGCAGCACTCCCTTAGTACCTCACTGCCGACAGTGCAGCACTCCCTTAGTACATCACTGCCGACAGTGCAGCACTCCCTTAGTACCTCACTGCCGACAGTGCAGCACTCCCTTAGTATATCACTGCCGACAGTAGAGCACTCCCTTAGTACCACACTGCCGACAGTGCAGCACTCCCTTAGTACCTCACTGCCGACAGTGCAGCACTCCCTTAGTACCTCACTGCCGACAGTGCAGCACTCCCTTAGTACCTCACTGCCGACAGTGCAGCACTCCCTTAGTACATCACTGCCGACAGTACAGCACTCCCTTAGTACATCACTGCCGACAGTGCAGCACTCCCTTAGTACCTCACTGCCGACAGTGCAGCACTCCCTTAGTACCTCACTGCCGACAGTGCAGCACTCCCTTAGTACCTCACTGCCGACAGTGCAGCACTCCCTTAGTACCTCACTGCCGACAGTGCAGCACTCCCTTAGTACCACACTGAAGTGTTAACCTATTATGTGCTCAATTATTTTGAATTGTTCAAGAAGAGTGTAACCACAGAGTCAAGAGTGTAACCACATCAAGGCTGACCTCTTAAATATGAGCTTTTCTTAAGAAAAATGAAGCATGTTGCCCCAGCAGTATGGAAAAGTGCCAGAAAAACTCTGACAGCAAAATCTATGGGGACAGAAACCAGAGTTATGTTTCGGGTTCGATATGACTTCTTCTGGGCGGCAAGGTGGTTAGCACTGTTGCCTCTGGTTCGATTCCTGCCTTGAATGACTGTCTGTGTGTGGAGTTTGGATGTTCTCACCATGTCTCTGTGGATTTCCTCCCACAGTCCAAAGATCTGCAGGTTAGGTGGGTTGGCCATGCAAGATTGCCCCTTAGTGTCCAAAAATGTGCAGTTTAGATGGGGGTTACAGGGATAGGGTAGGGTAGTGGGCTTGGGTAGGGCCCTCTTTCAGAGGGTCAGTGCAGACACAATGGGCTGAATGGGCTCTTAGTGCACTATCGGGATTGTATGTTTATGGCTGAAGGGAGGTAGGAATTTGGTGGGTTTTATGCTGTTGGGAAAGGGGCATGTGGAGCGAGATAGGGCAGGGAAGACTAAATGACAAAGATGTTATGGAACACAAGACTAAGGAAGTGGTAACGATCTAGGGTCGGCCTCACATTGTGCAGTATTAAAGGCACAAGACCTTGATCCAGTGTAGGTATTAATAGCAGAATAAAGGTCAGCACTGCCTGAAAGCAAAATAGCTGAAGTTGTTACTCATACATAGAACATAGGCCATACAGTGCAGAAGGAGGCCCATCGAGTCTGCACCGACCCACTTAAGCCCTCACTTCACCCTATCACCATAACCCAATAACCCTTCCTAACCTTTTTGGTCACCAAAGGCAATTTATCATGGCCAGTCCACCTAACCTGCACGTCTTTGGACTGTGGGAGGAAACCGGAGCACCCGGAGGAAATCCACACTCACACGAGGAGAACATGCAGACTCCACCCAGACAGTGACCCAGCAAGGAATTGAACCTGGGACCCTGGCGCTGTGAAGTCACAGTGCTATCCACTTGTGCTACCATGCTGCTACTCATAGAATAAAGGTCTGTGCTGTTTGAAAGCAAAATCCTGATCATATTTAGACTGGCTCTTGTTTGAAAGCAACAACATGATCATACTTATGCTGGCCCTTGTGAGGAAAAAATTCAAAACGGAGGACAGAATTCATGGTCTCATGTTGTTGAGCTCTGAATGTTGTAAAGTGTCTAATTGGAAGATGAGGTGCTGTTCCTCCAGCTTGCATTCAGCTTTGCTGGAACATTGTAAAAGTATATGGCTGGATTACAGTTCTAGAAATCCTGAGGCCTGGACTGACGCTCTGAAGAAATCTCACTATGACAGCTGGGGGATTCACGTTCAGTTAAATCAATCCAAAATGAATAAAAAATAGCCTAAGAAATAGTAACAAATTGACTACTGTATTGTCATAAAAATTCAAATGGTTTTGTTCATGGCCATGATTCTGGAACTACTAAGGAATGGCAACAAAACAAATCTTCAAGCTGATATACTTAATTTGTAACCAGTATTTTTCTCTGAGCAGAGATCCCTGTGTAGCCCAGAACCTCTTTCAAAATGGCAGGTGATGTCAAGGCAACAACTCTTGCAAATTATACAGAATTGCAAGTTCCCGAGAGCTTTAATAGAGAATCAATCCATAGAATCCCCACAGTGCAGAAGGAGGTTATTTGGCCCATCAAGTCTGTACTGACCCTCTGAAAGAGCCCCCTACCTAGGCCCACTCATCTGCCATATCGTTATAACCTCATCTAATCTTTTGGACACATAAGGGACAATTTTAGCATGGCCAATCCACCTAACCTGCACATCTTTGGACTGTGGGAGGGAACTGGAGCACCTGGGAGAAACCCACACAGACACTAGGAGAATGTGCAAGCTCCACACAGATGTCACCCAAGGCCAGAATTTAACCCGGGTGTCTGACGCTTTGAGGCGGCAATGCTAACCACTGTGACATGCATGAAAGAGTATCCTGACTGGAGCTTCAACTCTGAACTGTCTCCTCTCTTTGCACACCAGTTTTTGTCCATTTTTCATTGCAGGTGCTGGAAAGCCCTCATTGGTCAGACCAGCCAACCACTCAAATGGTTATCATGATGCCTTCTGTGGAGGATAGACAAGAGCAACCAACAATTGGAAAAGCCTCAACCTGTGGCGACTGAGGTCAACATTGCCCTCCGCGAACAAGCGCTGCAATTCCTGAGTAGCATGACAGAGCCCACAGACAATTCTGGAAGCAAGTAGCAACTGTCCATTACTGACAGCAAATCACACAGCCAAATGTGAACTTAAGCTTCCTTTTTAAAAAAAAAACCCTCACAACAGGAATGGCCATCTTCTATCACAGAGAACATCGCGATGATCCACATGAGGGGGAAAAAAAACAACACTGGGACAAGCACAACATTTGTTCACTTCGCAAGAAAGAAGATTAAACAGCCATTGCCAAATCGATAACTAGGAGTTCAATACCAAGGAATGGAAAAACGATAAAAAGATATTGAGGTGTCAGAACTGCCTCCTAATCAGCTGACAACTACAACAAGAGATCCTACCACTCCTCTGACAGTAGCGCATATGCATATGGAGAGGCTTTTAGGCTGCTAAACTGTCTGAACCTATGAGCCCAGAGACTTGAAGGGGGGAGATGGGGCTAACATGAGACGGAGCACAGTACCACCATGTGATGCAAGAGAGCACATGACCCACACTTAGGAATCCGTCTCATGTTGAACACAGCCGTGTGCATAAGCAAACATGGAGACAGCTTCTAGCTTGAACCCTTTACTGTACATAGTTCTTGTAGTTAATAGATACATACAGTTATCCTACTTCAATCTAGGAAGATTTAATTAAGCCTCACTGCACAGTGTCCAACACTACAGCAGTGTAGTTGAACTTTTGAGGTGTAAAACATTTAGTAGCGAAGTAGCCGGCAGTTCTCAATGCCACACTGCTTCTCACTGACTTAAAATAGAAAATAAAATGTGGATAGATAATTAGTGATTGCCATTTTCCACCCACACCAGGGTTGAATTCCCCCCCCCCCCTTGAAATTTTCAGTTTGGAAAAAGAGGCGGGATGAAAGAGAATACCAAATTACTGAAAGTGCAGAACAGGTATACAACTAGGGGACTCCGCTTCAAATTAATAAAAGGTAATTCTAGGACTGATCGAAATGCTTCAAACACCGTGATCAACATGTAATGGTTTTAGAGGACGAAAATCCTGAAGCTATTTAAGGAACAGTGATAATCTACAGAGGTGGAGCATAGGTCTTCCTTCTCTAATTATCTTAATTGAACAATTACCCCACTGCCAACCATCCTCCCTTCTCCTGAAAATGCAACAGTTTGTAGTCTTTTACTGTGTCACTTACAACGTGACACACTTTCAAATCACTGGGGTTGTTGAATTTTACTTTCTCAAACTGGACCAGGTAGGGCTTTAGCATTACATTAAATCTTGATCTGTTTAATCCATAATATCCCTCAAGCTTGCTGTTTTTTACTGCTTGCTACCTTTTATGTAAAAACAATTACACATTGCACTTCTTTAAACGAAGGATTGAAGCCTTAGTAACTTGGTGGAGTGTAATTTATACTTAAACAAAGATCTTTTAATTTTGATAACTTAAAAAAAACAGTAACATTTGCTAACTTGGTTTGCTGTCAATTGATAAATCAACACATGCAAATATTTCACAGCCACCTGCTCCCTCAAACAACTCATTCCATCTTGCGGACGAGTAGTCTGGCCAGTGGGTCAAATACTCCTGTTATTTTTAAATGTTTACAGACTATAATTGAGATCTTATTCACATTTTTTACCAAATATTTTGTGTAAAAAAAAAAAAAATCATGACCATGTAAACATCTCCTATTCATTTAAGCCAAGTATTATAGCCATATAATTTTGATACAATCCCTCTCACATCCTAAAACAGATAATTTGGTCCATATTTGTCAATAATCCCCAAAAAATCTTCTAGCAATATGCACATTTCCTTTTCCAGCTTTCTAACGGTTTTCAAAGCCCAGTTTAAACCCTTCTGCCTCTTGCCCAAAATTGTTTGGAGTCTTATACAAAGACCTGACCAAGAATTACAGAGGAATTTGGGTACAAATGCTCCTGAGGAAAGGAGAATAGAAACAGACTGGAGCAAACAGTTCTAAATAATTAACAATGATGACATGACCAAATCGACCTTCCAGCCTATGGAGGAATTGATGGAAACAGATGTAATTTAAGGGGGAATGGGAGAGATAGTAGATCAATGGCAGGTAAAGCTGGTGGAGAGGAATTAAGGAACCAGGAGTGAGACACCTCTGGAAAAAAACTGGAGTGACATAACACAAGGAGATCCATTGATGTTGAGGAGCCGTTGGACGTGCGATCATTGTTAAGAGAAAAAAGCACTTGGGTGCCAGTAAGAGTGTCTGATGTGGCTCAGTTGGTAACACTCTCTTGCCTCTGAGTCACAAGATTCTGAGTTCAAATTCCACTCCAGGACGTGAGCACAAAAATCGCGACTGATTCTCCACAATATTGAGAGAGTGCTGTACCTCTGCAGGTGCTGATTTGTGGTTAAGATGCCAAACCGAAGATCCCATGGTGTTATTTTAAAATACAGTGGGGGAGTTATCTCAACTGTTCTGACTAATATTTATTTTCCCCCATCAGCATCATGGAAACAGATGATCATTAGCAAACTGCTGTTTGTACCACTTGCATTAATAGAAATTATATAAATGCAAATTATTCATTCAATATTCCAATTAAGAAGGAACTGCAAGAGGTAGATGCCGCGAAGACAACATTGACCAGTGGGGAAAAAATAAGACTGAAGTACATGGATGGGAATTTGGATACATAGCAGCATAACCAGCTGGGAGATCCGTGCTTAAGATCTTGCATGTTTCACATGTGGGGGGTGTGTGTGTGTGTGTGTGACGTCACTGTGGAGAAACTTGAACTTAGCTGCAGGTTGTGAATAACTAAAACATTCCGTATCCCTCTATTAGAGTAAAGTAATTTTATTCTACAAAGATATCACCTTTAAGTTATTATTTTCATCGTGGAAAACTGAATTTGTTTCCCTTGCCTCTCCCACAACTTTGTGACATTTTAAGTTTGGAAAGAAAAATTTAAATCAATATAAATTTGTAAGTGTCACCTCTGACTTAAAATTGAAAAACAGTATAATGTATATTTTTATCCTCCCCCAGGAAAGTGCTGGTCCAAAAGCGTATCTGCAAACGTATATGGAGACGACCACACAAGGTGTGATGTTGCCTGTTAGTTGTGTCGTCTCCAGATGAGTCGGTGAAACGTGAACCAATGTATTGTGATGTAGTGCACCACAAGGAAATGTGTTGGAGGTAGGGAGGGTGGTGAAGAAAAGGTTTCATAGATTATCATAGAATTTACTGTGCAGAAGGAGGCCATTCGGCCCATCGAGTCTGCACCGGCTCTTGGAAAGAGCACCCTACCCAAGGTCAACACCTCCACCCTATCCCAGTAACCCCACCCAACACTAAGGGCAATTTTGGACACTAAGGGCAATTTATCATGGCCAATCCACCTAACCTGCACATCTTTGTGACTGTGGGAGGAAACCGGAGCACCCGGAGGAAACCCACGCACACACGGGGAGGATGTGCAGACTCCGCACAGACAGTGACCCAAGCCGGAATCGAACCTGGAGCTGTGAAGCGATTGTGCTATCCACAATGCTACCGTGCTGCCCAACTTTGGATCTAGCTCTTTTTTTTTATCCCCATGAAAATGCTGAATTAGGAACACCCACTTGTGTAAGATCTTTGCACTGTCTGTGTGTTCCAGTCCACATTGAAATGTTGGCCCTCTGATTTCAGCAGCCTGACATTTCCATTTAGTTTCCACAACACTGTGTTCACAAAATCATTCTTCATCACTTTTTTTTATAGTAACACCCATCGCTCAACACCTTGTTATTAGAGCAGTAAGCCAACACCAAGTGGAAGAATAATTGCTTCTTCAATTGCCATTCAGGAATTATCTCAAATCTGTAACTTTTGCTAAAAGATATAGCCTGTAACATTTCATTTTCTGTAGATTTCACTGATTCTGCTCTCCCACAGTGAATCACTTTCTTTTGCATCCAGAGTAATTTTGATGACTTTTCTCCCCAGTGCTGTGCCACCCAGTTGCATTATAAGACCAAGATATGTACAGTAACTGGAAACTGAGGACCGCTAATGTGGATTTTAACAAAATAGTTCATATTGTGACGCTGGATTTATTCCCCATCCTTAGTTGATCTGAGAAAGTGGCCCTCTTGAACCAAAGCAGTCCATGTGGTGATGGTGCTACAATAATGGTGTTTGGTTGGCATTCCAGGATTTGGGCTTGATGATATGCCCATGATGTATGCCCATGTTGGGGATAGTGTGTGACTTGGAGGGGAAACCATGACATTTCTGCTCTTGCTCTCACTGGCGATAAGAGGTCAGAAGGATGGAGGTGCATTCAAAATGATTGGAGTAACATTTAATGTTAGATTGATACCAAGCCCAGCTGCAAAGACTAACTGCCCTGTCCTAATTGGGTTTGAGCTACTTTTAAAATAAATAGTACTTTTATTAAAGATTTCATATTTAAAACACGATCTGAACTACAACACAACTATGAAAATTGTACAAACATGGTACAATTGTCGTGTTAACTACACAAGAAACCAGAAATATAGAAAAACACACAGGCTACAACCAAACCTCCTCCCCCCCCCTCCCCCACCACCCTCCCCAACAACTGATGGTAATTGACTCTTTAAAGTGAGGGATAAATGGATGCTCTTTCTTCCGACTACCAGTGAGGCAAAGGCGAGCGTATCCACCTTCAGCCACGTCTGTAGCCCCAGCGAGTCCAACACCCCGAAAATGGCCAACAATGGACAAGGCTCCAAAGCAACATATCATGGTGATGAAGAAGGAGACCCGAAGCTCACCATCTTTGGACAAGACCAGAACATGTGGGTGCGGCTCACGGGCTCACGAGAACTCTGCTCGCACATGTCCTCCACATTATTAAAGATCCCGCTCGTCCTCATTTTTGATAGATGAGCTCTATGAACCACCTTGAGTTGGATGAGGCTGAGCCACGTGCAGAGTGAGGTGACATTTTCCTCACCGAGGACTTCATTCCAGACACCCTCATCTAGTTAGGTGGTTCCTAACTCCTCTCATTTCGCCTTCGAACAATCAAGTGAATTGATTCCAAAGAGATGGTCCGCTCATAGATATTTAAGATCTTCTCCCTCCAGTTCTTGAGAATCATAAGATTTTCTCCTACAGGGAAGGCTGTGGTGCCTAGGGGAACGCAGGGCAAAACCTGCGAACTACGTCACACAGTTGAAAATATCGGAATAGGCGTATCCCTGTCAGTTAGAATTTTGCCAAGAACTCCCAACTGGTGAGCCATCCATTGATAAACAGGTCTCTAAAACACACTTCCCTTCCCATGCAAAAAGTTGAATCCAAACTTGATGGCGCAAACAAATAGTTACCATTTATAGGAGCCAGTAATAGCATGGCACTCAGATCTGACCTGCTTCCATATCATCAGAGTGGACATCACCACTGTGTTTGAGATATATCTCATTGGAGAGAGAGAGGGAGTGGTGCTATTACTAGGACCCGGAGGCTCGACCCTTCAGGTGAACTTTCCTCCCACGGGTGTCCGATTCTCTATACCATCCCAACACCTTCTCCACATTGGCTGCCCAGTCATACATAAGGAAATCGGGTAGTGCCAAACCCCCTAACTGCCGGCCCCTCTGCACATACACCCTGTGAATTCTCGGCGCCTACCCATCCATATAAAGGAATTCACTAACTTGTTTACTGTACCTTGGTACACATGACAATAAACAAAATCCAATCCAATCCAACCCTGGCTAAGAACAAAGAAAGATAGCAAGGCATTGGAACAAAACCATGATAGAATGTTCATCTTAATGGTTTGAACTCTGCCCACCAGGGATAACGGGCGACTACTCCATCTGTGCAAATGAAGTCTCACCTTATGTAACAAATTTAAGTTTAATTTATGAAGACACTGCCAATCATATGTCGCTTGGATGGCAAGATACTCTGAAAGCTACTTCTGGCCCGGTGAAAGGGTAATACTCCCAGATTGGCTCCCCTCCCTGGGAGTAAACGGGAACATACTCACTTTTCCCCCAGGTTTAACTTCTAGCCCGAGAAGGAGCCAAAGCCCCTGGGCAGTCTTATAATTTCATCTTTAGAGGAGACCAGATCTGTGATATTTAGGAGCATGTCATCAGCATAAAATGACACCGTGGGCTGGATTCTCCGCAGCCCCGTGCCGAAATCTCATTTGGCGCGGCGGAGCAGAATCCAATTTCACATCAAAGTCGGGCCTGGCGCCGGTCCGGCGATACTCCGGGACCTGAGAATCGGCGTGTTCCCGGAGTACTCTGCGCGGCTGGGGGCCCATTTCCAGAGGCCCACCCAGTGATCCTCTGCTCCCGACCGGCCGAGTTCCCGACAGTGGGGTTCTAACCACCTATCTCCTCCATTCAGGAAGCTCCTGTGGGGCTGCGGACTCGGTCTGCGGCTGCCCTGGTGGGGGGCAGGGGGGATCGGACACCAGGGGGGGCCTTCTGGGGGACAGATTGGGGCGGTCGGATCTTCGGGCGCGTGGCCAATCGGGCAGGCCTACATTTGTCATCTGCCTCCGCGGCCCGAGTCCGCTATGGCGTTCGTTGCGGCCGCTGGAGGCTGCTGCCGTGCGCATGCGCGTACTCAAAACCAGAAGTGCGGGGGGCCCGTATCCGCAGCTAAAGCTGCATGAATGGGACTATGTCCCGACGCTGGCGAAAAAACACTGGTATTTCACTCTGGAGTTTCCTATGAAAAAGATCAGCCAATTCACTCACCTGCAGGCGGCTAGCAGGGACCCATATGTTTACCCCCGATTAATCCACCAGAAGCCAATAGTGCCATCGCCAGAAGGTTCTATTGCCCGAGTGAAAAGGAGCAGCGACAGTGGGCATCCTTGTCTTGCACCCCTGCTCAGAGAGGGAAGTATCCTGAACTTGATGCATTGGTGCGAACACTAGCCATGGGGTTCTTGTACAGCAGCCAAACCCATGAAATTAATTTCTAACCAAACCTCCACCTCAATGAGGTACTTCCACTCCACTCTGTTGAATGCTTTCTCTGTACCTCTAGCTATAATTACCTCTGGCTCGGGGGCCGAAGAAGGACAACGTTAAGAATCGCATATTAGTTGACAGCTGCCTACCACCTTCACAGGTCCCATCTAGCCCTCTACCACTATATCCAGGACATATGGCTCTAACCGCAGAGCTGACCTTAACCAATATCTATTCTGGGGAAGTACAACCTTTGTAGAAACACCCCGTCCAGTGGCTCCGACCATTACGGATCCCTGTAGAAAGCCTCAAATGTCCCATTGACTTCTCTTGGTGCTGCCACTAAACCACCCCTCAAGTTCCTGATCTGCATAATCACCCAAGAGGCTTCCTGTCCCTCAGTTGGTGCACCAACAGATGACATTGAGGGGCTAGGCCCGTGCCGGAGCGGTTGGCACCACGCCGACTGGCGGCAAAACCGGCGCCAACAGCCTTTGACGCGCGGCGCCGGGGCTGGCCGAAAGGCCTCGCCGATTCGCGCATGCGCCGGTGCGTCAGCTACCGCTGACGTCACCACCGGCGCATGTGCGCTGGGGGATTCTCTTCCACCTCCGCCATGGTGGAGGCCGTGGCGGCGGCGGAAGAAAAAGAGTGCCCCCACGGCACTGGCCTGCCCGCCAGTGGGCTGCAATCACGGGCATGGCCACCATGGGGGCACCACCTGGGATCTGATCGCTCCGCGCCCCCCCCCCCCCCCCCCCCCCCCCCCCCCGGGGGCCCGCTCCCGCCGCCACCAGAGGTGGTTCAAACCACGGCAGCGGGATTGGCCTCCCAGCGGTGGGACTTCGGCCCATCGCGGGCCGGAGAATCGCCTCAGGGGGCTCGCCGATCGGCGGGGCGTGATTCCCGCCCCCGCCAATTCCCGGGTGGTGGAGAATTTCTGCCATGGCGGGGCGGGATTTTCACCGGCCCGGGACGATTCTCCGACCCTGCGGGGGGTCGGAGAATTTCGCGCCTTGTGTTTGTACTATAATAGACAGCCATGTTTCCAATCTGTAAAGTTTGAGCTTAAAGTAAAGTAGGTTTGTTCATTGTGTTGGCCCCTACAACACCACAGTGACTATTCTGTGCCCATACTTCTCCCCATTGAGCTTCCTCCAAAGTATTCAACACAGATTATTGAAGTATCAATTGAGATGAGAGTAGGAGGAGATTTTCTTCACTTTGCTGAGCAAAAACCATGAGATACTTCATGAGGTGCTGATACTCCCACAACCTCTCTCACACCTGCATGTCGTGCTGGGGAACCTATCCTGCTGAGATAGTGATGGAGGAGGCTGAGATGTTGGGTATGTGCTGTTAGCCATCCATGCAATTACTGAAAGCCACTTTTGTGATGGCCAAAAACAATACAGCATGATTTGTGGAGTCAAACAGAAAGTATCTTTATTTCCAAGAATATGTACACAGGGCCAGTACACTACTGTGGCCCTCTCTAGCCACTACCACACTGGCCAACTCTATTTATACAGCTGCACTGCTAATGATTGCCCCACCCCCTCTCAAATTCCCCAAGTAAGATGGGGAATTGTCCCCAGCCAATAGGATCTGGGCAGGTTATAACAACTATGCTAACACCTCCACCAAAAACCCTTTTTGAATTATGAAAGCTTGGAAGTTAGAATATGTCCATTATAGACCATTGTAAATTAAGTAGAATACATTCTCTTGTAATTTAAAAAAAAAAGTTAATTTAGAGTACCTATTTTTTCCAATTAAGGGGCAATTCAGCGTGGCCAATTCTCCTATCCTGCACATCTTTTTGGATTGTGGGGGTGAGACATGGGGAGAATGTGCAAACACCACACGGACAGCGACCCAGGTCTTCTGCAGCAGTGCTAATCACCGCCACCGTGCTGCCCTATCCTCTTGCAATTCTAGTGTATGTTCACATTGCACTGCATTTACGCTCAATGGAATGGAATATATGAAAGAGAAAAAGTATTGAAGACAATAATTTAAATATATAATCATTTTACATTTGAAATCCTGTATGGAATTCTTTGGAGTATATGTCGGAGATCTGCTGCATGGACGAAGAAACAAAGACTTAGAAAATAAACTTATTTTGTCTGCTAAAAAGAAACATCCTGTTTATAAAAATGTGCAATGAATAGTGTGTTCAAAACTGACAGAGAGTTGAGCAATAGCAAAATTGATAATAGAACATTATCAGAGGTTTGGGTGGAGGGATAGTCGTTGTTGAGACTACGGGTGCTGCGTGGTGCATGACCCCTGTAATGATTTCGATTTTTGACCCTTTTTATTTCCAGTGTATTTTTTTTAATGTTTCTGTATTTTATGAAGTTCACTTCAGTTTTATGTGGGGTGGAATTCTCCGTTTCCGAGACTAAATGTAGACTGAAACATTGGTGCGAGACCTGCACTGATTCCGCTAAGCTAATGGGCTAGCACTAACATTACATTCTGTAGTCTCTCCTTCCTTCCCTATGTACGGTATGCGTTGTCTGCATTGCATAGCATGCAAGAATCAATACTTTTCACTGTATACTAATACATGTGACCATAATAAATCAAATCAAACCGGCACCACGTGGAAAACGATCAATTGTAATGAAAAACGGTGCCGTATTAGCCGGGTTCATGATTGACACTCAAAGGCTGACCAGCTACAGCCGCACATAAACGATTCCCCCCTCCCCCAAAGGGTCATCTAGACTCGAAACGTTAGCTCTTTTCTCTCCCCACAGATGCTGCCAGACCTGCTGAGATTTTCCAGCATTTTTTCTTTTGGAATCGTGCACACTGCCCAGGCATCGGGCACAAGAGGTGAGCGATGCGCAGCTGATGGTCACAGACCAGCTGAATGTTTATTCAATGGTACGTACCCCTTTTCAGTTTGTGTACAGCGGCCTGTTATCCGCCGGTGCCTGTCGGGCGACAGGCATCCCATCGATCGTCCCTTGCATCCCAGTAATGGCGGCGAACCCCGCTGCCCGGGCATCCTGGTGGCGCAGTCCACATCAAAATGGATGTATTTATTCGCTTGGACATATTGGGCCACCGTGACGGCATGGATGCACCTGTGCATCGAGGTCTGTGAGATCCCGGATAGGTCCTCACTTGGCGCCTGGGCGACCATCACCGTGATGGACACCGGGAGCAGATGTTCTTCCTCCATACCCCTGAGATGCCAGGTGTGCCATCATCTGGAAAATATGTCGCACTGTCTCCCTGCTCAGCCGGAGTCTTCGATGGCATGCCCGGTTCAACAGCTCCTCGAATGTCAGGTAGTTCCGGTACACATGAGCCCTCATGCGACACCTCCTTGGCACCTCCTCCCCCTCGGCCTGTTGGGCAGCTGGCTCTCCAACCTGGGCAGCTGCCACCGTCGTTTTGCTTCTCTCGCTCACTTTCAGCAGCCACCACACCAGGTTCACGACTTTTGAGAGCACACGTGGACCGTGATGTCGGAAACCTGGCCCATCGGGGCCTGAGAATCATGGGTTGGCCTGCTAATGAGGTGCATACACTGCTTGAACTCCGCGCGTCACATTTACACCATTTTCAGGCTGACAGAGAATCACGTTATGGCGTCAAACCTGCGCCTGCCGCAATTTTGGCATCGGAAGCCATTCTCCGCCCAATCGCCTTTTCCGATTTTGGGGTTGGTCGATGGAGAATCCCGCAATGGTATTTCACATATATCGCCAATGGTACATATAATGTAAGCACACCATGCAAACTGAAATTGACAGCACAATATATGCAATGTGAAATGATTTTATAAAAGTGTTTGTCTCCTTCAACCGCCTATAATTGCATCTTGGTTGTAAATTTGTTTATTCCCTTTGAGAACAATATTTACATGAGCAATCTTAGTTGTTTACTTCAGAGATACTTTCCTCAAACAAGACTTCCTGCCCTATCTGTTCTTTAATATTTCTGAAGAGTTGTTTTACTGACCATAGAGTGAATTTTGTGTGTAGCTGAGGGCCTGAACTCCTTTTTAAAAAAAAAAAACTAGTGGCACCCCCACCAATCTGAGTTTCAGAAGCCCCATGCGCATGAACTGCTTACTTGGCAGTGGGAATACTCCAGCCAGGGAAAGATAAATGTCTCCTTGTTTGGGACTCTTCCTGCTCTCCTCTCACCCCCAAGTGTTACTCCCAAGTCTTTCCAGCCAATAAGAGGCCGACAGCTCTGCTGTACTGGGTGCATGATTGGAAACAGCGGCCACCACAGAGGATTGGCGATGGGTCCTCTGGAATCGGATAGGGGGACCCAGTGAGGAGACGGGTGAGGTGGACAGCAAGAACATGGAGGTGTCTTCCTGTGGCCTCTTTTCCAATTCCTGGTCACTCAATTGGGCACAGCTTGAGAGCAGAAATTTTTCTTGTGGTTAATACTTGGACATTTGGAGCAAAAGATAAGTCACTGTTGCTTCTCTAGTGCGTGCGTGTTGTCCTAAGATACAGGGCAACTTGCTTATAATCCTTAACTCTTGGAAGATGTCCAGCATGGAGTAACTAGTCACTCACTGAGTTAACCAAGTATTTCATTCTATATGAAGCATTTTGGAATGGCTTGAGGTATCAGACATAACGCAAATACTTTTTTTCTCTTGCACCCCGCTGTTCACATGTACCACTTTTGTATGCTTTTTTTGCAAGTAATAAGTGACACAATAAACCAAGATGATAAAAAGCATGTTACAGAGCACATTCTCTTCTTGGTACCAGCAAAGCCATCCACTATGCAATATACCTGAAATGGATACCTTTCTTCAATCTCTCTCCACCTGATAATTCCAATTTGTACCTCTTAAGTGCTGAAATCTTGAGAAATTTACTGAAGCAATATGATAACCTTTATTATTGTCACAAGTAGGCTTACATTAACACTGCAATGAAGTTAGTGTGAAAATCCCCTAGTCGCCACACTGCGACGCTTGTTCAGGTGCACTGAGGGAGAATTCAGAGGGCGCAATTCTACCCCAAAATTTCTAAGTTAATTTGTGGCCGGCATGTTTTCCACCGATATTCAATGACACTTTGGGTCCTGGGGAGTTTCTCACCGGTTTAGCGCACGTTTTTCTAACACTGGGGAGCTGAACTACGAGATCGGGACACCCTTTCAAAATGGCGGCCCGATCTCTAAGTGAGCTTGTGCCCCCCCCCCCTACCCATGGGCAATGTCACCCCTCAAATGAGGACACCCCACCTTCACCCTCATTTCATGGGCCTGGCCTCTGGTCCTTGGCAGTGCCACCCAGGCACTCGGGCACCCTTGCACTGCCACTCTGGCACCCAGGCAGTGCTCCTGCCGACTTGGCAGTGCCATCTGGTCACCTTGGCAGTGCCAGGATGGCAGGGCCAAGGTGCCAGATGGCCAGTGCCAAGGTGCCACATTACATGGGGAGGGTTAGGGAGCCACCCTGCACTTACCCTGACCAGCCAGAGGTCTCTGATGGCCCTGTAGAACCCCCCCCCCCCCCCCCCCCCCCCCCCCCCCCCCGTGCCATTCCACCTGGTCCACGTTTGTGTGGACCAGCACTGGTGCTGCAGGCCACCTGGGGAGGCCGGAGAATCAAGGGAGGCTGGTGGATCCTGGGCAGGTAGGTCGTAAGTAGGTTTATGATCTACTTCTGCGAGCGTCATGTGGTTCCGCCCCTTTTGGCCAGAATTGCGACTCCGACGTCTCGGGGGACATCAGTGAACCTCGCGAGGCGCGGAGGCTGTGGGAAGGCTAACGGCAGACCTCTCCCAGGATTCTCCGGCCACATTGTGCTCTTGTTTAAACACAATGCAGCAAGAGAATCGAGCCCAGAATGTCCAATGCAACACATCTTTCAGGACTATAAAGAAGTATGAGTTGACACTAGGAGCAAAATATTGAACTTTGGTCTAATAGATGGTCAGTTGACATGTACCTCAATGTACAAACAGCTGTGTGCTTTTGCCCTTCAGGCAACCAAGAGCAGCTCAGTGATTGGCTGTATGGTTCTCCACACGATCCTTCTTTCTGCTCAACTAGGAGGACATGCAATAGATCTCCTGTTATGATGTAATATGATCTGCTAAAGAGATAGCCATTACACCTGATTTTATTATATTCATTGGTTTTACATGTAGTTCGCTCTGTCTCTCTGTCTGTGTATCTCTCTCTCTGTGCCTCTGTCTCTGCCTCTCTCTCTCTCTCTCTGTCCGTGTCTCTCTCTCTCTCTCTCTCTCTCTGTTTCTCTGTGTGTGTGTCTCTCTCTGTCTCTCTCTCGTCAAATCGATAAGGATCACCAACTTCTTAGGAGACCAGTTACCTCAGTTGGCTGGACAGCTGGTTCATGATGCAGAGTAATGCCAACAGCATGGGTTCAATTCCCGTACTGGCTGAGGTTAGCATAAACCTTCTCGGCCTTGTCCCTCACCTACAGTGTGATGACCCTCCGAACTCCCCACCAGTCAGTTAGAACAGAGAATTTACAGTGCAGAAGGAGGACATTCGGCCCATCGAGTCTGCACCGGCATTTGGAAAGAGCACCCTACTAAGCCCACGTCTCCACTCTATCGCCGTAACCCAGTAATCCCACCTAACCTTTTTGGACACGGCAATTTAGCATGGCCAATCCGCCTAACCTGCACATCTTTGGACTGTGGGAGGAAACCGGAGCACCCAGAGGAAACCCACGCACACACGGGGAGAACGTGCAGACTCCGCACAGACAGTGACTCAAGCCGGGAATCAAACCTGCGGCCCTGGAGCTGTGAAGCAACTGTGCTAACCACTGTGCTGCCCTCTCTCTCTATGTTGACCGTCACCTACTACTACTTTAGTGTTCCGTTATTTTGATAGTTTAATCAGCTCCAACTTCATCCGTTCATTTCCTAGTTTCCAGACTATAGTTTCCTGTGATGTGCCAACCTATCTCTGCTTGGCTAATCTTGTCCTTGCACCGAACAGCTTCTCTCTAATTCCCCACGCATACTTTCTCAAAAGTTGTATCCTGTTAGGAAGCAGCATCTGCCTGTCTTGTTCTATATTCGTCATGTCAAGAGTTCTGCCTTTTCCTTCAATCCACAGATGCATGTACCGGTTTAACTGCTTAAACCTCACTCCTCTGTGGAATGGGTTGTTGACCTTGACTATTTTCTCCCCAATCCTTACATTTACATAGTTCATATCTGATTATTTGAATTATTGTTTCTTCCATTTGCCACAACATTATCTCCAAATCTGGTCATAGATTTCCTGTAATATGTATAATCAGCCCATAGCTGAAACACACTCACCCAATGTCTTTTATCTTCTCTTTTTTTCACTTTTATTCTTATCTTGCCTTCAACCTGTGTCTTTCTGACTTATCTTTCACCCCATCTCTCTCTCTCTCTCTCTCTCTCTCTCTCTCTCTCTCTCTCTCTCTCTCTCTCTCTCTCTCTCTCAGGGTTTTACATCACAGAAAAACACAAGGCCCTTTGGCCTATCGTCTCTGTGCTGGCCATCAAGCAACCATCGATTCTAAATCCATTTCCCAGCACCTGGTCTGTTACCTTGGGATGCTACGGCATCTCAAGTTCTCATCTAAATACTTCTTAAACGTTGTGAGGGTTCCCACCCTTTCAGTCAATGAGTTCCAGATTCCCACCATCCTCTGGGCAAAAATGTTTTTCCTCAATCCCCTCTAAATCACCTGTCCATTTACCTTAAGCCTATTGACTCCTCAGTTAAGGGAAGTGTTTCTTCCTATCTACCACATCTATGCCCTTCACAGCTTTGTACGCCTCAGTCAAGTCCCCCTCAGCCTTCTCTGCTCGTAGCAGAACAACTCCAGCCTAACCAACCTTTCATAGCTGAAACACTCCAGCCCAGGCAGCATCCTGGTGAATCTCCTCTGCACCCTTTCTAGTGCAATCACATCCTATAATGTGGCAACCAGAACTGCATGCAGTACTGTAGCTGTAGCCTGACGAGCGTTTTATATTGCTCTTATACTCTTTGCCTTGGTTAATAAAGGCAAGTAGCCCATTTGCCTTTTCAACCACCTTAGCTACCGGTCTTTCTGCCTTCAGGAACCTAAGGACATGCACCCCAAGATGCCTCTATATTTCCTAGCATCCTACCATTCGTTGTGTATTCCCTTGCCTTGTTAGTCCTCCCAAAATGCATGACCTCACACTTTTTGGGATTGAATGCCATTTGCCACTGTTCTGCCCAAATAACCAACCTGTCTATATCGCCCTGTAATCTAAGGCTTTCCACACTATTTACCACACCACCAATTTTTGTGCATTTTCTCTTCCACATCTTTGATGTACACTACAAATACAAGGGTCCCAGCACCAATTTCTGCAGCACACCACTGCACAGAGCTTCCAGTCACACAAAACAACCTTCGACCAACACCCTTTGCCTCCTGCCACTAAGTCAATTGCGGGATCCCATGGGCTTTTCCTACTTGATCAGTCTTCCATGAAGGACCTTGTCAAAAGCCATGCTGAAGTCCATGTAGACTATATCAACTGCAGTATCTTCATCTACACACCAAGACACCTCCTCAAAAAATTCAATCAAATTAGTTGATATGATCTACCCTTGACAAAGCCACACAAACTGTCCATGATTAATCCCTGCTTCTCCGAGTGGAGATTAATTCTGTACCTCAGAATTGTTTCCAAACATTTCCCTACCACTGATGTTAGACTCACTGGCCTGTAATTACCTGTTTTTTCCATACTTCCCTTCTTGAATAATGGTACCACATTAGCTGTCCTCCAGTCCTATGCCACCTCTCCTATGGCCAGAGAGGATTTGAAAATTGATGTCAGAGCCCCTGCAATCTCCTCTTGCCTCGCACAGCAGCCGAAGATGCATCTCCTCTTCCTCTTTTCACCTTGAGAATGAGATGATAACATTCTCTACATGATTTAATTGGATACTTTCAAAAAGGTTTCCATCAAAGAGGCTTCAAAAGTCTAGGGTAGAACTTGGGAATGAATAATGGTGTAATTAGACCCTCAGAAAGGATTTGGTTCCATGTGAAAGATTTCTAATTAAACTAAAAACCACAGGTTTCTAAAGTGTACCATGCTGATGGATAAGCAATTAGTTTTAAATAATGGGAAACCGGCAAGTGTATATGTTGTTGCAACAACCTGGGCTAGTTCGCGGTCAATTCCCGCCCCACTTGACCCAAAGTCAAAACACAAGTCAATTAACCAATAATTCTTAGAAAAATATCTGAAGTATTTGGCCCTTGGCTGCCCAATAATTACAGTCACCAGGTTTCTAAATGAAAATTCAATTACTTGTTATTAATAACAAGAACTGTAATGAAATATGGAGCAAATACAACTGGTTAACTATTATCTAATTCCTAATTCTCCGCTTTAACTTGTCCCTCGCCCTGTATACGCCCACACGCACAACAGATGCAGGGGGGAGAAAGGGGAAAAAAAAAATCATAAGCAAACAGGAAAAAGAGTCTTTGCTTCAGATGGTTGTTTCCAGCACTTTGCTCCTCTTGAAACTCTATTTTCAATCAAAGGCGTTACTGTAGAATCGTTCAGGCCTCTGTAGCTTCAGAAATATATATCACTCCCAGCCTTTCTCGAGGGAGAGGTCCTGGTCTGTGTTGTAGCCTGTAATGGTTTTCCTGCAGATTCATTCATTCAGATTATCTCCAGTTCCAGAAATCCTTCCTGGAGAAATCACAGAGGAGAGAGAGTGCCTTACCCCTGTGCTTTCAAGAGTCAAACTGGGCTCCTTGGGACTCAATCATTCCACTGGGACAGGATCCAGCCATTGCCTGCTACCCCCAACCAATCAATGAAACGGAGTCCCACCCCATCTCTCTCTCTCTCTCTCTCACACGTGCCGAAAAGTCTGAAGCTCTTCTCCCGTTATTTCTGAATTCCTCATTCGTTCTGCTGCCTGACATAAAGATACATGTCCACTAATCACCCACCGCAAAATAAAGATAGATGGACTCGTATAATGTTGGGTAAGTTGAGCCTGAAAAATGCCCATAGCAATATAAAGTTTGGTTTATAATGAGCTTTTGTGAAACGTCTTGGGGATGTATTATTGAGACCCAGAAGGGCATACATATTAGGTCAGATGACCAAAAGCTTGATCAGAGAGGTGGGTTTTAAGGAGTGTTCTGGTGGAAGAAAGTGACGTTGATAGCCAGAGTGGTTCAGTGAGGGAATTCCAGAGCTAGGGGCCTAAGCAGCTGAAGGCACAGCTGCCAATGGTGAAGAGGTTAAACCTGGGGATGCTCAAGTTGTCGGAATTTGAGGATTGTCTAGCTGGAAGAGATTACAGAGTGATAAGTGGTCAAGCTATAGAGGGACTTGAACTCCAAGCATTGCTCAACCGGGAGCCTGTGTACATTAGTGTGCAGTGGGATAAATGGCATTTGGTGTGAGTTCGGTGCAGGGAGCAGAGTTTTGGATGAGCTCAGACTTGCCTTGTAATTTGCTCAACCAACCCCAGTCAACTCGCAACAATGGCGCCGAGGAGACAGTCCCCAAGATTCTGGGATGTTGACCTGGGGAAGCTCCTAGACGCAGTGGGGGCCAGGAGGGATGTCCTGTTCCTCCGGGGGTCCCGGAGGGTGAACCACAAGGCAGTCAGTGCTGCCTGGGACGAGGTGGCGGCAGCAGTCAGCTCGGGCAATGTGACCAGGAGGACTGGCCCCCAGTGTCGGAAGAAGGCCAACAACCTACACCGGGCAGCCAGAGTGAGTAGACACCAATGTCCCCCCCCCCCCAACCGCACAGAGGAGAATTCCGCAACCCCCACCCCCACCACCAACAACAACTGTGAACCACGCATGTGGCTAACAATACCCTTTCTGTGTCCTCTCAGGAAAAGCTCTCCCATAATCGGCAGGAGAGGGCCCAGACTGGTGGTAGGGTGCCGGGCTTGAGAATCCTCACCTCCTTCGAGGAGCGGGCCGCGGAGGTGAAAAGTGTGGCCAAGGACATGGCAGTCGTCAACGCGGAGGCTGGCAGATGCCATGGAGATGAGGGACCACCAGGCTCCAACCGGAGGACCTATCAAACGTGAGTAGTGATTACCTTGCTGACTGACCCATCCCTCCCACTGACCACATGTCCATTCTCCTGCCCATCCCGGGCAGTCCCCGCTCCTGATTCTGGGGAGAACACCTCGGAGGAGAGCTCCGAGGATGCAGCTGGTATAGTTGTGGCACAGTTGCCATCCCCACCCTCCACCAGCGGTGGGAAATGTTAGTGGACAGGCTTTGGGGGTACAATCTGGTGAGCAAATCACTGCTGCTGATGTACATGGAGGCAGGAACCCCCAGGTGAAACAGCAGTCGGAGGGCTGCTGGATCCCAGGACCCAGCTGGGCCCCAGCCTAATGCTGAGCCTCTGGAACAGAGTTGCCCAGAGCTGATGGAGACGATAGGGAGCGGCCTGAACATTCAGAGGGAGATGTCAGCGTTACGCCAGCAGATCCATAGCCAATTGGAGGAGTCCCAGAGGCTACGGCGCAGGAGATGGCGCCGACAATGAGTGGTACCGAGGCCAACACTGCTAGGGTGGCAACCACAGTGGAGAGCCTGGTGCACGACTTTGGCACCATGAGTGAAGGTGTCCAACGTGGCACTCTTGGAAATGTGGAGCGGTGGTTAGCACTGGGACTACGGCGCTGAAGCCCCGGGTTTGAATCCCGGCCCTGGTTACTGTCTGTGTGGAGTTTGCACATTCTCCCCATGTTTGTGTGGGTTTAACCCCCACAACCCAAAGATGTGCAAGGTAGGTGGATTGGCTATGCTAAATTGCCCCTTAACTGGAAAAAAAAATTGGGTACTCTAAATTTTTTTTAAAAAGGAAATGGGGTATGGTACAGTACATTAAACAGCTTCTTGCACAACCATTATGATGCCCCCCCCCCACCCCCGGCCGAGCACAGTGGCAAGGCCAGCACCCCTGGTCTCTTTGCCTGTGAGCAAAGATTGCTACTCACCTTCTCTGCTCCCCACAGAAGCCCTTCCGTCATGTTCACTTTTTAAAAAAGAAGTACTAATCGGCGCCAGCGTGTGCACCTGCTGGGAGGCTGGCAATTGACAGGAGGCCATTAGATGACAGGTGACTCTCGTTAATTGTGTGGAAATGGGACTTAAGTGGTGATAATTGGTTTCTCGCGAGGTTCCGCATTCATCTACGGGAACAGGCCGGTTGCGTTGCGAACTGTTTGGAGCCTGGCGCGGTTCGCGTTTTTGTCCCCTCCTGCTATTCACCAGCCTCATTACACTTGAGCGCAATGAGAGATGCAAGGGGTGGAACAAGGCAGGATGCTTAAAGGAATAGCCAATGCCAGAAAGCTACCATAAATCACAGCGCCCAAGTTGACCTACCATGTTTGTTAGGCACCAGAAATCATGTCGCAGCCTATACTCAATGCATAAGAAATGCTATACTTTCATTAGGAGTCAGCCTCTGTTCTTCACCTCAGAATTACATGCTTTGCTCACTTTCCAAGTTGACATGTGGGTTCAAGCAGGCAATACGGACCATGTTGCCAAGAGGATACACAGGTGTTGAAGATGGGCCCACAAGGAACCAACCATGCATGGTGAACAATAAATAAAAAGGCACCCTCTGGCAAAAAAGATTATATTTGAAAATTGTCATACTTTATAGTTTGTATTTGTTTTACAGTAATGTTATTCAAACCTAGGTTAAAATGCTTACAGACAGTGAGCGGGGTTCTCCGGTCCCCAAACTGCGTGTTTCTCTGCCGTGTGCCATTCGCTAGCTGCGGGATTCAACCTTCCTGTCACTTGTCAATGGGATTTCCTAATGTAACCACCCCATGCCACCGCGAAACTGCGCTCCCAGTGGGTAAAACGAATCGCAAAGACCAGAGAATTCAGGCCTGTACATCTGCTAGGGCTGTGATTAAAGGTGAGGTAATCAGTGCTTTTTGCTGGGGAAGTGTTTTGCTGATAGATATTTAAAAGTAATTTGTCCTGTTTGCAGGTAGAGAGCTAATGGAATGTTGTAATTATTTGAGTCTGGCGAAACAAATCAAGGTACATCTTGTTACAAGAGACAAAAGAATGCTGTGTGCATTGAATGCAGTTAGTGTAGCTAATGGGAGGCAGGTCTGATTGGACAAAGGAGTTGCTTCTCGGGCTCTAAGTTGAACAGAAGGTTTTCAGCTTGGTCCTTAAAAAAAGTTTTTTTTCCTCCAAAGATAAGCAAGTAAAACTGGGTTATCAACTTTATATATAGTGGTATTTGAAATATTTGGGTTGCTTAATTGGAATGTAGAGGCAGGTTTCAGGAAACAAGTTAAGATGTTGTACCTATTAACTGTAAAGCTATTTCTTTGTTGTGAATGTGCTTATTTCTGTGTTCAAATTAAAGGTTGTTTTAATGTAAAAGTTGTCTGCTGGAGGCTGTTATCACCCCTGTGGTGCAGTAACATTTCCCCTCAGTTTTACCAAATGCAATTCTAACCAGGATCTCACCCAAAATTGGTGACATAGGCCTTGGACCCATAGCAGAAGATACTTTCAAGCTACAAGTCGGAATATCTGCCAACTCTCCAATTAGCTGTCATGCAGTGAGAGAAATCAGTGCTAATGAACAACTGGTGCAAGACTGGAAGAAGAAGGAATCTGCCCCGAAGACCATGCCCAAGACCAAATGTGCCATGTGTACAGGGACCAGCCACTGGCTTGATCCTGAGAAGCATGTATCAGAGTGTATCCTCCAATTATCACCAGACTGCGTATATACACACTTCAGTGGGTCAAATTAGTCCAGCAAAGAATTCAGAGCACCAGCTGGTTAACGTAGCCATTTTATCGAACAAAAACGGCAAATGTTGTGGTAGAATGCTGTGTGTATATACGCAGCATCGTACAGGGATAACAAAAGACCTCATTACAAAATGATCAGTTTCGAGTGATGATTCTTCATCAGAATAATGACTAGTTTCCAGCGATTCTTTATCAGACCATGGCAAATATGACCGTACCCATTATGTCACATTGACAACGTGGATGAAACACCCATGAATATGCTAATTTTCAAACATGAAACCATACTGAAAATCCAGTTCCTTGCTGGTGTTTTTGTGCAATCCAGTGATGACGGTTGGGTGGATGAGGATGGAGGAAAGCTGTGGATCAATAATGTGTGGAATAGGTGTCCCATTGACCTCTGCAAAGAACACCGCTTCTTTGCCCCCGGCTGACATGGCTGAGCAGGAACATTGGCATAATAGTATGATGGGGCAGTTGGAGTTGCTGCTCATGAGGAATGGGCCCTTTGGAGAATGCCAAGAGGGATAAAGAGGGGAACTAGATTTATCCAAGAGGGAGTCATGTCATGGGAGCAGAGGTAAATAGGAAGGTCAGGGTATACTGAAGGGTTGGGGAAGGTGGATTACCTAAGAGAGGCAAAATGAAAGGAGGCATTATGTCATAAGATGGGGGAAGTGAGAAAAGAATGAGGGAAAATAATAAAATGAGCCCTGATGTAGAGCGGCCATAGAGCGCATGGAAATAGACACGGAAAGCCTAACGATTATATTATTGTCAATCGACTATCTAGTAATAGAAATCAGCAATGTTAGCTGGTCAACTTTCCCAACTCGAAGAACCTCACTCGGATATATCTTGCAATCTGCTCCCCTTTCCATGCTTGTTCCTATGCTCCAAATTCAACTAAAAATCATCAGAACACTGTAAAATAAAAGTGACTTTAAAAATGCAGTGTATGAAGGACCCCAAAATCTTTGGTTTAATGACATGGTAATAAGGATGAGTCAAAGATGGTGAGAAAGATAGTGATTAGTAAAAATGAAACCAAACAAAGTGTAAATATTTAGGAAGGTATAGAAATGAAGCATTGTGTCTCCAAGAAAATGTTAAGTGAGCTCTTCTTTCCAGAATTATACATAGAGAATTCTTTTTTTTATGCTTCCTTGTTTTTCCTTATAAATTTATTTTTAATAGATTTTCTAGCCTTCTGAAGATTCATTGCTTTCTTCACTGTTCTCTGTCATTTCATTTCATTTCATTTCGGTGAATTCCACAGGAATTTTCAGTATAGGATGTGATGATAGGCATTTGTGCTCACATTATCCTACCCAATGCACACGAGTGCATAATTTAGACTAAGGGAATAATGTGTTTGTAATTTCTACCCTTCAAAAGCAGCCTTTGAAATCAATGCTGCTTTCAAAAATGCTTCATGCTCCCTTGTAGAATTCCCCTCTGCTGTTTATTGTGAACATGCCTCTTGTTTGAAAGGAGTGCTGGGTGGCAGTCCAGCCAACTGACTCGATCTGAAGTCCCTACAGCAAAGGGAAACGAGTCTATGTCTAAGAAAAAATTTAGTTTTTTTTTAATGGGTGGAATTCTCCAAGAAAATGATTCCAATGTCATTCCGGGCCAGAAAATTGGTGCAAATCGTGTCGGCTGTTTCAGCACCATTCACATTGTGATCTTTCAGCACTTAGGCTTTTTTTATTTTGGAGGATGGCATGATTTGCACAGGCACAGAGGTTGGGCCTCTTCACGTTGGTAAGCCCAGCTTCACCACCGAGATCGGGAAGCCATTTTTTAAAAGGGTGCCCCGATCTACCAAGTGACGGTTAGCCCCCCCATCCCCCAAGTGAGTGATACCCCACAGTGGGGTCACCAAAGGCACCCCCCCCCCCCCCCCCACTTCATGCCACCCTCGCCCTTTCACACCCTGCCTCTTTTAGGCTGCTGCCCTTTGGCAATGCCAGCCTAGGGCTCCAATGTCCTCCGAGCCCGCCTGGCGTGGTGATCGTGTCTGGTCTCTGGTGGTGCAGACCAATCGTCATTTCTGCAAGCCTCACGGAGCTGGAGAATCCGGCTTGAAACTGACACAGCGGGCACACTCTTCCCAAAAGGGCACAAAGTCCCCAAGCGAGCACGTTTAGCCGTGTGTGGATCTAGATTTTGTTTATTGTCACGTGTACCAAGGCACAGTGAAAATTATTTTTCTGCGAGCAGCTCAACAGATCATTAAGTACATGGGAAGAAAAGGGAATGAAAGAAAACACACAATAGGGTAACACAAGGTACACGATGTAACTACATAACACTGGCATCAGGTGAACCATACAGGGGTGTAGTGTTAATGAGGTCAGTTATGTTTCCCGATACTCGCAATAAGGGGGCCTGAATGTGAAACTGGCCGAGGCTGCATGTTGCCCCGTTTTTACAATGAAGAGCTCTGCTCACCTGAACTCCCCGTTGTAACAAGGCATTGGGACACCATTTTTAAAAGGCATCCTGATCTCCAAGGCCACCCAAAGAATTCCCAACCCCACACCGGGCAACCCCAGCCCAATTGTGCACGCAGAAAAATTGCCAGCTTGGCACCTTGGCAGTGCCCATGCCAGGTGGCACTGCCAGGGTACCCAGGTGGCACCACCCTGCCCACTGGATATGCAGCTGTGGGCCTGCGATACCCCTGGAGACCCCCACGAGTACCGTTCTGTCTGATCCCTGTTTGTGGGGATCAGTACCAAACAGCACCCCCCTGACGTGACAGGATTGAATCCCAAAGACTCAGGTACCTTGGGAATCTGCACATTAAAGTAAGGCCTACTGCCTCAGTCTAACATGTAGATGTACTAAAACGTGATCCAGCCTATTGTGGGCGGGATTCACCTTGCAACATCTCACGAGATTGCATTAAATCTCACGAGGCGTGCAAGCCGGGTGGATCCCGAGAGCGGGGTCTCCCGGCTTTCAACAGCCAAGCTGCACCGGGTTGGGTTTCTGCCGCAGCGTGGCCAGAGGCTCATGCCCAGCATATTTAAATGCTGATTTGAATGTGCTAATCTGGTTCACAGCCAGCACTACATCTGCCGCAGAGCATTGCGCACTGATCAGCACCCGGCATGAACCACGTTGTTAACCACGTTTAGTGGCTCTCCCTCTTCTCCCAGCATAGTAGGATGTGGGCCTGGCGCAATACGGCCGGAGAATCATCCCCAATGGCTCCAATACAAAATGAGATGTCTTATTTATCTTTGGAGTTGCTGGGAGAGCATCTTTATTTATAAATCCCTCGAGCCTTGCACTGCATGTTTATGGCAACCAAGCTTTCCTTTAATTAAATTCCAACTTGATTTTTTCTGACCTGTATATATTATTAATTTTAAACCGAACATTGAATTCTGTTACTGACTAAATAGAGGTGAATATGTTGCCTCCGACATATAGATTTATGTCTTGGTTTACACTTTTTTTTTGTTTAGTCTGTTGCTGTCCTAGCTTATCATTCTTTCAAGTAATGAACTGATGACTCACCTCAGTTTCCGTATCAGAGCTATGATTCATTGGAATTGCTAAAGCAAGCATCTGAAGGGTCATGTGGGAATGTGGCATGAAGTACCCTAAAATCTAGTACCCCCAAAATCATTTAAAAATGTAACTTCACATACAGATTCCATACAGGAGAGATAAACTTCTATTGTCCGATGTTTTAATTTTCTCTCTCGCATAGGAACATAGGATTTAGGAGCAGGAGTCGGCCATTCGGCCCTTCAGGTTTGCTCCACTATTCATTGATTTGACAGCCTGATTGGATAGCAAAGATATTCTCAGGCAAAATAACTGACAAAGCAATGCAGTGGTTATTAATCAGATCCGTGCTGGAGTGCAGCCAGATTTGCGGATCAGCTTGAACCTCAATTTACCAATTAAATCAATGAAAAACCCTGAACTGGTATCAGTTCATCCCATCAACTGGGGAAAAAATTGGAAGTTACCACTTAAATTTGTTGTGAATAATGACCAATAACTAACTGGCTGTTTTTTGGGGGGGTTTGTCTGTTTTGTCTTGTGTGTGTGGTGTGAAAAGTATCATTATTTTTAATGACTTGGATACGGTCATTTAAATCTTTTATTTAATGAAACAGAAGGTACAATTTGCGTAACAATAGTCAATTTATTGTTGGATTTCTCACTCTCCATTCCACGGGGACTGTAACTATGCCAAATAGGTTTGAAATTCTAGTTGGCTGTCTGTGATCATGAATTCTGAGGTATGTGCCTTTTTTTCAGTTGCAGTGTCCATTATATTTCCAATTATTCTTGCTGTTGGTAATTGCAAGCTTTCCTAGCTATTCAAATGTAAGCTTTTGTGCTATTCAAATCTGGCTGTATGTTAATTTCTCCCCCCCCCCACACGTGTACCCTTGGTGGCAGAGCACATGTATTAAGGATGAAGCTTATTAAAGGATTGCAATTCAGATCTTAATTCTACCTGATGATTGAATAACCTAGAATTTGCCGATCTGTGACTTTTAAACTTGTATGTTTCTATTCTGTATATCAACACTGAGTACAAGTTTTAAACAATACCATAATTGCTTTCATAAAATCTCTACAGTGTAGAAGGAGGCCATTCGGCCCATCTGGAATGCCCCGACCCTCTGAAAGAGCACCTTATCTAGGTTAATTCCCACCCTGTCTCCAAAATCCCACCTAATCTGCCGACAGTAAGGGGCAATTTTATCATGGCCAATCCACCTAACTGGTGGATAACTGGACTGTGGGAGAAAACTGGAGCACCCAGAAGAAACCCACACAGACACTGGGAGAAAGCCCAAACTCCACACAGACAGCTACCCAAGACTGGAATTGAGCCCGGGTCTCTGGAATTGAGGCAGCAGTGCTAACCACCATGCTGCCCCTAATGCATTTGAAGAGAATGAAAGTTTATTGTATGGCAGCACAAATCTTTTGTCTCTCGTTCCACCATCTGATTAATTCCTTCAAAATTGACAAGTCTGCAACACTTTGCACGGCGCAAGACGGCTTTATATACGGCTATTCAGAATCTGATGCGGCTGGGACACCGAGAGGTGTACCTGGTTAATACCAGTTTCCACCACTAGGGGGATTTGCTGCCTTTCCTCCATCCAACTTTCTCAGCGCAACTATAATTTAAAAGTTAATCCAGGCTGGGATGCATTATTTTTTTTGCTTATTGAAATACAAATACCTGTTATATCTTGCCGTATGGGCATAGCATTATAGTACTTAGCTTCTTATGTTTCCCTGGATACATTGTGTGAATAAATTAGCAATTCCTCCCCAGGTGATAAGGGTGAGTTTGGGGGGGGGGGGGGGGGGGGGGGGGGGGGGGGGGGGGGTGGGGGGTGGAATGGAACAGGCTGCAAAAAAAACAATTATTGTTCTCTTCCTCAGAATATGTGAAAATATTGAGCTTGGGCGCTATTTTTAAATTCTAGTTAATGAACCAACAAATGGGATCAATCTAACTGAAATCACTGAACAGTGAAATATTAAATATCACTGGTCCTTTAGCACCATTAGATGCTGTCAGGATTTGTTTCAATGTTACTAATTATTTTGATCAGATATTTTTAACTATTGAGAATGCAGGTTGAAGGGCCACGTACAGGCCTCGCCATCACGTGCAAAGAGAGTTGAAGAACAAATGGAGGTTAAAAAAAAAGTAAACCTCAAGTTACTTTCTGGAGAAGATTCCTTTTTAAAATTCATATACGGGATGTGGGCTTCGCTGGTTAGGCCAGCATTTATTGCCCATCCCTAGTTGCCCTTCAGAAGGTGATGATGAGTTGCCTTCTTGAACTGCTGCAGTTCTTGAGGTATAGTTATACCCACTGTGCTATTAGAGAGAGAGTTCCGGGATGTTGCCCCAGCGACTGTGAAGGAACAGCGATATATTTCCAAGTCAGGGTGGTGAGTGACTTGGGAGGGAACCCTCCAGGTGGTGGGGTTCCCAGGTATCTGCTGCTCTTGTCCTTCTAGATCAGGCATTTTCAAAGTGGGGGTCGCGACCCATGGGTCGCGCCATCGCGGCATTCCGGATCGCGGGAATTCCCGTGCAGCAGCCGGCTTTTAACAATGGCGGCTGCGGTCAGCTTCATAAATGGCAGCCGCAACCGGCTTAAAAAAAATGCAGGCGCACTGGACATGCTCATCAGTGCGCATGTGGCCCGGGCGTGTTGGGACCTGAACCCAGGGTCAAAGTGCGATCGCGGCATGGTAACGGCTGACTGCGCGGTGATCACCAATGATGAACAAGGCTATAACCTCGATCTGTTTTGCATCCCTAAACATTACTGCAATGATCTGGAGAGAGTATATATTCCTCAAGATTCCTTTAATCGTGGACAGAACTGAACATTTGGCAAGGGATATAAGGAAAACCTTGGAAAATCATCACATCGTCGCCCTCTGTGTGCCGAAGGGTGGCGATAAGGCTTTTGCTGACCTTTTAAACTACATTAAAGCATTGACTGGAAACAGTGACCAGTCAATCCCAATGACGGTGGACTTCATATGTTTGAAGAGTTACTGTAGTGATCAGTCAACAGGGGAGCTACTCAGAGTTTACAAACTGAGCTATGAAATCCACACTCTCCTCCTGTGAACCTGATTGGAGGGAGATCATGAGGACCATGCAGGCTCACCTCTCGCATTCAAAATAAAGAGAAAATGGTGGGTTGCGAAGGTTACCGGCGTGAGTGGGGAGGTTCGGCCAGCGTGTGTCGCGAAGTTCGGTAGGCAAGTCCCGAAGGTTGGCCGGTTGGTAAAAATGGGTCCCCGGAAAAAAAGTGGCAGTCGTGGATTTGAAAGGTGCTGTCTAAGAAACCTTGGTGAGTTACTGCCGTGCATTTTGTAGATGGTACACACAGCTGCCACATTGGTGGTGGAGTATTTGAATGTTTTTTGTGGAAGGGGGAGCAATCAGGCGGGCTGTTTTCTCCTGGATGGTGGGTGTTGTTGGAATTGCACTCATCCAGGCAAATGGAGAGTATTCTGTTACACTCCTGACTTGTGCCTTGTAGATGGTGGACAGGCTTTTGGGGGGGGGGGGGGGGGGGGGGGGTCAGGGGGTGAGTTACTCACTGTAGGATTCCTAACCTTTAACCTGCCCTGGTAGCCACAGTATTAATGTTCAGCATTTATAATCAATGGTAACCCCCAGGACGTTGATAGTGGGAGATTCAGCGATGGTAGTGCCATTGAATGTCAAGAGGAGGTGGTTAGATCCTCTCTTGTAGGAGATGTCTTTGTCTAGCAATTGTGTGGCGCGAATGTAACCTGCCGTTTGGCAGCCCAAGCCTGGGTACTGTCCATGCCTTGCTGCATTTGGACATGGACTACTTCATTATCTGAGGAGTTGCGAATGGTGCTGAACATTGTGCAGTTATCCGCAAACATCCCCACTTCTGACCTTCTGATGAAAGGGAGGTCATTGATGAAGCAACTGAAGATGGTTGGGCCTGGAAAACTACCCTGAGGAACTCCATGAACATCTTGATTCGGTCTACAAGTTATTACGGTGGCTGGGACTTATTACAGTGCTGGGAAACCACAGGGCTGTCATTCTACTGGGTTACTTATTTTAGGCTGGATGATTGATTCATGGTAAATGGCATTTACACACCAAAATCCAATGTCTGTCAGTATTGGGTTGTAAAATTTGAAGTGATCTTCCCAATGGTCTATTTAATCAGGAATGAGGTCACCTAAATAATTGCACGATGTATTTATTTAAAACTGGAAATGAGTCTAATTCAAACAAACCATGAATAATTTATATCAATTTTTTTTTGGTTAATAAATATTTGTCCACCTGTCAGCTGCAGCCAGTTGGCTGCACAGAGATGAGCATAAACACAATCTCTACATTTTTATCAGTGTGACAGCGTTTTAGTTGGAGGCACACGTTCTTGCTTGTTTAAGTTTTTAAAGAATGAAACTCCCAAAGGGAGGTATTTTCCTGTCAAAGAATATTAAAAAAAGGGAATGGGAGTCCTTACTGTAATAAAGTTGCCAATCCTGCAGGATTGGCCTGGGGTCTTGAGAAATTAAAGATTAACCTCCAGGACAGTTTTGCAAATCAGTGGTGTAGTGGCAATGTCACTGTACTAGTAATCCAGAGACTTTGGAGACGGCTTCAAACCCCACAATGGCAGCTAAAAAGGGCAAACATAGAACATCGAACAGTACAGCACAGAACAGGCCCTCCGGCCCTCGATGTTGTGCCGAGCTTTGATCAAGCTATCCCACTCCTTGTCATTCTGGTATGCTCCATGTGCCTATCCAATAACCGCTTGAAAGTTCCTAAAGTGTCCGACTCCACTATCACAGCAGGCAGTCCATTCCACACCCTAACCACTCTCTGAGTAAAGAACCTACCTCGGACATCCCTCCTATATCTCCCACCCTGAACCTTCAGGTTACGTCCCCTTGTAACAGCTACATCCACCCGAGGAAATAGTCTCTGAACGTCCACTCTATCTATCCCCCTCATCATCTTATAAACCTCTATTAAGTCGCCTCTCATCCTCCTTCGCTCCAATGAGAAAAGCCCTAGCTCCCTCAACCTTTCCTCATAAGACCTACCCTCCAATCCACGCAGCATCCTGGTAAATCTCCTTTGCACCCTTTCCAATGCTTACACATCCTTCCTATAGTGAGGTGACCAGAACTGCACACAATACTCCAAATGTGGTCTTACCAGGGTCACGTACAGTTGCAGCATAACCCTGCGGCTCTTAAACTCAAGCCCCCTGTTTTTTTATTAAATAATTTTTATTGAAAATTCTCTACAAAATATATAACAACAAACAATAACAAGCAACAATAAAACAACATAATTAACATAACACTCCCAAGACCGTAGCAGCGCATATATCGAACTCCCCCACCCCCCCAAACCCAGTAAACACCAAGAGAACTTGAAAATAAATTTAAATTAAATAAACATAGTCAACCCCCCCCCCCCCCCCCCCCTCTTTCCCCCCTGGTTGCTGCTGCTGCTGACCTAGTTCCCTATCGCTGAGCCAGAGAGTCGAGGAAAGGTTGCCACCGCCTAAAGAACCCTTGTACCGATCCTCTCAGGGCGAATTTGACCTTCTCCAGCTTAATAAAACACGCCATGTCATTGATCCAGGTCTCCACGCTTGGGGGTCTCGCATCCTTCCACTGTAGCAAGATCCTCCGCCGGGCTACTAGGGACGCAAAGGCCAAAACACCGGCCTCTCTCGCCTTCTGCACTCCCGGCTCCACCGCAACCCCAAAGATCGCGAGTCCCCAGCCTGGCTTGACCCTGGATCCTACCACCCTCGACACCGTCCTCGCCACCCCCTTCCAGAACTCCTCCAGTGCCGGACATGCCCAGAACATATGGGCATGGTTCGCTGGACTCCCTGATACACCTGTCTTCGCCCCCAAAGAACCTACTCGTCCTAGTCCCGGACATATGGGCCCGGTGCAGCACCTTGAATTGGATGAGGCTAAGCCGCGCACATGAGGAGGAAGAGTTAACCCTCTCCAGGGCATCCGCCCATGTCACATCCTCGATCAGCTCCCCCTCCCACTTAGCCTTTAGTTCCTCTACTGACGCTTCCTCCACCTCCTGCATTACCTTGTAGGTATCAGATACCTTCCCCACCCTGTCCCTCACCCCCCTCGCGGGCAGCAAAGGGAATCCCTCCACCTGCTGCCTAGCAAACGCCTTTACCTGCAGGTACCTGAACATGTTCCCCGGGGGGAGCTCAAATTTCTCCTCCAACTCTCCCAGGCTCGCAAACCTCCCATCAATGAACATGTCCCTCAACTTACTGATGCCCGCTCTGTGCCAACCCTAGAACCCCCCATCAATGTTCCCCGGGACGAACCGATGGTTCCCCCTCAACGGGGCCTTGATCGAGCCCCCCACTTCCCCCCTATGTCGCTTCCACTGCCCCCAGATCTTGAGGGTAGCCGCCATCACCGGACTCGTGGTATACCTCGTAGGAGAAGGCGGCAACGGCGCCGTTACCAGGGCCTCCAGGCTTGTGCCTCCACAGGACGCCATCTCCAACCTTTTCCATGCTGCCCCCTCCCCCTCCATCACCCACTTGTGCACCATCGACACATTGGCCGCCCAATAATACCCCGAGAGGTTGGGTAATGCCAGCCCCCCACCATCTTTGCCCCGCTCCAAGAAGACCCTCTTAATCCTCTGGGTCCCATGCGCCCAGACAAAGCTCATGATGCTGCTAGTCACCCTCCTAAAAAAGGCCCTAGGGATAAAGATGGGCAGGCACTGAAAATGGAACATGAACCTCGGGAGCGTCGTCATTTTGACGGACTGCACTCTACCCGCCAGTGATAGCGGCACCATGTCCCACCTTTTAAATTCCTCCTCCATCTGCTCCACAAGCCTGGTAAAATTAAGCTTGTGGCGAGTCCCCCAACTCCTGGCCACATGCACCCCCAGGTGCCCTCTTAAACGGGAGCCTAGCAATTCCCTCCTCCTGATCACCCGGGTGCACTACAAATACCTCGCTCTTACCCAGATTCAGCTTATAGCCCGAGAAGCCCCCAAACTCAGCCAACAGCTCCATCACCCCCGGCATTCCCCCACTGGGACCGCCACATACAGCAGCAGGTCGTCCGCAATACCCGATGTTCCTCCCCACCCCGCACCAGACCCCTCCACCTCCCCGACTCCCTCAACGCCATAGCCAGAGGTTCAATTGCCAGTGCAAAAAACAAGGGGGACAGGGGGCACCCCTGCCTGGTCCCATGGTAGAGCCTGAAGTACTCTGACTTCCTTTCATTCGCCATCGCCATCGGGGCCTCATAAAGCAACCTCACCCATTTGATGAACCCCTCCCCAAATCCAAACCTCTCCAGCACCTCCCACAGGTACCCCCACTCAACTCTATCAAAGGCCTTCTCTGCATCTAGCGCCATCACTATCTCCGCCTCCCCCTCAACCGCCGGCATCATAATAACATTTAACAACCTCCGCACATTCGTGTTAAGCTGTCTTCCCTTGACAAATCCTGTCTGATCCTCGTGTATCACCCCTGGCACACAGTCCTCTATCCTGGTGGCCAGGATCTTCGCCAGCAACTTAGCGTCAACATTGAGGAGCGAGATTGGCCTGTATGATCCACTCTGCAGGGGGTCCTTATCCCGCTTCAGGATCAAAGAAATCAGCACCCGTGACATCGTCGGGGGCAAAGCCCCCCCCCCCCCTCCCATGCCTCATTGAAGGCTCGCACCAACAGGGGGCCTACCAGGTCCGCATACTTTTTATAAAATTCCACCGGGAACCCGTCCGGCCCCGGCGCCTTCCCTGACTGCATTTGACCAATCCCCCTGACTAGCTCCTCCAATTCAATCGGCGCTCCCAGCCCCTCCACTAGCTCCTCCTGCACCTTTGGGAAATGTAGCCTGTTCATAAAGCTCTCCATCCCCCCCCCCCCCCCCCCCCCCCCCCCCCCCACACCAGTGGCTCCGACCGGTACAGTTCCTCGTAAAAGTCCCTAAAGACCCCGTTCACCTCTGCCCCCTTCTGCACCACATTCCCACCCTTATCCGTCACTCCATCAATTTCCCTAGCCGCATTCCGCCTGCGGAGCTGATGCGCCAGCATCCTGCTCGTCTTCTCCCCATACTCATAAACAGCGCCTTGCGCCTTCCTCCACTGTATATCCGCCTTTCTGGTGGTCAGAAAGTCGAACTTGGCCTGCGAGCTACGCCGTTCCCCACAATCCCTCCTCCGGGGCTAAACTCAAGCCCCCTGTTAATAAGCGCTAACACACAATAGGCCTTCTTCACTGCTCTATCGACTTGAGTGGCAACCTTCAGAGATCTGTGGACATGAACCCAAAGATCTCTCTGTTCCTCCACATTCCTCAGAACCCTGCCGTTGACCCTGTAATCCCCTTAATAGGGGACCTCCTATGCCTGATCTTGTAGGTGATGAATGTTGGAATTTGAGATATATTGTATTGTATGTATTGGGTGCAGTAAGGGTTTAAAAGCCTGGGATAGAGTGCGCATGACTACTGCAGTCACGTTTTTTAAAAAGCAGTTCTGGTTTGCAAGGCAGCCAGGCCTTCTGGGGGGGGGGGCACATAGGTGCAATTAAAGCTTCGTAAAAGTTGGGTGAATGAACATTTGTTTATATAAAGAGGGTTCCCATGGGATAATTAGAACAAAGCACAAAGAAAAGTACAGCACAGGAACAGGCCCTTTGGCCCTCCAAGCCTGCGCCGAACTTGCTGCCAGTCTGAACTAAAATCTTCTACACTTCCTGGGTCTGTATCCCTCTATTCCCATCCTATTCATGTATTTGTCAAGATGCCCCTTAAACGTCACTATCGTCCCTGCTTCCACCACCTCCTCCGGCAGCGAGTTCCAGGCACCCACTGCCCTCGTACATCTCCTCTAAACCTTGCTCCTCGCATCTTAAACCTATTACCCCCTAGTGATTGCCCCCTCTACCCTGGGAAAAAGTCTCTGACTATCCACTGTGTCCATGCCCCATATAATTTTGTAGCCCTCTATCAGGTCACCCCTCCTTCATTCCAGTGAGAACAAACCGAGTTTATTCAACCTCTCCTCATAGCTCATGCCCTCCATACCAGGCAACATCCTGGTAAAAAGCAAATTACTGCGGATGCTGGAATCTGAAACGAAAGAGAAAATGCTGGAAAATCTCAGCAAGTCTGGCAGCATCCGCAGGGAGAGAAAAGAGCCAACCCCAACTCTTTGAGAAAGAGTCATTGGACTCGAAACGTTAGCTCTCCCCCCCCCCCCACCCCCCACAGATGGCGCCAAACCCGCTGAGACCCTCCAGCATTCTCTCCCCCATTCAACATCCTAGTAAATCTCCTCTGCACCCTCTCTAAAGCCTTCACATCCTTCTGGTAGTGTGGAGACCAGAATTGAACACTGTACTCCAAGTGTGGCCTAACTAAGGTTCTATACAGCTGCAACATGACTTGCCAATACTTATACTCAATGCCCCGGCCAATGAAGGCAACCATGCCGTATGCCTTCTTGACTACCTTCTCCACCTCTGTTGCCCCTTTCAGTGGCCTGTGGACCTGTACACCTAGATCTCTCTGACTGTCGATACTCTTGAGGGTTCTACCATTCACTGTAGATGGGGTCTTCGGCTTAGGAAAGATGATGTCACCCATGGAGGAGCCAGGGCTGTAACCAGGCCCACCTACGCAGGCAAGCAGAGCTTAATTTTTGGCTGGAAGGCGAGCCGAGTAGGTGGGAGGTTCAGGTCTTTCTCTTTCAATGCAGTCTCAAAAGATCTCATTTTCTCAAAGTGGAGCATCTTTGCAGCAAGTATTACTGAGTCTGCAACCTGAATTTAAAAGTGGATTTTGACCCAAGCTGGGTTTTGTCTGAGTGGAGATAAAGATGGCCGTTAGGATTGTTTCATTGTCATTCATGAGCATTGTTTAACTGGTAATTGTAATCTAACTGTGATGTTAGGCTAGTTTGAAGACTGTTAATAACAAAGTTTGTTTTATTGTACCATATCCTTATTCATGTGTGGAATCGCTCCTGGAGTGAGCTATCCTTCCCTCACAGTCTTAGAAATTGAACGCTATGATACTAGGTGACTAGGATACTGGACAGAAACCCAAATATTTTATTTAATTTCTCATTAAACACTCTCAAACATACAGGAAAAAGGTAAAGTCACTGTCGTCCCAGATGACCAGAGGGGAGAGACTCCCCTTTGAGGGGGAGAGCTGACTGGTGGTGATTTAACCTGAGGTTACCTGAGGTTAGGGCAGCAGGGTAGCATGGTGGTTAGCATAAATGCTTCACAGCTCCAGGGTCCCAGGTTCGATTCCCAGCTGGGTCACTGTCTGTGTGGAGTCTGCACATCCTCCCCCTGTGTGCGTGGGTTTCCTCCGGGTGCTCCGGTTTCCTCCCACAGTCCAAAGATGTGCGGGTTAGGTGGATTGGCCATGCTAAATTACCCGTAGTGTCCTACAAAAAGTAAGGTTAAGGGGGGGTTGTTGGGTTACGGGTATAGGGTGGATACGTGGGTTTGAGTAGGGTGATCATGGCTCGGCACAACATTGAGGGCCGAAGGGCCTGTTCTGTGCTGTACTGTTCTATGTTCTATGTTCTCAGGTGAGGGGCAAAGCAGGGCCTTCATGAATAACCTCAGCTGGTGTGGGAATTGAACCCATGCTGTTGGCCTCGCTCTGCATCACGATCCAGCTGTCTAGCCAAGCTAAACCAGCCCACTACACATATAGGCACAGGCACATACATCCACATCATGCGCAGCCACATACACGGACACACACACATACATGGATACGCACGCATATACACGGACACGCAGACACACATATACACGGACATGCAGCCACACATACACTGACACGCAGCCACACCCATATACACGGACACACACACACAAATACACGGACACACACATATTCACGGACACACACATATTCATGGACACACACATATACACGGACACATACATATACATGGACACACACACATATACATGGACACACACACATATACACACACACATATACACACACACATATACACGGACACACACATATACACGGGCACACACACATATACATGGATACACACACACATACACGGACACACACAAACACTACATGGACACACACAGATACACGGACACGCAGATACACGGACACACACACATACACGGACACACACACATACGGGGACACACACACGGACACACACATATATGCACATACCCATACATATACACACTGACACACATATACATACATACACACACATAGGCACATGCACATATACACACACACAATGGGGAGGAACAAACCAAATACTTGAGGTGGGTAAAATGGGGAAAGAGAGACTGCAAGGGAGGACAGGAAGAGGGGTAGAGAGACTGAAAGGAGGACAGGAAGAGGGGAAGAGACTGAAAGGGAGGACAGGAAGAGGGGAAGAGAGACTGAAAGGGAGGACAGGAAAAGGGGAAGAGAGCTTGAAAGGGAGGACAGGAAAAGGGGAAGAGAGACTGAAAGGGAGGACAGGAAGAGGGAGAGAGTGTTTATTTTTTCAGACTCTGAGGATGTCTCACTGGTGGAATTTGAAGTCAATGAATATAAATTTGGAATATAAAGCTAGTTTCACGAATAGTGGCCACAAAACTATCGTTTTTTATTTTTTTTATTTTAGAGTACCCAATTATTTTTTTCCAATTAAGGGGCAATTTTAGTGTGACCAATCAACCTACTCTGCACATTTTTTTGGGTTGTGGGGGTGAAACCCACGCAGACACGGGGAGAATGTGCAAACTCCATACGGACAGTGACCCAGAGCTGGGATTGAACCCGGGACCTCAGCGCCGTGAGGCAGCTGTGCTAACCACTAGGCCACCGTGCTGCCCCACAAAACTATCATTGATTGTCAAGAATAAAAACCCATCTGATTTACTAATGCCCTTTTTGGAAAGGAAATTTGTCATCCATACTGGTCTGGCCTACATGTGACTCCAAACCCACAGCAAAGTGGTTGATCCTTAAGACAAATGTGGTTATAAAAATCGTGAACCTGTTACTCTGGCTGCTGAGCAAGAGAGAGGAGGTAGGAAATGGTGTGGAGTGACTGCAGTCATAATATCCACTCACGCATATCATGAGATGCAGACAGGCAGTGATTGACACACAGGATAACAAATGAACACACACGATACAGAACAACCAATCACCAGACAGGACACCACCACTATAAAGCCCACAGGGCATTAAGGCTCTCCCTGTCTCCCAGGACACGGCTAGGGAGATAGTCGCAGTCCACAGGCCAATGAACATCATCACCATGTGATAGAGAGCTAGTCTGGTCAAGCCAGTATGAGGTTATCAGTTAGGTTAATAGAGTGTCAACCCACAGCAGATTATGTACAGCAATCAATAGGTTCAATAAAACAGTGTTGGACCATCTCCTGTGTCGGAAGCCTGTATCTCGTTTTACTGCATCCAGTTGCAGTCGCTGTTAGACCAGCACAGATAACACATCATGGTACCAGAGAGCTATTAACTCTAACGTACCTACCTCGAGTGAATCTGCAATGACCAGCACGCAGCCATCCAGCAGCATTGAAAAGATCCAACCTCCTCCGCAACTCCAGATCTCCGGCAACCTCGGCGGCAACTGGAAAGTCTTCAAAAAGAAGTTCCTCCTGTATATCGAGGCCTCCGACATCGAGGCAGCATCGGATGCCCGAAAGATCGCGCTGTTCCTGTCGACTGCGGGGGACCATGCCATCCACATCTATAACTCACTCACGTTTGCCGATGGCGAAGACAAGACGAAGTTGAAGATGGTTCTCCTGAAATTCGACAACCACTGTGACATTGAGGTGAATGAGATCTTTGAACAGTCCATCTTCCAACAGAGGATTCAGGATAAGGATGAACCTTTTCGGTCCTTTTTGACCCATCTCCGCATCCTAGCGCAGTCATGTAATTATGACTCGATGGCTGATTCCATAATCCGGGATCAGATCATTTTCAGGGTTCAGTCCGACTACCTGCGGGAGCAGCTCCTCAAAATCAAACAGTTGACCCTCTCCGTCGCCTTCGAAACGTGCGTTGTCCATGAGCATGCCAGGAATCGTTACTCCCACATCAGGGCGGCAGAAAATGCAAAACTAGTCCCCCACGAGCAGAAAGGGTGCAGGCCATCGCAAAAATGCAAAGCCTGAGCATCGAGGAGAGTGGCCATTTCGCACGCTTTTCCCGGGTCCCCACGCATGCGCGCCACGACCGGGTGGACGATTTGGCCAAAGACCCTGATGCGCATGTGCGAACGGCAGCCAATCGCACTGCGCATGCGCGATGGCACACGGAACGTGCTGACGTCAGCATCATGACGTGTCCAAATTGTGGCTCCGCCCACTTAAAGCGGCAATGTCCAGCCAAAGGAACGCAATGTCTACAGTGTGGAAAGCCTGGGCATTACACGGCCTTATGCAGGCCCTCTCCACCGACCAACAGCCAGTGATCCCAGCTGCAGCGCAGACGTGGCATGAAGGATTCGGATCCCGAGAGCCCAACGGACCCCAATGCTGACCGCCTCGGGTCTCCATACCGGGCGGGCATAATCGCCACGCGCAAGCTGGCCTCCACCGTGCCTGCAAACCGCCTTTCAATCCTCACTGTGGATCCTGACGATGAGTGGTGTGCTGTCATCACAGTTAACCAGTCTCGCATCCGATTTAAATTGGACACTGGCGCATCTGCAAACCTCATATCACAGTCGGACCTCGACAGCATCTGAGACCAACCTAGCATTCTTCCACTAGCCTTCCAGCTCCTTGACTACAATGGCAATGCCATAGTTGCCAGTGGATCGTGTCAGCTAGGCGTATCTCACAAGGCAATCAAAGTGACGTTACGATTCAAGATCGTCCGGCCTGACCAGGCATCCCTGCTCGGTGCTCGCGCATGCAAACTCCTAAATCTGGTCCAGCGCGTCCATACCATGTCCTCGACACCGGCAATTGCCTCGCCCAATGTAAATCTCCAGGTTGTGTGTGTCGGGTGTGTGGGGGGGGGGGGGGGGGGGGTGGAAGGCAGGATGAGCAGTCCCCACAGGACTGAGACGGTGCCAGGCACCGACCATCATTACGGCAGCCATCTTGCTGACCACCATCCCGGCTCCTAGTTCTACACAGTGACACCGGCCGCATGGACGTGACCTCCCGACCCCGAACACCCAACCGCCCGCCACCCACTGGGGGACCACCCAGGTCCACACCCACGGCAATCCAGGCGATGTTGCCCATGGCGCTGAACACGTCTGCCACTTGCATCCAGGCACGATGAACGGCGGCGCCTAATGGCCTTTCTCCCAGGCCAGGGAACAGGGTCATCCACCTCTCCTCCATGGCGCCCAGGAGGGTCTCCAGCTCGGCGTCCCTGAACCATGGCACTATTCTCCTTCCAGCCATTTTGTTGACTCGGATGGTGTGTGTGGGGGAAAGGATTGTTTAAGTGTTGCTGCGGCGTGTGAGCCTCATGTGCACCAATCCCGGACCTGTTTTGTTATGCTCTTGACGTAGCATAAGCTGCTTCCTTGATGTGCACTCTCACAAAGGAAGGTTCAGACTTGGAGATAGCTTTAACACATTTATTTAAACTGTTAACGATTCTCCTACTTGGATTCGAGTCTCCTGTTAATCCTGCTATAGCTACTCAGGCTGACGAACCAGTCTGCTACAATCCACGTGATGGGTGTGATGCGTTTCAACTCAACCCTGTGTACTCACTGAGAGTCTCCACTGGAAAGAGGAAGATCATGTGTGCTGTGTCCTTTTATATGGGTTGGTGTAATGCCCTCCTGTGGTGGTGTTACCTCTGTGTGTATTGTGAATGCCCATTGGTCGTGTCCTATCTTACTGGCCTATTGGTTGAATATCTGTGTGTTATGTCTCTGGTGCTCCCTCTAGTGTCTATCTAGTCCCCTTGTGTATTTACAGTGATGTATATCACCATAGGACCTGGCGATTTTGCTTGGAACCGGTTGCGATCGACGTGGCAATGGTGCTATCCCATTTAGAGTTGCTGAATCAGTGTACCTGTTGCGCCATTTTTGCCGTCGTAAAACACCACTGTTTCCACGCGGGCGTCAGCACTTAGTCTCAAAATCGGAGAATCCAGCCCGATGTGTTGTATGTCAGAGCAGGGTTGTGTTGCACGTTTTACTTTGGGCGTAAAACGCGTTTATTGGGGTGTATTAACTTCCAAGTGCTTAACACCACTAGGCTCTGTCTTATGTATTTATTCAGCTTAGGAGTCGCCAGTTGCCGTATAGACAACGTCACGAGTACTCCAAGGTCAAGTTCAAAGTAATAAAGACGATACACCGATTAGTAAGGTCCAAACGATAATATTTATTATACAGTAATAATAAATATTCATGCACACACTAAGAGACTAAGCTATGACTAAACTAAAGTAATCAGAATACTTATCTAACAGGAACAGGCAAGGTCAGGGAGCGAGGCCTTCGTCCTGGTCTTGGGCTGCAACCTTCAGCAAGCGTTCTGGTCACTGGGGGTTCTAGCGGGCTTAGTTCGCGTAGCGAGCGTCGTACTGGCACTTACGGTTCGGCGGCTGGTGCTCGACGGCTGGAGTCAGGAGTCAAGTTCAGGATCACAGGTAACCGGAGCACAAAAACAGACCGGACAACACGAGGTCCCTGTCTTTTATAGGGATCCCATTGTCCTTCCCTCTTCTTGGGCGGGCTTTACCTATTGGGTCAATTCCTCATCGATACTGTTTTAATTCCCCAATGCGAGGGGGTCTCCGTGATGGGGGGGGGCGTTTCTTATGCCCTTTTGTTTGGAGGTTTCTGGTGCCTCGATGTCTGGGCCTTGATTCCAATGTGTCCATTCAGAATCAAATGTATCTATTGTGTGGGTGTTCAGGTCTGATTGCCTCATTAGCATGCAAAGCGTTTTGCCATTTGCACCTAGCTAAGGTCTTCTCACCTGAGCCCAAACTGGTTTCTGCTGCTTGCAGAATGCAAAATGCTCTCTTTGCAGACTGCTGGTCTGGCTAAACTGTCTGTTTCCCAGCAGTCTTAGCGCTTGGCTTATTTTGTAGCTCAGCGTCCATTTTAGGTGGCTACATTCCCTCCTTGTGATCCTCACAATCAAAATATTGTGAAGGATCACCTATGTACGTCGCCTTGAGTGCATCTGGGTTGCCTTCTTTGTGTCCCCTGACCTCTTGCCAGTTCCTGGGCTACTCTATCTTAAACTATGGGAAGAAAATTTTTTTACCTAACATCTCTACTTGGCGCTATGTCAAAGGGGACATGCATTACCATAAACTGGGAACCTCTACCTATCACAATTATCCTTAACTTAACTTAAACATTTCCTCACACTCTAAAACCTTAACCATTCACACCACAACATCACATTTCCTAACTCGGCAGTCGAGTATAGGACAATACAATACAGGGTCGAATTTTTATTCATTGCACAGTTCTTTATTCATCATGGGGCAGAGGGGATTGATGAAATCGGAAAATCGGAGATCGAACTCCATAGACGGAAGGGCAAGAACGGGAGGCTCTCCTCTTCCACTTCCTCAACCTGAGGGTCTGTACAAGGATAACGAGGATCGCAATCACCAGTAGTGATTCGATTACGTATGACATGGAGTACCATGTCATAAATTTAGTGCACCAGGTCTGAACCTCACTGATCAGAGCTGAGCACTGGGGAGTGGTTGTAAGGGAAACATTTACTGTGGGGGTTGTGGGGGAAACGTGTCTTGCTTCCACACAAACAGATATAACAGTTAACAACAATAGGTGAGCTTCCATCATCTTCAACTTGGTTTTCCTTCTTTCTTCCTCCTGTATGGACAATCCTTGCTTCGATCCCTGTCTCTTCCTTCGAAAGCTATGGGATCAAGCACAGTATCTGTCAATACACAGTTTAAGATCTTTACCTGTTAGTGCATCTGTCTTTTATATTCCGATTGACCCTTTAAAAATGACTGGCCAAGTCACACCCTGTGACTCCCCTCATTTTTTTTTTTTTCAAAAGCGAATTTGAAGACCAGAATACACCTAACAATCCTTCTCCTGCGAGCCGTCTCGCAGGCTTTGCTAGTTTACCATCCAAATGTTCCTGGATGTAAATAGCATGTGGGATGGCGGCCGAAGGGCTGCCTAACGAAAAATGAAAACAAAATTTTGAAAGAAACGTCCGAATGAGTTGCGTATGGGCCGCTACGGGTACGAGTTGGATGGGGTCCCCGGGTAGGGCGTGCTGTGCCATACCCGAGCTTGGCTGACCAAAGTGGGTTCTCAGACAGGGCGGGTCCTCAGTGCCGTTTGTCCACTGCCTGAGTAACCTAATGTTACACGTTTTACTTTGGGCGTAAAACGCGTTTATTGGGGTGTATTAACTTCCAAGTGCTTAACACCACTAGGCTCTGTCTTATGTATTTATTCAGCTTAGGAGTCGCCAGTTGCCGTATAGACAACGTCACGAGTATTCCAAGGTCAAGTTCAAAGTAATAAAGACGATACACCGATTAGTAAGGTCCAAACGATAATATTTATTATACAGTAATAATAAATATTCATGCACACACTAAGAGACTAAGCTATGACTAAACTAAAGTAATCAGAATACTTATCTAACAGGAACAGGCAAGGTCAGGGAGCGAGGCCTTCATCCTGGTCTTGGGCTGCAACCTTCAGCAAGCGTTCTGGTCACTGGGGGTTCTAGCGGGCTTAGTTCGCGTAGCGAGCGTCGTACTGGCACTTACGGTTCGGCGGCTGGTGCTTGACGGCTGGAGTCAGGAGTCAAGTTCAGGATCACAGGTAACCGGAGCACAAAAACAGACCGGACAACACGAGGTCCCTGTCTTTTATAGGGATCCCATTGTCCTTCCCTCTTCTTGGGCGGGCTTTACCTATTGGGTCAATTCCTCATCGATACTGTTTTAATTCCCCAATGCGAGGGGGTCTCCGTGATGGGGGGGGCGTTTCTTATGCCCTTTTGTTTGGAGGTTTCTGGTGCCTCGATGTCTGGGCCTTGATTCCAATGTGTCCATTCAGAATCAAATGTATCTATTGTGAGGGTGTTCAGGTCTGATTGCCTCATTAGCATGCAAAGCGTTTTGCCATTTGCACCTAGCTAAGGTCTTCTCACCTGAGCCCAAACTGGTTTCTGCTGCTTGCAGAATGCAAAATGCTCTCTTTGCAGACTGCTGGTCTGGCTAAACTGTCTGTTTCCCAGCAGTCTTAGCGCTTGGCTTATTTTGTAGCTCAGCGTCCATTTTAGGTGGCTACAGTTGGTATACTGAATTCAAAAAAGGTCAAACATGCTCGGCTATTGTGCAAATCTTGCTTTGAGACCGTGCTATTAATGGAAAAGTTATTGACAAGTGATGTGAACGTGTCAAATTGCATCTTGTCAATCTAATCATTCTAAACGATTTTTGTAGTCAATATGACTTGGGCATGAGTTTTATAATCTTGCTGTGAGAAGCTATTAAAAAATGCAATCTGATGCGTGAGTAATGGAATTGATTAGAAAACAGTAGATCGTATACACAGAGTGAACCTTGAATGCAGGTGGCAGGGAACATTAGGCAGTGCTCAGTCTTCTATTTTGCTGGACAATTGAGCCAGTTCACCCTTGCATCCAGTTGCTAAACAATCCTTTGAGTCTTCTGTCCATTTTCTTTGTTTTAAAGATTCAGCAATAATATTCTAATCACTCATGCGATTACACTGTGCAAGGAATAGTGCTTCTGCCGCTGCTGGCTATTTATTGAATTGTGCCTTGTGATGCTGCAGATCCTATTTTTATTTAATAGGGTAATCATTCATTAATCAATGCAAAAAAACTTTCCATTTCACAACACCGCCAGCTGTTTCCTACTTTGTAATTGTTTGGGGTCGACATTGCAGCACCACAGGCATTGTTCATCTGGGTACAAATAGGAAAGATGCTCATGGGTGACCCCTCATCTCACCTCAAATATGGTCGTATACACACTTAACGAGGAGAACTTTCTCCAAAATGATTGGGTTTCCTTCATGATTAGGTTTGTATAAGTGTGATTTAAAGCAGTCTTTTTCAAACTTTTTTCCAGGGCCCCATTTTTACCAATCGGCCGACCTTCGTGACCCACGCTGGCCGACCTTCGCAGCCCACGCCGGCCAACCATCGCGACCTACGCCGGCCGACCTTCGCAGCCCACGCCGGCCGACCTTTGCAACCCACGCCGGCTGACCTTTACCACCCACCATTTTCCCTTACTTTGTTTGCTGCTGACAAAATGGAGGAATCACAATCGCGCCCAAAGCATGTGATGTCAATGTTCGGGGGGGTGTGACCTGCTCTCTACCTCCCTTCAGGCAGGACGATTACATAGAACTTTTACAAAAATCGTCTGCGTCTCCAATTGCGCAAATGTGCTGACAACAGCCGCAGCAGCTGCCGTTTAGCCTTCTTTTGTTGTATTCCCAATTCTGGCCTTTTGTGCATTATTTCCTTTGCTCCACAATTGGCGGCACTGTACTGTCGGCTGCTATTGGCCTAAACTCTGGGAAGCTTCCTTAAACCACTCTGTCTCTTTAACTCTCTCTCTCTCATTTCCTTTAAGCCTCTCTGTCCTTCGTGGCGCTTCCGTTTGCACAAATCCGCGCACAGCAGCCGGCTTTTAACAATGCTGGCTGCGAGAGGCCTTCAAAATGCGGCCGCATTTTTTTATATGGTCGCGGCCTTTTTGAAGACCTCTCGCAGCCGGCATTGTTAAAATCCGGCTGTTGCGCGCGGATTTGCACGCAGATTTGCGCAATCGGGAACGCTGTGACGGACGGCTCCGCCAACCTCCTAACACCCACCCGCGAGTCGTGACCCCGCCTTTGAAGATACCTGATTTAAAGCACTGCACTTCTCAGTTACCAATTGATGAATGCCTTTGGTTAATAATCTAACGATCAGAAGTACTACTATTTTAATATTACATTTTGCACTTGCATGTTTAGGCACGATTTTCCCACTACATTGCGTCCCTTTCTGATCTACCTGCTGTCAGCTAGTTTCTTCTCATTTTCTAATGCTCATTGCCCAGGTTGGCACTGCCACGGGTTGGGGCCTGGAGGTCCATGCCCACGAAAGGGGTGCTGAGAGGGTCCGACGGGGCCATAGAAATGTTGAGGGAGGTTGCAGGCTGTGGAGATTGGGTCAACCTTTCAAAATGGCGCCCTGATCTCTGAGGAGTCGGTCCTGCTGGCGAGCTTAGAGTTCCAGTGCAGGAAATCTTCCGAGGTGTGGCTTCGACGGGGAGAAATTCCCTGAGGCCCAAAAGTACAGCTAAGTGCCAAAGCCGGATTTGGAAATACTTCCGGTGAATCGCGCCCTAAAGTTGTGCCTGATCAGACATCTAATGCAAAATGGTGGTGTTTGGAGATTAGTTGCTGACTGAAATGTCTGTTAGGTTAGGTGTCAAACTGAGGAGAAATTAATGTTTCATGTGCATATTAGGAGTGGGTTTAGAAAATAAAAGATTACAAAAAGATTTTTTAAAACAAATATATGCGTGAGTATTTTTAATGACCATTTGATGGAATTAATATTACCATTACAATCGATTTAAACGATTACGACAACCCTTTATTTCTCATTGCATTCCCACTATGCTGATGTTTGGAATTCCACAGTATTAATCATGTAACATAATTTTCCAATTAATTGGAGCCAGCTAGTTTCTTATTTTCTAATGTTCCAAATAGCATTTTAGACAGAATGAATTGAATGCCTAAAATCCTGAACAGGGATTATTTTCTTTCCCTGGATTTCAAATCCCTCCATGGGACACCAGCCAGGAATTTGTTGGAATAGTCAAGCCTATGTAATACATCTTCCTGTGGAGCTTGGCGAGTTGTTTCATTCTATTCTGTCAACGATAAAATTCCACCTAATCTGATAAAGTGATGCTTGTTTCTTATCAGTGCATGTGAAATTATTTAAGATCAAGTGGCCCTGGTACGTTGGCCAAGTGGTCATTATTCAGTAATGAATCTTGATGGGTCACTGCTGACACTTTGCTTGGGGGTCAACACAGTCAATCATGCTATTGGCCAATATAGTGCAAGTTCATCAACTTTTCTAGTTAGTGTTGATGGGTAGTGGTATGCAATGAGAACACCAGTCCCTCTTGGTAGTATTGAGGTCGAAGGTGTGGATCAAATGGTCACGTGATGACATGGCTATAAAAAGGTCATGTGACGGGAGCGTGGGCAGAGTACAAGCATGGAGTAGCTTCTCAGCTAATGAATAAAGTATTGTTACAAGTTCTTGTTGTCAGTGTTTAGGAATCCAGCACTTCTACCTGGAGTTGGCAGAATGGCACAAAGGCTTTGCCTCGTCCACCTGTAACAAAAACACTGCAGGCAGTTGGGAAAAGTTTGAGAAGGAGTGGCATATTTACTGCGATTCTGCATTTTCTGAAAAATCAAGAATGGTACAAGTTTACATAGTCCTTTACTTGGCAGGCCCTGAGACCATTGAGAAGTCTGCAACCCCCCACCCTCCTTTCATGGGCATGACCCCCTTAGGACCTGACCCTTCGCAGTGCCACCCTGGCAGTGCTCCTGCCAGCTTGACAGTGCCACTTGGGGACTTTGGCAGTGCCATGCAGGTGCTGCCAGCTTGTCAGGGCCAATGTGCCTTAATCCAGGGGAGAGGGCCACTCTGCACGATCCCTGGCCACCCAGGGGCCTAGGACAGACCAGGAGACCTGCGGGAGACCTCTTCCGGGATCGAGCAGCCATGCTGCACTTTCGCTGTGCTACAGACCGGTAGATCATGCCTATAGTTCTATATGGCCCCCTTGAAAATCTTAATGAAGAAATGTGCATTTGGCACCCTGACTGATGAGTTAGTCAGAGATCGAGTAGTCAGCCGGTTCCACGACTATCTTGTCTGTAAGCAGCTGCTGCGAGAGACAGGTTTAACACTACAAACAGCCTTTAGCATCTGCATCTGTTAAAAGAGCAGTCAGAAAAAAAACAGCAGCGATTTTAGGTGGGAAACAGAAGTTTTTGAAGTACAGGGCACGCCCTTCCCCACTGGCAGCCATCACCTTCAGAACAACCTGTGTGTATGGTAAATGCTACAATCAATGTGGCAAATAGAGGGCGAAATTCTCCGACCCCCAGCAGGGTCGGAGAATCGCCTGGGGCCGCCGAAAATCCGGCCCCCGCCGTGGCAGATATTCTCCGCCACCCGGGAAATGGCGGCGGCAGGAATCTCGCCACTCCGATCGGAGAGGCCCCTGCAGTGATTCTCCGGCCCGAATGGGCCGAAGTCCCGCCGCTGGGAGGCCTCTCCCGCCACCGAGGTTTGAACCACCTCTGTAATGGCGGGATCAGCGGCGCGAGCGGGCCCCCGGGGTCCTGGGGGGGGGTGGGGGCGATCGGACCCCGGAGGGTGCCCCCACGGTGGCCTGGCCCACGATCGGGGCCCCCCGCTCCGACTCCGGGCCAGTGCCCTGGGTGCACTATTTCTCTTCCGCGGCCGCCACGGCCTCCGCGCATGCTGACGTCACCACCGGCGCATGCGCCGATCGGCGAAAGCCTTTCGGCCAGCCCCGCTATCGGGGGCACCGGTTGTTTGCGCCAGTCAAATTGAAACCACCTTGGTTCCCCACCTTTGGGGAATTCCCCACCTTTGGGGAGGCCCGACCCCTGAGTGGTTGGCGCCACTCCCCTACGCTGGGCCCCTCCATCACGCCGGGTAGGGGAGAATCCAGCCCAGAATAATTTTGCAAAATGCTGCAGATCAAAACCACAGGAACATTCTTTTGCCACCAGTCACACTGCAGTAGGTCAGTCGTCCAAGGTTAGTAGCGTGAGAAAGGTGAACAAACTGAAGATCAGCCAAATCGGTGAAACCACTGAGCCTCCAACAACATTCTACCCTGAGAGTGTTGACACTGAGATTTTCACTACCCTCAACATGATTTGCAGCAACGTAAACTGAAGGTAAAGATTGACAAAGTGTAATACCCAGCCAAATGCTACAGGAACTAGACCCATTTGCAGCACCAGACTGTAATGGGACCTCATGGCCTATGACAGACAAACTGTCCGCACCGAAGATGTGGCCACTCTGCACTGCACAATGGGCAATTTCAAGTTTCATATCGTTAACCAGAATGTAAGGCCACTGCTAAGTCTTTGGGACAACATCGCACTGGCGTTCATCCAACTTGGGTCAGTCAGAGGTGCGTGCTTTAAAATATCAGGCCCCAGAAAGGTTAGAGTATGAAGACCTCTTCAACTGCGATTGTTAAGCAACCAGTTGTATGCCATACGAGACACATGACTCCGTACCAACAAACGTTTGTGTTCCAAGAAGAGTACCAAGAGCCATGAAGCGTCGGATGACAGCATTAGGTGTCACAGCTGCTATAGATGAAGCCACAGAATGTGTTTCAGCAATGATAGCTTCAGTAAAGAAAGATGGCATGGTCAGGAGATGCATTGACCCAATACACTTCAATAAGGTATTGCGCAGACTTCATATGATGAGAGGAACAAGTGATAGCAGACATGCCAAATGCTAAGGTTTCCGATGACACAGTACTCCAGACATCCAGCCAACAGCATAGACCCCCTACACTAGTAGACATGGAGACTCTTCCAGAGGCCTACGCGGAGAGCCTGGCACCCTTTGAGTACCCTGATGGAACGCCCCAGATAGTCCACACCGAGGACACCAGTCTGAGAAAAACTACAACACAACTAATTGGCATAACCACACACTCTGTCTGGGTGCATGATCAAACCGAACACCAGATTCCAGGACTATGTCACCACTCAGTCTGGAGCTGGCCTTCGAATCCCATCTTTGCACAACATAAAAAGGGGGACGGGGGAAAGGAGACGCGATGAGCTATGCACCAGCTGCAATAACTTTAAAAATGTTTTTGAGTTTTTTGTGGTATATAAAACCAGGATAAGCGTGGACAAAAAGTTGCAGACAGAGGATAAAATAAAATATTTACATTTCGTTTGGTTTCAATTATTTACATACATCATCATTCTTTTTTTTTGCATTACTTACAGTGGTGGTTATGATTTCCTGTTTTTTATTCCGTTGTTTCTTTTGGTTCTGGCTGTTTCCCCTGCTGGCCCCCTCCCCCACATCCCAGTCATTTGTCTTGCCTTCTTCCCTCATCTGTGCTTGTGCCCTGCTCCTGTTATGTTGGTGTGATACTGCTTCTTTTGTTGGGCATGGTTGGGTTCTGTGTCTTCCTGCCTCCCACCCCACCAGATTATCCAACATTTGGACCACATAGTCTGTGGGGTTCCTACCTTCGATCCCCTCTGGTAGGCCCACAATTCGGAGGTTTTGATGCCTCAACCAGTTCTCCTGGTCCTCTATTTTTCCTTTCAAGTTTTGGCCAGCCTTGCCACCTCCTTCTTCAGGGCTATGACCCGGTTGCCCTGGACTGTGGCAGTCTTTTCCAGCTCCTTGATAGTTTCCTCCTGGGCTTCCAGTTATTGCAGCGGGGGACGTCTGGTGATGGGGATGTGCTGTGAAGTCGCACATCAGGTGGCTTTCGCCCACCAAAAAACATCTCCACAGCATTACCACAACACACAGAGCCGTTGCTTGCTTGTCCGGGCTTTATCCGCCCATCCTCTGAAGTGGCTGCTGTTTGGAATTTTTTTCTCCTCTTTGTGTTGTGGTAGTGGTGTGGGGATGTTTTTTGGTGGGAGGAGAGCCCCTCATGTGCGACTTCTCAGCACATACCCATCAACGGATGTCCCCAGCTGCAATAACCTAACCTGTGGCAGCACGGTCGCATGGTGGTTAGCATAAATGCTTCACAGCTCCAGGGTCCCAGGTTCGATTCCCGGCTGGGTCACTGTCTGTGTGGAGTCTGCACGTCCTCCCCGTGTTTGCGTGGGTTTCCTCCGGGTGCTCCGGTTTCCTCCCACAGTCCAAAGATGTGCGGGTTAGGTGGATCGGCCATGCTAAATTGCCCGTAGTGTCCTAATAGTAAGGTTAAGGGGGGGAGTTGTTGGGTTACGGGTATAGGGTGGATACGTGGGTTTGAGTAGGGTGATCATTGCTCGGCACAACATCGAGGGCCGAAGGGCCTGTCCTGTGCTGTACTGTTCTATGTTCTATGTTCTGTGTCTCAGCATATCTAATTATTGTTAGCCAGTTCAATCTGTATGTTATATAACTGTTCATACACACGCTGTTTCCATACACTATTACATCTCGGTATCACCCAACTTTAAATGGGGAATATGAAGGCCGAGTGATCACTTGATGTGGCTTCAAAAAGGATCACATAACGGGAGTGTGGGTGTTGTCCCTGGAGCACGGGCAGAAGAGAAGCATGGAGGAGCTGCTCAGCTAGTGAATAAAGTATTATTTGTTACAGGTGCTTGTTGTCAGTGTTTGGAAACCAGCATTTCCACAAAAGGTATACATGAATATATATTTTTGTGCATGTGCTAAAAGAGGGAAATACATTTAGAATGCATCCTGGCACTTGCAAATATGAGGTGTAAATTCCAAAAAGGAAAGTATTGCTTGATTTAGTTCTGAAAAATGAAGTGAGGCAACATCACCGGGATCAAAGATAAATGCGCCAAAGGAAGCAAGAGTGAAGGAGTCGGAGAGGTGTGGGACGAGAATAAGTTTGACCTAAATTAACACTATTAATGTTTGTCAAACGATCAGTATATCAGTGAGGAGAAACCTTCAAATATTTTTTTGAAAAATATAAAATTTTCTACATTTGTACAAAAACACACACAACACCCTACCCCGTGACAGCAACCAGGTCACCAAAATGTAAAACAAACGGGCCCCATCTCTGGTGGAAACCCTCGTCCGCCCCTCTCAGAAAATTTCACCTCTAAATACAAGAACTCTATTAGGTTCCCAAGGCATGGGGGTGGAGAGCTGACCTCCACCCCAACAGAACCCATCTTGCGAGCAATCAATAGGCAAAGGCTAAAACCGCTGCCCCGTCTGCAGCTCCAGCAGGTCTGACACCCCGAATATGGCCTCCAAAGGGCCCAGCTTCAGCTGCATATGCAAAACCTCGGACGTGGTGCTGAAAAATGACCCTCACTATTTCTTCGGGCAGGACCAGAACATATGAAACTGATTCGCTGAGCCCCTCCCACAGCCCTCACAACTATCCTCCACCCCCTCAAACAGCTGGCTCATCTTTAGCTTTGTTAAGTACGCCCTATACACCACTTTTAACTGAATCTACCCCAGCTTTGTGATGTGTTGGGTAAGCTGGGTCTACGAGGACTGCGTTTACTGCAGTGGTGAGAGAGACAGGCTTCCAACACTTGAAGAAATGCAACTCTATTTTATTGAACACTTAACTATAATACATGCTTTAACTGTGGGTTGACACTATGCTGCCTTGACTGGAGACCTGAGGCTAACCTGACCAGACTATCTTACTACCACATGGTGTTTGTTCTAGTTGCTGCTCACGAGCTCTGACTGTCTCAGAGGCTGGATCCCGAGAGAGCGGGAAAACTAGTGCCCTCTGGTTTTATAGTGGTCGTGTCCTGTCTGGTGATTGGCTGCTGTGTTCTGTGTGTTCACTGGTCATCCTGTGTGTCAATCACTGCCTGTCTGCACTCCATCATATACCTGGATGTATACCTGGATCCTTTTTTAAAAAAAAATGTGTTCAGGCCAATAAATAGTGTGTGTATGGGAGCCTGACTATATACAGAATATGCTAACGTATTTACATGGGAAGGTGTCTAGTGCAGATAGAGGGCAGATAACACATGAGAAAAAAACGATATGTACGGATGTGTAAACGATGAGATAACAAGGTAAATGCAACATTCAGTCTATAAATTCAGTCTCTGTGGCGGGCGACGAATTCTGGTTGACAGCCTCAAGGGTGGGTCAGGGGCCGCCTGCACTTGAACAGGCGGAACTGCTGCCAATGTAGAGGTCGGTAGAATAACTGGCAGATCGGTGGCATCGTGGAAGGGCACGTCCTGAGGAAGCAGTGTGTGAGGCAGGACATCACGGTTAGGTGACGGGCGCGGAAGTCGACTCAGTGCCTGCCTATTACGCCGAAGAAAGGAGCCATCAGGCATGCGAACGAGGAACGATCTAGGGGCCACTTGCTTGACCACCACAGCTGTGGCAGACCAGCCACTGTCAGGTAGCTGAACACGAGCTCGGTCAGCAGGGACCAGGTCGGGGAGATCTGTGGCATGGGCGTCGTACGCCGACTTGCATTGGACCCGAGACTGTTGCATTAGCTGTAGGACCGGGAAGTTGTCAAGGTCCGGAATGTGGATAGCCGGCACCGTCGTTCGCAGTGTGCGGTTCATTAGGAGCTGCACTGGGGGCAGCCCAGTGGACAAAGGAGTTGCCCTGTAGGCTAACAGCGCCAGGTTGAAATCCGAACCTGAGTCAGCAGCTTTGCACAACAGTCTTTTAACGATGTGGACCCTTTTTTCAGCCTTCCCATTCGACTGAGGGTATGGGGGCTGGATGTGACGTGCCAAAAATTGTACAGTCGGGCAAAATCTGTCCACTCGTGGCTGAAGAAGCAGGGGCCGTTGTCACTCATCACCATGAGTGGGATGCCATGCCAGGCAAAAGTCTCCTTGCATGCCATGATTACCGTTGCTGACGTGAGGTCAGTCAGTTTGATCACCTCTGCGTAGTTGGAAAAGTAGTCCACTAGGAGGACATAGTCTCGGCCCTTGGCAAGGAACAGGTCAACACCAACTTTGGACCATGGGGAGGTCACCATTTCATGCGGCTGTAGAGTCTCTTTAGACTGAGCCGGCTAGAACCTTTGACGCGTTGGGCAATTGAGGACCGTGTTGACGATATCTTGGCTGATGCCTGGCCAATATACTGCCTCTCGGGCTCGACGGCGACACTTTTCGACCCCCAGGTGACCCTCGTGGATTTGGCCGAGGACCAACTCTCGCACGCTCTGTGGGATCACAATTCTGTCAAGCTTCATTAGGATGCCGTCTATCACCGTTAGATCGTCCTTTGCATTATAAAACTGGGGGCACTGCCCCTTTTGCCAACCATCCATGAGGTGTTCCATGACCCACTGGAGTAGAGGATCCCTGGCTGTCTCCTGACGAATTTGCACAACCCTTTCATAAGTGGCCGGAAAGTTGGAGGCACAGAATTGCATCTGCGCGTCTATTTGACAGACAAAGTCAGTCTGCTCACACGGTGTGGTGATAGATCTGGAGAGTGCATCGGCCACAATGAACTCTTTGCCTGGGGTGTACACCAGGTCGAAATCATAGCGGTGGAGTTTGAGGAGGATACGTTGTAGCCGTGGCGTCATGTCATTGAGGTCTTTTTGGATGATGTGAACCAATGGCCTGTGGTCCGTCTCGACCGTGAATTTGGGGAGGCCATATACATAATCAGGGAACTTGTCGATCCCTGTGAGGAGGCCCAGGCATTCTTTTTCAATCTGAGCGTACCGTTGCTCAGTAGGTGTCATGGCTCTAGAGGCATATGCGACAGGGGCCCAGGAGGAGGATTCGTCGTGCTTGAGGAGCACTGCCCAATGCCAGCCTGGCTCGCATCGGTGGAGATCTCCGTCTCCTTGGCGGGGTCAAAACGCCAGCACCGGGGCCTTGGTGAGGTCCGCCCTGAGCTCACGCCACTCTCGCTCATGAGCGGGTAGCCACTGGAAGTCCATAGTTTTTTAAAAAATGTATTTATTCAAAGTTTTTCAAAAAGTTTTACAGAACACTCCAAAAAGGAAAATAATACAAAGAGAAAAGGGCAACATGCCAACCAAACAGAACAACTTAACCCTCTAAACGATAAACAGTTCAACAAATTAACACCCAACTCAAAACAAAATAGGGCAAGCGCCCCTTCAAAGGAATCAGCCCCCCCCCCCCCCCCCCCCGAGTTGCTGCTGCTATTGACCTCCACCTAACGTTCCGCAAGACAGTCAAGGAACGGTTGCCACCGCCCGGAGAACCCCTGCAAGGACCCTCTCAAGGCAAACTTTATCTTCTCCAACCTAAGAAATCCCGCCATGTCACTGACCCAAGCCTCCACGCTTGGGGGATTCACGTCCCTCCACAATAACAAGACCCTTCTCAAGGCTACCAAGGAGGCAAAGGCCAGAACTCCGGCCTCTTTCGACTCCTGCACTCCGGATCCTCCGATACCCCAAATAACGCTATCCCCCAACTCGGTTTTACCCGAGTGCCCAAGACGTTGGACATGACGTTTGTAAAACCCTTCCAGACCTCCTCAAGCGCCGGGCACGCCCAGAACATATGGGCGTGGTTTTCTGGGCTCCCCGAACACCTCACACATCTGTCCTCCACCCCAAAAAACCTACTCATCCTTGCCCCTGTCATATGCGCCCTGTGTAACACTTTAAACTGGATTAGGCTGAGCCTGGCGCAAGATGAGGAGGAATTGACCCTGCCCAGGGCGTCAGCCCACAGGCCCTCACCCAGCTCCTCCTCCCATTTGCCCTTCAACTCCTCCACCGAGGCTTCCTCCGCCTCCTGCAGCTCCTGGTATATCTCCGAAATCTTACCCTCTCCGACCCACATACCCAAAATCACCCTGTCCTGTATCCTTTGGGCAGGCAGCAATGGAAATTCTTCTACCTGCTTCCTGACAAACGGCCGAACCTGCATGAACCTGAAGGCATTCCCCGGGGGTAACCCGAATTTCTCCTCCAGTGCCTTTAAGCTGGCAAAAGTCCCGTCAATGAATAGATCCCCCAGTCTTCTAATTCCCGCCCGCTTCGGAACCCACCATCTATCCTGCCCGGGGCAAACCTATGGTTATTCCGTATCGGGAACCAAACTGAGGCCCTCGTCTCCCCCCTGTGCCGCCTCCATTGCCCCCAAATCTTCAGCGTCGCCGTTGTGGTGATATGCATCACTGTAAATACACAAGGGGTTAATGTAAATACATGTAGACTAGCTAGACACTAGAGGGAGCACCAGAGACATGACACACAGACACTCAACCAATAGATCAGTTAGATAGGACACGACCAATGGGCATTCACGATACACACTGAGGTGACACCACCACAGGAAGGCATTACACCAACCCATATATAAAGGACACAACACACATGATCTTCCTCTTTCCAGTGGAGACAGTCAGTGAGTACAGACACAGGGTTGATTCAATATCACTCCCACCATGTGGATTGTAGCAGACTGGTTAGTCAGTCTGAGTAGCTATAGAAGGATTAACAGTAGTGGCGAACTGAGTAATAGTAGAGTAAATAATTTAATAAACATTTTGAAGTTATCTCCACGTCTGAACCTTCCTTTGTCAAGTGCACCACAAGGAAGCCGCTTATGCTACGCTTAGAGCATAACAAGACAGCCGTCACCAGCGGGCTCGTAGTGTACCGCGTCGGCGGAATTGGCAACGGTGCTGTCACCAGTGCCCCGTCCTTAGTTTTTTTAACGAGATGGCGGAGAGCTGTGGTGTGTGTGCAAGGTTGGGGATAAACTTCCCAAGGAAGTTGACCATCCCTAGGAAGCAGAGGACCGCCTTCTTGTCCTCCAGGGTCTTCATGGTGTTGATCGCCGAAACCTTGTCTGCATCTGGCTGCACGCCGAACTGCGAAATATGGTCGCCAAGGAATTTATTTTCTGATTGACCGACCGAGCATTTGGTTCTGTTGAGTCGGAGGCCATGCTCATGGATCCTGTGGAACACCCGCCTGAGGCGATCGATGTGCTCCTGAGGAGTTGTGGACCAGATAATAATATCATCGACGTACACTCGCACCCCCTCGATGCCCTCCATCATTTATTCCATTATGCGTTGGAACACCTCTGAGGCGGAGATGATGCCAAAGGGCATTCGGTTGTAACAGCAGCGACGGAACGGGGTGTTGAATGTGCACAGCTTTCGACTGGACGCGTCCAGCTGTATTTGCCAAAACCCCTTGGAGGCATCCAGCTTTGTGAAGAATTTGGCATGAGCCATCTCGCTGGTTAGCTCTTCTCATTTAGGTATTGGGTAGTGTTCCCTCATGATGTTACGGTTCAAATCTTTGGGGTCGATACAGATTCGAAGTTCCCCTGACGGCTTTTTGACACAAACCATGGAGCTAACCCAGTCCGTGGGTTCCGTGACCTTAGAAATGAAGCCCTGGTCCTGGAGGTCTTGCAGCTGCTGCTTGAGGTGGTCCTTAAGGGGTGCCGGCACCCGACGCGGTGCATGAACCACAGGGGTGGCATTTGGCTTCAACAGGATTTTGTATCGGTAAGGGAGTGTGCCCATGCCTTCGAACACGCTATGGTATTGCGCTATGATGTCATCGAGTTGGGCCTGGAAGTTAACATCTGGCGAGGCCGTTGCCTCAGCAGACGACATGATGTGAACCCGCTGTACAAGGTTCAGGAGTTTGCAGGCCCGAGCACCGAGCAGGAAAGCTCTGTTGGTTCCTACAATTTCAAAACGCAGCGTTACTTTTGAAGAACGATGGGACACCGCAAGCTGGCATGAGCCACTGGCAGCAATGGCATTGCCATTGTAGTCGAGGAGCTGGCAGGCCGGTGGAAGAATGCTTGGCTTGACACAGATGGTGTCAAGGTCAGACTTTGAAATGAGGTTTGCTCAAGCGCCGGTGTCCAGCTTGAAGCATATGCGAGCCTTGTTGACCGTAAGGGTGGCACACCACTCGTCGTCCGAATCAATGCTCATTATTGGGAGTTTTACCATCGTTGAGAAAGGCAGCGTATGCGGTGATGATGCTCACCTGGAATGGGGATGTGAGGCCCTCAGTGTCGGGATCTGGTAGACTGTCGGGGTCGGAGTCTGTGACCGGTTGCTGTACAGACCAGACGCTCCTGCGCTGTGGCTGGGATCGCTGTGTGTTGGGCAGTGAAGCAGATCTGCAAAGGGCTGCGTAGTGGCCAAGCTTGCCACACTGGAGACAGCGTGAGATTTTGCGGGACGTTGCAGCTTTAAATGGGCAGAGCCACAGTTGGAACACGTCATGGCGCTGCCGTCAGGACATTCCGTGCGCCACCGCGCATGGGCAGTGCGGTCGAACGACGTGCGCACTTGCGTGGTTTGGTCATCGGCCTCGCCGTCCCCTCGGTCATGGCGCGCATGCGCTGGAGCCCGGGAAAAGCGCGCGAAATGGCCGCCCTCATCCAGACTCAGGCCCTGCATTTAGTTAGATAGATAGAACATTACAGCGCAGTACGGGCCCTTCGGCCCTCGATGTTGCGCCGACCCGTGAAACCATCTGAAGCCTATCTGACCTACACTATTCCATTTTCATCCGTATGTCTATCCAGTGACCACTTAAATGCCCTTAAATTTGGCGAATCTACTACTGTTGCAGGCAGGGCGTTCCACACCCCTACTACTCTGACATCTGTCCTATATCTACCATCCCTCAATTTAAAGCTATGTCCCCTCGTGTTGGTCATCACAATCCGAGGAAAAAGACTCTCACTGTCCACCCTATCCAACCCTCTGACTATCTTATATGTCTCTATTAAGTCACCTCTCAGCCTTCTCCTCTCTAACGAAAACAACCTCAAGTCCCTGAGCCTTTCCTTGTAAGACCTTCCCTCCATACCAGGCAACATCCTAGTAAATCTCCTCTGAACCCTTTCCAAAGCTTCCACATCCTTCCTATAATGTGATGACCAGAACTGCATGCAGTACTCCAGGTGCGGCCGCACCAGAATTATGTACAGCTGCAGCATGACCTCATGGCTCTGAAACTCAATCCCCCTACTGATAAAGGCTAGCACACCATATGCCTTCTTAACAGCCCTATTAACCTGGGTGGCAACTTTCAGGGATTTATGTACCTGGATGCCGAGATCTCTCTGTTCATCTACACTACCAAGAATCTTGCCATTAACCCAGTACTCTGCATTCCTGTTACTCCTTCCAAAGTGAACCACCTAACACTTTTCCGCATTAAACTCCATCTGCCACCTCTCAGCCCAGCTCTGCAGCTTATCTATGTCCCTCTGTATCCTATGACATCCTTCAGCACTATCCACAACTCCACCGACCTTCGTGTCATCTGCAAATTTACTAACCCATCCTTCTACACCCTCTTCCAGGTCATTTATAAAAATGACAAACAGTAGTGGCCCCAAAACAGATCCTTGCGGTACACCACTAGTAACTGAACTTCAGGATGAACATTTGCCATCAACCACCACCCTCTGTCTTCTTTCAGCTAGCCAATTACTGATCCAAACCGCTAAATTTGTTTGATGGCCTGTACCCGCTCTGCATCGTGGGGGTTTTGCCGTGCCGTTTCTGCCGCCTTGATATGGCAGTACCGGTTGTTAGCGTGCTCATGGAGGATGCAGGTCTTGATGGCGATGGTAAGGGGTGAGCTACTTAACTTTGAGGAGCTGCTGGCGAAGGGGATCGGAGTGGATCCCGAAAATGATCTGATCCCGGATCATGGAATCAGAAGTGGAGCCATAGTTGCATGACTGCGCGAGGAAGCGGAGATGGGTTAAAAAGGACTGAAAAGGTTCATCCTTACCCTGAAGCCTCTGCTGGAACGCATAGCGTTCAAAGCTCTCATTGACTTCGATGTCACACTGGCTGTCGAACTTCAGCAGGACTGTTTTAAACTTCGTCTTGTCCTCGCCTTCAGCAAAGGTGAGGGAGTTGAAGATGTGGATAGCGTGGTCCCCGGCTGTAGAAAGGAAGAGAGAGATCTTCCTGGCATCCGATGCGGCCTCGAGGTCGGTGGCTTCAAGATACAGCTGGAACTTCTGCTTGAAAATCTTTCAGTTTGCACCGAGGTTGCCGGCGCTGCGGAGGAGGGCAGACGCTGGCCATGTTAACGGATAGCTGATCGCTGGTCAAAGGCAGATTATCTCAAGGTATGTCCGTCAAACTCAAGCATAACTCACTGGTACCATGATGTGTTGGGTAAGCTGGGTCTAGAGGAGTGCGTTTACTGCAGTGGTGAGAGAGACAGGCTTCCAACACTTGAAGAATTGCAACTCGAATTTATTGAACACTGAACTATAATACATGCTTTAACTGTGGGTTGACACTATGCTGACTTGACTGGAGACCTGAGGCTAACCTGACCAGACTATCTTACTACCACATGGTGTTTGTTCTAGTTGCTGCTCACGAGCTCTGACTGTCTCAGAGGCTGGATCCCGAGAGCGCAGGTAAACTAGTGCCTCTGGCTTTATAGTGGTCGTGTCCTGTCTGATGATTGGCTGCTGTGTTCTGTGTGTTCACTGGTCATCCTGTGTGTCAATCACTGCCTGTCTGCACACCATCATATACCTGGATGTATATTATGACATTTTGCACATGAGGTCGAGGCATTGACCCTTTGCAGCACTTTGCATCATAATCCTTCTTCGAGCCCCATGCCCAACTCTTCCTCCCACTTGGCCTTAATCCCTTCCACAGACTCGTAATCCTCCTCCATAACCCTGCCGTAAAACGCTGAAACAACCACATTCTCCAACCCCACCCCACTCATCTCCAGCAACGAGTAGGACGATGCCACCGAAAAGGTTGGGGAAACCTTTCTTGCAAAATTCTGCATCTGCATATGCCTGAAGCCGCCTTCACACTTCATACTTCACCCCAGACCCTCCAAACTTTGTAAATTAGCCCTCCGAATAAAAAATCCGCCTTCTCCTTTACCCCTTTCTCCTCTACCATCCCGGAACCTCGCATCCATCCTCCCTGGCTCAAACCAGTAATTCCCTCTTATCGGCTTCACTCTCGACCCTTCCCTCAACTTGAAGTGCTGCCGAAACTGCCTCCAAATCTTCAGCGTGGCTACCACGACAGGATTACCCAAATACCTCCCCGGGGCGAATGGTGGCGGTGCCATTACCAGCGCCCACAACCCCAACCCTATACCAGAACCTGCTTCCATCTGCACCCACAGAGCCTCCGTCTCCTGACTCCAGCGCCGCATTCACCACACAGTAATAGTGAAACAGATGTGGAAGAGCCAAGCCCTCTGACTGCCGTCCCCTTTGGAGTACTGCCTTACTTATGCTGGCTACCTTCCCTCCCCACGTAAACAACGAGACCAGCCTATCCACTCCTCGAAAGAATTACTTTTGAAAAAGACCAGCAGACTCAACCAAAATCAAAACCCATGGCAGAATATTAATTTTGACCGCATGCACCCAGCCAGCCATTGACAAAGGGAGACTGTCCCATCTCCCCAAATCCTCCCTAAACCCTCCCCACCAGGCTTGTGAAATTTAGCTTACGAAGTTGTGCCCAGTCCCATGCCACCTGCAGTGTCAAATACCTGAAGTGAATTGTTGCTACCTGAGATGGCAACCCTTCCACTCCTGCCCCTGCACCTGGAGAAGACACCACAAAATATTCACTCTTCCCTCAATTACACTTAGACCCCGAAAACGCCCCAAATTTCGCAAGCAGCGCCATTATGTCCCTCACCGATGAGCCCCAGTCCGAAATGTACAGCAGCAGATCATCTGCGTACAGAGACACCCTATTCTTCACCCCCCCCCCCCCCATTATACCCCTCCATAGGTCCGAGCCCCTCAGCGCAATAGCCAAGGGCTCAATCACCAACGTGAACAGAAAGGGGGTTTCATATCGGCAGCACGGTAGCATAGTGGTTAGCACAGTTACGTCACAGCTCCAGGGTCCCAGGTTCGATTCCCGGCTTTGCTCACTGTCTGCAGAGTCTGCACGGGTTTCCTCCGGGTGCTCCGGTTTCCTCCCACAGTCCAAAGATGTGTCGGTCAGGTGGCTTGGCCATGCTAAATTGCCCTTAATGCCAAAAAGGTTAGGTGTGGTTACTGGGTTATGGGGATAGTGTGGTTTGGAGAGGATGCTCTTTCCAAGGGCCGGTGCAGACTCGATGGACTGAATGGCCTCCTTCTGCACTGTAAAATCTATGAATTAAATATAATTCGTCCGCACACATGCTGTCGAATCCTTATATAACAGTTTCACCCAAGCCACAAACTTAGGTCCAATCCCAAACTTCTTCTCCAACACTGCTAACAAGTCACTCTGTCAAATGCCTTCTCCGCATCTGATGCACTATCAATTACGACGAGACGAGAGCAGAGAGTAATCGAGGCTTGATTAAGCAGAGATGTGTGGCCTCCTGCAGCTGCTACCAGAATGGGAGTAGCTCGGTGCACACACACATTTATACTCCGCCTAATGGGCGGAGCCAGCAGGCAGAGATCTACCCCCGTACCTGTAGTACAGGAGCCTTATCGTATTACCTCTATTATACAATCAGTGGCGACTACCACAGCATCTGACACCACCACCTCTAACTCCTTCCCGTTTGCCAGAGAACGCACCACATTCAGCACCTGCCTGCCCTTGAAGAACCCCGTCTGATCCTCCCCCTACCACCTTTGGAAGATACTCCTCCTGCCTCACCACCAATATTTCGGCATCAACGTTCAATAGAGAAATGGGCCCATATGACCCACATTCCACCAGGTCCCTCTCCTTTATAAGTAACAACAAAATGGATGCCTGCCTTACTGTCTCCGGCAACACTCCCTTTACCATCACATCCTCGAACATTTCCACCATCAACAACCCATATCCTTGTTTAAGGATAAGAAGTGTATCCTTAAACTTCTTATAAAACTCCACCAGGGGGCAGCACGGCGGCGCAGTGGTTAGCACTGCTGTCTCACGGTGCCGTGGTCCCAGGTTTGCTCCCGGCTCTGGGTCACTGTTCCTGTGGAGTTTGCACATTCTCCCCGTGTTTGAGAATTGGGTACACTAGTTTTATAATAGAACATAGAACATTACAGCGCAGTACGGGCCCTTCGGCCCTCGATGTTGCGCCGACCTGAGAAACCATCTGAAGCCTATCTGACCTACACTATTCCATTTTCATCCATATGTCTATCCAGTGACCACTTAAATGCCCTTAAAGTTGGCGAGTCTACTACTGTTGCAGTCAGGGCGTTCCACACCCCTACTACTCTCGGAGTAAAGAAACTGCCTCTGACATCTGTCCTATATCTACCACCCCTCAATTTAAAGCTATGTCCCCTCGTGTTGATCATCACCATCCGAGGAAAGAGACTCTCACTGTCCACCCTATCTAACCCTCTGACTATCTTATATGTCTCTATTAAGTCACCTCTCAGCCTTCTCCTCTCTAACAAAAACAACCTCAAGTCCCTGAGCCTTTCCTTGTAAGACCTTCCCTCCATACCAGGCAACATTCTAGTAAACCCCCTCTGAACCCTTTCCAAAGCTTCCACATCCTTCCTATAATGTGGTGACCAGAACTGCATGCAGTACTCCAGGAGCGGCCGCACCAGAGTTATGTACAGCTGCAGCATGACCTTGTGGCTCCGAAACTCAATCCCCCTACTGATAAAGGCTAGCACACCATATGCCTTCTTAACAGCCCTATTAACCTGGGTGGCAACTTTCAGGGATTTATGTACCTGGATGCCGAGATCTCTCTGTTCATCTACACTACCAAGAATCTTGCCATTAACCCAGTACTCTGCATTCCTGTTACTCCTTCCAAAGTGAACCACCTCACACTTTTCAGCATTAAACTCCATCTGCCACCTCTCAGCCCAGCTCTGCAGCTTATCTATGTCCCTCTGTATCCTATGACATCCTTCAGCACTATCCACAACTCCACCGACCTTCGTGTCATCTGCAAATTTACTAACCCATCCTTCTACACCCTCTTCCAGGTCATTTATAAAAATGACAAACAGCAGTGTCCCCAAAACAGATCCTTGCGGAACACCACTAGTAACTGAACTCCAGGATGAACATTTGCCATCAACCACCACCCTCTGTCTTCTTTCAGCTATCCAATTACTGATCCAAACCGCTAAATCACCTGCAATCCCATACTTCCTTATTTTCTGCAATAGCCTACCGTGGGGAACCTTATCAAACGCCTTACTGAAATCCATATACACCACATCAACCGCTTTACCCTCATCCACCTGTTTGGTCACCTTCTCAAAAAAACTCAATAAGGTTTGTGAGGCATGACCTACCCTTCACAAAACCGTGTTGACTATCGCTAATCAACTTGTTCTTTTCAAGATGATTATAAACCCTATCTCTTATAACCTTTTCCAACATTTTACCCACAACCGAAGTAAGGCTCACAGGTCTATAATTACCAGGATTGTCTCTACTCCCGTTCTTGAACAAGGGGACAACATTTGCTATCCTCCAGTCTTCCGGCACTACTCCTGTCGACAAAGATGACATAAAGATCAAGGACAAAGGCTCTGCAATCTCCTCCCTGGCTTCCCAGAGAATCCTAGGATAAATCCCATCTGGCCCAGGGGACTTCTCTATTTTTACATTTTCCAAAATTGTTAACTCCTCCTCCCTGTGAACCTCAATTCCATCTAGCCTGGTCGACTGAACCTGAGTATTCTCCTCGACAACATTGTCCTTCTCCAGCGTAAACACTGACGAAAAATATCCATTTAACGCTACCCCTATCTCCTCTGATTCCACCCACAACTTTCCACTACTATCCTTGATTGGCCCTAATCTTACTCTAGTCATTCTTTTGTTCCTGATATACCTATAGAAAGCCTTAGGGTTTTCCTTGATCCTATCCGCCAATGACTTTTCGTGTCCTCTCCTCGCTCTTCTTAACTCTCCCTTTAGGTCCTTCCTGGCTAACTTGTAACTCTCAAGTGCCCTAACTGAGCCTTCATCCTAACATAAGCCTTCTTCTTCCTCTTGACAAGTGCTTCAACTTCCTTAGTAAACCACGGTTCCCTTGCTCGATAACTTCCTCCCTGCCTGACAGGTACATACTTATCAAGGACACGCAGTAGCTGTTCCTTGAAAAAGCTCCACATTTCGATTGTACCCATCCCCTGCAGTTTCCTTCCCCATCCTATACATCCTAAATCTTGCTGAATAGCATCATAATTGCCTTTCTCCCAGCTATAATTCTTGCCTTGTGGTATATACCTATCCCTGCCCATTGCTAAAGTAAACATAACCGAATTGTGATCACTATCACTAAAGTGCTCACCTACATCTAAATCTAACACCTGGCCGGGTTCATTACCCAGTACCAAATCCAATGTGGCCTCGCCCCTTGTTGGCCTGTCTACATACTGTGTCAGAAAACCCTCCTGCACACACTGCACAAAAACTGACCCATCTATAGTACTCGAATAAATAAATAAAACTCCACCGGGAACCCATTTGCCCCAGTGCCTTGCCCGACTGCATCTTCCCTATCGCTGCCTGCACTTTCTCCACCCCCAATGTCTCCTCTAACATCACCCTTTCCTCCTCTCCCACCTCTGGCCACTCGTTATTCCAGAAACTCCCTCATTTCCGACTCATCCTCTGGTGGCTCCGACTTATACAAACCCCTGTAAAGGTCTTCAAACATCTTGTTGACCTATTCCAGCAGCACCCGTTCCATCCCTAATCCACACAATCTCCCTCGCAGCTGCCTGCCGACGGACCTGTCCCATCAATCAACTGGCCTTCTCAATATACTCATACACAACCCCCCTTGCACGCCTCAACTGCCGAACCGTCTTGCCTGTGGACTGGAGATCAAACTTCACCTGCAACCCCTTCCTCCTCACCAATAGCCCCGGCCCGGGATCCTCCTCCATATCTTCGATCAACCTGCAAAATTTCCTCTAACAGCCATTGCCGCTCCTCCCCATCCGCCTTCGACTTGAATGAGATGACCTCACTACTGCATTCAGCGCCTCCCAAACTACCGAAGACGAGACCTCCCCCTTGCCGTTAAACTACACATACTCCTTAATCACCTTCCCCATCGTGATGCAAAATTTTGGGTCTGCCAACAAGTCCACATCCACCCTCCACACCAGCCTTTGGATCAGACCCTTCTCCAAGACTACACCCACCCAATATGGAGCATAGTCCAATATCACGATCGTCGAAAACTCTGCTTTCTTCACCCCAGCCAACAGCGAAACCCTGCATCATCCCAGTTTGGGGCATACCCAACACCACTAACCTCCCTTCCAACGCCCATAAAAGTTAACCATAGCACCCATACAAGGAAAAATTGATAGGAGAAAAAACCCAAGGAAAGTCTCAGTCAAAAATCATGAAAGTCCAAATTCAGTCCAGTCGCAGGCCTCTGCCTTCACAAACTCCTCTTCCTCCGCCATCTCGAAATACGTCTCTGCCATTGTGCGTGACCCATAGCTTCGCTGGGTAGACCACCCCAAATCGCACGTTACGGATATACAATGTCATCTTGGCTCAACCGACCCCTGTCCAATTTGGGAGGGATCCTCAACTTCACTAGCATGTCACTAAGGTATTCTGTAGGCCTCCGCCCCTCCACCCCCTCAGACACATCCATGATCCTCAGATTTTGTCTTTGTGACCTGTTCTCTGGGTCTTCTATCTTGGCTCTCGGTCCCCTGTCAATCTCTGCCACCCTCGCAGCTCCTCACCCATTGAGGTGAACGGTTCACTGTGTCGCAACAATGTCTCCTCCACCCCCTTCATTTTCTCCCCCTGCTCCTGCACCGCCATCTAAGTTCTTACCAACTCCTCTGTCATCCGGGCAAGGTTCTCACCCACCCACTCCTTAAGCGAGACCATCAGCTCCGTACAATGCCTTTCGAAATGCTTTGAAACAACCCCTTGAACACTTCACCCATCTTTTCCTCTGTGATGGGCGTGGCCCCACCCAATGGACTCTCTCCCACCATCTTTCCTCTGACTGCACCCCTCACCACGCTCTGCGGCGGACTTTCGCTCGCTGCCTTTTTCCCTAGATTCTTCTTTCTGGGTTTTGACATTCTATAAATTCCCTAAAACTTCCCACAGCTTCTCATCAACCAATGTTCCCTGAAAACTAGGCGTAAATGGCCTAAAAAAGACTGCTCTGGCAGGAGCCACCAAACACCGACCTCCACCTACATTCCGCAACAGGAAGTCCGAAATCTTCAAATATGAGATAGATAGAGAATAACTTAAATATTGTTCAGAACAGTAAAAAAGGAGGTACGTGATAAGTTAGAGATAACGGGCGCGATTCTCCGGCTTCGTTGCGCTCTCGCGCGAAACAAGGCCGGTGAAAAGTGGGAGAGGTCAAAACCGAAAACTGCACTGGGCTCCAAACTATTTGCAATGCAATCAGCCGCTCCCGTAGGTGAAACGGGATTCTGCCGTAGCGTGGTGAGAAACAAATTATCACCACTGAAACCCCATTTCCATACAATTAATGAGAGCCACCCCACAGCAATCGCCTCCTGTGATTCAGTGACCTCCCCAGCAAACGTGAGCATGGTGCATAGGATGCTGCAGGGAGCCGAGGAGATGAGCAGCCATCTTTGCTCACGGGCAGTGAGCCCGGAGGGCACTGGGCATGTTGTCCCTTTGCAACATGCTCTGCGTGGGGGGGGGGGGGGGGCAATTGGGGAGGGTGCAGCTCGGGTTGAGAGGGGGACACCATGGGAGTACTGGGGGGGGGGAGGGTTTGGACCTACGCGGGTCCGCCATGCCAAGCCCTGGCCATGTGTTCCCCACTGACCACCTATAACTCCCACTGAGCGCGGAGGCCCGCGGCTTTGCGGCTGAAAGCTATTTATGGGGCTCATGACCTTGAATCCTAATCACATCTTGATGCATGGACACTGGGCGCGATTCTCCGCACCCCACGCCGGGTGGGAGAATCGAAGGAAGGCCGGGCGAATCACGCCCCGCCGCCCTTGCACCCCCCGCAATTCTCCCACCCCCCTCAAAATGGCCTTTTCCGACAGGCCGCTCGGAGAATCTCCGGCCCGGATGGGCCGAGCGGCCTGCTGTACCCGACCGGTTCACGCCGGCGCCAATCACACCTGGTCGCTGCCGGCGTGAACAACGCGCGACCTGTGTGTGGGGGGCGGAGGGAGGATCGAGCACCACGGGCGTGCTCAGGAGATGTCTGGCCCGCGATCGGTGCCCACCACTGTCTTGCCGGGGTATTAATGCCTCCATCTGATGTGCATCAGCGACTGTGTGCTGCCGACCAGATTCAACCCCAGAAGCCTGACCACTAATGTGCAGTGCGTGTCTCTACGCTGGTGGAGGTGTGCCGGACGTAAGAATCCTCACGACCTTTTGAGGAACGGGCCCTGGAGGTTACGGGGGTGGACGCAAGTTTCCCGGCGCTCGTCCGGCAACACTATTCAATTCGTTAATTGCTCCATTTAAGGAGGCCCCATGGACTTTATGCCGCAAATGAAGGCTCGCCAGCACCCTGCTCACAAGGTTGAGCAGCACTTGCACAACCAAGCCCACTCAGCTCACAGCCATGGGGCCAGGGTGACCGGCCCCAAGGTTTGGAGACAGATGACAGCTGTGACAGCTGTTGGGACCGCAGCTGTTCACCATATATATTAATGATCTGGATGAAGGGACTGGGGGCATTCTAGCGAAGTTTGCTGATGATACGAAGTTAGGTGGTCAGGCAGGTAGTGCTGAGGAAGTGGGGAGGCTGCAGAAGGATCTAGACAGTTTGGGAGAGTGGTGCAGGAAATGGCTGATGCATTTCAACGTGAGAAAATGTGAGGTCTTGCACTTTGGAAAAAAGAATCCAAGCATAGACTACTTTCTAAACGGTGAGAAAATTCATAATGCCAAAGTACAAAGGGATCTGGGAGTGCTAGTCGAGGATTCCCTAAAGGTAAACATGCAGGTTGAATCCGTGATTAAGAAAGCGAATGCTATGTTGTCATTTATCTCAAGAGGGTTGGAATATAAAAGCAGCGATGTGCTACTGAGCCTTTATAAGGCTCTGGTTAGGCCCCATTTGGAGTACTGTGTCCAGTTTTGGGCCCCACATCTCAGGAAGGACATACTGGCACTGGAGCGTGTCCAGCGGAGATTCACACGGATGATCCCTGGAATGGCGGGTCTAGCATATGAGGAACGGCTGGCGTTCCTGGGATTGTATTCATTGGAGTTCAGAAGGTTAAGGGGAGATCTAATAGAAACTTACAAGATAATACATGGCTTAGAAAGGATGGACGCAAAGAAACTGTTTCCGTTAGGCGAGGAGTCGAGGACCCGTGGGCACAGCCTTAGAATTAGAGGGGGTAAATTCAAAACAGAAATGCGGAGACATTTCTTCAGCCAGAGAGTGGTGGGCCTGTGGAATTCATTGCCGCAGAGTGCAGTGGAGGCCGGGACGCTAAATGGCTTCAAGGCAGAAATAGATAAATTCTTGATGTCGCGAGGAATTAAGGGCTATGGGGAGAATGCTGGGAGGTGGAGTTGAAATGCCCATCAGCCATGATTGAATGGCGGAGTGGACTCGATGGGCCGAATGGCCTTACTTCCACTCCTATGTCTTATGGTCTTATGGTCTTATCAACTGTGGCATCCTCAGAGCTCTCCTCCGAGGTGGTCTCATGGGATGCAGGGGAGCGGCCACCCTGAATGGGCAGGCACCGTCAGCTGGAGAACCTGCGGGAGAATGAACATGAGGTCAGTGTGAGGCAATGGGCAGTCAGTAAGGCAGTAACAACTCAAGTGTGACAGTCCATCCGGCTGGGGCCCAGTGGATCCTCACCTTTTATGGCGTACGTCGACCTCCGCATTGGTGACTGCTCTGTCCTTGGCCACACCCGTAACCTCCAGGGCCCGTTCCTCAAAAGGTCGTGATGATTCTTATGTCCGGCACCCCTCCGCCAGTTTGGGCCCTCTGCCGACGATTGTGGGAGAGCTTCTCCTGCGGAGACCCAGAGGGCATCGTTAGCTGCATGTGCAGCACACATTGGTGGGGTATGGGTTGATGTAAAGGGAGTTTTGGGGTGACGGGAGTGGGGAACAGGGCATCCCTCCTGGCCTCCACCGCATCTAGGAGTCTCCCCAGGTCTGCGTCTCCAAGCCTTGGGGCCGGTCATCCTGGCCCCATGGCTGTGAGCTGAGTGGGCTTGGTTGTGCAAGCGCTATTTAAGTGCTGCTCAACCTTGTGAGCAGGGTGCTGGCGAGCCTTCATTTGCGGCATAAAGTCCATGGGGCCTGCTTAAATGGAGCAATTAACGAATTGAATAGTGTTGCCGGACGAGCGCCGGGAAACTTGCGGGAGTTCCCGCCCGCATCCGCATTAAGAAATCTTTCTGGAAAATCGTGCTCAATAATATTAAATAAAATTCTGAAGAATATAGAAAGTGCTGTGGTGAGGTGAAAATGAGCTAAGGAGGAATAAAAACTAGCCTATGCTTTTTTAAAAATAATCACATATAGAGTAATATAATAGTTGGACAAGGACCAAATGAAGAAGGGAGTCTAATTGTGGAGGATGAAATTATGGTAGAGAAAGTGTTTAATATATAGTAAAGTAGAAGAAAAAAGTGAGAAAGATACGGAATAATTATTAGAAGTGAGTGTAAAAATGAATTGATTCTGAAATTCCATGTGATCAGTCATTAAGTCCTGGTTACTTAACATAGGGAGCTGATAAAGATCAGGGAGGCATTAATAGAGGTTCTAGTAACAACTATTTTCAATGCTCCTCTTAAATTCTTCCCATGGAATGGGAAAGTAGTCACCTTTTATCAAGAAGAGAGAGACAGATATACTGGGCAATGTCAACCAGTTAGTCTAATGCAATTAATAGGCCTACTTTGAGTCTATAATGGTAGATAGAATGAGGGAGCATTTGCAGCGACACACAGGCTTATCAAGGGTGCTTAGATTGATTTCTTAAAGGCAAGTCCTGTATGGCAAATTTTGAAGCAGAGACTGTATAGATAAAGGGAATGCAGTAGAAGGTAATGTGCATCAATTTTCAGAAAGCATTTGACATGGTATCTCAGATAAAGTCTGTTTGAAAATTCAGGTGCGCGGGAAATGTAATTGATATTCAGAAGGAAAAGCAAGATCTGTTGGCACAGCAGTTTGAGTCCAACGCACCTGACAAGTCAGGTCATGTTGCCCAGATAAGGACACCGAAACTTTGTTCATTGGCTCAACTGGAGTCTGTATTTTCACCTGTTGTTGAGATAACTTCTGAAATATATTAATAGGCTAGGCTCTTAATAATGAACTGTTGACAACCCAGAACTCCGCAAAACAGAGAAGCCCTCTGACACTTAGAAAACCAATGAGATTGAAGAAAGGAAAAGTTTTTCATTAATAAAACACCGTTCACAACCCCAGGACATCTGAAAGCACTTTGCAGCCAATTAAGTACTTTTGAATGTATTGTCACTGTTGTACGATAGAAAAGCAAGTGAAATAAATAAAATTCATGTCTGCCATTGCCAAGTTGGGAGGTCTTGTGGCACAGAGGGCAGTGCCACTGCCTCCTCAGCCAGAACCTCACCACCTCAGGACTTGATGGTCACAGAGGGTGCACTGCGTTCATAACATGACGAAACTGGTGGATTATCACCCTGTAAATCTTTCCAAAATGCCAATGGCAGAGAGTAAGAGTAGGAGAGTCTCCTGGTCAACCATGCCTGATGCGGTGTGACATCCATCAATCTATACAGCGGGATTATTCGATCCGGCAGCCGCGTTTTCCAGCACTGCGCACCCCCACCGGCAGCGGGATTCTCTGTTCCCGCAGCCGGACAATGCGGGTTCCCCATTGTGGCCACCCCATGCCATCGGGAAACCTGCGGGCGTGGATGCGCTGCCACCGCACCGGAGGATCTAGCCGATGGAGAATTCTGCTGATGGTCTCTGAAACAGGCTGCGACCTATCCCAGGAGAAACTAGCTATGGAAATTGTGGTGATAGTATTCACCATAATGCATGCATGATACCATAACCTGTGACCTATGGCCTGGAAGTGGTATTATGAACTGCTTCCAGGTACTGTACTGTAACCCCGGTATGGCTCCACCTCTGCCTCCGCCCACACCGGGGCCATATATAGGCCGGCCTCTTGTGGGCGGCATTCGGCAAGTTCATGACTAATAAAGCCTACTGTTCACTCGCTCTCTCTGCCTCACTGTGAATTGATGGTATATCAATTTATTAGTCCTAAACAGCACTATGGAACCTGCTCTAAAGCCAGACAGGCTCGAACTCGACGCCTGCGTGTCCGAAGCCAAGGAAATATTCGAACATTGGCTCCAATGCTTCAAGGCCTACCTCGACTCCTCCTCAACGCCTCCCACAGAGACTCTCAAGCTGCGACTCCTCCACACCCGGGTGAGCCATCGAATCTCTGTAATGATCGAGAAAGCGGCCACGTACGAGGTGGCGGTCGCAACTCTGAAGGCACATTTCGTGAAATCCGTAAATTAGGTGTTCGCCAGACACCTCCTCACCACTTGCCGTCAATGTGCCGGAGAATCACTGGACGAGTATCTAAAATCCCTGACTCTACTCACAAGGAACTGCAGCTATCGAGATGTGACGGCGGGGAACATATGAACTCACAGATCCGGGACACCTACATGGCGGGGGTCCGCTCGAACTATATCAGGCAGCGCCTGCTGGAAAACAGGACCTCCGACCTGCGGGAAACAGTAAAGCTAGCGACCTCATGAAAGGTGGCCTACCAGAACCTCAGCGCGTTCCCTGCGGGCCTGCTGAACCCCTCGTGGACACCCTCATCACGACCCCCATCGGACCCGACTACATCGCAGGCCTGTGCCGCGCGTCTACCAGCCCAGCCCGGGGAACCGCAGTGCTCCTTCTGTGGCCAGGGCAACACCCCCGGCAGCGCTGCCCAGCCTGCAAAGCGATGTGTAGCAATTGTGGGAAAAAGGGACACTTCGCTAGAGTCTGTCTGGGCCGGCCTAAGGCCCAGAAATCAAAAACACACCAGGCCTGACCCATGGACTCGCAGCTCCACAGACCCCGCAATGCGGCTGCGTGCTTGCCCGGAACGCCCCCGTCAGATGCGTCATCGACATCGTGCGGGCCGCAATCTTGGTCGCCAGCCCCAACACTGACCGACACGTGCGACTCATGGGGGCTGCCATCTTGGCTGCCGGCCCCGGCACCGACCGACACGTGCGACCGATGTGGGCAGCCACCTTGGTCACCATTTTCGCCCCAGCCCGACACGTGCGACTCATGGGGGCTGCCACCTTGTGACTCCACCGACCACACAGATTACCCACAGCTGGGCGCAGTCACCCTCAACCAGTCACAGCCAAAACAGCTGAAGAACTCCATGATGGTCGCCAGGGTCAACGGGCACGAGACCCCAGGAGCGCGATTCTCCGCTGCCCACGATGGGTCGGAGAATAGCGGGAGGGTGTCCCCGACATTTTTCACGCCCTCCCGCTATCCCCCCCCCCCCCCCCCCCCCCCCCCCCCCACGGCCGCCCCACGACACGAATCGCTGCTCGCCGTTTTTTACGGCAAACACTGATTCTCCCCAGGCCGATGGGCTGAGTGCCCAGGCCTTTACGGCCATTTTTACGGCAGCAAACACACCTGCTTGCTGCCGTCGTAAAAACGGCCGCAACATGCCCGTTCTGGGCATCCAGGGCCCCGATTGGCACGGCTGTACCACGGCCGTGCCAAGGGGGGCATGGGCCCACGATCGGTGCCCACCGATCGCGGGCAGTACGTCCGTAACGGACGGACTCTTTCTCCCTCCACCGCCCCACAGGATCAGTCCGCGGGGCGGCCCCGCGCATGCGCGGGTTGGAGCCGTCCAATCCGCGCATGCGCGGCTGACGTCATCGTGTGCGTCAGCCGGCATGATGCTTGCCGCGCGGACTTAGCGACGGTCGCTAAGCCCGCGATGCCGTGCTTCACGGGGCCCCGCTGCTAGCCCCGCCCGGGGGGGGGAGAATCGGGTCCCGGGAGGGGGCACGGAGGCTCCCGTGAAACACGGCCAGTTTCACGGCAGCCTTTACGACTCGCCGCATTTGCGGAGAATCGCGTCCCATGTCTTTTCGGCTCTGGGAGCACAGAGAGCTTTGTCCACTCCGACACAGTAAGGCGCTGCTCCCTCTACACCGACCAGCCTCCCAAACAATCTCCCTTGCTACGGGTCCCATTCGGTTCAGATCCGGGGGTACTGTATCGCCAATCTCGCGATGCAGGGCGCAGAGTACGTTCGTTTTAAGCTTTACGTCCTCCCCCACTTCTGCGCCCCCCTACTGCTTGGATTGGACTTTCAATGTAACCAACGAAGCCTGACCCTACTCTTCGGTGGACCCTTGCCCCCCCTCTCACGGTGTGCAGCCTTGCGACCCCCTTCACTCTTTGCGAACCTCACTCCTAACTGTAAGTCCATCGCCACCAGGAGCAGACGGTACAGTTCGCTGGACATGACGTTTATCAAGTCGGAGGTCCAGCGACTGTTGAGTGAAGGGATCATCGAGGCCAACAACAGCCCCTGGAGAGCACAAGTGGTGGTCGTCCGGACCGGGGAAAAGAATCGGATGGTTGTGGACTACAGCCAGACAATTAACCGATTCACGCAACTCGATGCATACCCCCTCCCTGCATAGCGGAGATGGTCAACCAGATCGCACAGTACCGTGTGTTCTCCACGGTCGATCTGAAGTCGGCCTACCACCAGCTCCCAATCCGCCCGGAAGAGTGCCAGTACACTGCTTTCGAGGCAGCCGGCCGGCTCTTCCACTTATTCAGAGTCCCCTTCAGCGTCACGAACGGAGACGTGGTCTTTCAGAGAACGATGGACCGAATGGTGGACCAGTACGGATTGCGGGCTACATACCCGTACTTGGACAATGTGACCATCTGTGGCCATGACCAGCAGGACCATGACGCCAACCTCCAGAGGCTCCTCCAGGCCACCCAATCCCTCAATCTCACATACAACAAAGAAAAATGCTTCTTCCGTACTACCCGACTAGCCATCCTCGGCTATTTCGTAGAGAACGGAGTCCTAGGGCCTGACCCCGACCGTATGCGCCCCCTCACAGAACTCCCCCCTCCCCTCAGCTTCAAGGGCCTAAAACGATGCCTGGAACTGTTCTTCTACTACGCCGAGTGGGTCCCCAACTATGCAGACAAAGCCCGCCCACTTATTCAAACAACCACTTTTCCCCTGATGGATGAGGCCCGTGCAGCCTTCAGCCGCATCATGGCCAATATCACCAAGGCCGCAATGCACACGGTGGATGAGTCCATCCCCTTCCAGGTAGAGAGTGATGCATCAGACGTCGCACTGGCTGCCACACTCAACTACGCGGGCAGGCCAGTAGCATTTTTATCTACGACCCTCCACGCTTCCGAAATCTGACACCCTTCGGTTGAGAATGAAGCACAGCCATAGTGGCAGCCGTGCGGCACTGGAGGCACCACCTAGCCGGTAGGAGGTTCACCCTCATCACCGACCAATGATCGGTAGCCTTCGTGTTTGACAACGCACAACGGAGCAAAATAAAAAATGGTAAAGTCTTGAGGTGGAGGATCGAACTCTCCACCTACAATTACGATATCAAGTATTGTCCTGGGAAGCTCAACGAGCCCCCAGATGCTCTGTCCCGCGGCAATGTGCCCTTCTCCTCCGAGGAGGTCAAGGATATGGCCAAGGACTACCAAGTCCGCACGGAGTGCAAACCGGACTTCTACCGGCCAGAGAAGGCCCACCTGGTAAAGACCTCCCGGCCCTTTGAGTGCATAAGCATTGACTTCAAAGGCCACTTCCCCGCCACCAACCGGAATATATACTTTCTCACCGTCATCGATGAGTACTCCCGCTTCCACTTCGTCGTCCCCTGCCCCGACATGACCTCAGCCACCGTAATAAAGGCATTGCACAGCATCTTCACGCTGTTCGGTTTCCCTGCCTACATCCACAGTGACCGGGGCACATCGTTCATGAGCGATGAACTACGTCAGTACCTGCTCAACAAAGGCATCGCCTCGAGCAGGGCTACGAGCTATAACCGGCAGGGAAATGGGCAGGTGGAGAGGGAGAACGCAATGGTATGGAAGGCCGTTCTTCTGGCCCTTGGGTCTACAAGTCTCCCAATCCCCCTCTGGCAGGAAGTCCTCCCTGCGCCCTCCACTCCATCAAATCTCCCCTCTGCACGGCCACGAACGAGACATCTCACGATTGTTTGTTTATCTTCCCCAGGAAGTCCATCTCCGGGGTCTCGCTTCCATCTTGGCTGCAAACCCCGGGACCAGTCCTTCTCCGAAGGCACATGAGGAGCCATCAGACCGACCCCCTGGTCGAGAGTGTCCAGCTGCTCCACGCTAACCCCCAGTACGCTTACATCGTGCACCAGGACGGACGGCACGATACGGTCTCCCTACGGGACCTGGCGCCAGCTGGTTCCCCTGCCAACACGCCCTCCCCGCCTACATTCCCCCCCCCCCCCCCCCCGCTGCCCGCCGCCTCTCACAGCACCCCAGATGCCCCCCTGGGTCTCCTGTATTGTCCCGCGCTGACACTGCCGCTACCCATTACCCCCCTCACCCTACCCCTGCACCCCAACCGTCTCCAGCACCCCGGACTGAGGCTCAAGCTCCAGACACAACGCCCCTGGAGTCACCACCTGCGACAACTGTGCCCGCCGCACCGCCAGAGCTGCGGAGGTCGAAGAGAACGATCCGGCCTCCAGATAGACTGAATATGTAATGACCCCACGTCACCCCGCTGGACTTGATTTTTTTAACAGGGGGTGAATGTGGTGAATGTATTCACCATAATGCATGCATGATACCATAACCTGTGACCTATGACCTGGAAGTGGTGATATGAACTGCTTCCAGGTACTGTACTGTCAACCTGGTATGGCTTCGCCTCTGCCCACACTAGGGCCATATATAGGCCGGCCTCTTGTGGGCGGCATTCATCTGTACTACTGACTCTGGCTAGGCAAGTTCATGACTAATAAAGCCTACTGTTCACTCGCTCTCTCTGCCTCACTGTGAATTGAAGGTATATCAGAAATAGATACAAGCACCTGATTTGTCTGCTTCATGTCTAAAGCCTCTAAATCTTTACCAAGCTAAGGTTCGGAAACTACCATTAATGAAATGATGGGGCCAGTCAGTACTGCACCTCTCTGTGGAACATTTCGGTCATAAACCAATTGTGCATTTGCAGTGAATGAAATATATTATGAAATAATCCTTTGTATATAAACGTTGTTGAATTAAAAAATATATAAAGTATATATTGGCTGATTATTATGAGCTCACGTCACTCTGTTTGTAATGGTTGGATAAACATTGAATGTTACAAATCTCTAGATTGGTCTCCATTACCACCAGCTGTCAAGGATTCACACATAAGCTATTTCCCCAACCCTGCTCAGCAGCTCATCCTTATAGGGGGACTCTTATTGAACTTTGAAATTATGTTGAAGTTGTAAAATCCTTTGGCAGTTGTTACGAATCATGCTGATGTTAAGCTATCCCAAAACCCAGAAGTGTAACTTGGAACACTGGTTTGTAGTGGTGTATGTGTTTTTCTGGTATAATGTGAGGAATGGTGTACAACCCAGTGGGAAACAGTCCAGTCATTGGGTGAACAATTAAATAGTATTTATTAACTTGAAAGAAAGACAAAGACACACATGACAAGAAGGGTTATAATACGCTAAGACACTTAAGTATACTGATGGCTCTACACACACAATTTTACATGAAACTATTCCTTGGTGCCCAACAACCTAACTTTACCTGAACTCTCAGATACTCATTTTCCCAAACAGCATCCAATTTTAAGTGAGTAATTACCACAACCAAGTTAAGGTGGCCACGTCCGGGAAATAGTCTTCAGGTTCAGCGAAGGCAGAAAATGGCTGCCTCTTTTGAGAGTCTATGGGCACAATTCTCCCAAAGAATTACCACGGGTGGGATTCTCCAGTCGGCCAGACGCGTTGTCCGGCGCAGTGCGCCCCCACCAGCAGCGGGATTCTCCTTCCCATAGACAGGTAATGGGGTTTCCCATTGTGGCCACCCCATGCCATTGGGAAACCCGGGGAAATGGGTGCGCTGCCAGCAGACCGGAGGATCGCGCCGACGAGGAATTCCATGTATGAATCATTTTGGGTGGGTTTGTGGGGTGATCCCGCCGTGCCTTTGGACGCGATCCAGATTTATATTCACCCACATGGAAGCATCATAGTATTTACAGTGCAGAAAGAGGCCATTCAGTCCATCGAGTCTACACCGGCTCCTGAAAAAAGCACCCTATCCCTGTAACCCAGCAACCCCACCTAACTTGTGGAAACTAAGAAGCAATTTAGCGTGACCAATCCACCTAACCCTGCACATGTTTGTACTGTGGGAGGAAACCGGAGCACCCGGAGGAAACCCACACTGACGCAGGGAGAACGTGCAGACTCCGCAGACAGTGATCCAAGTTGGAAATCGAACCTGCCGCCGTGAAGCAACAGTGCTAACCACTGTGCTACCATGCTGTTTTTGTTTGGAGCTTGGGGAGTTACTCACTGAAAAATTCCACACTTAGAATTTTCTTCCTGCAACAGTGGGGAAACTAAAGACGTCAGTAAAACCGGCTCTTCAGAGATTGGAGTGCCATCTTTAAAGGATGCCCAGATCTCAAAGTACGGTTGAGTGTCCCCCACACCCCTGGCCGGTGAATACCAAGAGCTGGGAGACTGCAGCCTCAAACGGGCTGCCCAAATTTAAATAAACCAAATGACTCATTTAAATATGTTTATCTGGATCATGCCCAGCAAGGGCAGGATCCAGATCGCATCAGTTGGAGCGGGTCAGGCGTACTGTGCGCGGCTTGGCTCTGGCCACGAAACCAGTTTTTGGCCTCTCCTGCTATGCACCTGGCGTAATAGGATCGCCGCCATGCACATCGCGATGAGAAAATAGCTCTCTATATCTGCAACTTGATGCAGTTCTGGTGTTAGCTGTCCTCTCTCTCTGTCTCTCTCTCTCTCTCTCTCCCCCTCTTCTTTCTGGTTAGGGATTTACAGTTGTACTGTTTCCGTCCCTTTGATAATATTGACCCTGTGGAATTGGCGTTTGGCAGGTGCGTGACCATTTCCTTATCTCCCCACTTTGAAGTTACCTCCCGCCCCATTGTTTTCTCTAATCCCATAAGTAAAATACTTGTTTTCCACTGTTAGGTGAATTTGCATCTCTTCATTTCTCCATACATCTGCCTCTAGTCAGTTCCCTGTTTTACTTTCTTTTTTTCATCTTAATTTTCCTCAACTCTTAACACTTAACATGGCAATGAAGGCACTATGACATTTCCAATTGTGACCTCTTTTTTCAATAAGGCTATTGATATTGAAGCATGGAGTCAATTTCTGATTCAGATTTTAACAGCTACAAAATATATTGTGCATTAACTTATAATGAGCCAAAAGGCAAACAAGTTGGTGAAGGTTGTCAATAACATTGTACAAGAGAGAAACCATTGGTTGTGATCTACAAAATTGAAATGAATGGATTTTCTATTTTTATATCATCATTTAGGTGGGGGGGGGGGGGGTGAAATGTGGGTTAGTTGAACTTCAGTCTAATTTCTCATGCGCAGATCTTCAGCACAAAAGTACCACTAAATTGGGAATCTCACCTGGAGGATGTAAAAAAATATCACTTGCGCAGTATTATTTACCGGTTGCAGCTGAGATGAACGTTTGTTCAGGAACTGGTTATATCTAACCTGCGAATGAGACTGACAGCCACAATTAAAAATACCCTCTATTAATATCCCTGTCTCTGATTAGGCAAATTTGATCTATGTTTCAGATCCAGACCACCATTTAGCACCACCAGGGATGATCAAAAGTGAGAGAGTTCGTACAAAATGTGAATGTTAGGTGCATCTCCATACACACACACACACACTGTAAAGTAATTATATAGAATGTTTCCTATCCATAAAAGTGGCTGAAGAAGTTAAGCAAAGGAATAGGATTGGAACAAGATCTGGTGTTGTGATGGTGAGAGTAGAAAATGATAAGCTACTTTGAAGGGGGTGTTGTTTACTTTATGCTTCACCTTGGGCGAACAGTATGTCAGGTAAGTGGACAAGTCTAAACCTAACAAGATTTGAGAGCTATATTGTGCTTAGCCCAGTGATGTGTGTAGGAGTGGGAAAGAAATGTCAGTGCCCCCTCCGCCCCCGCCGGCATATTTGGCATTAAACATCGTGTTGGCTGGATGCAGAGTAAAACTCTATTTAATATTGTTCCAACATTTGGGGTTTGCAAACAGTCTCTGAGGAGCATTCTTTATTGAAACACTTGTTTTTCCTTGAGCTCTGAAAGATTTCCAAGTAGATGGATTGTTTGTGTTACGGGCCCATTTATTAGAAGCAATTGCAAACTCATCTTATCTGTTACCATCGACTGTAAAAGGATCAGGGAGCCACTAAATGTGTTGCCTCTGAATTTTAAACAGTTACTAATATGCATTGGCACACAAGTGTTTGTGTGCTATGTCAGTACTGGGATTTCAATTGCAAGTCTGTACTCTGCCTCTCGTAGATCAATCAATGAATAAAAGTGAATTTTGGGAGCATCCTTCAGATGCTCCCAAAATGTCTGAGATGAATGCATCACTAGATCACTGAGAGTAGAGCAGGGTCCCACTAACAGGGAGATACATCTACAACTGGAATGATGCTGAACCACAAAGATCCCGGGTGGGATTCTCCGTCCTGTGATACCGGAATCGCAATCAGGCGTCAGCCGAAAATCGAGGTCAGTGCCAGACGCCCAACGGAATGCCTTGATGGTGGTGTTCCACACCCCGCGCCGGCTTGGGTTATGCAAAACGTACAGTAGCACTCATTAACATATCATTAATGGCCGGGACCCAGTATTCTCCAGGCTCCTGCAATGCTCTGTCTCTGCCAGGCAGAAGTGACGCCTCTACAGTTCAGTTGTGGTATTTAAAAACGGGGGCCAGGCATTGTGGCTGCCAAGAGAGAGAGAGGAGGTAAGAAAAGTTCCCAAAGGTGTCGTTGACAGCTGTGCCTTTGGCTGCAGGGGCGTCTGCCAGGGGCGGGGGGGGGGGGGGGGGCGATGAGGAGATGGGCCGTGGACTGCCATTGCTGCTGCCTGCAGGGCAGCCATATGGCTGCACACTCCGACAGTCCACTGTGTAAATGTGCAGAATGCCACAGGCTGTATGGGTGACACTCCAGCCGTACCCATCAACGGAATGGGCGTAGTCCAGTACAGCCAGTGGCCCACCAGGTGTTGACACCCAATCCAAGGCTCTGCCCCACTGCAGGGGGGGAGCAGAGCGCACACCAAACAGCGGATGCATGCACCATGGCCTTCATCACCTACCTTGGCACACTGCCTGTCTACTGCTTCCCTGCCCCCATTCATTCTGCCCCCGGACAGGTAGGCACAACCCATGCGTTGCACACGGGACCCACAGCACAACGCAGCTACAGTGTCAACAAGTGGCCATCCCCTCGCCCAGCCCCATCCATTGGCCCTGCCTGAATGTATGCCACCTAGCACAGTGCCAGTTGGTGTCATAAGGTGCGCCCCCAACCCACATACAGGTGCCACCCTGCTGGTGGGTATCTCATGGCCCACCCAAGGGTTCATCCACAGGAGGGCACAGGAGAGGGGCCGTAGAGCATATCGTTGGCATCGGTAGCGCCATCCATCGGTACCATTACTGACAGGGACGGCTAGAGGCCCGCCCCGATGCCAGCCACCAGTGGGGCCAGGGGAGCAGAAGGCAGAGTCGGGAAAGCGGTGGTTGGGGAGGGGGGGGGGGAGTTGGGGAGGGGGACATGGGTGAGGGGGAGGCATGCGCGGCGGGGCAAACCAGGGCCACCGTGTAGCCCGTTGGATCTGGGTGGGCACAGGCCTACTCAACCATGCTAACATGTCTGTCCTTTACCCCCCTGCAGAGAATGGATTTCGGAGTCCAGCCAGGAATGGTTGGCATCTGCCTGGCCATGGTGGTCGTTGCAGACATATTGAGGGCTGTACGAGCAGTAGCTGGTCGGGGAGGATCTTGCAGAACAGGGGCTAGCTGGTGAGGATGCAGAGTTGGCCATCCAACGCCGACTGCGGCTAAGCAGGGAGACCATGCGTCATCTCTGACAAATAATGGCACACCTGGTTCAGTGGGGGTTTGGGGGGCGATATCACTCACTCCCGGTGGCCATCAAGGTGACAGATGTCACCCGGTCCTTCCAGGTGCTGAATGAGGACCTGTCTGTGATCTCACAAATGTCCATGCACAGGTGCATCTGTGCTGTCTCGGATGCCCTATGTGCCCAGGCTACACACTATATCAACTCCAATATGCACCGAGCTCACGAGGTTGCTCGGGTAGTGGGGTTCATCACCAGTAATGCCTCAGGTCCAGGGTGTGATCGGTGGGACACATGTCCCCCTACGAGCACTGGCGCATGAGAAGGTGCCCTCCAAATCCCGGAAGGGATTTCCCTCCATGAATGTACAGTTTTCGAATCCCGGCCCTGGGTCACTGTCCGTGTGGAGTTTGCACATTCTCCCCGTGTCTGCGTGGGTTTCGCCCCCACATTCCAAAAGATGTGCAGGATAGGTGGATTGGTCACGCTAAATTGCCCCCTTAATTGGAAAAAATAATTGGGTACTCTAAATTTATAAATAAAATAAAAAATAAATAAAAAAATAAAATAAAATGAATGTACAGTTGGTGTCTGACCACTGGCTGATCACATCATGCACGTCTGCGCTCGATACCCAGGCAGCGTGCATGATGCATTTGTCTTGGTGCACTCAATGGTGCCCAACACTTTCGAGGCACTCCCTCGGGTGAGGGGTTGGCTGTTGGGTGACAGGGGCTATCTACTGCAGTTGTGGTTAATGAAACTGTCCGCAGGCCCCGGATCGATGTGGCAAACCGCTACAACGATGCCCATGCAGCAACAGAAGCATCATCAACGGTGCCCTGAAGGTGCAGCTCAGGTGCCTGGACTGCCCTGCTCTGGCCAATCCAGTCTAGCCCTAGGTGGGTCTCCCAATCGTGGTGGCCTGCTGCGTTCTCCACAACATCGTGCAGCAGAGGGGTGACATGCTGGTGGAGGAGGAACACCAGACCTTGCCTGACCTGGAGGAATGAAGGATGGACAGGGCATGCGGCCCGGGCAGGCGCACAGGATAACTTAATCGCCTCCAGCTTCACTGAATAGCCGGCCTGGCCACCGGCAGCTCAGCCTCCCGACCCAACCCCGCATACTGTACCCTTCTCCAAGCTTCCCACCAGCTTTACCACAGGATGTTAGTCCTGGGTTGGCAGTATCAGTGGGTCGGGTCCATGGATGGAAGATGAAGACGCCCCACAGTGCGATGGACTCTGGTGCTCCACATCATTTGATAGAGTCTGACTCCTGCCCCGGTGTCACATTCCATTGCTCACCCGGGTGATCCCTGCATGTGTGCTGGCCACTCCATCACACGGGGCCCACAGACCTTCAGGAAAGGCAGGAGTGGGGATGTGGTCTGGGGTGGAGGTGCGGTTCTGGGGGTGGTGAGCGGGTAGCTCCGATTGTCCTGGGGGCTCTGACCCATGCTGTCCTCCAATATCCGCAGCCCACATAACCGGCCTCCCCAACCTGGCACATCCCCTGAACCCAGCACAGCCCATCCCTACACCCTGCAGATAGAGGACCGAGGCAGTTCAGAACGTCGATGCACAGGTGTTTACTGTGATATCTACAAGTATGTGCCCTCGCCCCTAACGCTAACCTGTGTACTTCATCCATGCCAATCTAACTGCTGTCTACCTTTCTAATCTTGCATGTCCTAATGCTGTATCCAGATGGGTCTCCAGGTGATACATCTGATGTGGAGGCAGCCTGCTGTGTTTCCCATCCTGTGACCTGGGTCCCCTTTGATGACTGTCCTCTGGAGCAACCGGCCAGGATAGGCTCGGCCATCTTCCAGGTGTCACAAGTGGCATGGTGCCACCCTGTTCTGCCAGCTGCCCATCGGATGGTGGGTAGCCCCCGAGCTACTCCTTGGATGCAGCCGGAGAGATCTCCGGGGGCTCCACCATTACCTGGTGCTGCCAGTCCTGGAGGCCGAGTCTCGATGCACGCGGCCATGGATCACTGGGACTGTGCCACGTCCATCTGGGACTGTGCCACGTCCCTCCAGGGAACAGGGTGTCCTCCATGGCATCCAACTATATCTTAAGCTCTCCAAGTTTGACCTCTGATTTGAGAGGAGGATCGTAATTAGTCATTCTTCCTGGTAGAGCTAGCTAAAGCTTCTATTCTAGTGACTCCTGCTAGAGTGAGCACGTGTGGAGTAATCATTTAGACAGCGATGAGGAGAAATGTCTTCACTTAAAGCCTTGTGAACCCTGGAAATCTTTACCCCAGAGGGTTGTGGATGCTCCACCATTAAAATATATTTAAGATTGAGTTAGCCAAATCTTTGGTGTCTCGGATCAAGCGATATTGGAACAGGCGGGAAATTGGAGTTGAAGCCAAAGATCACCATGATCAGATTGAATGGGGGAAACAGGGTTGATGGCAGGTACGGTTAACCTCTGTTGCGTGGTGCAGAGTAGGACAGGACTGTGATTGTTCCATAAGGGGCTGGTTTAGCACAGGGCTAAAGAGCTGGCTTTTAAAGCAGACCAAGGCAGGCCAGATGCACGGTTCAATTCCCGTACCAGCCTCCCTGAACAGGCGCCGGAATGTGGTGACTAGGGGCTTTTCACAGAAAATTCATTGAAGCCTACTTGTGACAATAAGCGATTTTCATTTCATTTCATATGTTCATGTGGAATGCCAACACTCACCTTTGAGTCTTGCACATGCAAAATTGTCCCCTTGGAGGTGATGGGACCTCTAAACCTATAGATCAGCAAATGAGAAGAGGTCTGAAAGTGGCACGGTGGCAGACAAACACCCTGGCTGGAATTCTCCCATCTGGGGTCTACGTCCTGTGGCAGGGGTGGGAATGTGAAATGCTTCCCATTGTGAAGGCTGGCAGGAAAATATGCCATCTTCTGTAATCAATCAATCGAAAGCATGAAGTGATCTGAAATGAATGATCATGTTTTGCAGGGAATGGGAACACTGCTTACAGTAAATATTCATAGTAAGATTTGCACAAATCCCAGGCAATGACAATCTCCAACAAAAGAGAATCCAACCATCTCCCCTTAACATTCAATGGCATTACCATCACTGGGTTTCCTCCGGGTGTTCCAGTTTCCTCCCATTGTCCAAAAATGTGCAGATTAGGTGGATTGGCCATGCTAAATTGTCCCTTCATGTCCAAAGATGTGCAGATTAGGAGGATTGGCCATGCTAAATTGTCCCTTCATGTCCAAGGATATGTAGGTTAGGTACGGTTATGGGGATAGGGCAGGGAAGTGGGCTAGGTAGGGGAACTCTTTCAGAGGGTCAGTGCAGACTCGATGGGCCTTCTGCACTGTAGGGATTCTATGGGATCCCCCAGTATCAACATTCCTGGCAGTTAACATTGACCATAAACTGAACAGGACCAGCCACATAAATACTGTGGCTAGAAGAGCAGGGAAGAGGATGGGAATTCTGCAGCAAGTAACTCACCTCCTGACTCCTCAAAGCTTGTCCGCTATCTACAAAGCACAACTCAGGAGTGTGATGGAATACTCTCCACTTGCCTGGATGAGCGCTGTTCCAACAATACTCCAGAAGTTCAGCACCATCCAACACAAAGCAGTTCACATGACCGGCACCTCATCCACCAACTTAAACATTCACTCTCTTCACCACACATAGTATAGCTTCTATGGCCGGGATTCTCTGACCCTGCGCTGGGTCGGAGAATCCCCGGTGGGGGAGTTGCGAATCCTGCCCCGACGCCGGCTTCCCTATTCTCCGGTGCTGTTTTTCGGGCGCCGGCGGGATTCCTGCTGCGCCGGTCGGGAGCCAGGCGCCGGTTGAGGCCCGGCGATTCTCCAAGCCCCGATGGGCTGAGTGGCCGACGAGTTTGGCCGAGTCCCGTCGGCGTGGATTACTCACCTCCCACACGGCGGGAGCTGGAAGGTGAGTGTGCAGGGGCCATCCTGGAGGAGTGGTGGGCCCCTCACAGTGGCCTGGCCTGCGATCGGGGCCTACCGATTCGCGGGCAAGCTGGTTCCGTGGGGGCCTACTTTACTCCGCGCCGGGCACCTGTAAGGCTCCGCCATATTGTCCGGGGGCTGGCGCGAAGAAGAGAAGCCCCGCGCGTGGGCTGAAATACGCTGGCCATTCCGCGCATGCACGAACTCACCCGGGCCGTTCGCCGCTGGCTGGAGCTACGGGAACCACTCCGGCGCCAACCTAGCCCTCTTGAAATGGGAGAATTCCTCACTTTCGGGGGTCGTTAACGCCGGAATGGTTGGCTCCGGTTTTCACGCCGGCCGGTGGGGGCATAGCCCCATTATTGGAGAATCCCGCTGTATGTGTGTAGTACACACAGTGTGTACTATAAGATGCACTGCAACAACTAACCGAGGCTCCTTCGACTGCACCTTCCAAACCCATGACCTCTACCATCTAGAAGTGGGAACATCATGGGAACATCACCACCTGCAGGTTCCCTTCCAAGCCACGCACCATCCTGACTTGGAAACTTTATCACTATTCCTTCACTCTCGCTGGATCAAAATCCTGGAACTTCCTGGCCCCACTTTGGATGCACCTGCAGCGGCTTAAAAAGGCGGCTCAACCCCACATTCTCGAGGACAATTAGAGATAGGCAAAGGGTGCTAGATAAACACTGATATTTTGCTAACTTTCCTGCATGTTCTGAAATCTCTTTGCACCACAGAGCGAAGAGGGCTTGCATTTTCTCCTTTTCTCTCAGTCTTTTGGCTTTTTCCCACTCTCAGCCCAGGTACAAATTCTCATCAATAATAAAAAAAAAGCACTTTCATCAAACTGCTGCAAATCTTAAATAAGGAATGCTGCTTCCTTTTAATTCTGCTATTGGAGGTATAAATACTTGTGCTCAGTATTTATTTTTCCATCTTTTATGCAGCAAACTCTGTCATGTTTCTATGATTCTGGCTTTTTAAATAAACATACATCTTGTATGTGCTTCTTAGCCGGGCCCCGAGTAGAAGTTTGTAGTTTCAGCCCAATAATAGTGTAAAACAGAGTGTCAATAATTATTTGACCAAGTCATCTTCTGATATTTAATGTCATTATATCTATATCTGCCTCTCAGTTATGCACAGAATTCACATTCCCAGATCTCAATTTCCCAAAGATTTATGATGGCAAAGCAATGAATGGAGGCTACCAACACTAAATGAACTGGAGAATTTAAACAGAACAAATATGTATTGTTTTAATATCAAATTACAGCAGGGAAACGAAAGCTAGAGATGCCAATACTAAACCCAATTCATTGACATCGAAAGAGGATATAGGCAAAAAACAGTCAAGTCATTTAACACAGAAGGGATGTAATTCAACCCATCGGCTCTATGCTGGCTTGCGAGAGCAATCCAATCAGTCCCATTCCCTTGTTGTATCCCTGCAGCCCTGAATGTTTATTTCCCTCAAGTTCCTATCAAATTTCCTTTTTGAAATGATGAATTGTTTCTGCTTCCACCATCCTTGTGGGCAATGAGTCCCAGATCATTGCCACTCGTTGTGCAAAGAAGGTTCGTCCTCACATCCCCTCCTGAATCTCTTGTCCAAAACCTTAAGTTGGTGTCCCCAAGTCATGGTACTATCAGCCAATAGGAATAACTTTGCTTATGTTATCTCAACCTTTCATAGTCTTCTACTCCTCTATCAGATCCCCCCCCCCCCCCCCCCCAATTCCCTTTGCTCCAAGGAGATCAATGACAGCTTCTCTAAACTAACCTTGTAGCTAAAATTCTGATAAATCTCCTCTGCACCCTTGAAGGACCCTCACATCCTTCTTGTGATGACCTGAATTGGACACAATCCTCTCGTCGTGGCCCAATCAGATTTTTATACAGGTTCAGCAAAACTTGTTGCTTTAGCACTCAGCACCCATATTTATGCAGCCCAAGGTCCCACATGCTTTTCTAATGATAAGCCTCTCAATATGTCCTGCTGTTTTCACCATGCACATGAACTCAAACCCACATGTCCTTCCGTCACTGCATTCTCTTTACGATGAAGTGTGTACTGCCTCTTCTTATCCTTGCTGCCAAAATGCATCACCTCAAAATGAAGTAAGCACTGGTAACATTACTAAAATCAAAATGTGACAAGACTAGCAAATTTAAAAAGGGATCACTAAAACTGACTGACATGTAATCAGCAGTGAATGAACAAATGTATTGGTCTGCAGGTGCAAATAGATCAATTAATTAATGGAGCAAAGACCGTCAGTAATAAATTCACAGTGCAACAGACACTCTTATTAATTAATAAAGTTGGGGAGGGGGGGGGGGGTGTAAGGGTCAGAGGTTGCAAGTTGTGAAGTGAGGCACAAAGGCCAGCGGGTAAATGAGGATCAGAAGCTGTTGGTCAATGGGGAGGGAGGGTGAGTGGCAGGAGGTCAGAGAATGTTAGGTTTAATACCAACTATTGTACTATTGGGGAACTCAAACAGGGCAGGTGGTATTTGGGTTGGCCCCAGACTGAAATGGAATGAGTGAAGATAAGATCCCTAACCATACCATGTGCCCTGCTTTGTCAGGTGGGGAAAATAATTTTCTCCATCTTATACCCCTAAACATTGAGGAGTGCGGGGGTAATAGTTTAGGCAGGAGTTGGCAAGTGTAACTAAGACTCGTCACACACATCGTTGTGGCCAGCAAATGTTTACATATAATTTCCGCTTTAAGGGACCTTCTTGTTGACTCCCTTATTTCCCATTTCTTTTACTTTGTGGTGATCCTTTTGATCCATAGATATTTAATGGACATATATCTTTAAGTAGAGCAGAGGAAGTGAGGAACTCAAAGTTGCAAAATAGTATACTGTGCTATCGGAGATTTAGCTTTTGACAGAAGAACTTAGACTTTCTGGCACCTCAGAGATTGGAGGGATTTGGTTCGATTGGTTGGCTGGTGACCAATGACTTTGCCAAATGCCATATTCTGCCCAGTGTCAGGCAGTGATTGGGTCTCCCACTTGCTCTTGCTCTCTCTCTCTCAGAAGATTTGAGAACGTGAAGAATCTATTGTGAAAACCATTGCAGACTGAAAGCAAAACCTCCAACTGAAGGTCTAGACTGAAGAAAGATGCACTGGAAGACATCTATCTGAAGATATTTTTTCTTTACACCCCTCTTTCCCCTCTGTGTTTGTCCATCGTGTGTGTTTGTGGGGGGGGGGGGGGGGGGGGGGGGGGGGGGTTAGGAATTAGATAATAGTTCACCAGTTGTATTTGCTGCCTGTTTACTTAGTTATTATTAATAAAAAGGTGGGGGTGGGGGGGGGGTGAGGGGTGGGGTGGGTGTGGGGGGGGGGGGGGTGGGTGGTGGGGGGGTGGGGTGGGGTGGGGGGGGGGCTAGAATCCAGCGATAGATTAAAAAGTCAGGAACCCAGCAGTCTAAAAAAATGTTTACAATTCTCCCGATGGTGGGTTAATGGGAGGTCAGTGAACCCGCTGCCCCGTGGCCTGAACGCCATTTGCATTAATTAACATCTCATGGGTGTTCATTAAAACAGCTGCTCACCGGAATCTCACCGTGCCTTCCAATCTTGCATCTCACCAACGCATTCTGACTTGTTTGCGCTGCAAAAGTGAACAGGAGTCATCTTAGTTCGAAAGGAGAAGACGTTCTTGGAAAGAAAGCTACTGAAAGCCAATACTTTCATTTGCACTTATTTTAAAAATATATTTTTTAATGCCGCCACAGTCACGGGAGAGCCGATCCGCGGGCAGGGGGGGCTTTGGCGGGGGCTGGGGGCACTGGTGGGGGCTGGTCCGGGGGTGGCGAGCCTGGCCAAAGGGGGTCACTATTAGGCAGCCGGAGCCATGTTGCACGGCGCGGCCGCTGCACTTAATTAAAAAATATATTTTTATTCAAGGCATTTTCAGTTTTATACTGAAATCAAAAGAAATTTAATATCAGTAATCAACCTTCACAAATCACACTCCAAACACCCAACCCTCGCTGCCCCAACCCCGCCCTGTCTTCCAACTATAGCAACAAAAGAAACCCCCCCAACGCCCCCCCCCCCCTCTCCCCCCAACCCTCCGGCTGACATTTAACTACTCGTTAAACAAGTTGATGAACAACCTCCACCTTGAGAAGAATCCTCATCTGCCCCTTTAATCGCAAACGTTACCTTTTCCAGGTGCGGAAAGACCGCAAAGTTGCTCAGCCACACTGTTGTTTTAGGCTGCTCTGATTCCCGCCATCCCAACAGTATCCGCCTCCTGGCTATCAGGGAGGCAAAGGCCAACATGTCGGCTCTCTCCCCACCTGCACTCCTGCATCTTCTGACATTCCAAATATTGCCACCACAGACTTGGAGCCACCTTCATCACCAGCACCTTTGACATAGTTCCAGCAAAGGCCTCGCAAAACTCCTCCAACTGCGGGCATGCCCAAAACATGTGGACATGATTTGCCAGTTCCCTTGTGCACCACCCGCATCTACTAATCCTGGAAAGAACCAACTCATCCTTGACATCTTCCGGCACGTCCTGTGCACCACCTTAAATTGGTTGTGACTCAGTTCGCACATAAGGAGGACACGTTTACCCGCAGGACCTCATCCAATAGCCCGGCCTCTACAAGCCCCCCTTGCTCCTCTCCCTATTTCCTTTCCTCCACTGAAGACCGCTCTCTCTCCATCCTGATCTCGTCCTCGGACAAAATCTTATCTTGCAGCGCAGGGATGGTAGCTTCAGAAATGTAACCAACTCTCTCCTCCACGCCCCCTCCCCCCACCCCACCCCCACCACAAACAAGTCCCTAAAGCACTCGATCCACACCCTCCGCCCTCTCCCGCACTCTAAATACAAAATCCAGGTCACAAATTGGCACCCATAATGAAGTCATTGATTCCATATCTTCAGCGTGATACCACGGACTCGTGAAGTACCGACCAGCGAGAACAGAAGAGGTGCCAATGCAACACTCTTAAACTCGTTTGTCTACACGAGGCTTCCTCCATCCGCCCCCACACCGACCTCTCCCCCACTTTACCCACTTCCTGACCTTCTCATCATTCGCCGCCCGGTAATAATTCGGCAGGTTTGGCATTTCCTCTGTCCCTCTCCAAAATATTTTCCTGATCAGGGTATCGTACCCACCCATATAAACTCCAAAATCATCCTTACCAAAAAAAGTTTTGGGCAACAAAAACCAGCAGATTTTGGAAGACAAAGGGAAACTTTGGCAGCACCATCATCTTAACTGTCTGGACTCTTTCAGCCAACGACAGCGGCAAAACATCCTATCGCCACAGTGGTAAACGGCACCATGGCAAAATCTCCCAGATGAGGCCGTTAGCTCCCTGGGCCTCGGGAGAATCCAGCGTAGACACATTTAAATCAGCCTACTGGCTTATTTAAATTTGTTAATCTGGACCTTCCCCAGAGAGGGTGAGATCCAGATCGCAACATCTCGTGAGATCTCATTCGATCTCGCGAGACGTTCTGAGCGTCGCAAATCTTGCAAGATTAAATGGCCTGGTTGCTCACCAAGTCGGGTGCGGCAAGGCCATTAAATCATGCCCATTGTTTCACTATCCATGCATTGCATTTTAATTGTCCCTGAGACAGTGAGGAGTTTCAATGTGGCTCTGAAATAAAGGAAATATCTCTCTCTTCGCACTCCCCTGACGGTGATTAGTTTGTTTTTCACCTTTGCCTTGGAAGGTGGCCTTGCATTTTGAATTTTTGTTTTGTAGCAAGTTGAAAAACGATGGGCGGGATTCACTGGTCTCCGATGCCGAAATTGCGATCGGCGATCGGCCGGAGAATCCACGTTGGTGGCGAAATCGGGGTCGGTGCCGCTTTTGCGATGCTCCGCCCCCTCCAAAATGCCGTACTCTAGGAGTACGCCGCACACCGTCGAGATGGCCTCAGGACGCTACCTGAGGCCCTCTCCCCGATGCGCCACCCCCGATGGACCGAGTTCCTGACAGCAGCGGTCGCGTGTGGTATTCTTTTTTGGGAACTCGGCATCGCGGCTGCAAACTATGTCTCGCCTTGTCACGGGAGTGCCGGTCCGCGGGCAGGGAGGGCTTTGGCGGGGGCTGTGGGCACTGGTGGGCGCTGGTCCAGGGGTGGCGAGCCTGGCCAAAGGGTGTCACTATTTAGCAGGCTGGGTCCAGACGCAGCTAGCGCCATGTTGCACGGCACGGCCGCTGCAGGCCGCCGCTGTGCGCATGTGCGGCCACGGATCCGCCAATTCTCCAGCCGTATCTGCAGCTACAACCAGGGGCTCTATGCTGCATGCCTGCTAGCCCCCCACCAGATGGGGATAGGTGGCCATTTTCCGCTGTTTTTTCGGTCATAAAATGCCTCCGTTCCCACGCCGGCGTCAGCACTTTGTCTCAAAATCGGAGAATCCAGCCCCATACATTCAAAAATTAAGGGGTATATACTTATGACAAGTTCCACTATTTGCTTTAATGTAACCTCTTCATTAGTGCAACCTGTTGTACAATGTGCATTGCAATGGTGTGTACAAGTTTGTTCAAAGCTTTTTAAGTAGTTCAGATCTATCCTTTTTTTCTGCTTAAATTTCCGTTCAGTATTTTTTCTGATGTTAATTCTTGTTAAGTGATGACATAGTCATCTATTGATCATTGTATCTTTGCAGTAATTCACCTCATTTCACCTCCTTGAGGTCAGAACAAGGAAGAGCATTGACGTGTTACAAGCCCAAGAAAGTTTAGGTACCAAGAGGCAGCTCAAGGTCTTGATGGGGAGCAAAGAGTCTAAAGTTGTACTCGAAAATGAAATGAAAAATGAAAATCGCTTATTGTCACGAGTAGGCTTCAATGAAGTTACTGTGAAAAGCCCCTAGTCGCCACATTCCGGCGCCTGTCCGGGGAAAAGCAGGGAGAGAGAATTTCTCATATAAAGGTCTAGAGCAGGGGTGGGCAAACTATGGCCCGCGGGCCACATGCGGCCCGCCAAAGGTATTTCTGCGGCCCACCAAGTCATTAAAAAAAAATTTTTTAAAAAAAAATTTTTTTTTTTTAAATAAATTTTTTTTTAAAAAGGTTAATGGGGGGGGGGGGGGCTTTTGGGTTACTTACTGGTATATGGTGGATACGTTGACTTGAGTAGGGTGATCATTGCTCAGCACAACGTCGAGGGCCGAAGGGCCTGTTCTGTGCTGTACTGTTCTATGTTCTATATGAGGCGCCCAGAATCATAACCGGGTGAAGTAATTATTTTACTTAATATACTATGCGGCCCTTTGTGAATTGTGAATTTCTGAATGTGGCCCTTGCACGGAAAAGTTTGCCCACCCCTGGTCTAGAGGGACATATTATTCAAAGTGTATAATATTGTCGCATCATTGTACAGTTGTTATGTCTATAGAGAATTGAGCACCATATGTCAATGATTAGGTACCCTCGGTTCATTCACGTACGTGGGAAACAAAAGTGTTCCACCATCTTGCGGTGTTTGTCCATTTCAGAATGTACATGAAATGGTGGGACTTCATCTGTCTCCCTCCCTACCCTATCAGGTTGGTCCTAGTCAAACCTCCAGCTGAGCAATCTTGGAGTCTCATTTGATAGGCCAATTGGTCACAAGAGCAACCCTGTGGATGATTGATTGTTCCCAAAGCATCTCAAAAGCTAATGTGTGACCTGTGTACGTAATGACAAATGTTTGCATAATCATTGAATTTACAGTGCAGAAGGAGGCCATTCGGCCCATCGAATCTGCACCAGCCCTGGGAAAAAGCACCCACACCTCCACCCTATCCCCGTAACCCAGTAACCCCACCTAACCTTTTTGACACTAAGGGGCAATTTAGCATGGCCAATCTACCTAACCTGCACATTTTTGGACTGTGGGAGCAAACCGGAGCACCTGGAGGAAACCCACACAGACACGGGGAGAAAGTGACAATTCCACACAGACAGTCACCCAAGGCAGGATTTGAACCCAGGTCCCTGGAGCTGTGAGGAGCAATGCTAACCGCTGTCCCACCGTGAAATGTCCTTGCAATTTGACTCGGGTTCTTATTGAGTTTCCTGTCGTACAACTACATTTTAATGGCTCATTTTGAAGTTCATTGCCCCAATTTGTGTTAGATTATTCAAATGATCTTATTCCAATCAAGTATGTCTTCTGAATATCAAACAGTATTGAAGCTGCCAGTTAAGTAGTGATTGCAATTTAATAATGTGTTACCATGAAGCTTAGAATAAATTTTACCGTGTAAATGTTCCATTCAAAGCCCCTCCCCCCAACCGAGTCACTGCTTTCTTGATCATGACATTTTTATTTCACATTTAATCTAGATTTATTATGTTGGCTGAACAAAATCAGGCACAGAGCTCAAGGTCCATTTAATCCTTCAATGTTATTTTATTTATCAATTTAGTAATTTGGCCATTAATATCTATGGCTATGGTAATGATAACTTTGCAGTGAATGAAGGCTTGAATCTTCCCCTCTACCTTGCTACATTTCAAAATTTAGAACCTTTCAAATCTATTTATTTTAAGTGATCTTCATGGGGTGTATGAAGACCCAGGAGATCTAAGAAGGTAAGTAACTTTTACAGAAAGTAAGCCGACTTTTACCAACCCCAAGGTAACCAACCCCAGCTGGGCGGACCTCCGCCCACCACTGGGGAAGCCCGGATTCCACCAGTCCTCCGGGTAGATTGATTCATGTATCACCCTGGGTCTCGTAAGGGCTATTACAGGGTGGAAACTGAATTCACTGATTTACTTCTTGTTTCTTGGCAACATTTTAGTAAAAGCAGAATTAAGAGAAATCGAGGGGAGTGTTTTAATATTGAATGTCATATAATGCTGGAGAAGCACATGCATCCCATAATGGGTGTTCTGGTGCTTTGTCCCATTGTATAAAGTGGCAGAAAGTGACAATTCAGCGAAACTAAGGTGAGAGTCTCTGACGTTCAAGTGCTAATAGAAGAAGTTTATGATACATATCAGTGGTAAAGAATATAAATTAGTACAGTGCCTTGACTTATCTTCACTTCCTGCACTGTGTTGCAGTTCTTGAGGTGTTGGAGGTCGCACTGACAACTTCTGCAAACTTCTTCCACACAGCCTGGGCTAACCTCTTTTGGGGCTTCCTGTCCTTAATGTCCAGCAGTTGACTTCTCTCTTGCTCTGACTTCATCCAGCAATACCTCCATGGATGCATCAGTGAATTTGGACGTCGTTCCTGTTGCTGCGACTCGCTCGATCTTACGACCTTGTACCCCCACCCCACTCTGCTTAAAAAAGTGATGCCTCCAGGAATTGTCTGTAGCTTTTCAAAGGCTGCGCCAACTCTGAATTACCATTCCACTTGTCAGGAGCAATACTGCTGCTACGTAATGACAAGCAAGGGCTCCAGAGGAAAGCACCATGTACAATGCACAGACTTGTCAACTTGAGTTAACCCTTAATATCTTTCTTTACATTAAACAAGACCTGGGGACATCATTCCAAGAAGCTGAATGATTATGTGCAGTAGTAGCAAGTTGCACTTGCAATAATTGGAATTCCACACATTTTCTGGAGAATAAGCAGCATTTGAAATATGCCACTCCTTGAATTAGAAAATTGTGGAAGATTTTAAACAGCAGCTTTATGGTGGGCTCCAGATTTTCCAACCCCGTGTGAGGCAGAGAAAACATCACACTCGACTTCTAAAATCTCACTCCCTTGCTGATGGTTGAAAATTGGCAAGACCCAGTTTTCTAATCACATTCTCCAACAATAACATCAAAAATAACCTCAGCACTCGCTCAAGATTTATAATGCAACTTCATAAAATGAAAATGGTCCCATAATGAGGCAAGAAAAGCATTAAAAGGCCGAAACATTGCATTGACTGTTTGTTTTGAGAAGCTGTTTTTGAATAATGCAGAATTTCTTTCCAATGGCGTTGGCCACCCAGAGTCTGTAATTATTTATTGATTTTACTACGAAAAGCACATTGCATTCAGGAGATTGAATTTAAAAGGTAATCAGTGCCGGGATTCTCCGCCGGCGTGATTCTCCGTTATGCCAGCGCCCAGGGGTTTTTCGACGGCGTGGGGCTGCCCCGCAATGGGAAACCCCATTGACCGGTTGGTGGAACGGAGAATCCCGCCGGCTGGTCAGGGCATAAATGCAGCGGGGCGGAGAATCCCGCCCCAGGTTCTTACACATTTCAGCTGCAGTGTAATTTGGAGTTACATTTGACAGATTGCGTGTAAAGTTATAGAATTTAAGACCTTATATGATACTAATAGAAAAGGACTCAGTTCCTTTGGAGCTGTTGAAGGGGAAAAGAGCTTGTCATGGTTTTTGGAGACAGTTGAGCAATAGAGAAAATGTAAGGATTCGGATTTAGAAGATTGTGAAGCTAAGAATGTTAAGATGAAGTACCTGGATGAAACAATAAAATATAAGGGGCTGAATTCTCTGTTTTGGGGAGACTATGTTCTCTCGCCGGAGCGCAATCGCTTCTGGTTTGCACTGCCACTGGAAGCAGCGGCCAGAAGTGATTCATTCTCCCTTGCCCACTATTGGGCTGCCATTTTGAGCATGCGACCCGATAGTGAGGTCTGGTGGCTACTCTCCCTCCCCCTCCCCCTCAATGCAAAGCCTGGTTCTCTCCCCCTGCTGAAAAGTAGGGGCATCCCCCCTGGATACAATATTTAAAAATATCTCGGAGTTAAGTGCTTTTGTTTTCCCTTTTTCTCAGCAGAAAGCACTTGACTGTTTTTGATGTGGCCAGGAGCTGTCAATCATGGCTAGATGTTTATAAACATTGCAGTTAAGTTCACAGCAGGATACATGAGGTGCATTAAAATGTGAAGGGAAATGAAACTAAACAATCCAGACATCTGGCTACCTGGAAGCAATTACCCTATCAATTATAGCCTACTATAAGCTATTTTTCTTTTAAAATAAATTGAAGCCAGCGGATCAAAGGATCTGAGGACGTTTAAAACCATGTGATGTGTTTTGACTTTTTTAATAAATCTTTTTATTTCCCTCATTTTCAAAATTTTCATCAAATAAACTACAAAAGAAAAGACAAACAAAAAACAAATACAATAACAATCCCCGAAAAAAAAAACCCTCAATATACAGACCAAAACATCCACCCATGCATTCCAGGAAAAAAATTAACAGCCAATCGGTAAACAGTGTAATCAGAAACAACAATAACCGCAACCTCCCACACCCCCTAATGTTCAATGGCAACCAATTCTCGAAAGTACATTATAAACAGTCCCCATGAATTGTAGAACCCTTCCTTCATCCGCATGAACTCAAATTTCACCTTCTCGCGAGTCAGAAATTCAAGTAGGTCTCCCCGCCAAGCTGAGTCACAGGGTGGAGAAGCTGACCTCCACCCCAACAGGACCTGCCTCCGGGCAATCAGCGAGGCGAAGGCTTAAACATCTGCCCCCGCACCCCCCTGCAGTTCAGGCCGGTCTGACACCCCAAAAATGGTTTCTAGGGGCCCTGGTTCCAGGTTCACGTGTATATTACCCCCGAGATGATACTGAAAACTTCCTTCCATAACCTCCCCCAACTATTCCTCCCACTTGGCTTTAATACCTTCCTCACCTGGTCCTCACCTGGTCCTCCCCAAAATCTTCCCATAGATCGCCGACACAACCTCCTTCTCCATTCCCCCTCCTGTCAACACCTCTTGCAACAATGAGGGGGTCGGTGGTATAGGGAAGCTCTGAACCTCCTTCCGAGCAATGTCTCAGAGCTGCAGGTACCTAAACCCTTCCCCTTGCCCCAGTCCATACTTCTCCCCCAACTCTTCCAACATTTCAAAATGTCCGCACAGGAACAGGTCTTTTAATATCCTGATCCCTCTCTCTTCCAATCTCCGAAAGTTCCCATCTGGCCGCCCCGGCTCAAACCTATGATTCCCCCTGATCGGCATCTCCCCTGACCCAGCCCCCAGCTTAAACGGTTGCCTCAACTGCCTCCAAATCTTCAGTGTTGCCACCACCACCGGACTCCCAGAGTACTTGCCCAGGGCCATCGGCAGTGGTGCCGTTGCTAGCGCCCTCAACCCCGACCCTCTACACAGTCCCTCCATTCTAACCCATCAGGACTCACCCCTCCAACCTGACTCCTCAGCTTTTTGGCATTCGCAGCCCAATAGTAATATAATAAATTCGGGAGTCCCAACCTCCCCGCCTGCCGTCCATTCTGCAGGATCTTCTTCCAGACTCTGACTACCAAGGCTCCATCAGTAATGCAAATAGGAGAGGGGACATAGGACAACCCTGCCTGGTCCCCCGGTGCAGAGCAAAGTACCCCCAACCCATGTTGTTTGTACGAACACCTGCCATCTGTTCCTTATATAATAGCCGTACCCACTCCGTAAACCTTGGCCCCATCTCAAACCTCTTAAGAACCGCCATCAAATACCCCCATTCTACTCGATCAAATGCCTTTCCGCATCTAGCGCAACCACCACTTCAGTCTCCTTTTACTCAGCCAGCGTCATGATTACATTTAATAACCTCCTAATATTTGAAAATAGCTGCCTTCCTTTCACAAACCCTATCTGGTCCTCCCCTATCACCTGCGGGAGGCACCCCTCCAACCTAGTTGCCAGTATCTTTGCGTCAACATTCAGTAGCGATATAGGCCTGTACGACCCACACTCAATCAGGTCCTTATCTTTATTTAACAGCAGGGAGACTGAGGCCTACCCCGGTGTTTGTCGTAGCACCCCCTTTCCTATCACCTCCTCAAACATCCTCACCATTAGTGGCGCCAATATGTCTCTAAATTTCTTGTAATACTCCACTGGGAACCCATCTGGCCCTGCCCCCTTCCCCGATTGCATCTTCCCAATTGCCACCTTTACTTCCTGTTCTCCCACCGACCTCCCCAGTGTGGCCCTGTCTTTCTCCTCCAACCTCGGATACTCGAATCCATTCAGAGACTCCCGCACTCCCTGATCCTCCCCCGGTGGCTCCGACCTATACAAATTTTCATAGAACTCCTCAAACACCTTATTAATCTGGTCGGGGGCCACCACCAATTTTCCCGTCCTATCCCGCACCTGGACAATTTCCTTCGCCGCCACCAACACTGACGTTGGCCTGCCAGCATGTGCCCCGCCTTCTCCCCATATTTGTAAATTGCTCCCCTCGCCGGCTTCAGTTGGCGCACTGCCTTCCCCGTGGATAACCGATCAAAGCTAGCCCGAAGATCCCTCCTTCTGTCCAAAAGGGCTTAATCTGCATCCCCCGCGTACCTCCTGTCTGTTGCGTACTGTGGCCTTGCTGTAGCAATGACACTCAGAACTGTTGATGAGTTCTTAAAATGATGATTTATGATTTAACATGTGGAAGAATAACATGCAGAACGCTACACAGACTAGGTTTCTCTGGAACTACCCAAAGTACGACTGTCCTTGTGTACGCCTTACTACCAACTGATGAGTCTGCCACATCCTGACCAAGGTGTGAAGCCACCAGCTGGTTGAAGGTCGCATTGCTATCTGTGTACAATCGTATTCACAGATATATCATCACACTCTCCACTTCCAACATCTCCTCTATGAGGCTTTGATGCTCTTCCCTCTCCTCTTTATCCGCCTTGACCTTAAACGATATCACCTCCTGCCCTCACTACCGCCTTCAGGGTCTCCCTGAAGACCTCATGTACTAAATGATCTGTTGAGCTGCTCACAGAAATATACTTTTCATTGTACCTCGGTACACGTGACAATAAACAAAATCCAATCCAATCCACCCCATCGTCTGTGATACTTCCTGCATACAATTAAAGCCCACGTACTCCTCAATCACCTTCGCGATCTTCTTACAAAAGCTTCGGTACTCCAGGAACCCCACATCCTTTCTTCACCCCGGTCTCTGCACTACCCCCTTCTCCAGGACCATGTCCAAAATATCGCCAAATACTCTGATCCCCTAACCCTGCCAGCAGTGCCTCCCCACTACAAAAAAACTCTATTCTCGAATAAACCTTGTGGGCCGAGGAGAAAAATGAATACTCCCGCTCCCTCGGGTGCAAGAACCTCCATGGGTCCACCCCTCCCATTTCCCTCATAAACCCAGTCAGCAGCTTACACCCCCCCCCCCCCCGACTGGACAAGCAAGCACAGCTTCGACCTATCCATCCTTGGCCGGCACCAGATTCCAAACCCCTCCCATGATTAGCTTGTGCGAATCCAAGTCCAGAATGGGCCCAAGCACCTTTCTCATAAATCCTGCATCATCCTAGTTGGGGCCATACACATTTGTCAACACCACCAACCTCCCTCCAACGCTCCAGTTACTATCACATATCTATCCCCCGGTCCACCACCATCTTCTCCATCTAGACCCTCACTCCCTTACTGACCAAAACCGGCTGTTAAACCCCAAATGAAATACTTGACTGGCCCAGCCCTTCCTGAGCCTTCAGCTGAGTCTCCTGACCTTTTCACTGTGCCCCCCCCCAAACCCCTCACATTCACATTCCATGAAACTATCCAGACTAGGGTCTTTCCCCCCCTCCCTTTCCTATCTACTATCATCATAATTCCGGGCCCTGCACCCGCCTTGTCCCTTTGTTGCCATTGAATCCCTCCCAGAATCCCCACATTCAGTTCCTCTCAAAAACACCTCACCCGTATCGGTCCCCTGCCCCCACTTTTGACACCTCCTACACCCATCGAAACCTGTTCGACCAGGCTCCAATGATCGCAGCCCCTCCCTCCCCACCACACTACCGTTCACTAGCCAGCTTGAGCTTGCTAGTAAGGAGACCCCTGCCCAGGCCTCACTCCCCTCCAATCCCTTTCCTTCTACCCGGTCCCAGGAAAATAAAGAAATCCCCTTCAGACAAACAAACCCAGTACAAACACACAAACCCCAGAAAAACCATCATTGCAAATAATCCCATTTCCTACCTTACCCAAATAGGCAACTTCACCCCATTTAACACAAACAAAAACATTAAATAAAAAGTAGAGCTACATTCAATCCTCGGCCCCCCCCCAACCCTCAGTCCAAGACCAATCCTCAGTCCCATTTCTCACTTCTACCCCAGTCCTTCTGCCTTCACAAATGCCTCCGCCGTCTCCACCGTCTTGAAGTAAAAGTCTTTGGAGTTGTAGGTTGTGGTAAACCACTGTATTGCATTGTGTTGTATTGTCTTGTGTTGTTACATGCCTGGGCTTGTCCTGACTGGCTCCGCCTGTGGCTCCTCCCCTCGGGCTCATTTGTAAAGGTGGCTAGTCTCCGTCTCCGACCCAGTTCTGGACCAGAGGCCAGGAGGCTTGCTGTTTAGTGTATTAAAGCCTCAGTTACGTTCATCACTCATCGTGTGTTTATTGATGGCATATCAATTTAATACACTAAACTTCTAAGATAAACTCATCACTCAAGCCTGATCGCCTGGAGCTGGACCCACAGGCAGCCGACGCCACAGAAACCTTTGAGCACTGGCTAAGCTGCTTCGAAGCGTACCTCGCATCCTTCACTGAAGATTTCACAGACCTCAAGAAGAAGCAGATCCTCCACGCACGGGTGAGCCCAAGAGTCTTTCTTCTCATCAGGGATGCCCCCTTGTATGCGGGGGCAATAATGCTGCTGAAGGGACAATATGTGAAGTCGGTTAACAAGGTGTATGCTAGGCACCTCCTTGCCACGAGACGGCAACGTCCTGGGGAATCACTTGCAGAATTCCTGCGTGCTTTGCATGTACTCTGCCGGAACTGTGATTGCCAGGCAATATTGGCTACCCAGCACGTGGACCTGCTGATCAGGGACGCTTATGTCGCGGGCATGAAATCAAATTATATCCACCAGCGATTACTGGTACACTCGGCCACCCAGAGACAGTGCAACTCTCCAACTCACTGGAGGTGGCCTCCCAGAACATGGAGGCCTACACCTCCAACACCCTCGTGGACCTTGTGAGCGCAGCCATCATCCGACCTGGGTGCGACGCAAGCCTGTGCCGCGCAGCGGCTCGCCAATGCCGGAGGGCGGAGGTGCTACTTTTGCGGCCAGGGCAACCACCCCAGACAACGCTGTCCTGCACGGAATGCAACTTACAGTGACTGTGGGAAGAAGGGCCACTTTGCTAAAGCCTGCCAGGCCCGATCTCCCGCTAAAACCTCTAGGCCCAGCAGCGTTGCCTGCTGCCTGTTGGGATACCCCCACTGCCACGCCACCCGCCATGTGCGACCCGTGGGCACTGCCATTTTCGCTGCCATCTTCAATTTCGGCCGCCGCATGCGACCAATGGGGGCTGCCGCGTGCGGCCAATGGGGGCCGCCATCTTTAACGCATCCTCCAACCGCCATGAGCGACCTACAGGGGCCGCCATCTTGGATGCCATCGCCGCTGCCACCTGTGACCCACGTGGGCCGCCATCTTGGATGCCATCGCCGATGCCTCCCGCCACGCGTGATTCATGTGCGCCGCCATCTTGGGACCACTCCGCAGCCTCCCGGGAGCCTGGCTCACCCGACCGTACGCTGGCCGCCACTACCTCCGACCGGCCGACCAACCGCTTTCAGAAGCTTGCCTCCATCACACTCCACCAGTCCCGGCCGCACCACCTCGCGAAGTCTATGATGACCGCCCGGATCAACAGGCATGAGACGACCTGCCTTTTTGACTCCGGTAGCACAGACAGCTTCATTCACCCGGATACGGTATGGCGCTGCTCCCTCCCAATCTTACCCGCGACCCAGAAAATTGCCCTGGCTTCCGGATACCATGCAGTAGAAATCCGGGGGTACTGTGTCGTGACCCTTATTGTACAAGGCATAGAGTACACTAACTTCAAACTCTACGTCCTCACCTCTGCGCTGCCCTATTACTGGGGCTCGTCTTCCAGTGCCACCTCCAAAGCCTTACTTTAAAGTTTGGTGGACCCCTGCCCCCCCTCACTGTCTGTAGCCTTGCGACCCTGAAGGTCGACCCACCCTCGCTCTTCGCAAATCTCACCGTCGCTACCAGGAGCAGATGATACAGTGCCCGGGACAGGGCCTTTATCAGGCTGGAGGTACAGCGACTCCTGCGAGAGGGAATTATTGAGGCTAGTACCAGCCCCTGGAGAGCCCAAGTGGCGGTCATCAAGACTGTGGATAAGCACCGGATAGTCATCGACTACAGTCAGACCATCAACCGGTACATGCAGCTCGATGCGTACCCCCTCCCCCACATATCTGACATGGTCAACCAGATTGCGCAGTATCGAGTCTTCTCCACAGTTGACTTGGAGTCCGCGTACCTATCCGCCCGGAGGACCGCCAATACACTGCCTTTGAGGCATTTGGCAGCCTCTACCACTTCCTCAGGGTCCCCTTCGGCGTCACCAATGAGGTCTCGGTCTTCCAAAGAGAATTGGACTGAATGGTTGACCAATACGGGCTGCGGGCCACGTTCCCGTACTTAGACAATGTCACCATCTGCGGCCATGACCAGCAGGACCATGACGAGAAGCTCCTGCACTTCCTACACACCGCTAAAGTCCTGAACCTTATCTATAATAAAGAAAAATGCGTTTTACGCACAACCCGTTTATCCATCCTCGGCTACGTTGTGGAACACGGAGTCCTATGGCTCGACCCCGACCGCATGCGCCTCCTCCTGGAACTCCCCCTCCCCCACTGCCCCAAGGCCTGAAGAGATTTCTGGGGTTCTTCTCGTACGATGCCCAGTGGGCCCCCAATTATGCGGACAAGGCCCGTCCACTTATCAAATCCACCATTTTCCCCCTGACGGCTGAAGCCCGACTGGCCTTCAATCACATCAAGGCAGATATTGCCTTGCGATGCACGCTGTGGATGAGTCCATCCCATTCCAGGTGGAGAGCGATGCGTCGGACTTTGCTCTGGCCGCTACCCTCAACCAGGCAGGCAGGCCCGTGGCTTTCTTCTCCCGTACCCTCCATGCCTCCGAAATTCGACACTCCTCCGTCGAAAAGGAAGCCCAAGCCATCGTAGAAGCTGTGCGACATTGGAGACATTACCTGGCCGGCAGGCGATTCACTATCCTCACTGACCAACGGTCGGTTGCCTTCATGTTCAATAACACACAGCGGGGCAAGATCAAGAATGACAAGATTCTGAGGTGGAGGATCGAACTCTCCACCTACAACTACAATATCCCTCCGGCCAGTGGCACACCTTCCCCCAACTGTGGCGACGCTGGACACAGTCCGCAGCATCCAGGTGAACTGCGCCATCGTGAACCCGGCCCATCGACGGCGGAGCATCGGGGGAGGGCCTTCAGGTAACGTCCTGAGGCCGTCCCAACGACATGAGGCGTACTCCCCGATGACACCGTTTTGGAGGGGGCGGAGCATCTGAATACAGGCACCGCCCCGATTCAGTCGTAAAAAAGGATTCTCCGCCCAATCACCAATTACGAAATCAGCATCGGCAAGCGTAGAATCCCGCCCAATGTTTCCCAAATGGACAATCTCGGCATCTCTCTTCCTCATGAAAAATGTCAGCTTCTCCTCATCTAGGATTTAGCCCAATTCTCAACCAACAGCAGTGCACAACCAACCCAATGTTCATGTGCATGGTCTTCAGCAAAAATGGCACATAGAATTCCTACAGTGCAGAAGGAGGCCATTTGGCCCATCGAGTCTGTACTGACCCTCTGAAAAAGCACTCCACCCAAGCCCACTTCCCTGCTCTATCCCAATAATAGCTTAGCCTAACCTACACATCCTTGGACACTAAGCGGCAATTTGGCTCGGCCATTCCACCTAACACATTTTTAGACTGTGGAAGGAAACTGGAGCACCAGGAGGAAACCCACGCAGACACTGGGAGAATGTACAAACTCCACACAGATAGTCACTCATGGCTGGAATTAAACCCGGGTCCCTGGCGCTGTGAGGCAGCAGTGCTAACCACTGTGCCATCCTGTCATGTCTGTAGAACCTCCTCAACTCTGCTTACAGATGGTGTAGATCAACCAATGTTACTTTCAAGTAACAGAAACTGCTACAGCAACTGTGTATTTGCCTATTCTCAAACTTTGGATCTACCCTATGTCTTCTTCAGCCTGCCTGGGGTTATTATCAGCCTGTTAACGGTTCTGTGTCTTTTTTACAGGATTTCAACTGTATGTTCAGTCTTCCCAGATGTTTTGGTTTTCAATCCTGGTTTCACTCTTAGTTTCCTTAGAAAGTGGAACAATCAGTTTTCTTTCTCAGTTTCCGGTTTTGGTTTCTGTTTGCAATTGGACATATTGGGAGAGATTCTCCCATATGGGGAGAAATCGTAAGGCTGGCATCAAATCCGGGCGGGTTTGACGCCAGCCCCCCCCTTCCCGACCGGGAACCGATTCTGGTCCCCGGTCGGGGCTAGCAGCCCGACGCCGTAAGCTCCGGCATCACGGGCTTAACGAATTTCGTTAAGCCCGCTTGCCCGAGTTAGCACCGGCTGACGCGTCATATGACGTCAGCCGCGCATGCGCGGATTGGAAGACTCCAACCCGCGCATGCGCGGGCCGGGATGCCCCTCAGCCGCCCCGCGAATGGATACTGCGGGGCGGCGGAAGGACAAATAGTGCGTGGGCATCGGGCCCGCTGCCCGCGATCGGTGGGCACCGATCGCAGGCCCATGGCACCCTTGGCACGGCCGTGGTACTGCCGTGCCAATCGGTGCCATGGTTATAAAATGCGAGTGTTTACGGCCGTTTTTACGAACGGCCAGACCAGGTGTGTTTGCCGTTCGTAAAAACAGCCGTAAAGGGCTGGGAACTCGGCCCATCTATCAGCTGTGAATCGCTGCCGGCCGTAAAAAAACGGCGGCAGCGATTCGTGTCGGGAGTTGGGCGTGGGGGGGGGGGAGAATAGCGGGAGGGCGTCGGAACAGCGTGGCCGTAAAATTTTACGAGCCACGTTATTCTCCGCACCGTCGGGAGTGCGGAGAATCTCGCCCATTAGACTTGCAAGAAATGTGCTGAAAATTATTTATCACGTGGTGAATGAAGGAGGTCAAAATGCAGTCATTTAACCATCACATTTCTGAAAGGAATGAAAGCTGTGAGCATTAAGGACACAATGGAGTGAATTTTCCTGGTCCTCTGATAGAGCAGGTGGGGAGAGGGTTGGGAAAATAGGGCAAGAATTCCGAGTCTGGCAGATGCCCTCCGCATAAAATTCAGCCAACCAGCACTGTCGTGCATTTTCAATTTCTCAGTCCAGGTTCCTATTTCACCTTGATCCCTTTGCACCTGATCAGTCTCCTGATTGTTTGCATTGACACTTTCTCTCCCCGCTACAACCTCCCCCCTCCCCCCCCCCCCCCCCCCCCGCCCCCCCACACACACACACCATCACCACTTGCATTGACTTACAAAGGCAAAATACTGCAGATGCTGGCAATACTCAGCAGGTCTGGCAGCACCAGTGGAGAGAGAGAGGGACAAGGAAATAAACAAAAGAAGGATCAGTGTAAGCTACTGAGGCCAGAGTGAGTCAGGAAAGGAGAATTATAGGCTTGGATTTTGCATTTGCAATGGCAGTAAAATTGTCAGTATTAGTCATCATTACTCCTTTGAAACTGGCAATAACTTCTGAAGCCCTCACATGCGCAATTAAATGCAGAAACCAGAAGTCGCTGTCAGTGACTCTATACTTCTCCACAGGATGCATTGTTGAAGTTCTAATGAACTGCAATCTATGAGAAATCACTGAACGGACGAGAACATCCCCTTTTACTATCGTCACTATTTAAAAAACTCTAAAAGGTTGTTCCTTGTTAATGAGGTGTGTCTGGGTTTTTAACAGAGTATTATATCATAACTACTGCGAAAGAAGCTCTCTGGCCATGGAAAATTATTTTTTATATTTGTGTACTGTCAAATACCTCCATTCTGAAAATTCCAAGATATGTTTTAAGTTTATGATATTTCAGCTTTTAATGCCCCAATCATTTATTTCAGTCTCTGTAAATTTTATAAAAAGTAGAGGTTAATTGGTGCATTTGATTTTTGGTTTGCCATATGTGAGAATACTTCAATCTGATTGGCTACTTAGCTTGATGACTGTGATTGCTGGATGCCTGGAGACCCCATGAACTTGATAACAAATCCAAACTTTTGGGAAAGATAGTTTGGATCACTTCAGTGCTGACCACAAAGTCTTGACCAGTGTAGCCAGTGACACCCTGAACACCCACTCCCTTTGCTATGGTACCTTCCTGTGCAAGTGCAGGAGATGCTACATCTGCCTTTCACCTCCTTCCTCCCTTCCCATCGTGCATGACCCCAAACACCACCTCCTCGGTGAAACTGTGATATATTTATTTATTTCAATTTAGTATACCATATTCACTGCTTACTATGTTGTCTCCTTTACAATGTGAGATCAAATGTGGACCGGGTGTCACTCAGTACACAAGTGTGACCCTGAGCTTCAGGTCACTTGTCATTTTAATAACCTTCTGGACTCAACATTGAGTTACAGTGCCCCTAGGTTCCTCATCTTGTTTCTTTACTTGACCTGCCAACCACTAATCCAGGCCAATGCTATTCACTGCATCTTAAATGCATAGATGAAGAATGTATATAAAGCTTCATTTGAAATGCCACAATAATGGGAATTCTCCCTTAGCAGGAAGCACCAAATGCCACCGGCAACAAGGTATATGTCATAGAGTCATACTGTACAGAAGAAGCCCTTCGGCCTATCGAGTCTGCACCTACAAAACTACGCTAAATCTACACTAATCCCACTTTCCAGTACTTCCCCGTAGCCTCAAGTGTTATGACATTTCTGGTGCTCATCCACCTACTTTTTTAAGGTTGAGGTTTCTCGCCTCTACAACTCTCCCAGGCAGTACATTCCAGATTCCCACCACCCTATGGATGACAATATTTTCCTCAAGTCCCCTCTAAACCCCTGCCCCTCACCTTAAAATTATGCCCCCCCCCCTCCCCCCCCCCTTCAACTAAGGGGAGCAGCTGCTCCCTATCCACCCTGTCCAGACCCCTTATAATCTTACACACCTCAATCTGGTCTCTCCTCGGTCTCTAAAGAAACAGCCCGTGCCTATCCAGTCTCTCTTCTCAGCTCAAATGCTCCATCCCAGGCAACATCCAGGTGAATCTCCTCTGCACCCTCTCCAGTGCAATCACATCTGGGGCGGGGAAGGGTGGGGATGGATGTGGTTTCTGGCGGATCTCATGGGACACAAAGTGGAGAGAGCATGGAGCAGGGAAGATCTAAACTGTCCTCATACTGGCCTGGAGCAGCACTTCTATTCCATCTGTTCCATGAGAAAAATTCATAATTCCTTTGTAGTATCCTTTTTCCACACTCTTCCCCTCACTGTTCCAATCACAGTTGAAATTACAGTTGGCGACTATTGGCATTATTGGATCCAGATCCTCATAGTTAAGAATTGGGCTGGAATTGCTCCTTATAAATCCAAATCAAGGGCTGCACAGCACTTACAGTGCAATGCAGCCCTGAACTCATTCTACAATAAACAGCAAACTGTAATGGAAATTAGTTGCAAGAGGCGGAGACAGAAGGTTGGAGACAGGGATAGGAAGCCAGGCAAGCTGACACGAACTAGGAAAATCATTGAAAGTAGCTGTTACAATTTCGCATTTACAATCTTCACCAAAAAACACCTATTACTTATGTTTGAGCTTGTGTGACTCAGCTTTGGTCTGAGTCATCAAATATTTAAACTAACTGCAGCTGCATTGATTAATGTGAGCTGCCCATCACTGGGATGAAATGTGTTCAGCTGATAATATAGCTGCAATGGAATAGACTTTTACATTTATAAAAAATGAGTTCTTGGGATTTATGTAGTATTACAATGGTGACGGTGAAGATCAAGATTATGTTGAGTAATTTCTATTCAATCCAAACCAAATGAAATTTGTATCATTCAGTTTACTGATGATGATCCTTTTGCTGCACTTATACTTGGGCCAATATATGAACAGCACTGAAAACTCATTTAATAAAAGCTTTGAAATGGATATGGTCTTACTAAATTAGGATTTTGATTTGGTGCTCAACTGGTGAAAATCAAGCAGACCAAGACGACATGCAGAACCACAGTGCTGGTGAAGATGTATCCATCGTCTCAGTGCTTTCTTAACTTGTTGTCATCATTCGGACATTAACCTGTACTTTGCCTACCTGCCTGTGAACAATATCACTGGGTGGAATTCTGCCATCTGGGTCCAAGTTACATGGCGGGGGCAGGGAGCATTACCCAGTGCGGAGGCTGACAGGAAACCAAGCCATATTTTCCGCCCTCAACCTCTTTAATTATGCATCCAAGAGTTAAGCACCATGATTGAGTGCATCCTTCAATCATATCTGAGGGTGCCATATTCAATAGGTGGCCAACATTACTGACCATTATTGAAGGAAGAAGACGGACCTCCTGAAAAAGACGATGGATCTCCAGGAACAGTCTGAGACTGGAAGATGAGCCTTCTCGATGTCACTGAAGCTGGAAAATCCACCTGAGGATGCATTGTTAAGCACTTCCCCACTCCCTCTCAACAATACTGAAATCAATTGAATTAATAAAAACATCCATTATTACGATGTTAGTCTCTGTAAAATAGCTTGAAAAAATTAGGCCTTGCTGAATCAGATGTAACTGGGCTGTTAACAGCATTCTAACTTCCATAATCTTTATTAGAAAATATTTTATTGAGGCATTTATAATTTAATCAATTTTAAATATCAAATTTCAACAAAAGCAAAAACACAATAACATAACCAACAAACTCCCCCGGGCACAAACCCCAGCCAACATGGCTTACACCAACAATGCCACCTTCTCCAACCAAAGGTTCTCCTATCCTTACTTGACAGCTTAATTTTTCTGAAAGAAGTCGATGAATGGCTGCCACCTCCGAGCATACCTCTCAAGGCAAATTTAATTTTTTCGAGTCTGGGAAACCCTACCATGTCGCTAACCCACACCCCCGACTTCGGGGGCTCCCAGTCCCTCCACCCTAGTAAGATCCGTCTCCGAGCCACCAGGGACACAAAGGCCAGGATGTCGACCTCTCTCAACCCCTGGGCTCCCGGGTCTTCCGACACGCCAAAGATCGCCACCTCTGGACTCGGAACCATCCTCACTTGTAAGACCTCTGACATGACGTCAGAAATACCCTGCCAAAAACCCCTCAGCCTTGGACACGCCCAAAACATATGGACATGGTTAGCAGAACCCCCCCCCCCCCCCCCCCCCCCCCCCGCACTGCGCCCACGCTTATCCTCCACCCCCTCAAAGAACCTGCTCATCCGGGCCATAGTCTGTGCCCTATGGACCACCTTAAACTGTATCAGGCTGAGGCCTGGCACACGACGAGGATGCATTAACTCTCCTCAGCGCCTCCTCCTATAACCTGGCCTCCAACTCCCCACCCAGCTCTTCTTCCCACTTTCTCTTCACCTCCCATCTCGGGGCTCCCTCCAACTCCATCAGATCCTTATAGATATCTGAGACCTCCCCCTCTCCTACTCCTGTTCTCGACACCACCTTATCCTGTAGCCCCTGGGGCAGCAGGTGCGGGAAGGTCGAAACCTGCCTCCGCACAAAATCCCTCACTTGCAAATACTGGAACCCATTTTCCCCCTGGCAACTCAAACTCCTCCTCCAGCTTTTCCAGGCTCGGGAAACCCTCATCAATAAAGAGATCTTCAAATTTCTCGATCCCTACCCACTGCCACCTCCGAAACCGCGCCCCCCCCACCGGAGTGAACTGGTGTTTATCATATATCGGTGCCCACACCAATGCCCCCTCTAACCTCATGTACTGTCTCCACACCCTCAGGGCAGCCACTGTTGCTAACTTCGATAATTACTGTTGAACACCGTCACTAGCCCCAGAGGCTAATTTTATATTTATGGAATGCCAAATTTCTCCACAATGATAAACAACTTCCACATTTGAAAACAAATAATGGGCAGCGTTTGTGGACCCTCCCACCAGCAGGATCTTCCAGTGCCCTGGAAGTCAACGCAGATTTGAAAGGCTGGCCGCATCCGCAGTGGGAGAACCCACCGCGCATGGCCGGAAAACTCCGGCCAATGTTTTTGTAATCTTGTTGATCCTTATTTTAACTTCTGTGTAAATCCAATCAAAATCCTATTTCACTATTTCAAAATGTAATTAGAAGTGAAGAATGAGGTGCTTTTAACTTCCAGGTTTTCTGACTGAAAACAGTCCAATATGATTGACTGGATACATGCTGGCTGCCATCACTGCTAAAGCGCGTCAAGGCATCTGCTTGACTTGGCGCCAGATTTAAAAAAAAATTATTTTCACAGGAGGTGGGCGATGCTGGCTAGGCCAGTTAGGGGAGAGGTGGCGTAGTGGTATTGTTGTTGGAGCCATAATCCAAAGACCTAGGGTGGTGCTCTGGGGCCCTGGGTTCAAATCCCACTGTAATCTGCTCTCCTTGCCTGGTCTGGCCTACATATGACTCCAGATCAAGCAATGTGGTTGAATCTTAAAATTGCTGGCTGAAATGGCCGAACAAGCTATTCCCTTCAATAAAATTTGGCCCAGCCAGTGACACCCACATCACTTGGAATTAATGAAAAAAAAACATTTATTTCCCATCCCTAATTGCCCTTGAGAACACTAAAACAAAGTTTAAACTGCCATTGAAAAAGATGAAAACGACAGCCGAGAGATTGCTAGATGTTTGTGGGCAGCATTATTCAAGGTCAGCGGCAAGCATTAATGCGTCGCTGCTGACCACAAAAATCTATAGATCTAATCTGCCATTGCCAAGTGACACGAAGTAGGTCATCGGGAGTGTTAATTTGATTTCTGATAGTACAGTGGCGAGGATGATCAGTATTTCAAGCATTAATAAAGTGTTTCTCCAGGTTAATGGCCTGCCCATTCACTGGAACATTGGAAATTAATCATTTCATGGCCAACTCCTACAAAATCAATTTGTCACTCTGTACCGTGCTGGCTGCTGTCGGACTCAGATTTTGGATTGCATTTGCCACTCAGAAAGCCACAAACACTTGTTTCACTGTGGTTAAACTATTTGAGTGTGTGACACAGACACAAGAAGGTGAAATGTCCATTAGGTGGCAGGTGGGAAACCAGTGAAAAATAAATCCCACAAGAGGGGATCTGTACTGTGGTTTCTAGGAGGTATTAACTGAACAAAAGGTAGTTGAGCTTTGTGTAATAAATCTGCTTTTTAAAAAAAAAAATTGTGATTTGTACACCTGCATCACCATTGTAAAGCTTACAGATAAATCATATGTAAGTCATATTTATTTTCTTTACAGAAATTTGGAATAGGTTCAATTCTTTTTGTTTTAAGTAAGCTTTTATGTAAAATTTGCAGCGATAGAGATGTATGATAGAATCCCCATTCTCTTCCAGTGTTATTAATTGGCTGTTGCTGAGGTCACAGCAGCCTGTGTATTTCTCAGTGTTAAGTCTGTGTGTGCGCACACCGTGTTCTCCTGATAGTTATCAGGCATAACCTTTGTTTGGAGATGAGCTTTTAATCATTTCAGTTTCCAATCTCATTAAAGGTCAGAGCTCTCAGGGGTTTATTCCGCATTGAGAAAGACCTCAACAAACACACTTCAGCAAATGATAGGGGAGGCACAGTTGACACAAGAACAAGAAGGATTGTACAGAGATAGAAAGATCAATTTTCATTGCTAACTAATGTCTCCACCGAATCTGCTGTCCAGTCCCATTCTCCGTACCTAATATAACTGATTCACCCTGAACTGTAAGCTTATTTTGTCACCAGCCCGTACAATTCCACAGGTAGTGTCTACATTGAAATCTCACCCAAGCGCCTATTCCTTCTGTGTGAGCGCAGATGGTGCATTTAGATAGTTTATTCATCAATGAGAATATCACTGCCAAACCTCCCTGACCTGGTCTGCACATATGTTTTCCAACAGGTGATAAGTATAACAATACATGACAGGAACCAAACATTTACTACAATCGCAGACTGGTGATTAAACGTGGAATCTTTCTGGATGAGATGGCTTTGTACCTCGTTAGTTAGTGCATTTGCCAACTGAGCTGTTGTGATTGTGTACTGCAATCTATTCTTCACCTTTATTGGCTTGTGGGTTGAAGCCCTACTTTAGCATATAATCTAGGCTGACACTTCAGCAGAGGTTTAAAGTGCCCCACCTGTCTCTTCAGGTAGACCTAACCATTCCTCGTAGAGTGGGCAGTTCACTGTAATCCTGGCAAACATATTCTACCATCACCACAAAATGAACAGTTCACCCTGTTGCTGTTTCTGCGTGTTCGCTGTGCAACAGTCACAGCATTCCAAAACATTTGGAAGAGGAGGAGTAAGCCATTCGGCCTATTTCAAGTTCAGTCACGCCTTAGCATTTGAAGACATTATGAGATGTATAATACAAGACTTGTATAAATGCAATTCTACTTGAACCCATGAAAAGAGGTGAACAAGAAGTTCCTAGTTACCATTTGCTGGCAGCGCACGTGTCGTTAGTATCTTCCATACATCGGAGGTTGTTGTCCATTGGTTCTTGTTCATCAGGCAATATCCTCACATTTGATTTTTATGCTCCCTACCTTTTCAGTGACTCCCTGTTTAATGCAATTTCTTTTTTTTTAAATAAACAATTTTATTGAGGTAGTTTTTGGCTTTATAAACAGTTACAGACATCATCAGAAAGGAAGCAAAAAAGGCAAAAATGTGCAAACATCCACGTACTTTCAATACTTCCATCGTACCGTATTGCACAAGCCCGCTACCCTCCCACCCGTACTACCCGCCATATTTTCCCTCCTACTCTACTCTACCCACCCCCCCTCCCCCCACCCCCCTGCTGACGCTCACTCTCCCGCAAAGAAGTCAATGAATGGTTGCCACCTCCGGGTGAACCCCTGCACAGATCCCCTCAAGGCGAACTTAATTTTTTCCATCCCCAGGAAACTTGACATGTCCGCAAGCCACCATTCAGTCTTCGGGGGCTTTGAGTCCCTCCACGCCAATAATATTCGTCGCCGGGCTATCAGGGAAGCAAAGGCCAACACATCGGCCGCTTTCTCCCCCTGGACGCCCGGGTCTTCCGAAACCCCAAAAATTGCCACCCCTGGACTCATCACCATCCTTGTTTTTAGCACCTGGGACATGACCCCCGCAAATCCCTCCCAGTACCCCCTCAGCTCAGGGCATGCCCAAAACATGTGCACATGGTTTGCTGGTCCTCCCGCGCACCTAGCGCATTTGTCCTCTATCCCGAAAAATTTGCTCATCCGAGCCACCGTCATATGGGCCCGGTGAACGACCTTAAATTGGATCAGCCCGAGCCTAGCACATGTCGCGGTCGAGTTTACCCTACTCAGGGCCTCTGCCCACAGCCCATCCTCCATTTCCCCGCCTAGCTCCTCCTCCCATTTAAGTTTCAGTTCCTCTGTCTGGGACCCTTCCTCCCTCATGAGCACCTTATAAATACCCGAGACTCTACCCTCCCCTTCGTCCCTCCCAGAGACTATTCTGTCTAGGATCCCCATTGGCGGGAGGCGCGGGAAAGATGGGACCTGTCTACGAACAAAGTCCCGCAGCTGTAGGTATCTAAAATCATTTCCCCTTACCAACCCAAATTTCTCCTCCAAGCTCCTCAAACTCGCGAAGCTCCCTTCCAGGAACATATCACCCACCCTTCCCGCCCCTGCTCGCCGCCATACTTGGAACCCCCCATCCATACTGCCGGGGGCAAACCGATGGTTGTCGCAGATTGGCGCCCAGACAGACGCCCCCATCTCCCCCACATGCCTCCTCCACTGGCCCCATATCCGCAGGGTCGCCACCACTACCGGGCTGGTGGTGTACTTGGCCGGCGGCAGCGGTAGAGGAGCCGTGACCAGGGCTTCCAAACTGGAGCCCCTGCACGAAGCCGCCTCCACCCGCTCCCAAATAGACCCCGTACCCACCATCCACTTCCTTATCATAGCGATGTTGGCCGCCCAGTAATAATTGACCAGACTCGGCAAAGCCAGCCCTCCCTCGGTGCGGTTCCTCTCCAACATCGCCTTCTTCACCCGCGGAGACTTTCCCGCCCAGACAAAGCTCATGATCAGCCCGTTAACTCTTTTGAAGAAGGACTGTGGGATAAAGATCGGGAGGCACTGAAAAATAAACAAAAATCGAGGGAGGATTGTCATCTTTACAGTCTGCACCCTCCCTGCCAGTGACAGCGGGAGTGCATCCCATTTCCGAAACTCTCCCTTCATTTGCTCCACCACCCTGGCCAAATTTAACTTATGCAGCCTGCCCCAGTCTCGTGCCACCTGGATTCCCAAATACCGGAAATGTTCCTCAACTAACCTAAACGGTAGCCCTCTCAATCTGTTCTCCTGGCCCCTTGCCTGTACCACAAACATTTCACTCTTGACCGTATTTAATTTGTATCCTGAGAACTGGCCGAACTCCCTCAGCATTCCCAGTATAGTTCCCATCCCGGCCACTGGGTCCGACACGTACAGGAGCAGGTCGTCTGCATAAAGAGAAACCCTGTGTTCAACCCCGCCCCTCACCATCCCCTTCCAACCCTCTGCGGCTCTCAGCGCAATCGCCAGCGGCTCTATGGCCAGCGCAAACAGCAGCGGGGAGAGCGGGCAGCCCTGCCTGGTCCCTCGGTACAACCTAAAGTACTCCGACACTTCTCTGTTGGTCCTGACGCTGGCCCTCGGGGCCTGATATAATAATTTGATCCAATCCACCAATCCCTCCCCGAACCCAAACCGTCCGAGCACCTCCCATAGATATTCCCACTCCACCCGGTCAAAGGCCTTCTCGGCGTCCATAGCCACCACTACCTCCACCTCTCTACCCACCGGGGGCATCATTATCACATTGAGCAATCTCCTCAGATTGGCCGCCAGCTGCCTACCTTTCACGAACCCCGTTTGATCCTCCCCAATCACCTCCGGTACACAGTCCTCCATTCTACCCGCCAGTACCTTTGCCAGGAGCTTGGAGTCTACATTAATCAGGGAGATTGGCCTGTAGGACCCGCACACCTCCGGGTCTTTACCCCGCTTCAATATCAGAGATATGGTGGCTTGTGACATTGTCGGCGGCAGGGTCCCTCTGTCCCTTGCCTCATTGAAAACCCTCGCCAAGACCGGGCCCACCAGCTCCGAGAACTTCCTATAAAACTCTACTGGGTATCCATCCGGCCCCGGGGACTTCCCCGACTGCATGGCCTTTAGGCCCCCCAATATCTCCTCTACTCTAATCGGGGCCCCCAGCTCTTCCACTCGCCCCCCCCCAACTGTTGGGAATGTTAACCCATCCAGAAACCTTTTCATCCCCTCCGGTTCTTCTGGCGGCTCCGAAGTATACAGCTTACGATAGAAGTCCTGGAATACCCTATTCAATTCTGCCGGATCCTCCACTTTGCGCCCCCCCTCGTCCCTCACTCTATCTATTTCCCTGGCCGCCTCCCTCCTCCTAAGTTGCTGCGCTAACAGTCTGCTAGCCTTTTCCCCATACTCGTACACCACTCCCCTCGCCTTCCTAAGCTGTTCCACGGCCCTGCTCGTGGATAGTGCCCCCAGTTCCGCCTGTAGCCTCTGCCTCTCCCTGAGTAAAACCTCCCCCGGGGACTCCGCGTGCTCTTCATCTATCCGACCCATTTCCCTGACCAATCTGTCCATCTCTGCCCGGTCTGCCTTGGCTCTATGGGCCCCAATTGAAATCTGCTCCCCCCACACTACTGCCTTTAGCGCCTCCCACACGGTCGCCGCTGAGACCTCCCCAGTGTCATTCACCTGCAGGTAATTTTTTATTACGTGTTCTTTACCTCCCCCATACAGTCCCTGCTTAGTACAAATAAATCTATCCTGGAATATACTTTGTGGACGTGCGAGTAAAACGAGTAGCCCCTTCCTGTTGGCTGTCCCTCTCTCCAGGGGTCCACTGCCCCCATTTGCTCCATAAACCCTTTCAGCTCCCTTGCCATTGCTGAGAGTCTACCCGTTCTGGGACACGACCGATCCAAAGTCGGGTCAAGGACCATGTTAAAGTCCCCTCCCATTATTAGCCTGCGAGAATCCAAGTCCGGGATCTTCCCCAGCACTCTTTTAATGAAGTCCACGTCATCCCAGTTCGGGGCATATATATTCACCAGCACCACTCTTCTCCCCTCCAGCCTGCCCCGTACCATCAGGTATCTGCCCCCCCTGTCTGCGGATATGCCCTCTGCCTCAAATTGCACGCGCTTGTTGATCATGATTGCCACCCCTCTGGACTTCGAGTCCAAGTCCGAGTGGAAGACCTGGCTAATCCAGCCCTTCCTTAGCCTGGTCTGGTCTGACACTTTCAGATGTGTCTCCTGCAACATAATTACGTCCGCCCTCAGGGCCCGCAAGTGCGCGAACACCCGCGCCCTCTTAACCGGCCCATTCAGTCCCTTGACGTTCCAGGTGATCAGCCTGGTCGGGGTGCACATCCCACCCCCCCCACCCCGCCGGTCAGCCATAGCCTTTCTCGGGCCGGCCCCTGACCCGTGCGTCGCGCCCTTCCTGGCCCGCCCTATAGCTGCCTCCACCCTCGACCTCCTTTCCAGTGCCTATTTCAAGTCCCTCCCCCGTCAGCAGAACAACCCCCCCCTCCCCTAACCCCATCCCCCGATACCCCCACCCCTGCCATCTACTGGCTGTAACTTCCCCCCCCATCTGACTTCCTTGACTAACCAATCTGCTAGCCCGGTGACTCAACACTCCGGCGCCTTCCTGTCCCATTCCCCTTGTTTCCCCGCCCTCCTCCCCACCCACTGGGGCAAGCCGGCTCCAGTGTCTTCCGCGAGCTGCACAAAAAGCCCAAACAGGAAAAAAAAAGGGAAAAACCACAGAAAAAAGAGAAAAAGCACATAAATGTCCATGAACAAAGGAAAGAGTCCCAAATGTTCCGCTTGGCCCCTTTGGCCCAGCAAACCGTTGAGCAGCAGTCCAGGCACATTCGGCGTTCCTCCCCACAGAAATCCTCGGGCCCTAACTCGCGTCCTTGGGGCCTCCTTTCGGGACCAGCCCCAGGTCCCTCACAAAATCTATCGCTTCTTCGGGCTCGGAAAAGTAGTGGTCTTGACCCTGGTGCGTGACCCATAGCCGAGCTGGGAACAGCAGACCAAACTTCACGTGCTTCTTGAACAGCACCTCCTTGACATTCTTAAAGGCTGCTCGCCGCCGAGCCACCTCCTGGCTTAGGTCCTGATAGATGCGGAGAACACTGTTATTCCACGTGCTGCTCCTGGCGCTCTTTGCCCACTGCAGCACCCGCTCCTTGTCCACGAACCTGTGGAACCTAATCACCATCGGGCGGGGGGGTCCGCCCGGCCGCCCCTGCCTTGCCTGCACCCTGTGTGCCCCCTCCAGCTCCAGCGGTCGCGGAAAGGCTTCGGCCCCCATCAGCTGCTTCAGCAGGTCTGCTGCAAACGCTGCAGCATCAGCTCCCTCCGCCCCCTCCGGGAGGCCGACCATCCTCAGACTGTTCCTGCGGACTCTATTCTCCAGCTCCTCCACTCTGTCCAGCAGTCTTCTCTGCCGCTCTTTCAGGCCGTCCACTTCTAGCGCTGCAACCGTTTGCGCATCCGCCTGCTCCTCCACTGCCTCTCCCAGCTCCTTAACTTTAACATCCTGGGCGTCCAGCCTCTGGTTCAGCTGATCCACCGCTTTCTGGATTGGGTCCAAGCTGTCCCGCTTCAGCGCTTCAAAACTGGACTTCATTACCTGGAGCATGTTATCCAGCGCCAGCTGGATTGCTGAGTCCGGGGTCCGTGTGTCCGCCATCTTAGGTCCCAGGTAATTTTCTTCTGGTCCTTGTCTCTGTCCCTTTTTCTCCTTCTTCTTCTGCTTTCTGGAATCCCGCTGTTCCATGTGCCGCAGCCCGCTCCTCAGCGCCTCCGCTGCCGCTTTCCTTCGCCCAGCTCCTTCAATTTTACCTCCTGGGCATCTGAAGTGGGTCCAAGCTGTCCCTCCTCAGCAACTCCAAACTTTTTTTTTTTCCCTTTGTCCTGGAGGAAGGAAGGTCCGTGGGTCCGCCATCTTACCCTGCTGGTCAGCTTCCTCCTTTCCTCCGTCTCTCTCTCCTTCCTCCTCACCTGCTGGCCTCCCACACTTTCATCTTCTGCAGCCCGCTCTCCTCTTCTGTTCCCGGCAGCCTTTCTGCCGCCTCCGTGGTCCCGCTATCGCGGGGAAACAGCTGTTCAGCCCGGCCGGAGTGAGAGCCCACCGAATGTGCGGCTCACCCGGACATCGCTGCCACCGGAAGTCGTTTAATGCAATTTCGAGCAGACCACTCTGATATTTCTCACAGTAGCTGCCTTTTGTGCGGAGGTGACCGTAGTCTCCTGAAGAAACAGGTTCAGGTCTTACTTGAAGAAATTCAGCAAATTGGTGTTGACGACAGACCTGTTCCAGTGTTCACTATGCTTTGTGTAAAGAATCACCTCCGAATATCTCGCCATGTTCTACCCTTCCATAACTCAAAATTGTAACCTTTGATTTTCCCTAAACTATTTAGTTAATTCAAACTCTCTTAACAAACGCAATCTATTCACTTCATCACCTTGGGGCTCTTCTATCCTCTAGAATGTAGCATCCATGCTCTATATGGCCTACCTTAGTACTACAATGCAATTATATTTATATCTTGCTCAACACTGAAACCAAATGCAGCTTTTGGCTACTACATCCTTCAAGGGTGGTATAGTGGTACAGTGGTTAGCACTGCTGCCTCACAACACCAGGGATCCGGGGTTCAACTCCGATCTTGGGAGACTGTGTGGAGTTTGTACATTCTCCCCATGTCTCCATGGGTTTCCTCTGGGTGCTCCTCCCACAGTCCAAATGTGTGTAGGTTAGATGGATTGGCCATGTTAAATTGACCCTTATGTGTCCAAAGATGTGCAGGTTTGGATTGGTTACAGGGCTAGAGTGGGCCTCGGTACGGTGCTTTTCCAGATGGTTGGTGAAATACAGTTACATTTCATAGAATTTACAGTGCAGAAGGAGGCCATTCGGCCCATCGAGTCTGCACCGGCTCCTGGAAAGAGCACCCTACCCAAGGTTAACACCTCCACCCTATCCCCATAACCCAGTAACCCCACCCAACACTAAGGGCAATTTTAGACACACTAAGGGCAATTTATCATGGCCAATCCACCTAACCTGCACATCTTTGGACTGAGCTCCCCCAGTGGGTCTGGCCATCAGGTTCACATTGCAGGAGACCAATCATAATCCATGCTGGAGTGCCCTCACATCAACATGAATTGATTATATATTGGGGGGTGGGGGGTATTGAGAGAAGAAGGAGACACACAATTGCAGCGAGTCTTTACACTGACAAAACATGATTTGGGACTCTCGCAATATTTTCCACTCCTGTCACTAAACCTGCCCAAGAAGAATGGGCGCAGAAATTCTTGGCCAACATTTTGCTTTCAATGTGACTCTTCTTTGGAAGAGTTCTGAACAAGTCATATTGCACTCAAAATGTTAACTCTTTCTCTCTCTCCCCAGATACTTTCCAGCACATTTTGTTTTTACATTTCAGATAGCGAGCATCCTCAGTAATTTGCTTTTATATTAAGGGTGGTTTCTACGCAACCTTTCCATGCTCTTGCATTTCTGTTGCTGTATTTCTCATTATTGAACTTCAGCTGGAATGAAGTGCTAAAGCGTCAATGGAGGTATTTTGTTTCTTTGTTTCCTGTGAAGGGCGTTAATTGCAGGCTTCACGCTCTTAAACTGATCTCTATATTCTAGATACTGGCTGATGCACTGAGCCGCTGGCAGCTTAATGGCAGCTGCAGTAATAGTGCTGAACTAGCGTCAACATGAAAGATACTGACAGCTATTCTTAAAGTTCAACAAAAGAAAGTCAAAAATTTGCAGACATTAATTCACCAGGAAAGTGCAGCCTGAAGTTCATATACTTACCTTCAGCATTAACAGACGCTAGATTCCTTTGCTGTTTTACCCTATTATTACTCTTATTACCCAAGCAGTAAGTGGCCTCCTTATTCTTCCTATCAAAATGCCCCACCTCTTTCATCTACAACTAGGTTAGTTGACAACTGAACATGCATTCTGCAGGTTTATCGCAGGGCCCTGGACTGCTTCTCGGGGCTGCGGATTTGGGGCCCTGCACTTCCGGTCGGGAGTCCGCGCATGCGAACGGCGGCGACCTGCGGCAGCCGTCCCGAGTGACATGGCAGATTCGTACCGTGGACCTTGATGCAAGAAATAGGTCCCCACGAGATCGTACACACTTGCGAATCGGTGCTGCCCGATCGCTTGCCCCCCCCCCCCCCCGGTGAAGGATCCCCCACCCCCCCCCCCCCCCCCCCCCCCCCCCCCCCCCCCCACCCCCGCCCCTCACCAGTGTGGCTGCGGATTGAGTCTGCAGCTGCCACCGGCCATTCCCAACAGGCAAAACGTGGTTAGAACCACGTTGTCGGGAACTCAGCCAGTTTTCCTCGGCGAACCGCACGGGGTGCCTCTGTCAATGGCCCCCTAACCGTACTGCACTGCATAGATCACGCGCACGATTTGTGGTGATTCTTTGGGGACCAGAGAACCGTGGGAGCGGTGTCGGACTGGATTTCGTCATTGACGCCAATTCTCCGCCCCCACGCTGATTGCGATTGCGCCGCGGAGAATCCAGCCCCCTATTCTCCAGGGCCTCCGAGATTCACCGCCTCCGATGGGCCAACAGTGTGGTTCACTTGTGGTCTCCAAAATCGAGAACCTGGTGTCGTGACTGCTAAGTGAGAGAGAAAAGGTAGGAAATGGAGTGAAGTGACTGCGGGCTGCTGGCCCGGACACCGGCCATGGTGGCTGCGATGGGAGGGAGCCCTGCCAGGGCTGGGGGAGAGGAGAGGGGGGAAACAGGCCGAGCAGCCGGGTGCCCCCCCACAGGACTGGGGCAGTGCCCAGGCACTGACCGCCATTATGGTGGCCATCTTGCTGACCACCCACTGGCCTTGCAGCTTGGCTCCTGGTTCTACACAGTGACACCGGTTGTGGTCTCAACCAGAGTCTGTACACTCCCAGCCATGGAGCACAGGGAGTGGACCATCGGCATCTGGGACTTCACCATCTCACACTGCGACTGTGCCACATCAGCCAGTGACTGGGCCACCTCCCTCTGGGACTGAGCCACCCCGCCCAGTGTCTGCGTAACGCCGGCCAGCGCCTCGGAATGCCGCCCACATTCCCAGCCATGGCCTGCTGTGACTGCGCCACGCTGAGGAGCACCGCTGCAATGTCCAGATGACTCTGGCACATGGCTGCCTGTGAGAGGGTAGGCCTGTCCTGGGCCTCGGCCACCGCCTGTACAGAATGCCCCAGCCCTTGGGCACACTGATCCACAGCTAAAGTGTCGCCCCCATTGCCTCCATCGTGGATGCCACCCGTGCGGTGTCGGCCTGGGCGGCATGCATTGTCGGCATCACCTGCTCCTGCATGTGGATGGATTCCTCCCCCAGCGCATGCAGGTGCTGGATGCCCAATGTGAATCCCTCTTGTACTCCCTGGCTCTCTGACTGCACCTGAACTGGGACTGGGTGTTCCAGAAGCTCGGGATCCGTTTGGGCGGCAGCTGGTTCCTGGGGCTGGGCTGCCCTCCAACTGTCCGGCCCCTCAGCTGCTCCTACCTCCTCCTGCTGTATCGGATGCGATGTGTGGTGCGTACCAGATAGTGTCCCAGGAGCCTCTTCACTAATGTGCCCAACAGAGGTGATAGTCTCTGGGATGGTGGTGGGTGTTAAGAGACAGCTGTGATAGAAAATCAGTGTCATCCCCAGACCCGAGCTCCGGGGTGTCCTGAGTCTTGGGCGGAGGGCTGGTATTCAGGCTTCTCTCTCCATCAGTGCTCGGCTGTCTGGGGGGGCGCACCAGCTCTGGCTAGGGGCCGGGGCTCCGGTTGGACCGACGCCATCTCCGGCAGGTCCAGTAAGACACAAGGCGACATGTATGATTAGACAGCGGGCCGGTGTGTGGGGGGGAGGGGGGGGGTGAAGGAGGTGTGGGTTGAGGGGGTGAGAGGTGGGGGGTAATCCACACATGTCATGGAAACCTGCAACTGAGCAGGGTCTCACTTTCTCGCCCGCCGCCGAACTCCACCTCGGTGACCTCCCTCTCCTCTAAGCTGCCGACCACGTCCAGTGCCCTCTGCTTGGGCATGGTGAAGGGCCGCAGTTCTGCTGGTGCCCCTCCGATCTTCGACCACTCCTGGCGGTTGTGTGCGGCCTTCTCCTGGGGGTGGGGGACACTTACAACGACACCGTTAGATAGTCTGACGCATGCAGCCCAGGGGTTGGGTGGATGGTGTCCTCAGTGGCCAGGGCATCCGGCCATGGCATCTTGCATAGGTGCTAATATGTGGGGAAGGGTGGGGTGAGAGAAGTTCAGACAGGGCATTGAGAGGAATTACAGCTGTAACAGTTTACGTGAAGTTACACATGTACATTCCTCGAAGTACAGCAGCTCTGAGCTGCGTCTGGTTCTCACAGATCCATTAGCTGCAAGTCATTCATATTTTTCTCATAGTGGTCTGTGATTGACAGCTTCTACAAACCATCTGCAGCTTTGATCCATTCATCTCCTTTCATGGTTTAGTGGCCTAAGTGGTGAAACCCCAATGTTTGTAAAATTGACCACATCAAAGAGAGGTAAGTACGGTGGAACCACAGACGTGAGTGATTGAAATGCACTTAGTGCATGGAATGCACTAAGTGTGCGGTTCCCTCTAATACAGGGGTCCCTGTGCAGAGTCTCCTTATTACATGGCTACCTGGGCCCCCTGTGGGGTCCCCTATTACAGGGGACCCTAATGGGCCCCTTGGTGGTCCCACTATTTCAGGGGCCCCTTGAGTGGGGTGGGGAGAATAGGGGGTGGATTCTGGTAGAGGAGATGTGGGCATGCTGTGCCTTGTTGGGAGGTTGGCCCTCAGATGGTCTATACCAGCGTGGCCCTGGCATGGTGGACATGGTGGTGGGCCAAGTGGGTAACTATTGCCCCTTTGGTCCACTACGCCAGGGCCACACTAGTCGAGACAATAAGTGATCCGCGCCCACGGGATTCCCAGTCACAGGGACCGGAGAATCACAGGAGACTGGAGCATAAAGCGCCAGGCCCACTAAATAGATGCAAATAGGTCAATAGGTCATTTGCATTTATTTACATCCCCTCGCCAGCGTGCATAGTGGCCCTTGATCCCGCTGCCAGCGGAGTGTTGGAGCATTGCATTCAGATCGGTGCCTGGCGCCGATCCCTATTCCCCGCTCCCCTCCGACGCCTGATGTTCCATCCCATTGGGGAACGCCTTTTGGGCGTCCCAGGATGGAGAACCCACCCTACTACTATTCAAAGATGATGCCTCTCTTATAAGCTTTTCCCAGCTGATATGAGTTCAACTCCCACACCAGAGGTATGATTATATGGAGGTGGAAATAGGCAGATCTGTGGTTGGAAGCTCATTTTAGGCAGAGGTATGAGACCAAAGTTGCAAACAATCTGTTTTAGCCAGGGAGAGGGTTGGTAGATGTGGCTAGGGAACAAGGTTTGCAGTAGAGCCTAAAGACATAGGGGGGGGGGGGAGGTGTGGATTTCCCACTCTCCCCAAGGTGGGTTTCCCGGCAGGGAGAGACTGCTCACTGTTGGTGGCAGGACCTTCCAGTCCCGCTGCTGTCAATGGGCTTTCCCATCCATTTCAAGATGGTGGGTTTTTGCCATCGGCAGAACTGGAAGATCACCCTGGCGACAACAGCTGGAAAATCCCCTCCATTATTTCCACCAGATTATCATTTTTCTGGGTTCTCCACCTATCTGATTCTATTGTATCAATCCATTTGACTTTAATGAATTATTTTCTTCATCAGTATTTGACAAAATATCTTTTGGTTGTTACAGTTACGTAATGCATAATCAATGTAATTTGACATAATTTACATCAATAAATTGGATGTTTGCAAGCAAAAGATTTGACAAATCATAACGCTTGAAGAGGTATTTAAAATGACAATATGATTCAACATGGAGCAACTATTTTCTCTGATGGGGAATAAATGGAACAATCTTAAAATTAGAGCTGGACTATTTGGAAGTGATATCAGGAAGCAGCCTTTGTTATGATCCCCATACAGACCGCTAACTTTAAAAATATATGAATTTCCCAGTCACCAACAGAAAGAACCGCAGGTCAAGATTTCACATTACAAGTATTTTACTGTTAAAACAAGCTAAAATCAACATCGACTAACTTAACAGGCAGCGAATACACCAAACTAAAGCAAAAGTATTTCCCCACTAACTAACTAAAACAACCAAAATATTTTATGACCCATTTGTCCGTAACATCATGCTCCCAGCAGATACATAGATGTTTAGGGGCTGTTTAGCACAGGGGCTGTTTAGCACAGGGCTAAATCGCTGGCTTTGAAAGCAGACCAAGCAGGCCAGCAGCATGGTTCAATTCCCATAATAGCCTCCCCGAACAGGCGCCGGAATGTGGCGACTAGGGGCTTTTCACAGTAACTTTGTTTGAAGCCTACTCGTGACAATAAGCAATTTTCATTTCATAGCCTTGAAGATTCAGTTCCAAACTGCTTCTGGCTTTTCAGGAGATCCCTTTCTCCCTGTCATAGCAGGGTGAGTCTTCCAATGTCCTTTCAAATTGCTTCACTCAGTCTTCTGAGTATCTCCGAACTGACTTCGAACAGCAAGGCCCATTCGAGCGATACCTTGGTCCTTAAATCGCCACAAAGTTTTGTCTCTGACAAGGAACCAGTTCTCATCAGCATCCCTCTTGGAGGCTGTCACCAAAGCAGTCTTTTCCTCTGTTTTTCACAGTACCAATTATTTATGTTTTCCTCTGCATATCCCTGGGTGGAATTCTCCCATCCTGGGCCTAAGTCCTGGGGCGAGGGCAGAAAGGTGGTGTGTTTCCCCTTTCAGAGGCTGGTGGCAAACACACCATATCTTCCAGCCCCAACCTCATTAAATATGCAACTGGAGGTTTTGCACTGTATTCCGTGGCAGGGCAAGCCTGAAGACGCATAGTCCGCCATCATGGGAGCCATATTGAAAAGGCATCCATCGTCACTGACCCACTGTTGAAGAAAGAAGATGGACCTCCTGAAAAAGAAGACGGATCACCAGGAACATTCTGTGGCTGGAAGGTGGGCTGGCTCCAGGACACCAAATCTGGAGGGTGCACATGTAGGTGCTCCCCCCACCCACTGCTGTGGTTTTCCGGGGTCCAGACTTGCCAGCGGCCTCCTTCCCAAACGTGGAAGCAGCCCCACATATTGTTCAGGTGAATCCTAACATCTGCACACCATGTTGTTTCAGATGTGTTTTAAAATGGCGTGTTAGCCCATTGGCATCACTGAAAATCAGGTGTGGGTGGTCAACCCTTCATTTGCATCCAATTAGCTGGATGCACATCAGTTTCATGTTGGACACCAACAGATTTCCCAATCTGCCATGGGGAACACCAGGGGAAGATCACATGGGGAATTCATGCCAGTGGAAAATCAATTTTGGCCATCCCGCTGAATTCTACCCCCACCCGTCAGCCATTGAATCTTCCAAAGGGGACATAGGAGAATTTCACCCACTATGTCCACAAAAAACAGCTTCCCCTCTTTCGTTTCGAGATGTGAAACGTATCATTTGATTTTCAATGGTATTGGTCTTGGTCCTCTTTCCCCATGATGGGAAGAGGGATGGGAGGCGGTGGTGCAGTAATCCAGTGACCCAGGTTACTGCTCAGGGAATCACACCATTAAACTATTGTCAATTGTCGTAAAAAGCCATCTGGTTCAAATGTCCTGAAGCGATGGAGACCTGGTCTGACCGGCATTTGACTCCAGACCCACAGCAAAGTGGTTGACTCTTAAATGCCTTCTGAAAGGACCTAGCAAGCCACTCAGTTGGGTAAAACTGCTACAAAGGGAACAAAAAAGGAATAAAATGGGATGGACCACTTGGTATTTACCTCAGCACGGAAAATGACAACAGCAAACCCAGCCCTGTCGACCCTGCATCTTGGGGGCTTGTGCCAAAATTGGGAGAGTTGTCTCACAGACTCGTCAAGCAACAACCTGCCACGGTCATACTCATGGAATCATACCTTACAGATAATGCCCCAGACACCACCATCACCATCCCTGGGTATGTCCTGTCCCATTGGCAGGGCAGACCCAGCAGAGGTCTATTCTCAGTCGTCAGCAAAATGACAGAATGGGTCAACAGCGCTACCAAATGGCACTTACTCAGCAGTAACGTGCTCACTGATGCTCAGTTTGTGTTCTGCCTGGGTCTCTCAGCTCCTGATCTTATTACAGCCTTGGTTCAAACATGGAGAAGGAGCTGAACTACAGAGGTGAGGCGAGATTGACTGCCCTTGACATAAAGGCACGTTTGACTGTGTGTAGCATCAAGGAGCCCGAGCAAAACCCGAGTCAATGGGAATCAGGAGGAGAGCCCTCCGATGGTTGGAGTCATACCTGGCATAGAGGACGATGGATGTGCCTTTCTCTTGCTCTCTCCTTTCCCCCTCTCTTTCTCTTTCTTTCCCACTTCCTGGCCAACTCCCAATCTGAGGCAGCACCTTGGCCCAGAGCCTGGACCCCCTCCTGACAGTCTGCAGGGGGCCGCACCACTCTCCCTGCCCATTGATTGAGCCACAGGGGGTTACCATAGATTAAGCCAGGCTGCTGGTGGTGGGGGATGTTGATTGAGCCACGGGCTGTGTGCGGATTGAGCCAGAGTGGCCACAGATTAACCAGCTGACCCACTCTCTCTCTCTCTCTCTCTCTCTCTCTCTCCCTCTCTCTCTCTCTCTCTCTCTCTCTCTCTCTCTCTCTCTCTCTCTCTCCCCCCCCCCCCCCACACCCCACAGGATTACTCACATTTCATTATGCGATTGGCAGCTTCCCATCCCGAACCCAGCAGGGCATCGCAGAGTGGCGGTGACTATCCCGGCCAAGCCTCTGGGTCAGGCTTCCTGTCTTGCGCGCCTGCTCCTGGTTCTTGGGCTTAACTTTCTCCCTACAGCCTAAACTTCTGTGACAACGACAGTGGCTTTGGCATCAAAACCTGGTGATGATTGGCCCAGAGTGCAGTGCACGGTAGATGAGGAGCCAGAGTGCAAATGACATAAAGGCGAACACAAACCGGAAAACCAGAAATAACTTATAAAGTGAAGACTCACTGTAATGTTCAAGACTGTAATCAATAGGTTTTTATTTGCTAAAGGATTCAAATAATATGTGGGTAAATTGAGTTTGGGAATCAGTTCAGTCATACTCTGATTGTATGATGGAAAATGCTGGAAGGGTTGAATGACCTACTCTTTTTCCTATGTTCCTAAGATGATGTTTTTTGGTTTCTTATGGCTGGGAATTTCAATTCCGGATTGGAATCCCATCAATGGCAAGACATCCGGGTCCCAAATTTGTTCCAGTGGCATTTCCCTGTTTTTTTGGATGATGTTGGTGGTTGTAACAACCCGTAGGAGCAGTCCTGCTGGCAATCACAGGAGGGCCCCACAGCAGAGTGAGAGGGCATGGATTGAGGTTCAGTGGCAGATGCGGTGTAGAGGACATTGCTTCAATGTCAAAACCAATTCCAGTACCTCATTAGATATGGCAGGGTGAGTAATGGGGAGGCACAGATAGTATGCTTCCCTGTCAACACTCACTAAAATGTCAGAGAGGGACATTCTTTGGGTGACAAGCGGGACAAATCACCATGGGAATGGGGTGTGCAGTTGAGCTTGGCTGATTCAAAGGCACGGGTTATAGGAGTGGAATGCATGATGTTAATGTTATCAGCAAGTGAAAGGTTTCAGGTGGAGAGCTAGTCCTTGTGCTATGCCATTGTTCCCAACTTTGCAGGCACAACAGGAGATGTACACTGCCAAAATGGAGACGCCATGTCTGGAAGAGGGATAGGTGCAGCGGACAGTTGTCACTCGCTGCATGAAGCAAGCGTTCTTTGTGGCCAGTGTCCATCTGCAAGGAGGCAGGGGACAGGGAGGTGGGATTCCACAGCACACAAGGTGATAACATCTCAACATCTCCATGTTCAGGGGTTGCATGGAGATGCTAACCATGCAACCAGCTGTCATTTCAGAAGCTGACCTGTCCTCCATGTAAACTGCCTTAACATCTGCTGTGTGCACTGATCTTTCCTCACAATCCTCTCTTATGTCCACCACAGGGTCACGTGCAGAGGGGCAGCAGTTTGCCATGTGGGAATCAAGTCTCTGAGTCCTCTGAGGAGGAAGACAGCTATGAGACCACCTTTGCATCTCATCAGCACACCCTTCACCAGCTCAGATACTTGCACCTCATGTTAGTAGAGTTGTGCGACATGGTGAGGCGCACATCACCTCGGAGGAAGATTCAGGGCTGACAAATCTGGCCGTGGCCAGTGTTCCTTTAAGAATGTAGCACCTCTCGTGCAGACCGGCTTAAGAGGGTGAAAATGCTGAGCCTTGTATCTCACAAGCTAGACAGAGTGAGTCCGCATATCGATGTTACCTGAGGCACTGCCGAGGATAGGAATGGAGTCTAATCATCATGTGCTCCACAATAACTGTGCTTTGAGTGCATGAACTCACCCATTGAGAGATTGTCAGACCTCGCCGAAAGCTATGTGTGGCAACACTCAAGAACGGATGTGAAAACAACACACTGATATGCAGAGCATTCATCACATACTCAACAGCATAGACCAGCCAGTGGCATTCATGGTGAACAGAGGGATGGAGTGGATGCTCCCCTTCTGGTGGACCCTCCTGCGATCAATAGCATCAAGAAAAGAGTGAGGCCACCAGAAATGGTGTTGAGGGGGCCAATTCTCGAGTGACTCAGTCAGCATCATCTACCTCCAAGGCACTCCCCCATGGACAGGTATGGAACCTGAAGAGTCAAGCTCTGTATTGGAGGTGCTGCCCCTAGCAATGCTGCAGTGGAGATGGCCGCCAGTGGATCTCCAGTTCAGACAGGCATGAGCAAGCAGTCTGCCTCCACCTCACCCTCTGCTGCAAGGCCACCACACTGCTCAGGCCATTTTTGTGGTCACCCGGATTTGTAGAATGTGAGACAATAGGTGGCAGTGGGCAAATAAAGAACTTGTACATATTTTGCACAACAATTGACTTTATGCCCTCATTTGATGCTGGCATTTCCTCAGAAAATGGCAATTGAAGGCTGAGTGGTCATAAGATATCTAAAGTACCAGTCTCGGTGGCAGAAGACTATGTGTTCACGAACCTGAGCACCAAGTAATTGATGCTAAAGTGGATTAGTAAGGGTGTGCTGCACTATCACAGATGCTGCATCATTCTGCAACAGAATGTTAAGCTAAAGCCCCAAGTGTCCATTCAGGTGGATGATAAAGATCACATGGGGTTGCTGGAAAAAGAATAAAGTCAACATTACTCCCTCAAATGGCGCCACCAGCAAAGCAGACAAACAGGTCACACATCTCAGTACACGCTATGGTACAGCCCAGAGAGTGGGCCATTCAGCCCGACAAGTCAACATGAATCTAAAGAGTGAATCTCCTTATGTGTACACTCTGCCTCAGCCAAAGCCTACCAATTTATGTTTGACTGCATTCTCCCGGATCTGAGTCGTTTTGTTGGTGCTGGAAAGCTTTGGCAAGAGGAGAGAGGGTGCTGTATTTCTCTTCAAGCCAGGAGTTTCCGGCTCCACCATGGCCGGACCCACTGTGGGTGACATGGTGCACTAGCCAAATGTCTATTGAGGCAGGATTGGAAGATCCCGGCAGTGGACGCAGCTGGAAAATCCCAACTGCACTGTTCTTCAGACCTAAAAAGACCTTCTCTCTCCCACTCTGCTTTTTCCGGGCTGGTTTTGCACAGTGGGCTACACAGCTGGCTTGTAATGCAGAACAAGGCCAGCAGCGCGGGTTCAATTCCCGTACCAGCCTCCCCGCACAGGCGCCGGAATGTGGTGACTAGGGGCTTTTCACAGTAACTTCATTGAAGCCTACTTGTGACAATAAGCGATTATTTATTATTCCCCCTCTTTTGACACTTTCCACTTTTAACTTCCTTTTATCTCTCTTTTTCTCATTTTCTTTCCTTTCCCACAGTTTTCTCCTTTCATTCTTCTTCCTGCAGCCTTGAAGTTGCAATGTGAATAAGACATGAGGAGGCTTGATGAATATGTTAATCACTCGGGGTAATCGGAAGCAACATTCTGGAATTGGTTTGTTTAAAATAGAAAAATACTGGCGATAGGACTTGGACTAGCGATAGAATCAGAGAATCCCCACAGTGTAGAAAGAGGCCATTCGGCCCATTGATTCTGCACTGACACTTCAAAAGACCACCCTAGCTAGGCCCAATCCCTGCCCTGTAACCCCACCCTAAGGGGCAGTTTAGCATGGCCAATCCGCCTAACATGCACATCTTTGGACTGTGGGAGGAAACCGTAGCATCCGGAGGAAACCCACACAGGCACAGGGAGAACGTACAAACTCCACACAGTTACCTGAGGTCGGAATCGAACCCGGGTCCCTGGTGCTGTGAGGCAGCAGTGCTAACCACTGTGCCAGCGTGCCACCCAAGATAGGACTTGGAATAGAGGGAAGGAAAAGACACGAGGAGACAATTTTAATCCAAATCTCCTCCACTAGCCCGGCAGGAATCTGAAGGCATCAGATCACTCCCGATTTTATTCGCTGCTCAATTTTAAATTCCATTGGCTTCAGCAGGAAAGTAAAATTGGAATGGATGTGAAACGTATAGGTGATCCAGTTTAAGCTTGAGACATGTTCCCACATATGGCCAACACAGAAGGGTGGATCATTTCTCTCTCAAACGCAAAGCAAAGGAATCATCGGTGTTTTGGTCCCGGTTGAGTGGACATATTTCTTTCTAGTTGTCCGTCATTTATTATTGCAAGCTTTCTTTTGAATCAAATTCAACTGCAAGATTTCCAATTTAATTCATTTTGTTGACTTGCTTTGTGAACATCTAAATTTGCTTGTTAGCTGGTTTATTTCATTTTATTTTCTCTGTTTGCGAGGGAAAAAAAACTTTGAACTGAATTGTTTACATTCAATATCATGGACCATTGCCTTTTAAAAGACTCTTGATTGACAGGTCCAGGCAATTTCAAAGGAAGGTTAGTGTTGTTTCTTTGCCGTGGTCTTTCTAGGAAGTTCTTCAGAAAAAAGAGGCAGCCTCTTTTTAAAAAAAACTGTGGTTAGAAAGAACAGTTGCTCAAAAGGGAAGCACTGCAGAGTTAATGGACCCCTGTAGAGCTATATAAATAAACAACGGTAATCCTTCCTTTAACATGCCTGTACCTCGATGGCATGGTGGCACAGTGATTAGCACTGCTGCCTCATGGCGCCGAGAATCCAGTTCAATCCTAGCCCCGGGTCACTGTCCACGTGGAGTTTGCACATTCTTCCTCTGTCTGCATGGGTCTCACCCCCACAACTTAAGGATGCACAGGGTAGGTGGATTTGCCATGCTCCATTGCCCGTTAATTGGAAAAAACAGAATTGGACACTTTTTAAAACATTTAGAGTACCCAATTATTCTTTTTTTCCAATTAAGGGGCAATGTAGCATGGCCAATCCACCTAACGTGCACATCTTTTGGGTTGTGGGGGTGAAACCCACGCAGAAATGGGGAGAATGCATAAACTCCACACAGACAGTGACCCAGGATGGAATTCGAACCCGGGTTCTCAGTGCCGCAGTCCTAGTGCTAACCACTATGCCACAGTGCTGCCCATAAGAATTGGACACTTTAAATTTACAAAACAAATGCCTGGACCTATCAATCAAGTTTTTAAAAGGCAATGGTCCATGAAACTGAACGTAAATAATGCAGCTCAAAGCTTTTAGATTTCTAGGCATGCACTGAGGCTTGAAAAAGTTAAAGGGCAATGAAATTAACTGTGATTAAAGCACTTCAAAGGTTTCCACCATATTAAAGGAAAGACTTTTAACTTCATCTCACAGAATTTTGATCTTGACAAGTTGAAAAACAGTTTAAAGAGTTTAGGGCTACAGAGACTTTCACTTTCTTCTGAAATCTTTGATATTTACAAGCTGAAAGACAGTTTAAAGGTTTTAACGGCTACAGATGGGAAGACCAGCCAAACAACTCCCATCCCAGGTACGACCCCTGCCCTGAGTCCCTCCAGCCCAGCCTAAACCCCACCCACCCCACCTCCACTGAAAGATCCCCCTTCTGTACCCTAGAGGCAGGTGTGGGGAGGGTACTCACCAGTTTTCCACCCCCTTGGCGTGCAATGTGCCAGGTTGACACTGCCAAGGCATGGGGCCTGAAGTGTGGGACTGTGGGGTAGGAGGCTGGAAAAGCTGGAGGTGATGGTGAGCGGAGGCCCTGGAGCACATGTTGGGTGGCCTGTCTTGCCAGCCCAGATTCCATGCTTGGTTCATCCTGGCCATCCTCCATGTCACATTAGGCTTGGCATTCTTCCTCCTCCTCCAGCATGTCACCCCCACCCCCTCTGCTGCACAATGTTATGTTGGATGCACAAGCCATCAGAATGTTCGACACCCCCTAAGGATATATTGGAGCGCCCCATCAGAGCTGTCCAGGCATCAGAAGCGCATCTTTAGCACACCAATGCACCGCTCAATTAGGCTTCTGGCTGATGCATGGGCATTGTTATAACGGGTCTCTACATCGGTCAGGAGCCTCCGATGAGGTGTCTTTAGCCAAGATCTCAGCAGGTAACCCTTGTTGCCCAACAGCCAACCCCTCACCCAACGGAGCGCCTCGAAGGTGCCGGGAACCAACATGTGCGCCAGGATGTAAGAGTCATGGTGCTTCCTGGGTATCAGGTGCAGATTTGTAGCTGGTGGTCACATACTAACTGCACAGTCAGGGAGTGAACGCCCTTCCTATTGATGAAGTGCACCCGCTGTTGAGCTGGCACTTGTAGGGAGCCATGTGTCCCATTTATTACCCCCTGGACTTGGGGCATATCTGCTGCCCGGTATTCCTGGTGGACTTGGTCAAGATCGAAGTTGATATAGTCCGCTGCTCAGGCAAATAAGGCATCCATCACAGCCCAGATGCACCTGTATACGGATGTCTGTGGTATCCCAGACAGGTCTCCACTCAGCGGCTGGAAAGACCCAGAGACGTGAATGTACATAGCGACCGCCACCTTGACAGCCATTGGAAGCAGATGTCCTCCTCCAAACCTCTGCGGTGCCAGGTGTACCACCATCTAGCACTGGGGCGCACGGTCTCCCTGGATAACTGGAGTGTTTGGTGGCACACGCGATATGGCAGGTCTTTGAAGGACAGGTGCTGACGGCATAAACGTGGCCTGATGAGGTGTCTCCTTTGCACCTCCTCCTCGGTCTGTTGGACTGCTGGCTCTCCAGCATCACCAGCTGGGCCCTGTTCTACTGGGACAGGCTCCTCTTGTGAAAAACCCTCGCCAAGCAGGCCCTGTGCCTCCAGCCTCAGTGCGTTTGCAACAGCCAGGTGCACCAAAATTCATTTTCTGCAAGGGGGAAAAGAGAAGAGCAAGATGAGTTTCCCCTTGCCCTTCCAGATCCAACAGATTATGTCGTGATCCTGGGTTGCACTCCCAGCTCTGCCCTCCACATGCCTCCTCCCCAAACCCATCCCCACCTCTCAGCCACTACCCCCGATATGTTGCCTTCCATACTGCACCCCTGTCCCCAGCAGTAGGTAGCTGGGCACGCACCTCATATTTGGCTGGGCGCGCGATTCTCAGACAGATCGCGAATTACGTTTCTGCCATCAAGGACGGATAATTTCACCCCAGAACTGAGAGATTATGACCGGAATTCTCCGGCCATTACGGTTCCCAGCAGTGCGGGGTGATTACAATGGGAAATCCCATTGACAAGCAGTGGGAAGATAAAATCCTGCCGCCAGCGGCCAGCATGCCGACGAGAAACATACAGCTGGGGGTCTGGAGACCACCACTCTACAACTGTCAGTATTGGCTCAATGGGCTGCATGGGACACTATTTGGAAGAGATTTATACTTTCTACAAACGTAACTCATAAAGGAAATCTTGCCTCATGAATAGAGTGTTAATAAAGTCATTTAAATATCAAGAATAATTTTATTACTGTAATAACCTGAAACTATTAAATATTAAACTTTTATACAGGCAACATATCATTCTGATTCCCTACTATTCTCTTATCCTCCTTTTAATTTTATGCTTTGTTTTTCTAATTGGGTTGCTCCATTCCACCCTTTTAACCTTTGTTTCTTACAGTTTGAACTCCTCATCTAACTTCTATTCTTCCTCTCATTGCCCTTACTTTGGACATATTTTCACTGAGGTGTTTTCATTGGCCCAAAAATATTTTGATTGTTTGTTTTCCCCAGAAGGACGCCAGGTTTAGAAGTCTTGCATGATCAGATTTGTGAAACAGAAAACATGTCCAAACCTGCAAAATACTGCTAGATCCAACAGTCCGTTAGTATCCAGATGAGCAAACATGTCCTTGGGTGCTTAGAGGGTTAATACTGAAGAGCAAAACCTTTATCTTTAAATACTTGAGTGGTATTTACAATCCTTGATTATAATTTCTGCAGTTGCATACTGACTCTTGACAGTAAAAGGATATTTCTTTGGGGAGCTGAGGCTCAATATGTTCCATGCTGATGTGTGGGTGATAAATCCTCTTAACGCAAAAGCGTTACCATGGTAAAGAATTGTGCCTAATTTTATTGCTCTACACTCCTCATTAACCTCAACGATGCTGTGTATCCAACTACACTTTTGCCTACCATCTCTTTCCCTTTCCTTAATATGGCAATTTAGACCCACTTAAAGAAAGAGTCATTTTTATATACCAAACATGAACTGGACTGGAACATTTGATTACAATTCTAAAATAAATGTGCCGAAATAAACTATTTTATAATATCAAAAAATGAATGCACAGGTTTTGAATTTGGTTCCATCGTGGGAGATGAAAATGTTGTCACAGTCCCATAGGTTGTTCTTCCCTTTGAGTGTTGTCTGGTGGTGCTTTAGCCAGAGGGTCACCCCTCCTCAGGCGAGGGGCAATGTCGAGCAGACGGGGCCATCATGGATAACCTCAGCTGGTATGGGAATTGAAGCCACGCTGTTGGCAACGCTCTGTATCACAAACCAGCAGCCCAGCCAACTGAGCTAACTGACCCCCCCCTATGAGCACTTTAGAACAGAACATTGATAAAGTGATTTTAGATCATCTTTGGTACAGGTCATTGCAGCAGTCCTAAGGCACCATACCATAACCCCTGCTGGGAATGCATCACAGGTAATTAAACTCTGACTCGTGAGGAATACAATGTTTCATTTCCTGTCTTTGTAACATTACCAAAGGTTGAAGACAGAATTGGTTGATTTAATCAAAATAGTTGTGGACAGAATTGGTTTCCAAGTCTGAACGATTCTATACTTTGTGGGTGAGATTCCCCCCCCCCCCCCCCCCCCCCCCCCCCCCCCCCCCTGCCGGGTGGGAGAATAGCGGGAGGGCCTCCTGACATTTTTCATGCCCTCCCACTATTCTCCCCCCCCCCCATGCCCGAACCATGCCACGAAACGCCGCTCGCCGTTTTTAACGGCGAGCGGCAATTCTCCGAGGCCGAGCGGCCGGGCCTTCTCGCCCGTTTCAACACGGCAGCAAACACACCTGCTCGCTGCCGTCGTGAAACAGGCGCCAGATGCCCGTTTGGGGCATCTAGAGACCCGATTGGCACGGGAGCACCACAACTGTGCTCGGGAGGGGACAGGCCCGTGATCGGTGCCCACCGATCGTCGGGCCAGCGTCCAAAACAGACGCACTCTTTCCCCTCCGCTGCCCGGCAAGATCAAGCCGCCACGTCTTGCCGGGCGGCTGAGGAGAAAGACGCCAACTGCGCATGCGTGGCTGACGTCATTGGCCGTGTCTGCCGCCGTGACGCTTGACGTGCAGCCTTGACGACCGTCGTCAAGGCCGTGACGCACGGGGCCACGCTCCTAGCCCCGCCCGGGGGGGAGAATTGGCCCCGGAAGTGGCCGTGAAGGCTGCCGTGGGTCACGGCCTGTCCCACGGCAGCCTTTGCGATTCTCCGCATTTGCGGAGAATCTCGCCCTGTGCCTTTTGAGAGCCAAACAAGATATGTTGCTCTTCACTGGACAGGGATCTTGTTCACTATCATAGTATCACTTCACCTCATGGCACAATGCAAAATGTGACTGAGAGTATGGCAGGTTACATCCAAAGTAAAAATGCTTGCACTTCCCGAAGCTTTTTTTAAATGCTCAAACAGCCTTAGAAAAATTAAGTTGCTTTATTTTTTTTAAGTATTTTTGTTGGTTTTGTATTTATAACAAAGTGGCAAGGAATATCGCACTGTAATAAAGAGATATTTTCATAGTGGGTATATGGGAAAAAATTTTTAAAAATAGGAATATAAACAGGTATGTATACAAAGGTAACGTGTATACAGAGGCAGGGGCCCTAACTTTGGGCCTCCAGTGATCGGTTACCACAACCATGCTGTATTAACTTTATATATGTTGCCTCTTGGTATTAAAACATACTAGGGGTGTGTTTGGTGCTACCCAGGCATACCTTGGTGCTGTTGTTGTGATCGCACTCATGTGCTTCCATGCCCTTTGTCCCTCCCTTGGCTCCTCTGCCTTGCTTGCCCTGTATCCTGGTTGGTGTCCCCCCGCCTCCCCTTTTCCTGCCCCCACACCCCTCTTTTCTTTTCTGTTGCCTGTTTCTTTCCTGGCCCTCCCTCCTATCCCTCTCCCTTGTTGGTTGTTGGTCAAAAACAGGTCTTGGAACAGGCTGGTGAATTGCTTACACATGTGGTGGAAGCCTTCCTCCAATCCTCAAATGGACAATTTTATCCTTTCCAGTTTAAGGAATTCCACTGAGTCTGTGGCCTTCGGTGGCATTGTTCATCTCCAGCTGAGCAGGAGTCTCCGGCGAGCGATTAGGGAGGCAAAGGCTAGTGCATCTTCCCTTCTCCCCGCAAAGAGTTCTGGCTGTTCCGATGCCCCAAAGACTGCAACTAGTGAGCAGGGCTCCACCCTCACCCCAACAACCTTGGACTTGGCCTCCTCGTAAAAGGCGGTCCAGTACCAGAACATGTGGGTGTGGGTCGCTGGGCCTCCCTGGCACCATTCGGATTTGTTCAGCCATCTCCGGGAAGAACCCGCTCATGCATGTCCTGGCCAAGTGCTCCCTGTGTACTGCCTTTAGCTACGTTAGGTATTCAGAGCTGGTGATGTTCATCCAGACGCTCACCATGGGAGTGCTGTACAGTAGTTTCACCCACGAGGTGAATCCTGGCCCAAACCCAAACTGTTCCAGTACCTCCATGAGGTACCTCCATTCGACTCTGTCAAAGATCTTCTCTGCATCTAGAGATGATCTAGGGAGATGATCACTTCTGGTGTCTCCTCCTCAAGTGGTGTCATAATCACGTTCAGCAGGCATCTGATGTTTGCTGTTAATTATCCGTCCTTGAGAAAGCCCATTTAATCTTCCACGACTACCTCAGGCAGACAGGTCTCCAGCCGCTTAACCAGGGCCTTCGCCAGGACTTTGGCATCAGTGTTCTGGAGTGAGATGGGTCTGAATGACCTGCATTCTGTCGTGTCTTTTTTAGGGGTCAGTGATATCGAGGCCTATTCCAGCGTGGGTGACAGGGTCCCTCTCAATAGCGAGTCATTGAATATCTCCTGCAAGTGCAGGTCCAGTGCTGACGCAAATTTTTTATAGAAGCCACTGGGATCCATCCGGACCCGGTGCCTTCCCCGACTGCTTGGAGTTAATGCTTTCCCTGGCTTACCCCAGTTCTAGTGTGCTTCCAATCCCTGCTTCTTTTCCTCCCCCCACAGTTGTTATTCCAACCCATCGAAAAATCGCCTAATCTTCAAGTCCCCCTTTGGGGTTTCGGAGGTGTACAGCTCCTGAAAGAAGGTCGCAAAGACCTTATTGATCTTATCTGATGCTGTGAATAGTTTAGTGTTCCTGTCATTCACCTGTGCTATCTCCCTTCTGGCTGCCTGCTTTCTCAGCTGGTGGGACAGCAGGCGGCTAGCCTTGTCCCCGTGTTCGGAGAAAGTCCCCAGTGTCTGATGGAGTTGGTCCCCTGGTGGAGAGCAGGTTAAATTCCATTTGTAGCTTTTTCCTGTCTGCAGTAGTTCTACGGTCGCGCTCGCCAATCCACCTCCAGTATGGAGTCAATCAGCCGTTGCCTAGTGACCCTCGTCTTCCTGTCCCTGAGTGCTGTGTACGCTTTATTTCTACCCTTAACACCATATTCAGTGACTCCCAGAATGTAGGGTGTCAGACCTCCAAATTCTGGTTGCAGGTTACCTACCTGTCGATGGTTTGTGACATTCTCTCACAAAGCCTTGTCAGTGAGGATGGCTGAGTCCAGCCTCCATGGGAGAGAGGTCGGGGGGGGGGGGGGGGGGGGGGGGGGGGGGGGCCCGGTCCATCTCCAACCTCACATCCACGTACCATGGAGTGTGATTGGAGATTACTATTGTGGAGTATTCCGCCCCGATCACCTCTGCAAGCACCGATTTACTCACTAAAAAGAAGTTGAAACTGGAGTATACTATGTGGACTTGGGAGAAGAAGGAGAACTCCTTCTCCCTCGGAGGGCTTATACATTCACAAGCACCACTGGTGCCCCTTCCAGGATACCGCTGACCATTACATTCCAACCCCCCTCGGTCCCTCACCATATTCATCCCTGTGATGGTGTAATGGTCGTCCATTTACTGAACAGTATAGCGACCCTCCCCCCACTCCGCCTCCCTCATTCCGTAGCATACTTGGTAGGTCTGTTCTATTCAGACCTTCTATTCAGCTTTTTCTTACCCTCAGTCAATTCTTCTCCCTCAGGTGTGCCTCCTGGAAGAAGACTATGTCAGCCCTTTTCAGACGGGCAACGACTATAGATCCTTTCACTGGGTCGTTACGTTCCCTCACGTTTCATGCGAATAGTCTGTTTGGGGGTTTCTGTTCGCCCCCCCCCCCCCCCCCCCCCTCTCCTGTGGGGTCAGCTATACTTACCATTTGAATGTGCGCCTGCACACCAGGGTTTCCCTTTTGTTTGTGGGCCATCCAAGATGGCCACCATTGTCTTCTTTATTCTGACCGCCTCCATGTGCGACCTGTTGTAACCAGCCTTCTACCCTCCCCACCCCCCATCCCTCCCCCAAATCTACCCTTGCCATTCCCCGTACCCCTATTGCCTTACCCCCCTTTATCCTTCCACTCCCTCGCCCCGATTTGTTGGTTTGGTCCCCAGTTCTTCTCCAGGCACTCCATCCCTTTCGGAAGCTGCGCCACTGCCCTCCCCCTTCTCTTCCATGTACTTGCATGCACGCCTATGGGGTGGTTACCTGCCGGGAGCAGCTCCCACTGCCCTCCTCCTGTTTCGTTTTTCCCCCCCCCCCCATTCAACTTCTCGTTTTGATGTGCCTCTGCTGTCCCTCTCAAGTCATGCAAGTGTTCAGCCTAGAGATTGAAGACACATTGTTTTTTTCCCAAATATTTTATTCAGGTATTTGAAACTTTTTATAATAATAACAATAACAATGACATAAACATGCTACAATAAACATTTCCACCCCCATCACAATCTTCACACACCCCAACCATAAAACAACATCCCCCCCCCCCCCCCCCCCCCCCCCCATCTGCTGACATTTTCGATGAATAGCTGCCACCTCCGGGCGAACCCAACCATTGACCCTCTTAAGGCAAACTTTATCTTCTCAAGACTGAGAATCCCAGCCATGTCACTAACCCAGGTCTCTACATTCGGGGGCTTCGAGGCCCTCCACATTAACAAGATCCGTCTTCGGGCTACCAGGGAGGCAAAGGCCAGGACATCAGCCTCTTTCAGCCCCTGAACTCCCGGCTCTTCCGACACTCCAAAGATCGCTACCTCCGGACTCGGCACCACCCATGTTTTTAGCACCGTGGACATTGCCTTAGCAAAACCCTGTCAAAACCCTCCAAGCTTCGGGCATGCCCAAAACATGTGGACATGATTTGCTGGGCTTCCTGCGCACCTCGCACATCTATCCTCTACCCCAAAAACTTGCTCATCCGGGCCACTGTCATGTGTGCCCGGTGGACTACCTTAAATTGTATCAGGCTAAGCCGGGCACATGAGGAGGTATTAACCCTGCTTAGAGCATCCGCCCATAGACCCGCCTCTACCTCTCCTCCTAGCTCATCCTCCCACTTGCCCTTAAGCACCTCCACCGGGATTTCCTCTGCCTCCAAAAGCTCCTGGTAAATATCCGATACCTTCCCCTTTCCCACCCAGGTACTGGAGACTACTCTATCCTGTATCCCCCGTGGCAGCAGCAGCGGAAAGGCTGGAACCTGCTTTCTCAGGCAGTCTCGCACCTGCAAATACCTAAACCCGTTCCCTGCTGGCGATTCAAATTTATCCTCCAAAGCTTTCAAGCAGGGAAAGCTCCCATCTATAAATAGATCCCCCATCCTCCTAATTCCTGCTCTTTGCCATCTCCGGAACCCACCATCCAGCCTACCCGGTACAAACCGATGATTATTGTAAATCGAGGTCAAATCTGATGATCCCTCCACTCTCTTATATCTCCTCCACTGCCCCCAGATTCTCAGGGGTGCCATCACCACCGGACTTGTGTAGTATCGGGCCGGCGAGAACTGAAGAGGTACCGTTATCGGTGCTCCCAAACTTGTGTCTTTGCATGACGCCGCCTCCATCCGCTCCCACACCGACCTCTCCCCCATACCCACTTCCTAATCATGGCTATATTAGCCGCCCAGTAGTAATTGCAGAAGTTTGACTGCGCTCCAGCAACCCTTTCTTCACTTGCGGGGTTTTACCCGCCCACACAATGTCAAAAATATCCTTATTCACCCGCTTGAAAAAAGCCTTTGGGATGAAGATGGGGAGGCAATGAAAGACAAACAGAAATCTGGGGAGGACCGTCATTTTCATGGTCTGTACCCTCCCCGCCAGTGATAGCGGGAGCATGTCCCATCTCTTAAAATCCCCTTCCATTTATTCTACCAGTCGGGATAGGTTTAACTTGTGCACTGCCTCCCATTCCCGGGCCACCGGGATTCCCAGATACCAAAAGCTCTTTCCTACCACTCTAAGCGGTAGCTCTCCCAGTCTCTTCTCCTGCCCTCTTGCCTGGATTGCGAACATCTCACTTTTCCCTATGTTCAATTTATACCCCGAAAAATTGCCAAATTCACCCAAGATTCACAGACTTTTGGACCTTTTCCCCCGATTTTCTACCGGACTTGAACTGTAAAAATGAAGACAGAGGCAATTGTGCACTGAATTCCCACATCGGTGCATGGAGAGAAGGACTACTATAAATGCTCATAAAGGCAGAAACAGAAAGATAGAGGAGGCTTGGGCTGAAGCTGCAGTGGGACACAGCATGACAGAGGACCGGACCTCTGGTTTGTCGACCCAGTGGTCAACGGAGCAGCTGATGCAAGTTATTCAGGAAGGCTTTGCTAAACAGAATCCCGATAAGAGTCGATTGAGCGGCTGGAACTTAGATTGGACGCCCAAGATCGGGCAATCCAGAAGGTGGAGAAGGCGCTGGCTGAGCAGGAGGAACATCAAACTGTGCTGGAGTTGGAGGTGAGGATGCTGAGAGACCAGCGGAAGAAGCTCCTGGAGAAGGTGGAGGACCTAGAGAATAGGTCCCGCCGGCAGAACTTGAGAATCGTTGGGCACCCAGAGGGGTCCGAAGGGGCGGACGCTGGGGCATAAATCACAGGTATGTTTGAGAATCTGCTGTGGGATGGAGCATTCTCCCGACCCTTGGAAGTGGACAGGGCTCACAGAGCACTCGCGAGGAAGCCGCGAACGGGAGGCCCCCAGGGGCTGGTTTAGCTCACTCAGCTAAATCGCTGGCTTTTAAAGCAGACCAAGCAGGCCAGCAGCACGGTTCGATTCCCGTACCAGCCTCCCCGGACAGGCGCCGGAATGTGGCGACTAGGGGCTTTTCACAGTAACTTCATTGAAGCCTACTCGTGACAATAGGCGATTTTCATTTCATTTTCATTTCATTTCAATGGTGGTGAGATTCCATAGGTACTTGGATAAGGACCGCATTCTACAGTGGGCCAAACAGACACGGAGCTGTAAGTGGGACAATTGTATCCTGCGGGTCTACCAAGACCAGAGTGTGGAGGTGGCCAGGGGATGAGCAGGCTTCAACCAGATTAGGTCGATCCTTTTTAAGAAAAATGTGAAGTTTGGACTGTTGTAACCAGCCCGTCTCTGGGTCACATACGAGAAACATAATTTTTATTTCGAGTCGCCTGAGGACGGGCTGGACTTTGTGAAAAGGAAAGGACTGGTGGTAGATTGAGAACTTTTGAACTTTGCTGCAACGTTCATGTTTTTTTCTTTTGGTTTCTCTGTTCTTTAAAAAAAAAGTTTCTCGTTTTTCGTTTTGTGGGAGCATTTTGTAATGCTTTCTGTATTGATTTGGGACCAGTGACAGAGCTGAGTGAGTTAAGGTTTTCATTTGCACTGTTGGGGGATGGAGGTGTGCTTGTTTAGATTTTGATGTGTTTCTGTCGGGCAGTTGTGTGGGAATTATTTGATGTTGGAGTATGTTTGTATGAGCGGGGGGGGGGGGGGGGGGAAAGAGTGGGGAGGGGACAATAGGTGGGAGACTATCCGGCACCAGCGATGTGGGCCACCAAACTAGCTGGGCAGGCTAGCTCACGAAAGCGCAGTGGGGATGTGCATATGTTCGGTTTATTAAAGGGGTTGGGTTACAGAGTGTTGTTACTGGGGGGGGGGGATGTTCTGCTGACGAGGGAGGGACTTGGGCCAAGGGACAGAGAGGACATTGGGGGCGGAGGCTGCCTGGGGGCTGGCCTGTGGAGGTGCGGAGAATGGGCTGCAGGTGGGCCCAAAAAAGGGCATGGCTGATCGGCAAGGGGGGGGGGGGCAATGAGCCCCCCAACTAGGCTGATCACCTGGAATGTTCAAGGGTTAAATGGGCCGGTCAAGAGGGCACGTGTGTTAGCGCATCTTAGGGGACTGAAGGCGGACGTGGTAATGTTGCAGGAGACGCACCTTAGAGTAACTGACCAGATTAGATTGAGGAAAGGCTGGGTCAGTCAGGTCTTTCATTCGGGACTGGATTCAAAGACTAGAGTGGTCGCGATCCTGATCAATAAGCGGATGGTGTTTGAGGCGGGTAGAATAGTTTCGGATGTGGTAGGTTGCTACATTATGGTTAGTGGGAAGCTAGAGGGGGTGCAGGTAAATGTGAATGCGCCAAATTGGGATGATGTGGAGTTTATAAAGATGATGCTGGGGAAGATACCGGACCTGGACCCGCACAGGTTGGTCATGGGAGGGGACTTCAACACAGTTATTGACCCTGGCTTGGACCGATCAAGCTTGAAAACGGGCCGGGTGCCAGCAATGGCAAAGGAACTAAAAGGGTTCATGGAGCAGATGGGGGATGGATCCATGGAGATTTGGGCAGCCGTGGGGGAAGGAATTCTCCTTCTACTCACACGTGCATAAAGTGTACTCCCTGATCGATTTCTTCATTTTGAGCAGGGCCTTACTGGCAGGGGTGGTAGACACGGGGTACTCGGCGATCAGAATCTCAGACCATGCTCCGCACTGGGTTGACCTGCAGGTTAGTAAAGACAGTAACCAGCGCCCGCACTGGAGGTTAGATGTGGGACTTTTGGCTGACGAAGGGGTGTGCGAGCGGCTGAGGAAATGTATTCAGAACTACCTGCAGGTCAACGACACGGGGGAAATTTCAGCAGCGATGGTCTGGGAAGCACTGAAGGCAGTGGTCAGAGGGGAGCTGATCTCGATATGGGCCCATAGGGAGAAGGTGGACAGGGCAAAGACAGACCGACTGGTAAAGGAGATATTACAGATCGATAGGAGGTATGTGGAGACACCAGAGGCAGGGCTTTTAAGGGAATGGCGGAGACTGCAGGCGGAGTTCGGCTTGTTAACCACAGGGAGGGCAGTGGAGCAGCTGAGAAAGGCGAGGGGGGTAATCTATGAGTATGGAGAGAAGGCCATCAGAATGCTTGCACAGCAGCTTAGAAAGAGGGAGGCAGCCAGGGAGATAGGGAAAGTAAATGACTTAGATGGGAACCTGGTTGGAGATTCAGCAGGGGCGAAAAAGGCGTTTAGGGATTTCTACAGTAGGCTGTATAGGTCAGAACCCCCTAAGGGCCGGAGGGGATGAGGCACTTCTTGCGGGGGCTGAATTTCCCAAAGGTAGACGGGGAGCTGGTAGAAGGGCTGGGGGCCACAATCGGGTTGGAAGAGATAGTGGAGGGTCTGAAGGCCATGCAGGCGGGTAAAGCCCCGGGGCCAGACGGGTATCCAATGGAGTTTTATAAAAAATTCTCTGGGATATTGGGGCCGGTGTTGTTGAGGATGTTCAATGAGGCAAGGGAAAGAGGGGTGCTGCCCCCGACGATGTCACAGGCCATGATTTTGCTGATTCTGAAGCGGGACAAGAACCCGGAGCTGTGTGGGTCCTCCAGGCCGATATCCCTGTTGAATGTGGATGCCAAACTGCTGGCCAAACTTTTATCCTCCAGGATTGTGGATTGTGTTCCGGGTGTTATTGGGGAGGACCAGATGGGGTTTGTTAAGGGTAGGCAGTTGGTGGCCACTATAAGAAGGTTGTTAAATGTGATCATGATGCCCCCGGAAGGTAGGGAGGTGGAGGTAGTGATCGCAATGGATGCAGAAAAGGCTTTTGATTGGGTAGAATGGGATTACCTGTGGGAGGTACTGGAACTGTTCGGATTTGGGCGGGGCTTTATTTACTGGGTCAGGTTGCTGTATCAGGCTCCTGTGGCAAGTGTACAGATGAATAGGACAATATCGGACTATTTTAGACTGCACCGGGGGCGAGAGGGATGTCCCCTCTCCCCACTGTTGTTCGCACTTGCTATAGAGCCATTGGCAATTGCTCTGAAAGCCACAAGGGGCTGGAAGGGGCTGGTCCGGGGTGGGGTGGAGCATAGAGTCTCGCTCTATGCCGACGACCTGCTTCTGTATGTATCGGACCCATTAGAGGGGATGGAAGAAATCATGAGGATTCTAGGGGAATTTGGCCGGTTTTCGGGGTATAAGCTAAATATGGGGAAAAGTGAGATGTTTGCGATCGAGGCGAGGGGACAGGAGAGGCGATTGGGGGAGCTGCCGTTTAGATTAGTAGGGGGAAGCTTTAGGTAACTAGGCATTCAAGTGGCGCGGGAATGGGACCGGCTGCATAAATTAAATCTGGCCCGATTAGTAGACCAAATGAGGGTCGATTTTCAGAGATAGGATGTGCTCCCGTTGTCATTAGCTGGGTGGGTACATACGGTGAAGATGACGGTCCTCCTGAGATTCCTGTTCGTGTTTCAATGTCTCCTCATCTTTATTCCGCGGTCCTTTTTTAAACGGGTCCACAAAGTGATCTCTGACTTTGTTTGGGCAGGCAAGACCTCACCGGTAAGGAAGGTATTGCTTGAGCGGAGTCGGGGAGAGGGCAGGCTGGCGCTGCCAAATTTTAGTAACTACTACTGGGCGGCGAATATAGCCATGATCAGGAAGTGGGTGGTGTGGGAGAGGTCGGCATAGGAGCCTATGGAGGCGGCTTCATGCAAGGGCACCAGTTTTGGGGGCGTTGGTAACTGCGCCTCTGCCATTCCTGCACGGCACGGTACTCCACCAGCCTCGTGGTGGTGGCGGCCCTGAGAGTCTGGGGGCAATTGAGGAGACATGTGGGATCCGAGGGAGCATTGGTGTGGTCCCCAATCTGTAGTAATTACCGGTTTGCCCCGGGAAGTATAGATGGAGGGTTCCGGATATGGTGGAGAGCACGGATTGAGAGGATGGGGGATATGTTTATAGAGGGGAGCTTTCCGAGTATGAGGACGCTGGAGGAGAAGTTTGGGTTGGCGAGGGGAAACAAATTCAGGTATCTGCAGGTGCGGGACTTCCTATGTAAACAGGTGTCAACCTTCCCGCTCGTACCGCTAAGGGGGATTCAGGACAGGGTAGTTTCCAGAGGGTGGGTAGGAGAAGGGAGTGTCTCGGACATTTACAAGGAACTTATGGGGTCAGAGGAAACGCAGACCGAGGAGCTGGGAGGAGAGATAGAGCATGGTCTATGGGCGGACGCGTTGAGTAGAGTCAATGCGTCCGCAACATGTGCCAGGCTCAGCCTGATACAATTTAAGGTCGTTCATTGGGCTCACATGACAGTGGCCCGGATGAGCAGATTCTTTGTGGTGAAGACAGGTGTGCGGGAGGACCAGCGAATTCCGCCGGGTAGCTGTCAGGCCCCAGAGCCTTGCCCGACTGCATCCCTCCAGCCCCTCGATTATTTCTTCAATCTCAATTGAGGCTCCCAGCCATTCCACCAGATCCTCATCTACCCTCAGAAACCTCAACTGATCCAAAAACTGCCTCATCCCCTCCATCCCAGCCGGGAGTTCTGACTTATATAACTTACTATAAAGTCCTTACACTATAAAGTCCTCATTCACCCCCACTGGGTCCAGGACAGTATTCCCGCCTCTACTCTTTACTTTACCTATCTCCCTGGCCGCCTCCCTTTTCCTGAGCTGGAGAGCTAACATTCTGTTTGCCTTTTCCCCGTACTCATAAATCGCCCCCCTTGCCTTCCTCAACTGTTCCACCGCTTTCCCTGTAGTCAACAGCCCAAACTCCGCCTGTCACCTACGCCGCTCCCTCAGGAGCCCCGAGTCCAGGGCCTCCGAGTATCTCCTGTCCACCTAGAGTATCTCCTCAACTAACCTACCCATCTCGGCCAGTCCCGCCTTTTCTCTGTGGGCCCGTATCGAGATTAATTCCCCTCTGACCACTGCCTTTAAAAGCTTCCCAAACCGTCACTGCAGAGACCTCTCCAGTATCATTTGTTTCCAGGTAGTTCTGGATGGACTTGTTAACCCGCCCACAGTCCGCCTCGTCCGCTAGCAACCCCACATCCAGTCTCCACAGCGGGCGTTGTCCTCTCTCTACACTAACCCGTAGATCCACCCAATGTGGGCATGATCCGACACTACGATTGCCGAGTACTCAGTATCCACCACCTCTGGTATTAGCGCCCTGCTCGGAATAAAAAAGTCGATGCAAGACTATACCTTGTGGACATGAGAGAAAAAAAGGAAAACTCCTTCGTCCTCGGCCGTGCAAAACTTCATGGGTCTACTCCCCCCATCTGTTCCAGAAACACCTTCAATTCCTTTGCCGCAGCCGGCTGCCTCCCCGTCCTGAATTTTGACTGGTCCAATTCCGCATCAATGACTGTATTGAAGTCCCCTCCCATGATCAGGTTATGTGACTATAAGCCTGGTATCTTACCTAAAACCTGCCTCATAAATTCCATATCGTCCCAATTCGGAGCATATATGTTCACAAGTACCACCCGCATCCCCTTCCAGTTTCCCGTTCACCATTATGTACCTACCCCACTTGTCTGACACGATACTACCTGCCTCGGATGCCACTCATTTGCTGATCAAGATCGCTATCCCCCTAGTCTTTGAGTCCAGTCCTGAGTGGAATACTTGGCTAACCCACCCCTTTCTCAATCTCATCTGGTCTGTAACCTTTAGGTGCGTCTCTTGTAACATTGCCACGTCTGCCTTCAGCACCCACAAATGTGCAAACACGCGAGCCCTGTGGACCGGCCCATTCAGCCCTCAAACGTACCATGTAATTCCCCCCCCCCTCCCCGCCGCCTAGCCATCACCCCTTTTAGGCCAGCCTCTAGCTCGCGCCCTCCGCCTCCTCTAGCACTCCCCCCGGGCATTCGCCGTTCCTGACCTCCCATTTGTCCCCTAGTAACAGTTCCTCCCCTGTCAGCAAAGCAGCCCCACCCCCTCTCCCTCCCCCCCCTCGCAACAACACTAGCAACCCAACCCCCCAAGTCAAGCTCCAGCTTAACACCTGCTCGCACCCCCCACTGTGCTTCCGTGAGTCAGCTGACCCATGCTGACTTGATAGCGCCCGCCCCTGGCACCAAGCAGTCTGTCTCCCCATTGTTCTCTCCCCTCTTCCCCCACTTGGTCAAACATATTAAAAGCATCACATTCCCCATTAAACAAACATCAGAAAAAACAGTGAAGAAACAGCCACTTTAGAATAAAAAACACGCAAAAACAGAAACAGCTCCAAAGAACCCCCCCCCCCTCTAACCAGCTCCCTGCAAGACAAAGTTACCTTTAGCCATCCAAACAGCCCCTTATTACACATAACACTACTCATACTTATACAGCCCAGCACAACAAATCGCACCACACAGTACTCTCAAGGCTCATGTCTTTTAGTTCGCCTCCAGCCTCTTCGTTAATGAAAGTCCATACTTTGTAGTACTTCGAAGTAGAACTCCCGTTCCTCATGTGTGACCCACAGATGGGCTGGGTGCAACATCCCGAACTTCACCCCCTTCTTAAAGAGGGTCATTTTGCCCGATTGAACCCAGCTTGCCTCTTGGCCAAATCCACGCTCAGGTCCTGATAAATGCGCAGCTCACAATTCTCCCACTTGCTGCTCCATTCCTTCTTGGCCCACCGCTGAACGTGTTCTTTGTCCAGGAATCGGTGAAAGCATACCACCATTGACCTCAGCGACTCGTTCGCTCGGGGCTTCTTCGCGAGGGCTCTGTGCGCTTTATCCACTTCCAGGGACCGAGGAAACACCTCAGCCCCCATCAACTTCTCCAACATGTCTGTCACATAAGTCTTCGCCTCCATCCCTCACTGCCTTCAGGGAGGCCGGCAATTCTAACATCTTGCCTCCTGGACCTGTTCTCCAGGTCCTTCAGTTTCCCCTGCATTCCTTTCTGGTGGTCATCTCCACCTTGGTCTCCAGCACGGTTATATATTCCTTGTGCTCGGACACCTTTTTCTTCACCTCCTGGATCGCTCTTTCGTGGTCTCTTGATTCTGCACAACTTGATCAATCAAAGCCTTAATCGGGTCCAGCGTGTCCTTCTTCAGCTTGGCAAAGCAATCTTCGAAAAACTTCACCAGCTGCTCCGTCGACCACTACTGCTCCATCTCCCCACAGCCCTTGCTCTCGGCATGCTTTCCCGCGTTACCGGCTCTGCTTGCGTTTTCCTTATAGGACTTTGTCTTCTCACACGGCCACTTCTCCACACACCGGAAGGGGATTTCTCCTCACTGTCTCATTCTTCACCAATTTATCCCAGAAAATCTGGAAAAACTGGGGGAAAAAGGTCGAAAAGTCCGTCACAGGCAGGAGCTATCAAATGTGCGATCTACTCCTGCATGGCCGCCACCGGAATGAAGACACATTGTTAACAATCCATCGGCGAGATTCTCCGCAAAACGGAAAGGTGCCGTGGGACAGGCCGTGACCCACGGCAGCCTTCACGCCCACTTCCGGGGCCGATTCTCCCCCCCGGGCGGGGCTAGGAGCGCAGCCCCGTACATCACGGCGGCGCAGCCTTGACGACGGTTGTCAAGGCCGCACGTCAAGCGTCATGCCAGCTGACGCGGCCGATGACGTTGGCCACGCATGCGCAGGTTGGACAACGCCAACCCGCGCATGCGCAGTTGGTGTCTTTCCCCTCAGCCGCCCCGCAAGACGTGGCGGCTTGATCTTGCGGGGCGGCGGAGGGAAAAGAGTGCGCCTGTTACGGATGCATGGCCCACTTGGCACGGCCGAGGTACTGCCATGCCAATCAGGCCCCCAGATGCCCCAAACGGGCATCTGCCGCCTGTTTCACGACGGCAGTGAGCAGGTGTGTTTGCTGCCGTGTTGAAACGGGTGTGAAGGCCCGGCCGCTCGGCCCATCGGCCTCGGAGAATCACCGCTCGCCGTAAAAAACGGCGAGCAGCGATTCGTGGCGTGGGTCGGGCGTGGGGGGGGGGGGGGGAGAATAGCTGGAGGGCGTGAAAAATGTCGGGAGGCCCTCCCGCTATTCTCCCACCCGGCGTGGGGGGCGGAGAATCGCGCCCCATATATATCTATTTATCTTCCCAGCCCATTTTTCTGGGTGAACTTGTCTGTCCTCTGGCGTGTTAAAATAATGCTCCTTATTGGCCCCAATGTCCTGATGGATGTGGATTATATGTCCCTCCCATCCTCAGGATCACGTTCTTCTTTCTCAGTTAAGAATTCGGTCCTTGTCCTGATATTTATGGGGTTTAGCGATAATCGCCTGTGGGGGTTCTCTGTCTTTGGGCCTTTGCCGGGTGCAAGTGCCTCCCACCAACTTTCCAAGCATCTGCGCGACATACTCTGTCGGGTTTCCGCCCTCTGTGCCCTCAGGTAGTCCTACGACCCTTAGGTTCTGGTGGCGAGACCTGTTCTCCTAATCTTCCACCTTCCCCTCAAGCGTATGGGCAGCACGGTAGCATGGTGGTTAGCATAAATGCTTCACAGCTCCAGGGTCTCAGGTTCGATTCCCGGCTGGGTCACTGTCTGTGCGGAGTCTGCACGTCCTCCCTGTGTGTGCGTGGGTTTCCTCCGGGTGCTTCGGTTTCCTCCCACAGTCCAAAGATGTGCGGGTTAGGTGGATTGGCCATGATAAATTTCCCGTAGTGTAAAAAGTAAGGTTAAGAGAGGGAGGGGGGGGGGGGGGTTGGGTTGGGTTACGGGTATAACGTGGGTTTGAGTAGGGTGATCATTGCTCGGCACAACATTGAGGGCCAAAGGGCCTGTTCTGTGCTGTACTGTTCTATGTTCTCTATGTCGTCACCAACGTTGCAACTTCTGCCTCAAGCGAGGCTATACGATCGCCCTGGTCTGTGGCGGCCTCTCCAGTTCCCGCACTGTCATCTCCTGGCTCACCAGTCTCCGCTCCATTTGTTCAAGTGCCTTTCTGAAGGGGGCCAGCGCAATTTCTATGGCTGACATGAGGTCTTCTTTGATGGAATCCCTGTGCTTTTAGTGTACATGTGTACACTGTGGGGTGGGTAGGTCAACAGAGAACCTGCTCTGCAAGTTGCTTTACTTTTGAAAATATTCCGTGTTATCTCGCCCAGTGCACTTTGCAGCTGATTATAAAGGTTGAGGAGATTGAACAAATTAAACCTGCAAAGTGGCATAAAAGTCATAATCCCTTTAGTTACAGGAACTAATTCACCATGTGTTGTAATTCTACAAACATAAATAAGCTTTTTCTTTTAAATACAAAAGTATTTTTTATGTACATGTAGAACCATTGCAAAGAGAAGTAGTCACAATTGGTAACTCCATATTTTCTATTTTGTTTCTATTCTGTACTCCATCTGCTGTGCAGTCATGAATCATGCAGTAATCCAGTCAGAATAATAGCACGTGGAATATACTTCAGCCCCAACTGCTAAAGAATACTGCCCCCTGTCTGCAGTGACAGTGCATTACTCACATTCTAAATCTTCAAATCCAAAAGTGATTGGAAACAATTTTGAACCTACGTTCGCCACCAAGAAACAACCAGAATCAGGTGCAATTCGTGGTCCTGACCAATTTTCCTCCTTTAACCAACACCTTCAGACACATAGGGCAGGATTTAACTGACCCGTTAGCCGCTGCTACAAATCTCCTCATGGCCGCAAAATATTGTGAGAGGCCAGAAACGGAATTTACGCTGGTGAGATGTTCCCAAGCCTTCCACGATGATGTTATCAGATTCACACCAGGAGAGACGCAAACCTGATTTGCATCAATTAGAACATAGAACATAGAACATTACAGCGCAGTACGGGCCCTTCGGCCCTCGATGTTGCGCCGACCCGTGAAACCATCTGAAGCCTATTTGACCTACACTATTCCATTTTCATCCATTTGTCTATCCAGTGACCACTTAAATGCCCTTAAAGTTGGCGAGTCTACTACTGTTGCAGGCAGGGCATTCCACACCCCTACTACCCTCTGAGTAAAGAACCTGCCTCTGATATCTGTCCTATATCTACCACCCCTCAATTTAAAGCTATGTCCCCTCGTGTTGGTCATCACCATCCGAGGAAAGAGACTCTCACTGTCCACCCTATCTAACCCTCTGACTATCTTTTATGTCTCTATTAAGTCACCTCTCAGCCTTCTCCTCTCTAACGAAAACAACCTCAAGTCCCTGAGCCTTTCCTCGTAAGTTCTTCCCTCCATACCAGGCACCATCCAGTAAACCATACCAGTAAATCTCCTCTGAACCCTTTCCAAAGCTTCCACATCCTTCCTATAATGTGGTGACCAGAACTGCACGCAGTACTCCAGGAGCGGCCGCACCAGAGTTATGTACAGCTGCAGCATGACCTTGTGGCTCCGAAACTCAATCTCCCTACTGATAAAGGCTAGCACACCATATGCCTTCTTAACAGCCCTATTAACCTGGGTGGCAACTTTCAGGGATTTATATACCTGGATGCCGAGATCTCTCTGTTCATCTACACTACCAAGAATCTTGCCATTAGCCCAGTACTCTGCATCCCTGTTACTCCTTCCAAAGTGAACCACCTCACACTTTTCCGCATTAAACTCCATCTGCCACCTCTCAGCCCAGCTCTGCAGCTTATCTATGTCCCTCTGTATCCTATAACATCCTTCAGCACTATCCACAACTCCACCGACCTTTGTGTCATCTGCAAATTTACTAACCCATCCTTCTACACCCTCTTCCAGGTCATTTATAAAAATGACAAACAGCAGTGGCCCCAAAACAGATCCTTGCGATACACCACTAGTAACTGAACTCCAGGATGAACATTTGCCATCAACCACCACCCTCTGTCTTCTTTCAGCTAGCCAATTACTGATCCAAACCGCTAAATCACCTTCAATCCCATACTTCCTTATTTTCTGCAATAGTCTACCGTGGGGAACCTTATCAAACGCCTTACTGAAATCCATATACACCACATCAACCGGTTTACCCTCATTCACCTGTTTGGTCACCTTCTCAAAAAACTCAATAAGGTTTGTGAGGCATGACCTACCCTTCACAAAACCGTGTTGACTATCGCTAATCAACTTGTTCTTTTCAAGATGATTATAAACCCTATCTCTTATAACCTTTTCCAACATTTTACTCACAACCGAAGTAAGGCTCACAGGTTATAATTACCAGGGTTGTCTCTACTCCCCTTCTTGAACAAGGGGACAATATTTGCTATCCTCCAGTCTTCCGGCACTATTCCTGTTGACAAAGACGACATAAAGATCAAGGACAAAGGCTCTGCAATCTCCTCCCTGGCTTCCCAGAGAATCCTAGGATAAATCCCATCTGGCCCAGGGGACTTATCTATTTTTACATTTCCCAAAATTGCTAACACCTCCTCCTTGTGAACCTCAATTCCATCTAGCCTGGTCGACTGAACCTGAGTATTCTCCTTGACAACATTGTCTTTCTCCAGTGTAAACACTGACAAAAAATATCCATTTAATGCTTCCCCTATCTCCTCCGATTCCACACACAACTTTCCACTACTATCCTTGATTGGCCCTAATCTTACTCTAGTCATTCTTTTGTTCCTGATATACCTATAGAAAGCCTTAGTGTTTTCCTTGATCCTATCCACCAACGACTTTTCATGTCCTCTCCTCGCTCTTCTTAACTCTCCCTTTAGGTCCTTCCTGGCTAACTTGTAACTCTCAAGTGCCCTAACTGAGCCTTCATGTCTCATCCTAACATAAGCCTTCTTCTTCCTCTTGACAAGTGCTTCAACTTCCTTAGTAAACCACGGTTCCCTTGCTCGACAACTTCCTCCCTGCCTGACAGGTACATACTTATCAAGGACACGCAGTAGCTGTTCCTTGAAAAAGCTTTAATTTTACTAATTTTAATGCATTATAATGTTCTGAGCGAGGTTAAAGTTGAATCTTTAGTCAAATCGGACTTTAAAGTCCGATAGAACCAGCTCGGAGGTGGGGTGGGGGGGCACTGCGGTGGGGGTGGTTTCAAGGCTGTCAGGTGGGGGGAATTGGTTGAGGGCCTCCGGACGGGGCCACGGCTGGTGTGTGTAGCCCTGACACCTGCTGCCTGTGTCATTCAAACATTTTTAGAGCACGGTCTCAGTCTGCTGCCTGTGTTGTCAGTAAAGTTGAGTGAGTGCTGGAGTTGGTCAGCTGTTAGTGGCATGGGGGTATGTGGCGCCTGTGGGTGCGGGGCTCAAGAGGTGGGGGGAAGGTTTAATGAGACTGAAGGAGGTGGACTTAAGGGGCTAGCTGGATGAGATCCCCAAAAGACCGCCTTACATGAGAGATGGGTATTTTTACAAAATAATTACTCCAGCTTTTCATTTTCTTAACACAAGCTCAGCTCCGCAGATAGGGATACCTCATTGCTCAGTGGAGAATTGATTGATGCCAGAAAAGGCCTCAAGTTTGATTATTTCTTTCATGCTGTTTACAATCGTCGAAAAGATTTATGGAAGCCCGACAGCGATGAGATCTCAGGATGATGCAACCAGAGCAAGAAGGGTTCCTGTTAGCCTTGCCAATCCCTGAGGCAGAATGTAATTGTGCCATGTAACATTCCCGAAACTCATTCCCGTCAAACTCATTGGCTCTCATGAGTTAACCCTTAACAATGTCAGTTGCCACATTCTCAAAGTGAAGGAGAATGTGCTTTTCACAGCACAATCAATGGACATGAAACGTAGATGAAGTCCGAACGAAAGGCTTTAATTAGCAAGAAGTGAACCCGGCAGCAGACGTACAGAAGAATGGCTGGCTGCCGGGGAACCGCGGGTTCTTATACTCCACCTCGTAGGCGGAGCTACCTTCCTCTTAGCCAATCGGGCTGAGAGGCACTCTGCACCAATGGCAGCTCACACTCCCAGGTACCGTCAGTGGCGGACTGGCCAGGGTGTCAGATGCCCGATGGCAAGTGGGCCCCTGATGAAGTGGGCCCCCTATATCAAATAAAAATGCAATAAAGAAACAAACACAGACAACTGTTTTAGTAATAAAAGGAATAAGGAAAAAAAAGAGAACAGGACACAAATAAGCAGTGCATGAAAAGGAACGAAGCAGGGGAGGTAGTGGAAGGATGTGGAATAGGGGGGCCCGGGTCTGGCATAATTAAGGAAATTCCATGTTTTCAGCAAGAGTTTGTGAATTTAAAGATAAAGTTACAATTCGTGATTTGAGATGGTCGGTAACTTCAAAGGATATCAAGCAGTAGTCTTGGTTTAGCCGGTACATCGGTCCGGGGCCCGGAGAGCCAAGAAGAGGCCCATGAATCTCTGAAGGGCCCTTAAAAATTATAATTAATTAGATAAATAAATCTCCAACTTCTTTCCTGAGATTTGTATTATAACTTAATAAAATATAATTGTTTTTAAAAAGAGCAATACCAAATAAAAATGCAATAAAGAAACAAACAAATAATCACTCAGTGTATGAAGGAAGGAAGCAGTGTTAAACGGATGTGAAAAGGAGTGGAGGGGGGGGGAGGCTGGTTCACCCAGGTCGGACATAGTTGGAAATCCACGTTTTCAGCAAGAGTGTGTGAATTTAAAGATAAAGTTACAGTTCGTGATTTGAGATGGTCGGCAACTTGAAAGGATATCAAGCAGTACATAGGGTCATGAGGTCACCGAAAAGGAGAAGCGGTACCTTTGACCGTGAATCATGAGGTCAAAGATATTGATGTGATAAGCCATGATCGGTAAACTCAAAGGGTTGCGACTTGTAACACTACACTGGTATCAAACTGGACATGTTAAATTTGGTCGTGGGACCATTCTTAATGTCTTACTATAGTCGGACTAAACTTCTAAGTTTCAAAAGTTGTCTCAGTTGCTTGCTGGTGTGCACACTGGACAGTGGATTGTCTCCTCTTCTGAAGCTGCATAGGCCACAGTAGTATTGACTAATGAACATAGCCTACTGAAGTGTAAGTAAGTTATTTTATATTTTTTATCAAGTAGGGGTTTATCTGGCGTTCCTTCAAGTTATTCTTGCAATCATCAATATTAATTTTTCCCAATGTGGGCTATTTTTAATTAAGTTTTTATTTCAGGAATATTACCCCTACCAGCATGGAAAAGAAAAAGCATAAATCTGGGTCACTAAAACGCAATGAACAAAAAGAAGCAGAAAGGAAGGAGTCAGCCAAGCAATGCAGGCCTATTACAGAGTTTATAATACCACAAGCACAATCCACATCAATATCCAGTTCTGCAACAAATAATCAAGAAGCAATGACATGCGAGTTACAAGGACAGAGAAGAGCTACTTTGAATGTAGAGACAAATACAAGTGCATCCATTACTAATCAACCCAGGCCCAATATTTTTTCTGGCTTCCTTGTTCCGGTATCTGTACTGCCTGTAGTTGCAACACCTGAACACATAGCTTCAACTAGTGACAGGGAATCAGATATTCCTTCAAGCATAAATGACTTGGTTTCTGAAGCACGTCCTGTAAATGAACCTACGCAAGAAAATGAAAGATCAATTACTGGAATCTTCCAATGTCCATCACGAGCAAAGCTAAAACAGTTTTTTGCTGAACATCCACTTCAGCCACTTGATGATCTGCCATTTGATGCTCGTTTGTATGAGAGGAAAATTATGAATGACTCAGTCCCAAGAAAATGGCTAACATATAACAAAGAAAATAGATGCTTATATTGTTCATACTGCTTAGCCTTTGAGTTTCCCAACACTTGTAATCCATCACCCTTTGTACGTGGCTTTAGTGACTACAGGCGTATTAGCCAGAGCTTGACTTTACATAAATCGACAACAACACATGTCAGAAATGCTCAGCAATATATCAGTGTGGCTAATGATGGCATCTTAGAAATCTTTTTTGCAGCATCACTAATTAAAAGGAAAGAAGACGTATTGAAGCAGAGAAGTATTGACATGAGGATTATAGACATCATAAAGATGTTAGGCAAGCAAGCACTTCCTTTTCGAGGTCACAGAAATGAATCGGCCTACACTCTAGATAATCAGGTTCTGAATCATGGCAATTTTTTAGCTACAGTGCAGTTGATGGCAAAATATGACCCCATTATGGCAGCTCACGTTTCTGCAGTGCAAAACAAGCCTAAACAAAGAATAAAATGATTAAAGCAACAAGGAAAGGCTCAAAGTAAAGTCCGTGGTGGACTTGTTACATACCTGAGTAAAACAACTATAAACATGTTAATCAAAATTATGAGGAATATGATACAAGAAAGAATTAGTCATGAAGTTTCTCAAGCAAAATATTATTCTATTCAGGTTGATTCAACACAAGATAATTCATCCATCGATCAGTTTAGCATTATTATTCAGTATGTGCTTAAAGGTATTATCTGTGAGCGACTATTTTCAGTTGTGCCAAGTAATGATGGTACAGGACAGGGACTTTTTGATCTATTGATTGAAACATTACAGCATCTTAAAATTGACCCCCCAAAATGTTTATCTGATAGCACAGATGGCGCTGCAAGCTACCATGGCCAGTATAATGGTTTACAAAGTAAAATTGCTGATGTGGCTGATCAACATGTTCATATATTGTGCTTTGCCCATGTCTTGAATTTGGTGATAACTGAAACAACAAAATGTTGTGTGCCTGCAGTTTCTTTTTTCAATTTGCTCCAGAATATAGCAACTTTTGTGAAAGCATCATACAGGAGAATGGCTGTGTGGATAGAAGTTGTTGGAAAACATCTCGGACAAGAAAAAATGAAACGATTAAAGCTAATTGGTGAGACCAGATGGTCAGGAAAATCCAATGCAGCAACAACTATATTTGGACGTTTTGATGATGCCGCAGCCAGTACTTTCGTAAATCTATTGACATGCTTATCAATGATACAAGATTCAGAAAAGTTTGATGCAAAAACAAAACATGAAGCAAATGTTTTACTTCAAAGTCTTCTAAAGTTTGAAACCATATTGACAGCATTTACTTGTATATATTTGAAACTACAACCCTGTTATCAAGTTATCTACAGACAAGTGGTTTAGATATGTTTACTGCATGGAGTTTGGTAGATTCAGCTACAACAAAGTTGAAGGAACAGACAAGAACATTTGATAATGTTCAGAGCAAGGCTTTGGAATTTGTAAATAAATGTAATGACAGGATTTCACAGATGAATATGGATGAAAATCAAACATTGGAAATTGATGCGTTGGAAACAGCATTGCCAGTTAAGAGGCAGAGGAAGAAGAAAAGAATGGCAGATGAGCTTATTGATGATGAAAGAAATTCTTCAGATTCTCTAGCTGATTTTCGAGTAAATGTGTTTAACCTAATAATGGATCGCATTGTCCAGTCACTAGAATCACGCTTTGTACATCACAAACAGTTGTATAAAGATTTGTCCTGCTTGGACCCAGCAAAGTTTAAAACTATTGCAGAGAAGGGCCTTGAAGATGAAGCATTGGAAGGTATTATTAAGCTGTTTCCACAAATTAGCAAAGATCAAGTAATATTGGAATTGTTTTCTTTTGCATCAAACTTTGACGTATTAAAGCTATTGCTTAATGATGGTGAGAATATGGATTCCAGTTGCAACAATTGTAAAATTTGCAGCACTTGCCCATCGTGTGTACTAAAAATTCTGGCATCCAACAGACTTCATGACAAGGCATATGATAACCTTTATGAACTTTATAAAGTCATCTGCACACTATCAGTTACTCAAGTCCAATGTGAGAGGACATTTTCAAAGCTAAAGATCATAAAGACAAGGTTAAGAAATTCGCTGTCTGAGGGGAATTTGGAATCATACATGTTGCTATCCATTGAAAAGGAATTGTTAGATGAATTGGACGCAGAAGCAATTATTGGCAGATTTGCACAATCATCTAGCGAACACAAACGATTGCTCTTAATATAGTGGACTGCATGCAATGCTTTATTGTGCTTTTGAACTATCTGTTAATGTGTAAATTGTGCAGTAAACTATTTAAAAATATCAACCAATTACTTAAAATTTAAAAAAATAAATAAAAAATTCAATTATAACATTCTGTATTTACATTTGGTATCTACTGCCAGTAATATGTACAGTACATGTACACTGTAATTACTAAGAAATACACATTTTTTCCACAAACATTTTAATTGTACCCATTTTTCCATATGTATTTTTTGAAAATGTTATTTATTCGTTATGAAAATTAAATGATAGCATTGTAGTTGTGGGTGGGCCCCCTTTGTCTCCTGGCAACCAATATTTTTAGACCCAGTCCGCCACTGGGTACCGTAATACCCCTAGTCATACTACCACACACAGTAACTTAATTGCAGTGTTAATGTAAGCTTACTTGAGACACAAATAAAGATTATTATAACTCATGGCTCATGGTTTTCTGCATTGCAGGAATTCTATGATTCAAGGATAAATGCTTGGGTGCATGGGATCACGAGGGAGTCTGTCTCGCATAAATACCGGACCCCAGCGTCTGCCGTTGAGGATCCATTAGCCCTCAAGGTGGATAGAACCATTCAGTTGACCCTGGCTATGAGGGATGGTAGACTATTGAAACCTCCTGTCAGAATCCCCTGTGATGTAGAGATTAAGGGAGGGAACAATCATACGGGAGGCCAGAGGCGACTCTGAAGGCATACTGGAGATGGAATGGCATCTGAGATGTGAGTAAGTGGTAGCCGCCAGATAAGGTGTAGGACTGGCTGATACCAGGACCGGGATGACAATGGATGAGGGGAAGTACTGAAGTTAAGCAGCTGCAACACCAACCTGACTGTCTCTCTCTGGGTAATGTTGAGGAAAATCACACTTAGCTGCAGGTCTTTCACATTTACTTTCCTGTGTATACAAACAAAATACCTGTTGTCCAGTGGGACTATGTGGAAGGATGTTGCTTCAGACTTGAGTCATCTCCGTTTGCCCGGAAAAGTCTTTGCTATATTTGGCACCCTCCTCAAAGTTCTCCTCATCTGATTGTGGCAGTTTGTGTTAGGTAATGGTAGCCACCTTACCTAAGTGATTGGTTTCTCTTAATATAACAACTGCAGTATTCAACATGTGTTGAGACAATGCTGTTCAGCAATTTGACTTTGGGGTAATGGTTAAACCTGCATCTGCCCTCACCTGTTACCTCTGATTGATATGGAGTGGTACCTTCTGGAATGTGCAATCAGTAACAGGAACCCTTGTGTCGTTTGTAGGGGTTTTAGTCAAGTATATAAATTTTAGTGGCACATATAGGCAGTGATACAACAATATTGTCATATTGCCAATTAACGTTGTCAGACTGCAAAAGTGACATGATGTTTAACATTAAAATTCTGTTACCAAGACAACAATGTGCTTTTAAATTAATACAGGGATTATAGGCCATATTAAAATGTCTCTTCAGATGTAGTTTGAGAATGGAGCTTTCACAATAGAGTGTGACGTTTAATAAATGAATCATCCGGTATAAAGTGGATGTTGTTAGTTAAATGTCAGAAGTAGTTCATTCACCGTGACATTATTCCTATATGATTAAAATAAAGTTAAAAATAATAAAAGCTTATTTTCTGCTCACCCTGCATTCTGCCTTTTCTCTCCACCTGTTTTCCATTTTAGTTAATGTTACTTTTTACTCTTTTTATATTTAAAAGCTAGGTTGAGTCTCTCTAAACTGTTTACTCATCAGATCCATAAAACTAAAAAGAAAGAGGAAATGTTTCCTTCCTTCAACCTCAGCTGGCTTTGAAGGCAGAATGCGTGATGAAAAACCTGTAGGTTAACTGAGTAATGCCCAGTGCCCGGCAACGTGTTTCACACAGGTCTTATCTCAATACATATAACCAGATCTTGACAACTACATTGTGTGAGTCTGCAAGTGAGGCTAACTTGATAGCCATCAAGTGTCAAATTTATGAGTTACCATTTCCCTGGTGAATGGAGATCTTTATCATATCTGCCATCCACTATGACCTTCTCGGTACAGTTGAGTGTTTTGCATGTAGAATGTTCTGCATCTTAACTGTGCCAATAATGCAGGAATATGCTATACCATCAGGGTAAAAAAAAAACATGTGATTCACTTACTGGTGGAAAAGGAACTTACATTGACATAGTACTTTTCGTCACAAGCCATGGAGTCATTATGGCACAAAAGGAGGCCATTCAGCCCATTGAGCCCAAGCTGGTTTACTGCAGAGCAATCCAATCAGTCCCATTCCTCTGCTCCATCCTCTTGGACCTGAAAGTTTATTTCCTTAAAGAGCCCATCCAGTTCCCTTTTCAAATCATTAATCAACTCTTTTGTAAATCTATGCTGACTCTGCCCAACCCTGCTACTGTTTTACAAGTGCTCTTCTGTTAAATCTTTTACAATGGACTCAAGCATTTTCACCACTATCGACATCAGGCTGACTGGTGTATAATTTATTGTTTTCTCTCCACCTTTTTTAAATAGTGGAGTTACATTAGCTACTCTCCAGTCTGTCGGAACTGTTGCAGTCAATAGAATCTTGGAAGATGATAACCCACTATTCTAGGGTCACTTCCTTAAGTATTCTGGAATGTAGATTATTCTGGTCCTGGGGATTTATTGGTCTTCAATCCCATCAATTTTCCCAACACCATTTCTCTACTAATACCGATTTCCTTCAATTCCTCCCTCTCACTAAACACCATCATCCCCATCATTTCTGGTATATTATTTTGTCCTCCTAAAGATGGAACCAAACTGTGACCCCTGTTTGATTCAGGCCCTTGATTTCTCTTCCTATCACTTCTCTTAAACCCTTTTCTGTCTTTTGTTCTTGTCCGTGTTTCCCCCTACTCTGACTTCTTGCATAGGTTCCCATCCCCCTGCCATGTAGTTTAAATCCTCCACAAACAATCTACCAAATACTAGGACATCAGACCCAATCCTGTCCAGGTGTAACCTGTCCAGTTTGTACTGGTTCCACCTCCCTCAGATCCGGTCCCAATGTCCCAGGAATCTGAAACTCTTCCCTTTCGCACATCTCTACCTATCTAACCAGTCATAATCTTGTACACCTCCATCAAATCTCCTCTCAGTCTCCTTTGTTCTAAGGAGAACAATCACAGCCTCTCCAACTTAACCTTACAGCTAAAATCCCTCATCCCTGGAACCACTCTGGTAAATCTACTCTGCAACTTCTCAATGACCTTCACATCCCAAAGAGAATTTCAGCCTAGAAAGTAATCTTTTGAAATGTGATCACTGTTGTAAAGTTGGGAAATGCGATGACAGTCAGCTGGCATACGGTAAGCTCCCACAAACACCAATGAGATATATAATCACACAAACTGTCTTAATGATATTGGTTCAAGGATAAATATTGGTTATACCACCAGGAGAACACCCTGCTCCTCCTCAATGAAAAATGAAAATTGCTTATTGTCACGAGTAGGCTTCAATGAAGTTACTGTGAAAAGCCCCTAGTCGCCACATTCCGTCACCTGTTCGGGGAGGCTGTTACGGGAATCGAACCGTGCTGCTGGCCTGCCTTGGTCTGCTTTCAAAGCCAGTGATTTAGCCCAGTGTGCTAAACAGCCCCTAGTGCCATGAGACCTTTTACACAACCTGAGAGGACAAGTCCATTTTACAGCTCCTCTAAAAGACAGTATCCACAATACTTCAGCATTCCCTCAGTTCTGCATTGAAGTGCCAGCTAAGATTATATGCTCAAGCCCCTGGAGAGAGGTTTGATCACAGAGCATTTCAGTCTCACAAGACACGAGGCATGAGGGAAGGTAGTCACTGACTACCATTGATCCAAAGCTGACATCAGAAGCTTCCTCATCCACTCTCCATAAATGGCCATGGGAAAATAATGGTAGGATGGATACCCAAAATATTAAAGCATTCTAAAAAATAAACAGTAGATTTGCTAACCTTCACTGCCATAGATCTTTCCTGTCTTACTAGCTGTGGCTTACCTTCTGTTTTATTTCTGAGCTTCCATTCTTCTCCTTGTTCATCTCAACTGCATTGACTTTTGTTCCCTCAATGTAGCTTTTCTGCTCTCTGTGCAAATGTGACTTTTCTCCTCCTTTATGGCTCATTTGTTCTGTGCCCCAATGCCCATATCCCACTAACACCACTCCATGTGGACAGCACCCGAGGAATCAGGCAGTTCATAGAATCCTTACAGTGCAAAAGGGGGTCATTCCGCCCATCTACTTTTGGTACATGTTAAAATTGTTCCTTTTAAATTGATGTTTTTACAACATCACACGTGAAGGGCTGAGGAATGGGACTAGCTGGTTAGCCCTTTTGGGAGCCGGTGCGGACATGATGGGCCGAATGGCCTCATTTTGTGCTGTAAATAACAACTGAAACGATTTTGAATGCAACTCCTACCCTCTCAGACTATAGTTACACTGACTACAACTTGCATTTGTAAATGGTTATATCGATAATCAACAAACATGCATACTAACCTTTCTTTGTGTGTTCATTTTTAGTGTTCCATCTCTCAAGCAAAGTGACAACCGTGGTGCCAGAAAGCTGCCTGCTGATCTTTCTGGGTTTGGGCCTTGGTGGTATTGTCCTTGCAGCTGCCAAGAAACCAGAGTACCAGCTGGACCCAGATACATTCTTTCTATTTCTTCTGCCGCCCATTGTGCTAGACTCGGGGTACTTCATGCCCAGCAGACTCTTCTTTGACAACTTTGGTGCAATTCTGATGTATGCAGTAATCGGCACCCTTTGGAATTCATTTACAACTGGAACAGCGCTTTGGGCTGTCAAACTAGCTGGCCTCATGGGTAAGTTGCAGTCTATCATGACTCTTGCTCTGTTTACTGTAATGATATGTATATATGTAGATAACTAAAGGGTTAATTATAACATCTAACTATAATACTACCACTAGAGGGCACCACTAGATCCCACTATAAGAATCAGCTCCCAGAGGATCTTGGTCTCTTTCCACCCAGGAGTGACTAGACAGCATTAGCGTATGAGAGATAGATCACAGCATAGTTAGCACACGTCGTTTTGAATTAGTTAATACATTAATTTTTAATTACTTGATTGCTAGTGATAGTTCGACAGAGTGCCAAACTCAATTATAATTAATTGTTACTTAATAAATTAGTTTGCTTTAAGTTGAAGACTTGTGGGGTGAAATTCTCCCCTACCCAGCGGGGCGGGAGTCCCGGTGTAGCGGAATTCTCCGCACCTTTAGGGGCTAAGCCCTCACATTGAGGGGCTAGGCCCGCGCTGGAACGGTTGGCACCACACCGACTGGCGCCAAAACCGGCAACAGCAGCCTTTGACGCCCGCCGCCGGGGCTGGCCGAAAGGCCTTCGCCGGTTCGCGTATGCGCCGGTGACTCAGCTGCCGCTGATGTCACCACCGGCGCATGCGCGCTGGGGGATTCTCTTCTGCCTTCGCCATGGTGGAGGCCGTGGCGGCGGCAGAAGAAAAAGAGTGCCCCCACGGCACTGGCCCGCTCGCCGATCGTTGGGCCCCGATTGCGGGCCTGGCCACCGTGGGGCCACCCCCCGGGGTCCGATCACCCCGCGCACCCCCCCCCCCCCCCCAGGACCCCGGGGGCCCGCCCGCACCGTCGAATCTGCCAGCACAGAGGTGGTTCAAACCACGGCGGCGGGAGAGGCCTCTCAGTGGCGGGACTTCGGCCCATCCGGGCCAGAGAATAACGGCAGCACAGAAACCCATAGCCTCCCGCCGGCCCCCGTCTTCTCCGAGGCAGGCGCCGGGATTGGCAGCACACTGACTTTTTGCAGGTGGGTGAATTCTGGACATGGCGGGGGTAGGATTTTCGGCGGCCCCGAGCAACTCTCCGACCCTGCTGGGTGTCGGAGAATTTCGCCCGTGGTTCTTCAGGATCACACCATCAGGCCTTCTGGACATTTAGCAACTAGTAACGATATATATTACTGAACCCAGTAATATAACATTGACCATTATGGATCAATTCACACTGGTAGATCTGCACTGTATAAAAAGGGCAATGTTAGAGCCTTAAACAGTAAATGGACTAATAGTTCCAAAAGTTTGCATCTTTCCAGAACAGGCTGTTGGGATCTTTTCTTTCATCAACTTTATAAAGTTGAGTCCATCATTTTGCCTGTTCTCTTATCAGAATTGTGCAAATAAAGTTTATGGAATGGATTTATGCATGCTCCTTTACTCCAGTAATTGTCACTGTTTCTTATTGAATTGAGCTTGGTATCTGATCATGTGTCAGTCAGACGGGTTTGAGCCGGAGCACTGAGGAAAGAGCTCTATTAACAGATGCTGAACTGTGCTGCAGTTAGTGTTAGTCTGCTTCATTCAATTCTTGATAATAGAGAACCCTGAAACAGGTAGAAAAGGAATTTAGCAAGTTGCCTTTTGGCAGTCCTTTGTCTCATTTTGTCATGCATAATTCCACACTCTTACTCTCCTCGGGGTGACTTTTAATTCTTGGCAATTGTGTGAAATAGGCAATATCACACATTATATATCTTTCACCATTTTGTTTTTCATTTACTCCTCCAGACTCCAGTGGTCTGGCAAATCTACCTTCCACATGCATGTCCCTAAACCTCACCACCCCCTCCCTCCCTCTTCCACGTTTTGTAGGTAGTGTCCACTCCCACCGAAATGAATCCATGGTAGCCACAAATTGGTGCAGACACGGACATCCTCCTCAACCTGAAATGGTGTCTGAATTTGTTCCAGACTTTCAATGATGCTACCACCACCAGGCTCGTCGAGAACCTGGCCAGAGAGCACTGGAGAGGGGCAGCAACCAGCACCTGCAAGGCCGTCCCTACACATGATGCTTCCTCCATCTACATCCACTACACCCCTGGATCCCCAAGCCAAACCCACACCCTTTCCATGTTCGCTGCCCGGTAATAATACACAACGTTTGGCAGTGCCAGACCTCCCGAGTGCCATCCCCCCCTGCAAGACGGTTCTACGAATCCTAGGATTCTTCAACGACCACACAAAGCCGATTTCAGTTTATCCACCTTGGTGAAGAACAATTTGGGTGAAAAATCGGGAGAGACCGAAACACAAAAAGGAATCTCGAAGGACATTGATTTTTAGCGACTGCACTCTCCCCACCAGGGAGAGCGGGAGTGAGTCCCACCTTCTCAGGTCCCCTTTCACCTCTTCCACCAAACTAGCCAGGTTCAATTTCTGGAGCCGGGCCCAGTCGTGGGCCATCTGGATCCTCAAGTACCTTCACTTAGTTTGGGACAACTTGAATGACAGTGCTGTCAGCTCCGTCTCCCCACCACAGGGATTAACTGGGAGGACTTCACTCCTACTCAGATTTAGCTTGTATGCTGAGAAGTTTCACATTATCATTGAAGATGAAAATGACCTCTGCAGGGAAACTGCACCCAAAGGGGCATAGGGGATATATAGAGCTGTAGACTTGTGGTTCTGCTTCTCCTGCTAAGATCATTGCAAACCTTGCTAAAACAATCGTTAAGCCTCGACTGGAGTATTGTGTCCAACTCTGGGCACCACACTTTAGAAGGGATGTGAAGGGTGCAGAAAAGATTTATGATAACGGTTCCAGTGCTGAGAAGGTCAATTATATGGATAGATTGAAGACGCTGGAGTTGTTCTCCTCTGAAAAGGTTGAAGAGAGATTTGACAGTGAGAAGTCGAGACAGAACAGCTAGACATGATTTACGTTGGTGGATGGATCGAAAATCAGAGGACACAGATTTAAGCTGATTGGCAAAACAACCAAAGACACATGAGGATGTACTTTTTTCAACATTGAATAGTTAGGATGTTCAGCCTGAAATGGTGGAGGCAGACACAATTATGGCTTTAAAAAGGGAGTCGGATACACACTTGAAGGGGAAAAAACAACTTTACAGAGCTTACAGAAGAGGGTAGGGGGAATGGGGCTAGCTAAATTGCTCTTGCAGAGAGCTGGCACCTGCACTGTAGTCTGAATGGTCTACTTTTTTGCTGTGGCACCAATGAGTACAGCCCACCGACTGTGACTGCAGGATTGCAAAATCACCCTTTGTATTGAGGACTCATTCCTCTATTTTTTAATATAAATGCTTTTTATTAGGTTTTTGAACATGGTATATTTACAGTTTTGTACACAGATTAAAATGTATATATAAAGAAGAAAAAAACTGGTAGGATATTGTACACTGGCTCAAAAACAGCGACTCTGTACAGTTAACAATATTACGTTTAACAAATGAGTAGGCACCTGTTTTTGGGGGGGAGGGGGGGAAACTGGGGAGGTGCATATACATTTGGGTGCCGGAGAAACAATTACATTAGTTATAAGAACATAAGAACTAGGAGCAGGAGTAGGCCATCTGGCCCCTCGAGCCTGCTCCGCCATTCAATGAGATCATGGCTGATCTTTTGTGGACTCAGCTCCACTTTCCGGCCCGAACACCATAACCCTTAATCCCTTTATTCTTCAAAAAACTATCTATCTTTACCTTAAAAACATTTAATGAAGGAGCCTCAACTGCTTCACTGGGCAAGGAATTCCATAGATTCACAACCCTTTGGGTGAAGAAGTTCCTCCTAAACTCAGTCCTAAATCTACTACCCCTTATTTTGAGGCTATGCCCCCTAGTTCTGCTTTCACCCGCCAGTGGAAACAACCTGCCCACATCTATCCTATCTATTTCCTTCATAATTTTAAATGTTTCTATAAGATCTCCCCATCATCCTTCTAAATTCCAAAGAGTACAGTCCCAGTCTACTCAACCTCTCCTCGTAATCCAACCCCTTCAGCTCTGGGATTAACCTAGTGAATCTCCTCTGCACACCCTCCAGTGCCAGTACGTCCTTTCTCAAGTAAGGAGACCAAAACTGAACACAATACTCCAGGTGTGGCCTCACTAACACCTTATACAATTGCAGCATAACCTCCCTAGTCTTAAACTCCATCCCTCTAGCAATGAAGGACAAAATTCCATTTGCCTCCTTAATCACCTGTTGCACCTGTAAACCAACTTTCTGTGACTCATGCACTAGCACACACAGGTCTCTCTGCACAGCAGCATGCTTTAATATTTTATCGTTTAAATAATAATTCCGTTTGCTGTTATTCCTACCAAAATGGATAACCTCACATTTGTCAACATTGTATTCCATCTACCAGACCCTAGCCCATTCATTTAACCTATCCAAATCCCTCTGCAGACTTCCAGTATCCTCTGCACTTTACCACTCATCTTAGTGTCATCTGCAAACTTGGACACATTACCCTTGGTCCCCAACTCCAAATCATCTATGTAAATTGTGAACAATTGTGGGCCCAACACGGATCCTTGAGGGACACCACTAGCTACTGATTGCCAACCAGAGAAACACCCATTAATCCCACTCTTTGCTTTCTATTAATTAACCAATCCTCTATCCATGCTACTACTTTACCCTTAATGCCATACATCTTTATCTTATGCAGCAACCTTTTGTGTGGCACCTTGTCAAAGGCTTTCTGGAAATCCAGATATACCACATCCATTGGCTCCCCGTTATCTACTGCACTGGTAATGTCCTCAAACAATTCCACTAAATTAGTTAGGCACGACCTGCCCTTTATGAACCCATGCTGCATCTGCCCAATGGGACAATTTCTATCCAGATGCCTCTCTATTTCTTCCTTGATGATAGATTCCAGCATCTTCCCTACTACCGAAGTTAAGCTCACTGGCCTATAATTTCTTGCTCTCTGCCTGTCTCCTTTTTTAAACAATGGTGTCACGTTTGCTAATTTCCAATCAACCGGGACCACCCCAGGGTCTAGTGAATTTTGGTAAATCATCACTAGTGCATCTGCAATTTCCCTAGCCATCTCTTTTAGCACTCTGGGATGCATTCCATCAGGGCCAGGAGATTTGTCTACCTTTAGCCCCATTAGCTTGCCCATCACTACCTCCTTAGTGATAACAATCCTCTCAAGGTCCTCACCTGTCATAGCCTCATTTCTATCAGTCACTGGCATGTGAAGACCAACCCAAAAAACCTGTTCAGTTCCTCAGCCATTTCCTCATCTCCCATTATTAAAACTCCCTTCTCATCCTCTAAAGGGCCAATATTTACTTAGCCACTCTTTTTTGTTTTATATATTTGTAAAAAATTTTACTGTCTGTTTTTATATTCTGAGCAAGTTTACTCTCATACTCTATCTTACTCTTCTTTATAGCTTTTTTAGTAGCTTTCTGTTGCCCCCTAAAGATTTCCCAGTCCTCTAGTCTCCCACCAATCTTTGCCACTTTGTATGCTTTTTCCTTCAATTTTAATACTCTCCCTTATTTCCTTAGATACCCATGGTCGATTTTCCCTCTTTCTACCGTCCTTCCTTTTTGTTGGTATAAACCTTTGCTGAGCACTGTGGAAAAATCGCTTGGAAAGTTCTCCACTGTTCCTCAACTGTTCCACCATAAAGTCTTTGCTCCCAGTCTACCTTAGCTAGTTCTTCTCTCATCTCATTGTAATCTCCTTTGTTTAAACACAAAGCACTAGTATTTGATTTTACTTTCTCACCCTCCATCTGTATTTTAAATTCCACTATATTGTGATCGCTCCTTCCGAGAGGATCCCTAACTATGAGATCATGAATCAATCCTGTCTCATTACACAGGACAAGATCTAGGACCGCTTGTTCCCTCGTAGGTTCCATTACATACTGTTCTAGGAAACTATCGCGGATACATTCTATAAACTCCTCCTCAAGGTTGCCTTGACCGACCTGGTTAAACCAATCGACATGTAGATTAAAATCCCCCATGATAACTGCTGTACCATTTCTACATGCATCAGTTATTTCTTTGTTTATTGCCTGCCCCACCATAACGTTACTATTTGGTGGCCGATAGATTACTCCTATCAGTGACTTTTTTGGCTTACTATTCCTGATTTCCACCCAAATGGATTCAACCTTATCCTCCATAGCACCGATGTCATCCCTTACTATTGCCCGGATGTCATCCTTAAAAAACAGAGCTACACCACATCCCTTACCATCCACTCTGTCCTTCCGAATACTTTGATACCCTCGGATATTTAACTCCCAGTCGTGACCATCCTTTAACCATGTTTCAGTAATGGCCACTAAATCAAAGTCATTCACGATGATTTGCGCCATCAACTCATTTACTTTATTCCGAATACTACGAGCATTCAGGTAAAGTACACTTATGTTGGTTTTTATACCTCTGTTTTGAATCTTAACATCTGCAGTTGTATTCCTTTTAGTATTACTGGGCCTATTCACTGAGCTTCCCTCAGTCACTGTGCCTTGTACTGTCGCCCTTTTTGATTTTGACTATGTCTTCTCTGCCTTGCACTTTCCCCCTTACTTCCTTTTGTTTTTGTCCCTGTTTTACTATCTTCCCACTTCCTGCATCAGTTCCCATCCCCCTGCCACATTAGTTTAAACCCTCCCCAACAGCTCTAGCAAACACCCCCGTAGGACATCGGTTCCAGTCCTGCCCAGGTGCAGACCGTCTGGTTTGTACTGGTCCCACCTCCCCCAGAACCGGTCCCAATGCCCCAGGAATTTGAATCCCTCCCTCTTGCACCATCTCTCGAGCCATGTATTCATCCTATCTATCCTGACATTCCTACTCTGACTAGCTTGTGGCAGTTGTAGCAATCCTGAGATTACTACCTTTGAGGTCCTACTCTTTAGTTTAACTCCTAACTCTCTGAATTCAGCTTGTAGGACCTCATCCCGTTTTGTACCTATATCGTTGGTGCCTATGTGCACCATGACAGCTGGCTGTTCACCATCCCCCTCCCCGAATGTCCTGCAGCCGCTCCGAGACATCCTTTTTTTTTTAAAATACTTTTTATTGAAGAAATTTTTCAGAGTACAAACATTTTAACCCCCCCTACATTTGAATTATATCAAAACAAAGTCAAACCCCCCTACTTAACAAAGAATCCGCCACCCTCCTACCCGCGCGCCCCCGCCCCCCCCCGCCTCTCCCCCCCCCCCCCCCCCCCCCCCCCCAGAATGTCCTGCAGCCGCTCCGAGACATCCTTGACCCTTGCACCAGGGAGGCAACATACCATCCTGGAGTCTCGATTGCGTCCACAGAACCGCCTGTCTATTCCCCTTACGATCGAGTCCCCTATCACTATAGCCCTGCCATTTTTCTTCCTGCCCTGCTGCGCAGCAGAGCCAGCCATGGTGCCATGAACCTTGCTGCTGCCTTCCCCTGGTGAGCCATCTCCCCCAACAGTATCCAAAGCGGTATATCTGTTTTGCAGGGAGATGACCGCAGGGGACACCTGCACTGCCTTCCTACTCTTGCTCTGTCTTTTGGTCACCCATTTTCTATCTCCCTCAGTAACTTTCACCTGCGGTGTGACCAACTCGCTAAACGTGCTATCCACGACCTCCTCAGCATCGCGGATGCTCCAAAGTGAGTCCATCCGCAGCTCCAGAGCCGTCAAGCGGTCTAACACGAGCTGCAACTGAACACACTTCTTGCACGTGAAGGTGCCAGTGACAGTGGACGTGTCCCTGAGCTCCCACTTCGCACACGAGGAGCATGACATGGGTCTGGGATCTCCTGCCATGTCTTAAACCTTAGGTAAACTTATACAACGACAATTTCAAAATAAAAATAAATAAATTAGACAATGAAAAGAAAAACTACTTACCAGTCACTTACCAGGGTTAAAAAACACCTCCTCCCCACCCAGCTTCGAATTCCCAAACTCACTCTTGGTTGTGCCTCACTCTGGCTGTGTCTTCTTTGGCTCATTGGGAGAACTCACCCAGGGTCTCAGATGCTCTCTGGTTCTCTCCCTGCAGATTAAAAGTTACAGACCAAAGAAAGAGAGAGAACAAAACAGTAGAGAAAAAGCACCTTCTCCCACTCTGCACCAAATTACCTCACTGCACCAAATTACCAAGTTGCAATTCCCACTCTGGATGTGCCTCACTCCGGCTGTGTCTTCTCGACTTGCGCAAAGCAATGTCCAACACAGAGAGAGCAATACAAGAATGGATCTGGTGTTGGTGTTGTTACTTGCTTCTCCAGGACGGTTTTCGCTGCCGTTGTTGTTGCGCGTTCACCTCGCTTCGGCCGTTCATCCCGTCTTTCGTCTGTATTGTCCTTGCTCTCTGTTACTGTATTTGCCGAGTTTGTTGTCGTTTCCCGTGCTCTCCTTCCGGCTATCATTTTTGCTTCCCCTCCCCCCCTCTAGTTCCCCTCTATTGTTCCCTGTCTCCTCCTTCTTCCCTCTTCCCCCCACCCCCTTCTGCCACCCCTTCCCCCCTCCGCTTCTCTTGTGGTTCGCCTTTCTTTTCTCATTCATCTTCTTTAACTTCCTCCTGCAATCCTTTTACCTGTTTCAGTATGAAATCACCAAATGGGCTTAAAATATAGCAGTTGGTAGAGAAAACAATTATTTCAAAGCAATTATAAAATGTAACCAGGCAATATTTTGCGAATTGTATAAATTAATTTAAGTGCCTGCAGGTGGGGCATGCATTAGATAATGACCTTTGCACAATTGACGCTGATGGTGGCTTGGAGAGTAGGGAAGCAACTATACTTTGTGAATAAGTCCAAAACTGTGTAAAGATTGACTTCTAGTCACCTCCTTCACCAACTTCCCCGAGGCATTTAATGATATTGCCATCGCTGAATCCCGCACTATCAACATCCTGGGGTAACCCAATAAGCTGAACTGGAGCAGAACTGAACTGGACTTAGCCATATAAATACTGTGACTACAAGAGTAGGCCAGAGGCTAGAAATCAGCTTCAGGAACATTCAAGAAGCTTGATACAAACCAGGACAAAGCAACCAGCTTGATTGGCACTCCTTACACAAACATTCACTCCCTCCACCACCGACCAACAGTGGCAGCAATATGTACAGGAACTCACCAAGGCACCTTAGGCACCAAGGCACCTTAGGCAGCACCTTCCAAACCCACGGCTGTTATTATCTGGGAGGACAAGGGTAGCAGACACATGGGAACACCACCACCTGGAAGTACCTCACCAAGTCACTCCCATGCTGATTTGCAAATATATCGCCTTTCTTTCGCTGTCATTGGATCAAAATCCTGGAACTCCCTCCCCAGCAGCACTGTGTGTGTACCTACGCCACAGGGACTGCAGCGGTTCAAGAAGGAAGCTCGCTACCACCTCTTCAAGAACAATTAGGGTTGGGCAATAAATGCTGGTCCAGTCCCGCAAATTAATTTTTAAAAGTTTATTAGTTTAGAATGTTGTGCATTAACATGATTGCTGACTGATTTAATTCAGTTCAAATTTGTCTTCAGCCCAAACGTCATGTTTGTTGTTGCAAATATTGAACGGCAGCTGGTGCTGTGATTGAATTTTCTCAACTGAAAGATGACTTTGATGTAGTATGTGTGCTTAATAACATGACCCAATCATAAATCATTCAGACTCAGCACTTTTTACATGGTCCATTTTGTCAAACTAATATCTTACACTTGTAAAACAAATAAAACAATTCCGTAACAATTTTTTAAAATCCTTTCTATTTCTAATGTACAGTTTAAATGATTGCCTCCTTCATGCATTGTTCGCACTGACATTGATACTTTAACCGGAATCAGGTGCTATGACTAATGGGGAATCATGTTTGGTACAATGCACTGGCATCGAAGCTGGAGCACGCTGCAGAGGCAAGGGAACAGACAAATGCAGCACTTCACCCCTATTTTGAATTATAGCCAAGGCAAAGTTGTAGCTCAAGCTAAGATTGAAGAACAGATGTGTGAAAACATTTTTTCAGGTGGGGTATTTTTTATGGATTTCAATTGAAACACTACAATGTTTGAGGGGAGATGGTGGCATGGGGGTTGTGTCACTGGGCTAGTAATCCGGAGATGCAGGCTCATGTTCTGTGGGACATAGGTTCAAATCCCACCACAGCAGTGGTGGAAATTAAAATAAATTAATTAATAAAATCTGGAGTTGAAAACTAATCTCTATAATGGTGACCATGCAACTATCATCGTTTATTTTTAAAATATTTTTATTTAAGGCATTTTCACATATATACACAAAATATCAGAAGAACAAAGCAACTCAATAAAACAACCACAACCCACCTGCCCATCAGACGCCAACATCTTGCCACATGCCGTCTTCCCCATTTTAACCTCCTCCCCCCCGCCCCCCTTGCTGACCCCTCAATCCTCCTTAAAAAAATCAATAAACGGCTTCTCCGTCTGGGTGAACCCCTCTACTGACCCTCGCAGAGCAAACTTGACCTTTTCCAGCATCACGAATTCTGCCAGGTTGCTCACCTACACTCCCACTTTCGACGGCTCCGAGTCCCACCACCCTGGCAAACATCCGTCTCCGGGCTATCAGGGAGGCAAAGGTCAAAACGTCGGCCTCTCTCATCCTCTGGACTCCCGGGTGTTCTGACACCCAAAATATCGCTATCTCTGGACTCGAAACCACCCCCACACCCAACACCTCAGACATCACGTCTAAACACCCCTGCCAGAACCCCCTTGGACACGCCTAGAACATGTTGGAGATGATTCGTGGACCGCCCCGCATACCGCCCATACCTGTCCTCTACCCCCACAAAGAACCTACTCATCCACGTTATGTGGGCCCTACGCACCACCTTAACTGGATACAGCTTAATCTCGCACACAACAGGGACGCGTTCACCCTCCGCATGGCCTCTGCCCACATCTTGGCGCCCACCTCCCTTCCAGCTCCTCCTCCCATTTATGCTTAATATCCCTCAATAGGGCTCCCTCCTACTCCATCAATTCCTCATAGATATCTGACACCTTCCCCTCCCTATATGATCCTTCAACAGCAACGTGTCCTGCAACCCCAGGGGCGGCAGCCCAGGAAAGGACGGCACCTCCTCCTCATGAAATTCCGAATCTGCAGGTACCTAAATGCCATTCCCCCGGGCAACTCCAAGCCCTCCAGCCCTGCACATTTGCCCACTATAAACAAGTCCGCAAAGCGCTTAATCCCCACCTGCCATCACCCCCGAAACCTTGCATCCAGCCCCGCCAGCACAAACCTATGGTTGTCGCAGATAGGTGCTCACACCGAGCCACCTTCCAGCCCCAAATGCTACCTGCACTGTCCCCTCACCCTTTGGGCCGACACCACCACTGGGCCTCATAGAGTACCTGAGAACGGTAAAGGCACCAACAACAACAACGCCCTCAAACCCGTTCCCCTACATGCCGCCACCTCCATCCATTCCCATACCGCCCCTCCCCCACTGCCCTGTTCCTCACCATTGCAATATTCACCGCCCAATAATAATTTATCATATTCGGCAACGCCAGCATACCCAAGGGGAACTATCATCAATTGTTGTAAAACCCCACCTGGTTCAGTAGTGTCCTTTAGGGAAGGGAATGAAATCTGCCATCATGCCTACATGCAACTCCAGACTCACAGCAATGTGGTTGACTCTTAGCTGCCTCTGAAATGGCCACTCATTTCATGGGAAATTAGGGAAAGGCAACAAATGCTAGCCTTAAAGCAATACCCACATCCAAAGAAAAGAATGAAAAAAGAAATGGAATTATTCAATAAGAGATTTTCTGCTACGGTATGTCATTGTGTCAATCCATGACAATGGTAGCATTCTTGCCTCTGAGGCAAAGAGTTCAGGATTCGAATCCCACTCCAGCAAAGATCGAGGCTAACATCCCAGTGCAGTACCTAGAGAACCATGCACTAACAGCGGTGCTGTCTTTCAAACATTAAATTGTTTGCCCACTATGGTGGATGTAAATGATCCCATCGTGCGATTTTGAAGAAGAACAGGCAAGTTCCGCTTGGTATAAAAACAGAAACAGAAAATTCTGGAAATGCTCAGCAGGTGTGGAGAAAGGAACAGAGTTAACATTTCAAGTTGATCACCTTTCATCAGAACTGCAGCAAGGATGTTATTCCCGATATCCTGACCAATACTTATTGCTTAATCAACATCAAAGTCAGAATGCCTGATTATCCCACTGAATTTGCGGGAACTTGCTGTGCACACATTGGCTGTCGTATTTATTACCCGACAACAGCGACTGTTGCTTCAAGGCACATTTGGACTTCCTGAGGTTGTGAAAGGTACCAAATAAATGCAACTCTTCCCTTGTTTATCATTCTTTTAAACAATTGCTGAGCACCAAAACCAGAACTCTATACAATAAAGACAGATTATTAGGAGGATATACTTAAGATTGTACAGGTTCCAGGAGGTTTCAGCAAATGACCTTCCAACTCCAGCTGTCACATTTTCATCATTGGATAGCTGATGAGTCCTTCAACACAGCAAACCACCTTCAATATTTTGGATAATTGGCAGTCAAACAGCCCGAGACCTTTCGCAGTTTTCTTGCAGCAGGATCTGTGAGATTAATCTTCAGTAGTTGGAGACTGCAACCCTACTTGTATTCATTAACATAAGAACGCGGAGCAGGAGTAGGCCATCTGGCCCTTCGAGCCTGCTCCGCCATTCAATGAGATCATGGCTGATCTTTTGTGGACTCCGCTCCACTTTCCGGCCCGAACACCATTACCCTTTATTCCTTTGTTCTTCAAAAAACTATCTCTCTTTACCTTGAAAACATTTAAAGAATGAGCCTCAACTGCTTCACTGGGCAGGGAATTCCATAGATTCACAACCCTTTGGGTGAAGATGTTCCTCCTAAACTCAGTCCTAAATCTACTTCCCCTTAGTTTGAGGCTTTGCCCCCTCGTTCTGCTTTCACCCGAAACAACCTGCCCGCATCTATCCTATCTATTCCCTTCACAATTTTATATGTTTCTATAAGACCCCCCCTCATCCTTCTAAATTCCAACGAGTACAGTCCCAGTCTACTCAACCTCTCCTCGTAATCCAACCCCTTCAGCTCTGGGATTAACCTAGTGAATCTCCTCTGCACACCCTCCAGCGCCAGTACGCCCTTTCTCAGGTAAGGAGACCAAAACTAACACAATACTCCAGGTGTGGCCTCACTAACATCTTATACAATTGCAGCATAACCTCCCTAGTCTTAAACTCCATCCCTCTAGAAATGAAGGACAAAACTCCATTCGCTCTCTTAATCACCTGTTGCACCTGTAAACCAACGTTTTGCGACTCATGCACTAGCACACACAGGTCTCTCTGCACAGCAGCATGTTTTAATATTTTATCATTAAAATAATAATCCCTTTTGCTATTATTCCTATCAAGATGGATAACCTCACATTTGTCAACATTGTACTCCATCTGCCAGACCTTAACCCATTCACTTAAACTATCCAAATCCCTCAGCAGACTTCCAGTATCTTTTTGCTTTACCACTCATCTTAGTGTCGTCTGCAAACTTGGACACATTGCCCTTGGTCCCCAACTCCAAATCATCTATGTAAATTGTGAATAAGTGTGGGCCCAACACTGATCCCTGAGGGACACCACTAGCTACTGATTGCCAACCAGAGAAACACCCATTAATCCCAACTCTTTGCTTTCTATTAATTAACCAGTCCTCTATCCATGCTACTACTTTACCCTTAACGCCATGCATCTTTATTTTATGCAGCAACCTTCTGTGTGGCACCTTGTCAAAAGCTTTCTGGAAATCCTAATATACCACATCCATTGGCTCCCCATTGTCTACCGCATTGGTAATGTCCTCAGAAAATTCCACTAAATTAATTAAGCACGACCTGCCCTTTATGAACCCATGCTGCATCTGTCCAATGGATCAATTTCCAGCCAGATGCCTCGTTATTTCTTCCTTGATGATAGATTCCAGCATCTTCCCTACTACCGAAGTTAAGCTAACTGGCTGATCGTTACCACTTTCTGCCTTCCTCCTTTTTTAAACAGTGGTGTCACGTATGCTAATTTCCAATTTGCCGGGACCATCCCAGGGTCTAGTGAATTTTGGTAAATTAACACTAATGCATTTGCAATTTCCCTAGCCATCTCTTTTAGTACTCTGGATGCATTCCATCAGGGCCAGGAGACTTGTCTACCTTTAGCCCCATTAGCTTGCCCATTATTCTGCATTCTTTTTCTATTTGAATGATGAGATGCTGTAGTAGAATATCTTGTGAAACACCATCACTTATTGTATAAGTAACTTTCTCCAATACCTCGCTCATTTTTTTCAGATCCTAAAGTGGAAGCAGATTTGCTTGATTTCCTGCTTTTTGGCAGTCTGATATCTGCCGTGGATCCAGTGGCAGTAATAGCTGTGTTTGAGGAAGTTCATGTTAATGAAACTCTATTCATCATTGTGTTTGGCGAGTCGCTCCTTAATGATGCTGTAACTGTTGTAAGTAAACATTTATTTTATAATTACATATTGCATATTGCACATTGTAATCTACAGAAAGTTACTTGTGTTACTCTTCCTTTGAAAGAGCTTTTTGACTCACATACTCTCCGCACCTGTCATGAAACCTGGACATCAGTTTCCCCATGCTCCAAACAGACTCCACCCTAGTTAAGTGAACTTTAACCCACCACAGGATCTCTGCCTTTAACGATGGACTTCTTCTTATTGTCTCCTCTCTGTATCTTGCTTAACACCAGGACATATCTATCCTAAGCTTTGTTATGATCCCAGTTATATTAATACTGGTCAAGACGCATATTTGTTAGGATCTGGCTTGATAGGCCTTAATCATTTAAATAATATAATGTGTGGAAGAACTTGGGGTAAAGGGGGGCAAGGTAATAAACAGCATGGTTCCAAAATTAAATTGAAACACCAAAAGAATATTTACCAAATATATTTGAAGAAAACAAACTCAAGCAATAATGTCTAAACAGATACACTGAGCAAAGAAGATTCTAAACAACATGAGCTTTGACCTTAAACTCAATCCAACAGATTTAGTCCAGTTTAATCTTGTTACTGTGGCTATCATTCTTTTAAACATGCCCGTACACTGGAAGGCAATTCCTTTTTTACTCTGGATTGGGCTACATATGTTACAGCTCAGGTCTGTGCTATATCCCCAGCAACATGACCTGCTGATCCAAGTATAGATATTGTTGATGGTCACATGCCACAACCTAACAGACACCAATAGGGCTGAATAATACAAAGGAGGCAGCAGCGGACTCACCCCGTTGTTAGCTCCCCTCTTATTTTATGTGTGCCCCATGGGAAACATGCCCGCCAGGGGCTTGTAAAATCCAACCCATAGACAATCCCTTGACGTCTGCTCCGTAATTGGACTTGTCCTCTCTTTACAGATCTTCTTGGTCTTACCCAATTCTCCAGAACTCCCTCTTTTCCTCCCTCAAGATGCAGAAAGTACCAAGTCATATGATTAAGCACAATAGACAGAATGACTACAGCCTCCAGGTTAGCTTCTCTTACACTTATTTTCTCAAAGGCCCCCCTACCAATTTTCCTTTTCAAGTATAGCTCCACCTTCTGCAATTTTCTCCACAGTAACCTCTGTGTATTCTTGCTTTGAGAAGTCTTTCAACTGAGTCAAAAGTTCAAGCATTGTTTGGAAACACACATGGGCAGACTAAACTGAACAACCCCCAAATCACCTTAAACTGAAACCAAAACTTTACATTCTTAACCCTTAATATAGCCCACAAGGGAGACAGTTATAACACCTTGTTATGTAACCAACCCTACGTAATTTGTTTCCCTGTTTCTAGCTGCTGCACCAAACCTGAGCCCATCACTTGTCAAGGGAGCATCCACGCCCCATGCAACCCCCAACCCTCCCTCTACCCCCACCCCCCTTCAACTACACAACCCCATCCCAACGCTCCCTTCACTCCCACCCCTCCCACAATTGTGAACCACGCGTGTGCCTAACAATGCCCTCTCTGTGCCTCTTCAGGAAAAGTTCTCCCATAATCGTCCAGAGGGGTCCAGACTGGCGGAGGGGTGTCGAACGTAAGACCCCTCAGCTCCTTTGGGGTTCGTGCCCTGGAGGTGACGGGGTGGCCGAGAACAGGTCGGTTACCCACACGGAGGCTGGTGGACGCCACAGAGGTGAGGAACCACCGGGCTCCACCCAGAGGACCTGTCAAATGTGAGTCGGTATTGCCTTACTGACTGACCCATCCCTCCCACTGACCACTTCTCCGGCAGGTCCTCCAGCTGACGGCCCATCCCATGCAGCAAAATTTCCTGCCTCCCAGGAGACCATCTCGGAGGAGAGCTCCGAGGATGCCACCATTATAGTTGCGGCACAGTTGTCATCCCCACCCTCCACCAGCGCAGATACACACACCCCGGTGGGACATGTTAGTGGACAGGCTTCGGGGACACAATCGGGTGAGCATCACACAGCTGCTGATGATGTACTTCAGGTGGAGGCAGGAACCCCCAGGCGAGACAGCAGTCGGAGGCAGGAACCCCCAAGCGAGACAGCAGTCGGAGGGCTGCTGGATCCCAGGACCCAGGGGTCCCAGCCTGATGCTGAGCCTGTGGAAGTGGGTTACCCGGAGCAGATGGAGATGATAGGGAGCGCCTGGGACACTCAGAGGGGGATGTCAGCGGAACTCCAGCAGTTCCATAGCCGATTAGAAGAGTCCCAGAGGCTACAGGCGCAGGAGATGATGCCGGCAATGCGTAGCACCGAGGCCAACACTGCTAAGTGGCCACCGCACCACGAGTGAAGGTGTCCAAGGCAGTGACAGCCATGGCTGACAGTCTCGGCAGAATGCCCGACTCGCTGGGGGATGTCACCCAGTACCAGGCTGATCTTAATACAGTTTTGCAGAGCATATCCCAGTCACTGAGGCGCATTGTCGAGGGCTTCGACATAATGGTGCAGACCATGGGAACCGCCAAGGCTGGCAGAACCAGATGATGCAGGGGCAGCCGGGGCTCCAACCAGCTGCCCCTCCATCTCAGGGTGAACCCCAGGGGCTCTGTAACCACCGACCGGGAGGAGGAGGCGCTGGGTGCCAACCCAGACCAGACCCATGGAATGGCGACGATGGCCACCAGCTTCCCTGAGTTCCAACCCTCTGATGAGGCCGCGCCTCGAAGTCAGCAAACAGGACTGGGTGGCTCCGCTGTGCATGTGCTTCCAACTCAGAGCCCCCAAAGGACACCCGCCAGGGGCATCGAAGGCCACGGGACGTGGTAAGCAGCTGACTTCCTCCACTACTGATGTGCATTCAGGGGAGTAACCCTAGACGTAGCGGTAGATCTGGGAGGGCAATGCATGAAGAGGATCACTGAGGGCACCGGGTCAGGGGGGTAGGTAGGGGGTGTGGATGAGGGGTGGAGGCGGCGGCACCATTGGGAGAATGGGGAATTGTAAAACACATTAAATACCTTTGTGCACAATCATTATGATGCCTCCGTCACTTTGTTCTGCAATGTAGGCCGACCTCCGAACCCTTGACCCATCTCTCTCCAGGCATCTCCCCCTCCCCGTAGCACCCACCTTATCTCTAGCCGTGGACATGGCCCCAGAGCTGTATCCCACCCACTGGGTGTTCGGATGTTGGCTGCTGCATGTGTGGTGTTGCCTCCTGTTGTGTTCAAGCACAGTGTCCATGGATCAAGGTAAGATTGGGATGCTAGGCAATGACTCCCACATGCTTCATGGTCCACCCACCCATGGGAATCCACTTGGGATGTGTTAAGTGCTCACTTAACCACGATTGCCAATTCCGTATTCGCAATAGCCTTCTGCTGCACGGCCAGAGGCCTTGGCAGTTGGTGGGGGTTAGGGGTGGTCATTGGGGCAGACGGGCATGGACAAGTGTTGTCCCCGGAATGGGTAAATTAATCTGGGGTTCGCATGATGGTGCCCCGATCGGTTGCCCCCCAGTTGCCCCCCCCCCCCGGCGCCTCCTCACCCTACCATCCCATGGTGGCCCACCCGTGCGGACGGACCCCCACCCACAGCTGAGTGTCCCCCACCCCCCCCACTGAGCACTGGGATGGCAAACCCAGCGCCCCCTGGCTCTTTGCCTATGAGAAAAGATGGCTATTCCCCTCCTCGGCTCCCCACAGAAGCCCTTCCATCAGGTTCACTGTTTTCAATCAGCACCAGCGTGAGCACTTGCTGGGCAGATCGCTGAACGACAGGAGGCCTTTGGATATGGGTGGTTCTCACTAATTGTATGGAAATTGGGTTTAAGTGGTGATAATTGGTTTCTCGCCACACTACAGTGAGATCCCAATTTCACCGACCGGAGTGAGCCGGTTGCATCGCGGTTCTCGTTTTTGGCCTTTCCCGCAACACACCACCCTCGTTTCACTTGAGCGGGAGCATAACAAGGCCTGAGAATCATTCCCTGTGTTTGAATTTGTTTAACAATTTCTGGTTAACTTTCAGGTGAGTTCCTCAGAATTGTCCAAAGTCCCTGACTCTAGCTCCGAGTCAGAGATGGTCACAGAGGATCCTGGGAGTAGGGAGTTACCCAATGGAAGTTGAAATTTCCCAGGCAATTTCCATGCGAAAGGGCACATCGCAGTTTCTGCAGAGTTCCTACATGCACCCTCGGTTGTATATCTGGCCTCGAATGACCCAGAGTCCTGAAGATTTGGCTGCTTGTTTTAGAGCTGTGATCTGTTGCTAATATTAATGATGTTGGTGAACCACAAGCCTTCCCTTATATCGATCAAATGACCACACAACCAGTTAGTTAGTTCAAAACATGGTTTATTTACATACACAAGAGTTACCTCGATATGCAAACACAATATCTACTACGAGTTAAACTACACCTATCAGCTACAATAACGTATACTTAACTTCAGGGCGACCGGCACTGTGCAAATGGATAAGGCCTTTATCTGGATTTCACTTGGCTGGTTTGAAGAAAGTGGCTCTGTCTCTGCTGGGCTCATCCTTCAGGTAGCGATCATTGGTCTTGAACTTGGCTGGTTGTTCCTGCTGCAATTGGTTTGCACAGGCCGGATCCAAAAGAAACTGAACACATGGCTGTGCTCGCTTTTATCTCTCTGGGATTTCACGCTCTTTGGGTTGGTCCTTAAACTTGGACCCAATAGTTCGACAGGGCTCTGATCATTGTCTTCGATTTCGGCCAATAAAGGGGCGGGTGGGGGTCCTGAGCGGTCATCGACCTTGGTAATTGACGTTTCTGAGTAAAAGGAGTGGCGCCGATCAGTCTGTGACTGTACCGGTTGCTTGATTGGAGTTCTATTGTCCTGGGAAAATGGTCCATTAAAATGCAAACGAGCGGGGGGTTTCGATCAGGTCTGGTTACCTGTCTGGTTACCATAGGCTCTGTATCTGTCTGAGTTCTGGGTTGGCCATAATTCCCATGGTCCTTTGCAGGTGGCCATCTGAGATTGCTACAGCTCTTTTGTCAGAACTGGAAAATGTAACATACGTAATAGGCTTTTGCTAAGTTCAGAAGCAGGGAAAAGGCACTGGGACGCATGGAGGGGAGAACAAACAGAAAGATCTGTTGATCAGATGCACGGCAGGAGTGACTGAATTACAAAAAGAGACACCCAACCTTGAGAAGCGGGCATGGGTAGAGTGAGCAGCTGTACAATGTGAGGTGCCTTCCCTGGTCTGCATAACCTCCAATCATTAACCAGGTCAGACCACACTGAAATAACAGCAACCGCTCTCATTCCATTTCACTCACACCATTTCGCAACTGAAAGTGATAGAAAGATTGAAGTAGGATGGAAGAAACCCTCACATCTCTAAGAAAAATCAACCAGCTACATATTTCTGGATATTTTTATTGAACATACAGTGCAGAAGGAGGCCATTTGGCCCATCGAGTCTGCACCGACCCACTTAAGCCTGAGGAAAACTGTATCCAAATTTGTGCTTTTAACTTTTGACCGCCGCTAATGGGTTTACTGCGAAAGTATTGTGGCATAGTGGGTAACCACCCTACCTCTGCGCTAGAGCACTGCATTTGGGTCCCACTCCAGGGCCTGATGGCCTCAGATAGTGCATGTGTAATGTGGCCAAACAGGTTGACTGTCATACTGAAAATCTTTCTGATGCGCCTATGGCAGGTGGTTAGGGCGGGAGAGTCACCTGGTCAGCCATGCTTAATGTGAAGTGCCACCTCTTAAACTACAGCCTCTAATGATAGGCCAGCGACCTGTTCCAGAAATAAATTATCTCTGGAAACAGTAATGTGGTTGATTCTGAAATGGCCAATCAAACCACTTAGTTCATGGGCAATTAGGGATGGGCAATAAATGCTGGACCAGCCAGCAATGCCCATATCCCATGAAAGAATAGAAACAAATGGAAACACATGCTTTGATTGATTCATGTGCCTCCAGATGTGGTAAGAGGAAAGAAAAAGAATGGGTTCACTGAGGCTCTTCTGCTCAGCGTCCAATCTTGTACTTTCCATAAACTTATTCAGATCACTGTGTGCTCGTGGCTTAACTTGCATCAAGTACCATCCACCCATCACCCCATTGCTCCCTAACCCACATTGGCTCCAGTGAGAGAAATGTTTCAATTTAAAAATTGTCATTCTTTTTTTTCAAAGTTCTCCATGGCCTCACTCTTTCCTATCTCAGTAACTCACTCCAGCCCGATAAAACACTTGAGATCTTGGGGCTCCTTCATTTCAGGCTTGCTCCGCATCTCTGATATGTATCACCCCCTCATTGTCAGCTGTGCTAAGTTCAAGAAGGCCTTCCATGAATCTCTCAGCCTTTCACTTGCCACGATATTATGAAATTAATTTTCATTAGATAGTACCATATTGTAAAATGTATACAGTACAGAAACAGGCCAGGCTCCATTGATCTACGCTGTTGTTTATGTTCCACATAAATTTCTTCTCGGCTTACTTCATCTCACCGTGCCAACATATCAAAGTGCTGATGTCAGGTGGACAATGCAAAATATTTTTATGTGCAGGGAAACATTTTGATCTTGGCCCCTGTACATTTTTGGATCAATATCTGGTCACGAGCTCCGGATTTTTTCCAACCCTGTGCGTAGCGAGTTTTAATAATGACTGGCATTGTTCATTTAAAAAAAAAATCTTTATTAGTGTCACAAGTAGGCCTGCTGCAATGAAGTTACTGTGAAAATCCCCTAGTCGCCACACTCTGGTGCCTGTTCGGGTACACGAGGGAGAATTCAGAATGTCCAATTCACCTAATAAGCACGCCTTTTGGGACATGTGGGAGGAAACCAGAGCGCCCGGAGGAAACCTACGCAAACACGGGGAGAACGTGCAGACTCCGAACAGACAGTGACCCAAACCGGGAATCGAACCCGGGTCCCTGGCGCTGTGAAGCAACCAGTGCTAATCACTGTGCTACCGTTCTGTTTGCGCTTTGACTGTACAGTTGTGTAAGAATCCATTCTTGAGATGCTGACTAGGCCAGCATTTTATAACCCATTCGTAATGGCCCTTCAGAAGATGGCGGTGAGCTGATTCCTGAACCGTTGCAGTTCAAGAATCTGATTATAATCTGCCTGGTGGTCGAAAATGCTGCCGTCAGAAGTGGTAACAGCATAGAAACTAGTTATGGAGGATTTTCAAAAGGAAGATCTTGTTTATTTTGGGAAAGAATGAGTATGTAGAGAAGGTAAAGGCAAAACAGAGAAGTGGCAGCCATGATTAAATTGAATTATTTTCATGGGGATTAAGCGGATGTTCCTCCACAAAGACCACTCAGCTCTGGTGCTGAATATGTTCAATGTTTACTTTGCTCCATATTGTCAACAATGTGGTCAATGCTCTCAATTTTATGAATTATTTATTGAATTTTGCACAAACAGCACTGTTGATACCAATAGAAAGGGAACAAGTGAAATGATAATGTATTTCATGTAGATGAAATGCAGAACTTGAATCACAGACAGATCAGCCATGATCTTATTAATAAACACAGCAGGATCAAGGTGCCCAATGGCCTACTTCTGCTCCTATTTCATATGGTCTCACCCCCTGATCATCCCAACACAAATTAGGCAGTATGATTTTTGCATGTGCTTAGTTTGACTTGTGTTGAGCTGGGCTAGATTTCCAGTTTCAGCTGATTACTGCTTTTTTGCTGAAGTTCTGAGAGTTATACGGTACAGATGCTGCCAACTATTTAAAATGAATGCTGTAATACAGGACACAAAAATAACTGGAGTGAACATCAAACAGCAATGTTTCAATCTAATGTAATCAGGTATTATTTAAATGGTAACAGTTGTCACACAGCTGCTGGTCTTCCTTGTGCTGGGCTTGCTGACTAGTATAAATTCCAGATTTTTCTATTCAGGATTATCGCGGGAAGGGCTCGTTCTTCATACTGAGTAGTATATCAGAAGCTGACACTTCCGTGTCGACAAATAGACACTTCATCCCACATTATTTCAAAATAGGGTAAAACATGCTTTGCATGGTGCTCCGCTGAGCTGATGATGAATTGGCCCAGGTTTGTTTCCCAAAGGGTTGAGATGTTAAATTACACCTGCACCATCAGGTCAAAACAGTAAATTGAATGATTGCACTGGGTTCTGAGTACTGGTGCCGAGAAATGTGTAACTTAATTACAGTGTTAATGTAAACCTACTTGCTAATACAGATTATTGTTATGCCTGCCAGACCCAGGAAACATTTAGCAACAGAGTTCACCTCCTGTTCCTCCCCCACTCATCCCCTGAGCCTCCTAATTACCCCTATCCCAAACCCACCCCTGTCCAACCCACCTTATTCCCTCAGCCCCCTACCACTCACCCTCTGTCCTCTCCCCTCTCACCCTTGCTCCTCCACTTAATCCCCAGCCCCCAGACTCACCACCATCCCCCCCTCTGTCTGAAGACATGGAGCTACTCTACAAGCGCTGTGCCAGCTTGACTGTACTCGCCTCCGAGATCCCTTTGGATTTCTGCTCGCTAGGTGCACGCTGTTTGAAACCAGACGTACATCTCGCTGTTCTGACAGCACACCGGCGTGGATGTATTATTTGATGTGGGGGGTTTGATTCCAGCAGATGGCCCCGATAATGATATGCTAATTTATTGCAATGTGGTTCTCGACATTGAAAGGCAGGAAATGCTGCTCACCACTGACGGACTGAGGGGACGATCGCGTCCCGCAGTTACCTCGACAGTAAACGCACCTAAGGCCATCTTGTGATATTTTCAGCTCTCGCCACCAAACCTGCCCAACGCGTGCGAGGGCAGAAATTCCTGGCCCATGTGTCATGTCCTACTCTCAAGTATCATTTTATATTTATAAAATATAAACCACAGTTAGTTGAGATATAGAAGGCTATGGAGAGTTTATATGACCTAATTGAAAGACTGGCCGTGATTCAACAGACTCAAGTTAAAGTCCACTGAACGACGCGTTTGGCAGGTGTGTCTCGGCGGCTGTAATGCCGAGAAACACCCTTCTATCCAATGGCACTTTGCTGTTTTATTTGCCTTCAAGAAGTGATGTACGATCAACTGCACAAAAGACTCCGATTGGTACAACTGTGGCTTTATTTCAGTCAGATGCATGGCCTCCTACTGCAGCTGGCGAAATGGCAGATCGGAGGAGGACATGCCTATTTATATGGCTCCTTGTGGGTGGAGCTAGCCGGCAGGGGCTACCGGCGAACCTGTAGTGTAGGTCCTACTGTACATCCCCTAATACAGGTGCACACAGTGGTTCACCACATTCACCCCCTGTTAAAAATGAGTCCGGCAGGGGTGGCGTAGAACTATATACAATGTGGCAAATAATTTACAGTGGGGAGGGAAAAAAATGTCCATTTTGACGGTCCAGTGCCCGTCAGAGATTCAGTCGATCCGGTGCTTTGATGGTAACGGTGGCAGCGATGTCAGTGCTGCCGGTGCTGGTGTCGCCGCTGGCGGTGTTGGTGCTGGCCAGTAGTCGGATGACCCTGGGAGCGTGCCAAAATCTTAATCGTCCTCTTGCGTGGCAGGGGAAGGAGGGATGGACCTGGTGGGGTTAATGTTGGGAGCGCCGGGGGAGGGGAGGGTGGCGCGTGGGTGGGGGAGTGTGTTGGAGTGGAACCTGACGGAGCCAGGTCCCTGAGGGAGACAGTATCTTGGCGGCCGTCGGGGAACTCCACGTAGGCATACTGGGGGTTGGCGTGGAGCAAGTGTACCCTGTCCACCAAGGAGTCTGCCTTGTGGAGTCAGAGGTGCCTACGGAGCAGGACGGGTCCTGGAGCTGCGAGCCAAGTCAGGAGCGACACCCCAGATGTGGACTTCCTGGGGAAGGTAAAAACACGTTCATGGAGTGTGTTATTTGTGGCGGTGCACAGTAGTGACCGGATGGAGTATAGTGCATCAGGGAGGACCTCCTGCCAGCGAGAGGCTGGGAGATTCCTGGACCGTAGGGCCAGCTGGACAGCCCTCCAAACCGTCCGGTTCTCCCTCTCTACCTGTCCGCTTCCCCGGGAGCTGTAGCTGGTCGTTCTGCTGGAGGCGATACCCCTGCTGAGCAGGAACTGACGCAGCTCATCGCTCATGAATGAGGGTCCCCTGTCACTGTGGATGTAGGCGGGGAATCCGAACAGAGCAAAGATTGTGTTGAGGGCCTTGATGACGATGGCAGGCGTCATATACGGGTATGGGATGGCGAAGGGGAATCTGGAGAACTCATCAACCACACTGAGGATATATGTCTTGCGGTCGGTGGAGGGGAGGGGCCCTTTGAAATCCACGCTGAGGCGTCCAAAGGGGCGGGAGGCTTTCAGCAGGCGCGCGCGGTCTGGCCGGTAGAAGTGCGGCTTGCACGCCGCACAGACCTGGCAGTCTCTGGTGACTGTCCGTACTTCCTCGACAGAGTAGGGCAGATTGCGAGCTTTGACGAGGTGTTACAGTCGTGTGACCCCCGGGTGACAAAGGCTGCCATGTAGGGCCCGGAGTTGGTCTACTTGTGTGCTGGCACATGTACCTCGGGAAAGGGCGTCTGGGGGTTTGTTGAGCTTGCCGGGGCGATACAAAATCTCGTAATTATAGGTGGAGAGCTCGATTCTCCACTGCAAGAATTTAACCATTTTTGATCTTGCTCCTCTGCGTGTTGTTGAACATGAAGGCTACCGACCGTTGGTCAATGAGGAGAGTGAATCTCCTGCCAGCCAGGTAATGTCTCCAATGCCGCACAGCTTCAACGATAGCTTGGGCCTCTTTTTCGACGGATGAGTGCCGAATTTCAGAGGCATGAAGGGTGCGGGAAAAGAATGCCACGGGTCTGCCTGCCTGATTTAGAGTGGCGACGAGAGCGACATCTGAGGCATCGCTTTCTACTTGAAAGAGGAGTGTCACGTCTACTGCGTGCATCCCGGCCTTGGTTATATCCGCTCTGATCCAGGCGAAGGCGTGTTGTGCCTCGGCCGCGAGGGGGAATTGAGTGGACTGTATGAGTGGGTGGGCCTTGTCCGCATAGTTTGGGACCCACTGGGCGTAGTAGGAGAAGAACCCCAGGCAGCGTTTGAGGGCCTTGGGGCAGTGGGGGAGGGGAAGCTCCATGAGGGAGCGCATGCGGTCGGGATCGGGCCCCAGAAGTCCGTTTTGGACTACGTAGCCGAGGATGGCCAGGCGGGTCGTGCGGAACACACATTTCTCCTTGTTGTACGTAAGGTTGAGGAGAGTGGCAGCGCGGAGGAATTTAGCGAGGTTGACGTCGTGGTCCTGCTGGTCATGGCCGCAGATGGCGACATTATCTAAGTATAGAAACGTGGCCCGCAAACCGTACCGGTCAACCATTCGGTCCATCTCCCTTTGGAAGACCGAGACCCCGTTAGTGACGCCGAAGGGAACCCTAAGGGAGTGATAAAGCCGACCGTCCGCCTAGAAGGCAGTGTATGGACGGTCCGATTTATGAATGGGGAGCTGGTGGTAGGCGGGTTTCAGGTCAATCGTCGAGAAGACCCAGTACTGTGCAATCTGGTTGACCATATCAGATATGCGTGGGAGGGGGTACGCGTCAAGCTGCATGTACCGATTGATGGTCTAGCTGTAGTCCACGACCATTCTGTGTTTCTCCCCCGTCTTTACTACTACCACTTGAGCTCTCCAGGGGCTGTTGCTGGCCTCGATGATACCCTCCCGAAGCAGCCGCTGGACTTCAGACCTGATGAAGGTCTTGTCCTGGGTGCTGTACCGTCTGCTTCTGGTGGCGACGGGCTTGCAATCCGCAGTTAGATTGCAAGAGGGAGGGGGTGTCAACCTTGAGGGTCGCGAGGCCGCAAACAGTGAGTGGAGGTAGGGGCCCGCCAAATTTGAGGGTGAGGCTCTGGAGATTGCACTGGAAATCCAGGCCCAGCAATAGTGCAGCGCAGAGGTTGGGGACGACGTAGAGACAGAAACTGCTGAATTCTACGCCCTGGACAGTGAGAGTGACCATGCAGAACTCTCGGAGCGGGACAGAGTGGGATCCGGAGGCCAGGGAGATCCGTTGATTGGTGGGGTGGACCGCGAGGGAGCAGCGCCTTACCGTATCTGAGTGTATGAAGCTTTCGGTGCTCCCGGAGTCCAGTAGGAAAGAGGTTTCGTGGCCGTTGATTTTCACCGTCGTCGAAGCGGTGGCCAGGTTGTGAGGACGAGACTGGTCCAGTGTCATCGAGGCAAGCTGCGGGTGGTCGTCCGAGGTTTCAGATGGGGAGCGTCAGCGACCCAGATCTGTCTGATGTTCCAGCCCCATGGGAGAGACATGATGGCGGCGTCCGGAGGTCCTGTGGGTAACAAAAATGCGGCGCCCATGGGGCACATGTTGCAGGGATGGGACAAGATGGCGGGGCCCATGAGCCACACATGGACTGAGGGGGGGGGGGGGGGGGGGGAGATGGCAGCGCCCACTGGCCGCTCATGGCCCTGGGAGGAGAAGATGGCGGTGCCCACTGGCCACACGTGGCCCTGGGAGGAGAAGATGGCGGCGCCCACTGTCCACACGTGACCCTGGGAGGAGAAGATGGCGGTGCCCACTGGCCACACGTGGCCCTGGGAAGAGAAGGTGGCGGCGCCCACTGGCCACATGTGGCCCCGGGAGAAAGTGGCGGAGCCCATTGTGCGTTCGGCCGGGGGAAAGGGGTGATTGCGGGCGCGGTAGCGGCGACTGCACGGGCCTGGCACACAGCTGCAAAGTGGCCCTTTTTACCGCAGGACTTGCAAGTAGCAGTGCGGGCTGGGCAGCGTTGGCGGGGGTGCTTCTGCTGACCGTAGAAGTAGCAGTGGGGACCCCGGGCTGCGTGGATTGGTGGGCGGTGCAGACGTATTGACTAGGCAGGGCCCCAGCCGGTGGGGTCGTTTGCGGGGTCCAGGAGGGGTAGGACGGGCGGGCCGCGCGGCGAGCCGGTTAGGCCTGGACATTACGAGATGCGACCATCATGGAGAGTGCTAAAGTTTTTCCTCTCCGTTAGGTCGAGCGTGGCCCCTTCCAGCAGTCGTTGTCGAATGGGGTCCGGCGGAATCCCCGTTACGAACGCGTCGTGCATGAGGAAATTGGAATATTCGGTGGCCGGAACGGCCTGACAGTCACAGTCCCGTACGAGTGGGATAAGGGCCCGCCAGAAGTATTCAATAGACTCACCAGGGAGTTGAGAGCGAGTGGCGAGTACGTTCCTGGCGAAGAGCATGTTTGCTTTTTGTGCGTAGTTCTCTTTTAGGAGTGCCATCGCTTCCGCGTAATTCGGGGCATCCTGGATCAACGGGAACACGTTGGAGCTCAACCTGGAGTATAAGACCTGAATCTTCTGAGCTTCCATCGGCGTGGGGGTTGCAGCGTTGATGAATGAAATGAAATGAAATGAAATTAAAATCGCTTATTGTCACAAGTAGGCTTCAATGAAGTTACTGTGAAAATCCCCGAGTCGCCACATTCCGCCGCCTGTTCGGGGAGGCTGGTACGGGAATTGAACCCGCGCTGCTGGCCTGCCTTGGTCTGCTTTAAAAGCCAGCGATTTAGTCCAGTGTGCTAAACCCAGCCCCTAAATCAGCCTCAAAACAAGCTAACCAGTGATTAAAGTCCTTTCTGGCATCAGGCAAGTGCGGACCCAGCTGCAGGCGATCTGGTTTGATTCTGATATCCATTTCTTAGAAAATTTGACTGTAATAAATTGATGCACGATCAATTGCACAAAAGACTCAGATTGGTACAACTGTGGCTTTATTGCAGTCAGATACGTGGCCTCCTACTGCAGCTGGCGAAATGGCAGATCAGAGGAGGACATGCATATTTATACGGCTCCTTGTGGGCGGAGCTAGCCGGCAGGGGCTACCGGCGAACCTGTAGTGCAGGTCCTACCTTACATCCCCTAATACAGGTGCACACAGTGGTTCACCACAAGGAGATTCTCCCACCAAAGCTGTACTTAGAGGGATTGCTCGCCAGCAGAAAAGGTTCCTCGCCGATCGGGGTGCCATTTTGAAAGGCTGCCCCACTCTTCACCCCAACCTTGGGGACGCCATCAGGAATCCCCCCACCTGGCAAGGCCATATGCAAGCCCGACCCCTGGCAATGCCAAACTGGCAGCTGGGCACCCTGGCACTGGCAGTACCAAGGTGCCTGGGTGCCACCTGCCCTGTTCCTGTCCACCTGGGCATCTCCAATGACCTGGGAGACACCACCCAGGTGACGCTACTGATCCATGTTTGTGTGGAGCAGTACTAAACGGCACCCTGGCGAGGTCTCCCAGGAGTAGCCGGTGAGGCCAGGCACCGGGTGAATCTAGCGTCTGTGTATTTAAATAAGCCGGAAGGTGGATCCACACTGTGTGCAACAGGATCATCGAATCACACCCTTTCACAGAACTCCTGGATTGGTAAAAACAGGCTTTTGCCTTCCTCTTCAATATCTGTTATCTTGTATAGTATAATCATTTTTACTTGCCGTTGTGACAGAAACAGAAAATTAGCTATTTTGATTCTATGTTAGCGCGACTGCCATTTTTATATCATTGTTTAGCTTTTGGAATTGTTTGTGCACTTTGACCTGATCTTGCTACATCACTGTTTGTTGGGGGGGGGGTAAACTCACCAGTAATGCTGCTGCAAATTGATTCAATTATTGTGACGTCAGCTTCGTGACACACTGTCGTTGTCTCTGTAAAAATCTAATCTGAATGCTGTGACGGTATTTTCTCATGAGACAGATGACGAGCTGTCATCGGTTTCCATGGCATTGCTGCGAGCATCTCACTCAGTAAATTTAAATCTCATTAGAATTGTCAAACTCTATGGAATTGTCAACCGCATTGGAACTGTCTACATTCAACTCTGTTTGTTGAAATAAAACTATTGGCTATAATTATAGCATTAGTAATATTTGACTGAATTTGCAACCTATCATTATCACAGTGGGGTGGGACTGTCAGTTAACAGTTGGTTGACAGCTCTAATTGATTAAAATTCTTTGATGTGGAGCTATGGATGCAAATGCTTGTGTTCATATGGTATTAAGCACTTGAATGAAATATGTTATGAGGGGGAATGAGCTGAATGATACTGGGTGATATGGGCATGGAGTGTGTAAGATCAAAAGGTGGTGGGTGGGGGAGGCATAGATTTGCATCAGTTGGCACTATGTTGATATAGGACCTATAAAGGAACCTGGGGTGGGTAGAGAGGTATGGGTTGATATGGAGGGTATGAGAGACCATGGGGGTGCTTGGGGGGGGGGGATAGATTGGCATGGAGGGCATAAGAGAGATGGGAGTAGCAGGGTTGGGGGAATGAGGGGTGTGAAGGGCAGGGCTGCAGGATTGTTTCTCTTTTTATTGTTTTCTCTACAACTGGGATGAAGTCCTAGATCATCAAGGCATGCATTTTGCACAGCTCAGCCCCACTGCTGCCTTCCTTACAACACCACTCCACTCCAAAATGAAAATTAGACCATCTAGGGCACTTTTCCCTGAGTCAGGTTTGAGCAATTTTCCTGCCTCCATGCTGCAGATTCGGGGGTGAAAATTCAAGCCTCCCTGCTGCCGTTTCAGATTTTCAGCACTTGTAACTTTTTGCTCTTTTAAATCTTTGGGGGGGGGGGGGGGGTTCCAGTGCTATGGAAAGTTTCATTTACCTACTGTGCCCCAGACCCGAGCACTTAATTGAGGACTATGTCTAAGTGTTACACAGAGAGAGTGCTGCACTGTCAAAGTGCCATCTTTCAGACACAGTATTAAACCTGCCCTCTCAGGTATGGATAAAAGATCCCATGGTACTATTTTGAAGAAGAGCAATATTAGTCCCTTGCTCAATGTCACAAAGACATTCTGTGCTTTTTGCAATTTGTGAGTCTTTGCTGTGTAAAAATAAATGACTTCTATGTTTGCCTACAAAAGTAACAGTGCCCACAGCAAGAGCAGTAACCAGGGGGCTGTTGGAAAGGTAAGTTTTCCTATTTTAAAAACTTACCTTGCAGGAGCAGTACGTGGGAGGAGCTGAGCGGGAGCAGTAAGTTTTCCTATTTTTAAAAACTTACCTTGCAGGAGCAGTACGTGGGAGGAGCTGAGCGGGAGCAGTAAGTTTTCCTATTTTTAAAAACTTACCTTGCAGGAGCAGTGCGTGGGAGGAGCTGAGCGGTAAGTTTTCCTATTTTTAAAAACTTACCTTGCAGGAGCAATGCGTGGGAGGAGCTGAGCAGGAGCAGTAAGTTTTCCTATTTTAAAACCTTACCTTGCAGGAGCAGTGTGTGGGAGGAGCTGAGCAGGAGCGGCCGAATTGCGCTCTGGGAGGGTGAGTGAACTGATATATTTGGGCAGCGGCTAAACCCGAGACACTACACGTGTTCCCAACTCGGGAAGGGGCCATATTGGACCTGGTATTGGGGAATGATCCCGGCCAGGTGGTTGAAGTTTCAGTCGGTGATTACTTTGGGAATAGCGATCACAATTCCGTAAGTTTTAGAATACTCATGGACAAGGACGAGAGTGGTCCTAAAGGAAGAGTGCTAAATTGGGGAAAGGCAGAGTATAACAAAATTCGGCAGGAGCTAGGGATTGTGGATTGGGAGCAGCTGTTTAAGGGTAAATCCACATTTGAAATGTGGGAGTCTTTTAAGGAAAGGTTGATTAGAGTGCAGGACAGACATGTCCCTGTGAAAATGAGGGATAGAAATTGCAAGATTAGGGAACCATGGATGACGGGTGGAATTGTGAGACTAGCTAAAATGAAAAAGAAAGCATATATAAGATCGAGGCAACTCAAAACTGATGAAGCTTTGGAGGAATATCGGGAACGTAGGACGAATCTCAAACGCGCAATAAAGAGGGCTAAAAGGGGTCATGAAATATCTTTTGCTAACAGGGTTAAGGAAAATACCAAAGCCTATTATTCGTATATAAGGAGCAAGAGGGTAACTAGAGAAAGGATTGGCTCACTCAAAGACAAAAAAGGGAATTTATGCGTGGAGTCAGAGGAAATGGGTGAGATTCTTAATGAGTACTTTGCATCGGTATTCACCAAGGAGAGGGACAGGACGGATGTTGAGGCGAGTGATGGATGTTTAAATACTTTAGGTCGAGTTGTCATACGGAAGGGGGAAGTTTTGGGTATTCTAAAAGACATTAAGGTGGACAAGTCCCCAGGACCGGATGGGATCTATCCCAGGTTACTGAGGGAAGCGAGGGTCGAAATAGCTGGGGCCTTAACAGATATCTTTGCAGCATCCTTGAGCACGGGTGAGGTCCCGGAGGACTGGAGAATTGCTAATGTTGTCCCTTTGTTTAAGAAGGGTAGCAGGGATAATCCAGGGAATTATAGACTTGTGAGCTTGACGTCAGTGGTAGGCAAACTGTTGGAGAAGATACTGAGGGATAGGATCTATTCACATCTGGATAAAAATAGACTTATCAGTGATAGGCAGCATGGTTTTGTGCAAGGAAGGTCATGTCTTACAAACCTAATAGAATTCTTTGAGAAAGTGACAAAGTTAATTGATGAGCGAGGGGCTGTAGATGTCATATACATGGACTTTAGTAAGGCGTTTAATAAATTTCCCATGGCAGATTGATGGAAAAAGTGAAGTCGTATGGGGTTCAGGGTGTACTAGCTAGATGGATAAAGAACTGGCTGGGCAACAGGAGACAGAGAGTAGTGGTGGAAGGGAGTGTCTCAAAATGGAGAAGGGTGACTAGTGGTGTTCCACAGGGATCCGTGCTCGGACCACTGTTGTTTGTGATATACATAAATGACCTGGAGAAAGGTATAGGTGGTCTGATTAGCAAGTTTGCAGATGATACTAAGATTGGTGGAGTTGCAAATAACGAGGAGGATTGTCAGAGAATACAGCAAAATATAGATAGATTGGAGAGTTGGGCAGAGAAATGGCAGATGGCGTTCAATCCAGGCAAATGCAAGGTGATGCATTTTAGAAGATCAAATTCAAGAGCGGACTATATGGTCAATGGAAGAGTCCTGGGGAAAATTGATGTACAGAGAGATCTGGGAGTTCAGGTCCATTGTACCCTGAAGGTGGCAACGCAGGTTGATAGAGTGGTCAAGAAGGCATACAGCATGCTTGCCTTCATCGGACGGGGTATTGAGTACAAGAGTCGGCAGGTCATGTTACAGTTGTATAGGACTTTGGTTAGGCCACATTTGGAATACTGCGTGCAGTTCTGGTCGCCACATTACCAGAAGGATGTGGATGCTTTAGAGAGGGTGCAGAGGAGGTTCACCAGGATGTTGCCTGGTATGGAGGGTGCTAGCTATGAAGAAAGGCTGAGTAGATTAGGATTGTTTTCGTTGGAAAGACGGAGGTTGAGGGGGGACCTGATTGAGGTCTACAAAATTATGAGAGGTATGGACAGGGTGGATAGCAACAAGCTTTTTCCAAGATTGGGGGTGTCAATTACAAGGGGTCACGATTTCAAGGTGAGAGGGGGAAAGTTTAAGGGAGATGTGCGTGGAAAGATTTTTACGCAGAGGGTGGTGGGTGCCTGGAACGCTTTACCAGCGGAGATGGTAGAGGCGGGCACGATAGCGTCATTTAAGATGCATCTGGACAGATATATGAACGGGCGGGGAACAGAGGGAAGTAGATACTTGGAAAATAGGAGACAGGTTTAGATAAAGGATCTGGATCGGCGCAGGCTGTAATTTTCTTTGTTCTTTGTTCTTGTTCACATTGGCATTGGCTTTGAAGAACTTTCGGATGCACAGAACGTTTATAAGTTTTCAGGGTTTCTCGTTCTGGGCTGTTTGGATGAATGTCTTTATCAGGCGCCCTCGCCTGCTTCCCTTTGCAATTCAGATAAAGTAACTCGACAGGGCACCCTATGATTAAACAGCAGACAGTCCAGAGTTTCTTTCTGCATCTGCCCAACTCATATCTGTTGTAAAGCCAGCAGGGGGAGCTCAAAATCTTAGGACCTCTTACATTTTTTCCGGTCTGATCAATTGTTCAGGAAAATGATCGACTGGTTAAGAGTTTAAAAATCATGGGGCCCCAAATTAAAATTTATGAGGTTAAGTGTAAGGAGGGTTTTAGTTTGTTCACTCAAATAAGTCCATTAAAGCGGACAACGCGAATGGTAGCGAGAGATGGCTTTGCATCATATGCTGAGTGGGTTGATATGATTTGTTGATAATAAATGGTTCAATAGGATCTTTTTTGTAACAAGCAATCCGCACTGTTACAATGGGAAAACAAATGGCTATATTGCCATTTAATTTTTAATGATGTTAGACGCTATTTTAATTTTGTGTTAAAATTGTCGGGTGGGTAACAGGTTAACAAAAGAGCCTAATTTAAAATAAAAGCTACCTTGTTTTAGCAGCTTCTTCTTTGGCTGCAATGAATAACCTGAGCAGCGCAGACAGGACAAATATGCAGTGTGCCAGAGTGCCCCATCTCCAAAGTCGTGGGCATAGACTATGGCCCCTGATTGGAACTTCCGCCCTGGTACCCGACGGTCATGGAGCCATTTCTGCACTTCTTGCTGCACTTCCACTTTCCCACCCAATTGGGAAAAGTCCAGCTTAACCAAGTCCTGAGCCTGTGGCCCATCAGCAGTACTGCTGATGCTACCCCTGTCCTCACATACGTCATCGTCTGGTAATTAAAAGGAAACCATGCTGCCCAGGCATCTTGCTGAGCTTGGTCCATGTCAAGGATGATGTAGTTTCCCACCCGTGGCATCTGTGACCTGTCGGATGCACCTGTGGGCTGTTGTCTGTGAGATACCACACAGGTCCCCGCTCGAGCCCTGGAATGATCCTGAGGCCTAAGCGTTCAGAGCTGGAATGGCCTTGACGGCCAATGGGAGCGGATGTCCTCCTCCTCAAGCAGAAGCACCACTAGGGTAAGTTCTGGGTCCAAAACCCTGCCATAGCGTTCAATACCTGTAAGGAATTGGGAGAGAGTGTTAAACTGACAGACAGCAGTGGTTCCCACCCCAGGACTCTCCATTCCCCATTGATCTCCCCCCCCCCCCCCCCCCCCCACCCCGAACACCCTGCCCACACATATCCGGCCGCAGCGGACCCCAGACCCTATACCCCAGACACCCACTCATAACGTCACCTGGACCCCTCCCTGTGGCATTCACCCATCCTCCAGATGTGGACATGTCCACGGAGCTGTGTCCCATTCCCTGGGTGTTTCAATGTTGGCTGCTGCGCGTGTGGCGTTGGCTCCCAGAGTGTTCAGGCACAGTATCCAGACATCATGATCTGATTGGAATGCTGGGTAATAACCCCCACATGCTACACTTGGAATGGGTGAAGTGCTCATTTAACCACAATTACCAGTTCCCTATTAGCAATGGCCACAGGTGTTGGGGCTGTCTCACAGCGCTAAGGACCCAGGTTCGATTCCGGCCCCCGGGTCACTGAATTTTGCACATTCTCCTCGTGTCTGCGTGTGTCTCAACCCCACAACCCAAAGATGTGCAGGTTAGGTGGATTGGCCATGCTATATTGCCCATTAATTGGAAAAAAATAATGGGGTATTCTTAACTTATTTTAAAAGAATTTAAAAAGCCTTAGCCGCATGGCCAGATGCCTCGGCAGTCTGTGGGGGTTATGGGTGGTGGGTGGGACAAACGGCCAGGGACAAAGGCTGCCCCATAACGGGTACACACGATCCAGGAGTTGGCATGTTGGCCACAAGCAGTCCCCCCCCCCAGCGCCTCCCCTCCCACCCTACCATGACGGCCCACCCCTGTGGAGGGTCCCCCACTCACCGCCGAGCATTAGGGTGGCAAGCCCTGCGGGTCCCCCCCCCCCCCCCCCCCCCCACCCCTCACCCGGCTCTTTGCCTGTGGGAAAAGATGACTGCTCACCTCTTCAGCTCCCCACAGAAGCCCTTCCCCCAGGTTCACGTTTTTAAAAAGGAGTACTAATCGGTGCCAGCGTGACCACTTGCTGACAAACTGAAGCCTCATATAAACAATTCTCCCCCCACACACACCATCCCAACCAACAAGATGGCAGTGAGGAGAACAGCCCCGAGGTTTACCGATGCCGAGCTGGAGACCCAGGTGGACGTGGTGGATGAGGGGCGGATGACCTTGTACCCCGGCCCGAGAAGGAGGCTGCCAGCTGTCAGTGTCTGCTGGGCCTGGGCGCAGATGGCAGTGGCCATGAGTGCTGTGGGCAACACCGTCCGGACGGGCCAGCAGTGCCAGAAAGAAACTGCCTGACCTCGTCAGGGTGACCAGGGTGAGGAGGCAGCAGTGTGCCCCTGACACCAACACCCCTCCCCACACACCCGTAAGCCCCCACCCCCTCCCTTGCAGGGCAGCCAAACCTCCACCCTGCCCCACATGCCAGCACCCATACTGACCACCATGTTCACTGAGGCCATCACCTACTCACGTCCTGGGCTGCATGAGTCTGACTGTCTAACACTGTCGTTTTATGTGTTCCCCCCCCAGGAGCAGGTCGTCTGGAGCAGGAAAAGACAGAAGGGGGACGGCCGAACCTGCAGTACGACGGCCCGAAACAGGCCTGAGTACAATCGATTCTGTCCCCCACAGTGGGCCAGTATGGCGCTGGAGCAGTTCACGCCGCTCCAGCCTCCCTTCCCGGTGCAAATGGGCGCCACGCCAACCCGCGCATGTGCAGTTGGGCCGCGCCAACCTGCGCATGCGCGGGGGACTTTTGCGCGCCGGCCCCGACTCAACATGGCATCGGTGTTCAGGGACCGGCCGCAGAACAAAGTAGGCCCGGGAGGGAGAGGCTGTCCCACCGATTGGTGGGCCCCGATCGTGGGCCAGACCCCATCGGAGGCCCCACCTAGTAAAGGATCACTTTCCCCTGCCCCACAGGCCGCCCCCCGGGCCCTTCGCGCAGAGTTCCCGCCAGCAGCGACCAGGGATGAACGGCGGCGGCGGGACTGTCGTATCCGCGTGGCCGCTCGGCCCATCCAGGCCTGAGAATTGGCTCTCCCGCAGATTCCAGTGGCCCGTGGACGGCGCCGCCTCAAACGAGCCGACGATAATGGCACCAATTCTCCGCACCCCGGAGAATTGCGTGCCGGCGTCGGGGCGTCGTGGCGTGGTTGCGCCGATTCTCCGGCTTGGCGCGGGGCTCAGAGAATTGCCCCCAGGGGCTGGTTTAGCTCAGAGGGCTAAACAGCTGGTTTGTGATGCAGAACAAGGCCAGCAGCGCAGGTTCAATTCCCATACCAGCCTCCCCGAACGGGCGCCGGAATGTGGCGACTAGGGACTTTTCACAGTAACTTCATACTTGTGACAATAAAAGTATATTATTGTAAGTGTGCCTTTTCTCTTGTTAGATACTAATAGAGATGTTCTCTGTTTCTAACATGTTCTGCTTTCATTAAAGGAAAGAATTACCCATGAAAGATATTCCTGACTTTTCATTTCGCAACATTATCACAAACTGCCTGCATTCCAATTACAGATTCTGAATACTTGGTTTCAAGATCAAAAACTCTCCTGAAAGAATGTTAAAATCCACTTCCACCTCACTCTGCATTTGTTGCCAAGGGCTCTGCTACACTATTATCGGCAATGTTTTCTGTAGAGATCTAATTAAACACAATCTTTCAACTGGAAAAATATTCATACAGTTCACTGCTTTCATGTAGATAGGCTCAGCAGTATGTCTGACATTCTTCTCTTTCCATTTCAAACTAACCATTAATTATGTTCCATGGAGCTTTTCAGCCCAAGTCTGAAATATTGCTGACCTTGTTAATACTTCATATATTCATTGGCCACCATGCTAGAGCACTACATAAGTGGATACTGGACAACTCCAATTCTGCTTTAAAATGTAAGGTATGTATTTCTGCCTGAGGAGATTCGCTTTTCCCTGTACTGCAATAACATTTACTCCATTTGCCCTTTAAACATATTAGGACAACAGCCCCAGTCTAGTGAGGCACGCAGTTGTGGTATTGTTGGTGGCCCCGCTGGCATCCCACAGATTGGGTGAGGGGAGGTGGGGGATTCTCACCCCACCACCTCCCACTAATTTAGATGGGTCGCTCACTCAAAAAACGCTTGACATGGAGCAACTTGTTTGGGGAGCAGAGAATTCAGCAAGGCAGCACCTCTCAAAAAGACAATTGCAGTGGTGCAGGAAATTGGACTTACCCTTCACAGTGGAACAGTAAGGATGCGTAGAAAACAGAGGCTCCCTTTAATGCTAAAGACCCGGATGCTCTACTGCATAAGCTCCACCAAAGTGAGGTTGAATCCCACCCGACAGTAGAAGCGAGCTGCACAGAATTGTTGGCTGTGCCACTGCACAAGTGATACATACCTGCCGCATTATAGTGTGCGGTCCCTGGGTTGGCAGTAACACCAGGTCAGGTCCATGGCATGGAGGATGATGACAACCCGCTCTGTGATGAGCTCTGATGCTCCGCTTTGTTTGACAATGTCTGACTCCTGCCCATGGTAGCACTTTCCACCATACACCTGGGTGATCCCTGCATGTGAGCTGGCCATTCCATCAGACGATCCCATCAGATACCTGGGGTAGTGGTGGTGGGGACATTCGAGGGGAGAAGCATGGGTCAGCCAATTCCCCCCCCCCCCCCCCCCCCCCCCGCAAACCTGGCCAGCCCACACCAACCCACCCCTCACACCCATCAGACAGAGACCCAGGGCAGGTTGTAACAATGGTAACAACTGTTTATTGTGATCAAATATATACAGGTTTGTGCCCTAGCCCCTGTAAATAAACTGTGCCCTGCACCCATGCCAACTTAACCAGTATCTAATTTACTGGCCTCATGGGCCCTCACGCTACATCTCGGTGGGTCCGCAGACTATACAGCAGGAGTGGCGGCAGCTTGTTGTGATTTCTGCCCTGCGGCCTGGGTCTCCGTTGGCGGATGTCTTCTGGGGCAACCGGGCCTGGATGGGCCCGACTGTTGCTCGGGTGTACCCCCCCCCCCCCCCCCCCCCATGTTTGACTTATATTTAGACTATAGGCCTTTTATAGGGATGGAATACAGTATAATAAATAAAACCCCTTATATGATAGAGCAAAATGAAACAAGAACTGTTAAGAATAAAGAATCAATCAATACGCCAATCATCAGCGAGAGCCATCAATCAAGTGTTATTTTCTCTAAGGGTAAGGTGTTTTAATACTCTAATGGATGTCTGGGCTGTCAGCCAAGAATACATGATGAGGTTTGACTGGGATCCCAGAAACCCATCAGCCTTCAAAAACGCTTGAGCCCCAAAGAAAGCATTGCTTGAATGACAACACTAGCTCTCTGATCTCTGCTGTCAGTTTCAGTGTATAAATGTACAAAATTAAGAGACTTTGATTGCTTGCGGTTTCAACTTTTGAAATTTTAGGAGTCTGAATAATTAACATTTTTATTGCCCTGTAGTGAAAGTTAGTTTTTTTTAAAGGAAATGGAAAGTTATTAATGAAAAAGTTTATTTTAAGAAGCCATTTTTACATACCCTACTGTCACTATAGGGTGATCCTGTGACCTGCCTCGAGGATAAAAATGCAGGCCACGGGATCAGGTGATGTGAGTGCACAAGCGGCTGTGTTTTCACGAGCCCTAGGTCTGCTCATCTTTCAATTTTTACTTTTATCCTTTTGCATATTTTTTTTTGTCTTTTCTTGTTCAACTTGATTAGTGTAATGTATCAAGAGTTGTTGGTTAGTGTTCCAGTTTTACTGAGTTGAGATAAAAGTCTTCAATCCTCATTGATTCGCAGCAGCTGGGGTGAGGCCCTGTCTTTGGTGGCATAGATACTTTTGAGAGGAATCCTGCCCTGAAGGTGCGATGTTCATTGGCGGATCATGGCTGCTAGTGATGAAGTTAAATCTGCCTGAATGGCTTGACTCCGTGATGCGGGACTTCAAACCCCAGTTTCAGGAGTTGCAAGGTGTCATTATGAAGGCACCGCTGGTGCCTGGGGGGTTCTTAAATAGAGAGAGCATTATCTCTAGTGGAAGCCTACCTCCGCACGGCTGGGGTCCTTTTGCACGGTCTGTCGTCATTCCTGAGGGGTGTGTACGAGGCGAAACTGATGAGCCAGTGGTCCCAGTGAGATGGTGGAGAGGTTCCCGGCCGAGTTTGAGAACTGACCGCTATGTTTACAGAATCTTATCCTGGAGGGCAGGCAGCTCAAATTCGATGGAGCACATTTAAACCTGTCTTTGATGCCTGGGATCGAGGTAGCCTTCCGACCTCTGGCTCTGTGTGGTCCTGTTCCAGGTGCCGAGAGGGGTAGGGACTGCCTGAGCCGGCTGTGCTATCACCCCCCACCAGCCCCCCTCGGGAGCCAAGGTTGTTGACTGCCTGGGTCCGGTCGAGTCAGCAGGCTGGAAGTATTGAAGCTCATATTCCAATTGTTGAAGATCCTGAAGGATGGCCTCCGTTATAGATCCTGCTTTATCCTTGGTGTCTGCTTTTTTTGTGAACTAGTGAAGTGACCTTTTATTCAATGACTGCTTCACTTCTCAGTTGTGATTCTGGCCGTTTCTCCTTGATAACGATGCTGTCTGTTAATGTGGTTATTTTATCTGCTTCCAGAGAGTGAATTCTTTGTGGTGATGTCTTAGAACATAGAACATAGAACAGTACAGCACAGAACAGGCCCTTCGGCCCTCGATGTTGTGCCGAGCCATGATCACCCTACTCAAACCCACGTATCCACCCTATACCTGTAACCCAACAACCCCCCCCCCCTTAACCTTACATTTTAGGACACTACGGGAAATTTAGCATGGCCAATCCACCTAACCCGCACATCTTTGGACTGTGGGAGGAAACCGGAGGACCCGGAGGAAACCCACGCACACACGGGGAGGACATGCAGACTCCGCACAGACAGTGACCCAGCCGGGAATCGAACCTGGGACCCTGGAGCTGTGAAGCATTTATGCTAACCACCATGCTACCGTGCTGCCCTTGCACCGTCAATTATCCTACATTAATACGGCTGTATAACATTAAGCTGGATATTTTATGCAAGAGTGTGCAGTTTCTTTATGCTTTTGTATCCTTGATGGGGGAATGAGCAGAGCCGGAGCTGGGTGAGGGGTGGTGGGTGTCGGTGGTCAGGTTAGTTTTGTCCTCGCTATGTTCGTTGTCCAATCTAATCCTTTTATTTTGGCTGCACTTATTCTTCTTTGGGCCCAGTTGGATTGTATTTTATCCTGTTGAGGACTAGGATTTGTTGAGCGTACCTTTTTTGTGGGGGGGGGGGGGGGGTTGGTCAGTTATCCTGAATTGGATTTCCCTCTTTGACTGTTATTCTGCTATCAGAATGTTTGTGGCGAGGTCATCCTTAATATCCTCTTTTTTTGGCGGTGGTGGTGAGTCTGGTGGTGTGATCCCTCTCTGGAGTTTTTCTTTATTGCCGTGTTTCTCACGGGACTGGATAGGCCACGCATTGGTTGGGGAGGGGGGGTGGGGGGAGGTGTTGGATAGAGTGGTCATGGTAGTCCTAGGAGTTAGTTCTTTCATGTCTTTATTGTTGAGGTGGAGGTGGTGCTGGGCTAGGGCAGGTCCGATGTCGCATTCATTATTGTGTTGCTCCTTGGGCGGTGGGAGGTGCTGAAGTGGACAATCCACATTCGGAGTGATGTTGAGATGGGGTAGGTCTGAAGGTAGGGCCCAGCTTTCATGATTTGATTTGATTTATTGTCACATGTACCGAAATACAGTGAAAAGTATTTTTCTGCGGCCGAGGGAACGTACACAGTACACACATAGTGGACAGAAGAATAATCAACAGAGAACATTGACAAATGCTACATCGACAAAACAGTGATTGCTTACAATGCGGAACAAGGGGCCAGACAAAGCAAATACATGAGCAAGAGCAGCATAGGGCATCGTGAATAGTGTTCTTACAGGGAACAGATCAGTCCGAGGGGAAGTCATTGAGGAGTCTTGTAGCTGTGGGGAAGAAGCTGTTCCTATGTCTGGATGTGCGAGTCTTCAGACTTCTGTACTTTCTGGTTGATGGAAGGGTCTGGAAGAAGACAATTCCTGGGTGGGAGGCGTCTCTGATAATGCTGTCTGCCTTCCTGTGGCAGCGGGAGGTGTATACAGAATCATTGTGGGGGTGGCAAGCTTGTGTGATGCGTTGGGCTGAGTTCACCACAGTCTGCAGTTTCATGCAATCTTGCACCGAGCAGTTGCAATACCAGCCTGTCTTGCAGCAGGATAGGATGCTCTCAATCACACATCTGTAGACATTTGTGAGAGTCGATGCAGACATGCCAAATTTCTTTAGCTTCCGTAGGAAGTAGAGATGTTGTTGGGCTTTATTGACTGTTGCATCAATGTGAGTGGACCAGGACAGACTGTTGGTGATGGTGACCCTCAGAGACATAAAGCTATCGACCATCTCCACTTCAGAGCCATTGATGCAGATGGGTGTGTGTCGTGCTACGCTTCCTGAAGTCCATGATCAGTTCCTTGGTCTTTCCAACATTTAGAGAGAGGTTGTTTTCGGTGCACCATGCAACCAAGTGATTTATCTCCCTCCTGTAGTCTGATTCATCGTTGTTTGAGACATGGCCCACCACAGTCGTATCATCTGCAAACATATAGATTGAGTTGGAGTTAAATCTTGCCACACAGTCATGTGTGTATAAGGAATACAGTAGAGGACTGAGCACACATCCTTGCGGGGCTCCGGTGTTGAGGACTATTGTGGAGGAGGTGCTGTTGCCTCTCCTAACAGACTGTGGTCTGTTGGTGAGGAAGTCGATGATCCAGCTGTACAGGGAGGAGTCAAGTCCAAGATTGCGGAGTTTGGTCATTAGTTTTGTTAGGATAATGGTGCTGAAGGCGGAGCTGTAGTCTATGAACAGCAGTCTCACGTAGATGTCCTTGTCGAGGAGTTCGAGTGCAAATTACAGAGCCAGGGAGATAGCATCTGCTGTGGACCAGTTGCAGTGATAAGCAAACTGCAGTGGATCGAGACCGTCTGGGAGGCTGGCAGTGATCCGTCTCATGACTAGTCACTCGAAGCATTTCATGATAACAGACGTTAGGGCTACCGGTCGGTGGTCGTTGAGGCAGGCTTCCTTGTTCTTCTTTGGTACTGGTATTATGGTGGCCTTCTTGAAGGAGGTGGGGACCCCGGAGCGGAGGAGTGAAGTGGTGAATATATCTGCAAATACACTCGCCAGCTGGTCTGCGCAGGCTCTGTGTGCTCATCCAGGGACTCCGTCGGGACCTGTCGCTTTCTGCAGATTCACTTTCAAGAAGGCAGCTCTCACCTCTTGAGGCTGTAATCGTGGGTATGGGTGTGTCCAGGGCTGTTGGGGTAGGTGGAACTGATACATTGGCTGACTGCTCAAAGCGGGCATAGAACTTGTTCAGATATCGGCAGGGATGCTCCAGTCCCAGGTATTCCGCCTGGCCTTGCTTTATAGCCTGTGATCTTGTGCAGGCCGCGCCATAGTTGTCGTGGGTTAGTGACGTTGGCCTGGGACTCTAGTTTGATGCGGTATTGTCTTTTGCATCACTGATGGCTTTCCGTACGTCGTACCTGGATTTCTATAGGTCAGGGTCATCAGACTTGAACGGCTCCGTCCGGGACTTCAGCAGGGAGTGAACCTTTTGGTTAAGCCAGCGTTTCCAATTGGGGAATACCCGTAATGTCTTCTTTGGTACACAGTCCTCGACACACTTAGGTACCACACTTTGGTACGCAGTCCTCGACACGTCTGTGACGGTGGTTGCGTACTCATCCAGGTTAGCTGCCGCGGTCTAGAATATGGGCCAGTCCACAGACTCCAAGCAATCGGGGAGGATGTCCTCAGATTCCTCGAACACTGCTCGGTTTTCTTGACTGGCTCAGCAAGCTTGAGTTGCTGTTTGTAAGCCGGAAGTAGGAATACCGACTTGTGGTCGGATTTGCCAAAGTGTGGTCGGGGAATGGAGAGATAGGCTCCTTTGAATCTCGTGTAGCAGTGGTCCAGGGTGTTTGCACCTCTGGTGGGGCAGGGGATATGTGATGGAGTGTGGGTATGACCTTCCTTAGGTTGGCCTGGTTGAAGTCTCCAGCCACGATTTATCCTTGGCTAATTCCTCCGGAGAGTTAGGCACGCCCATGTGGTGGTTGGTTGGCCGGTCTTTGTTTTGTCGTAATATGGTGGATCCCCCCCCAAGGTGGCCTTTTACCCTATTGGAGGGCGGTGTTGTTGATCTGATGATCTGTTTTGTCCTTGGTTCTGGGCTGGGAAGTGGGGTTATACGAGTTCAACTTTTTGCTCTTGTTCTTGCCTTCTTTTTACTTTCTCTGTGGGAGAACCATGGATTGTTAACATGGGTCTGGTTGTATCAGGTGCTGTCCTTGAATTTGTCTTTTAAAAGCCGGTCGCGGCCATTAAGCACTCCTTCCCACGATCGGGATCGGCGTGACTGACGGCCCTGTGAGCCTCCCAACACCCACCCGTGGGCCGCGACCCTGAGTTTGAAAATAACTGGTCTAAATTGTTGCCTGTATCCTGTTCTGGTGCAGGCAGATCACTTATTTGTGGGGGAAACCTATTGGGGATTTTGTCCCCGATTCATCAGGTCATGTTATTCCTAACACTGTAGTGACCATCATTCTGGGCTGTACCTATTGAAGGTTGACACCTGTAGCTGTCTGTTCGCTTTGGCTTGTTTTGTGCAAATTTGTGCAGACAATTGAAAAAACTCCAGTAAACAGAAGTTAAAAAAAATAGCGCAGGCTAAATTGACTGAATCAGTTTCAGCCACAGAGCTGGAGCGGTAATGGAAGTTTGGTGAAGATGCTCCAGTATAAATTGATCTATTCAGGGTAGCAGAAGCTGACTGATTGCGGAGGTCAGGGTTAGATCTTGCAAGTCTGTAAATGGTGGCAGAATGCATTCTTTTTCATCATTATGAACCTGATTTTTCAGCCAAATGAGCTTCCAGCATCAGATATTTTATTATAAAGATAAAGGGAGAGAATGTCTGCTCTTGGGGTGGGGGAGGAAGAAAAACTTAGAGGGGGCAGCATTAAAATGTATCTGGAATAAACAGGAGCTAAACTCTGCTATATGAACTGGCAGTGGAAGTTGCTCAGACGAGCTGCCGGAAGCAGGAAAGTTCTAATCTTTGGCACAAATGTGCTCACAATATAATCTTTTGCTCATCTCGAGAAATCTGAAGCTTCCACTCAAACAGTTGGAGTTTACGTGGAACAACAAAGACATTTGGGTGCACAGCTCAAAAGCTGGGGGACAGGTACAAAAATCAATCACAAAGACTAGTGGCAATGTTTGCTTTTATCGCAAAAGGGATGGAATTCAAAAGTCACGAATGAATGCTCCAGTTGTGCTGCACATCGATCACAGGTGTTTGATCCTTGCAGCTATTAGTAGTGTCAGTCCTGGTTTGAGTGCAGCAGTAAAATGCCATTTTTGAGCTGGATATGAAATCGCTGATTCATGTCACCGAGACATCAGATATACTTTAAAGTAAGCGGATGATGGGGATACTTCAAAGCTCTGCTTAACTGGAGACCAGCATACAGCCTGTGCTTACTGCAGGCCATATTGACAGGCAAAATAGCAAAGTAAACATGCGCTGAGCAGCCAATCATTGTAGAGGATTGGGGAACAGTACAAGATACAATTTTAAAATTTCTCTTATTCACTGTTCTGCAGTTTTCCCGTATGCCAGGCATTTCCTGAGCATGACTTGGGCTAATTTTCATACATTCAGTCGTGTCTTCCAAAAAAAAACTCATCTTCAAATTAGTGGAGAAAAAATGTATCAAATAAAGTTTAGAACCTTGTACAGATCTCCTTTGGAGGGGATTTTATTCTGATTCTCCATTTACAAGAATAGTACGTCAGCTCAATAGTTGGCAAAGCAGAATTTATTGTCCACCCCTAGTGTCTCTGAACAGGTGGTAATGGGTTTTCTCCTTGTGGGATCGACTGGGCAATTTTCCACATTGGGCAGGTTGATACAAGTTTTAAAGCTGCAATAGAATAACTTATCTAGGGTAAGCATTGTGCACGTCCTCCTCTTCTCCCACCCCCTTTCCTTTTGCTATTTTCCAAGGTTCCACGCTACTTCCTGCTTGGCCTTGGAGCCAGACTTTGGGCGCGATTTTACAGCCGCGTTGCGCTTGAGTGAGAGCGCAATAAGGCTGTTAGATTGTGGGGAGGCCAAAATCGCGAACCGCGCCGATTGGTTTGCGGTTTAACCAGCCCTCTCGGTGGCGAAATGAGGATCCCGCCATTTAAAGCCAATCTCCATACAATTAAAGGCAACCACCACCTATCTAACAGACTCTCGTCATCTAACCACATCCCAGCAAGTGGTAACACGGGCACCGATTAGTACACCTTTTTTAAAAACGTGAAGCTGATGGTATGACTGTTCTGGGGATCCGATGAGGTAACCATCTTGGCTCCCGGACGATGAGGGAATTATTGCCTGGCAGCCCAATCAGACCGCGATGCCTGGACACTGTGCCAGAACACTACGCCAGAAGCAACACCAGGGACGCAGCGGCCAACATCTGAACACCCAGGATCTGGGCCCCAGCACCGGCGACATTTCCACGACCAGAGGGTGGGTGTGTGTAGCGGAGAGGAGACCAGCGCCTAGTCCAGATAATGTTACATGCTGGAGTCTGGAGTACACGGTCTGTGGTCCGGGCGTATTGGATGGCAGGGGATGTGGGGAGGGGGGGAGAGCAATGGGGGAATGGAAGGTGCCGGGGTAGAAGACACCACTGATTGTCAGTCTCTCACCCTCTCTAATTCCTTACAGATGATATCTTGGAGGCTGTTCTCGCGGTGCTGCTGGTCGGCTCAAGGTGGCGGCCCAGGTGCAGGAACACACCCCACACCCTGAGGACCCGGCTGGCCGCCCATGAGGCCAGGGAGAGACAAAGAGGGGGAAACCGGTGGTGACCCAAAGTGTACAGGCGTCACTGGTCTTTCAAACAGATGACAGACAGCATGTGCTGCAGGAAGCTCCTCAACAAGGGGATGGTGTGACATCTGTAGGACATGGCATCACATGGAGGAGGATCTTTTGTTGCCTTACTGTAGTGTGTTTGGTAGCACAACTGTATGTAACATGCATTACTCAATCCAATTGCAGCAGTGACTTTCTGAACCTTGATGAAGAAGGCTTGAATTCATCCAGAGGTATTGAAAGGTTTATTGAGTAACAGAATTTAACAACTGCATGAGTTCTTACTTTAAGATCAATACCAGTAGAAAGGTTACGTTTATATACAGTAGCTATGTCTGACCACACGAGTCACCCTGAGCTAGATCTATGCTCCTGCTCTTGTCACAGTCTAATCACCAGGAGAAGCAGAGAGCCGCTTGCGTCTGTTTTTATACCCACCAGTGCTGCCCACTAGTGATCTTTCAATTTTCCATTAACCCCTTATGTACATACCCATGTCATTACAACCCCCCTTTTTTCTTTTTTTTAAACATAGTTTCAGTGTTGTTACTAGAATGGAACAAACATAGTTGGTATCGCGTAATAATGCATTACAGAAATCAATGATTGCATCAGTCCAATGTTCACAGGTTCAGACAGTTGGGTGTGTGTCTGATTCGAGTTGATCTCCTAAACGGGCATGGAGACACTGAGGTTTTAATGTCTGTCTGTTCACCGGCTGATGGTGTCAAGTGTTGCGAGTGAGTGAGTCCTGTAGATTTAACGTCAGAAAGACAGGTTCAGGAAGTGGAACCTTTAGCAGGTCTCATTGATTGCGTCTGAACAGCACACCTTCATTGGACTTTACAGTGTATGATCGTGGCGCTGCTTGTCGTAGCACTGTTGCCGCATTGGACAATCCTCCACCTGGGTGTCGCAGTCGAACCATGTCATCGACCGCTAATGGTTGCAGCAATTTTGCATGCCGGTCATAGTGCTGCTTTTGTTTGCGACGTTGGTGTTGTGTCTTGTCAACCATTTGTGAGTGATCCGGATTGCTGAAGTGTAACGCTGGCAGCGTTGTTCTCACATCTCGATTGAAAAGCATTTGAGCTGGTGATAGCCCTGAGCTCAACGGTGATGCTCTGTATGATAATAGAGCCAAGTGCATGTCGGAATTCAAGTCAGTAGCCTTGTTCATGAGTTGGTTGATAATGTGTACACCTTTCTCTACTTTGCCATTGGATTGGGGAAAGTGTGGACTCGATGTCATGTGTTTAAAGATGTATTTCTTGGAGAATTCCGTCCACTCCCACCTTGCAAAGCAAGGACCATTATCGGACATGACTGTTTTTGGAATACCATGCCTCGAGAATGTTTCCTTGCAGGCTTTGATAACTGACGCGACGTGAGATCCGGGGGTTTCATTACTTCCGGAAAGTTGGAGTAATAGTCAATGATAACAACATAGTTTCGACCCATGTAGTGAAACAAGTTGGGGGCAGCAGGGTAGCATGGTGGTTAGCATAAATGCTTCACAGCTCCAGGGTCCCAGGTTCGATTCCCGGCTGGGTCACTGTCTGTGTGGAGTCTGCACGTCCTCCCCCTGTGTGCGTGGGTTTCCTCCGGGTGCTCCGGTTTCCTCCCACAGTCCAAAGATGTGCGGGTTAGGTGGATTGGCCATGCTAAATTGCCCGTAGTGTCCTAATAAATGTAAGGTTAAGGGGGGGGTTGTTGGGTTACGGGTATAGGGTGGATATGTGGGTTTGAGGAGGGTGATCATGGCTCGGCACAACATTGAGGGCCGAAGGGCCTGTTCTGTGCTGTACTGTTCTATGTTCTATGTTCTAAGTCTATGCCAACTTTGTTCCACGGTGACGTAGCCATCTCATGCTGCTGGAGTGGCTCCTTGCATTGTGCCAGGTGATGTTTTTGACACGTGTCACATGTGAGTATCATGTTTGTAATGTCCGCATTTATCCCAGGCCAGTATATGGATTGCCTTGCTCTTTTGCATTTTTTAACTCCGAGATGTCCCTCGTGAATCCTGCGGAGCATGTCTGACCTGAGCGTTAGTGGAATGACAATTCTGTCATTTCTTAATATTAATCCGTCCACTATTAACAGTTCAGTTTTGATGTTTTGGGCCAGCCATGCTGAAGGTTGTGCATGACCTGGAGCACGGTTACATCTTCTCGTGTCGCCAGGCGAATTTGCTGCAGCTTCTCGTCAGATGCCGGGAGAGTCTCTCTGCACAACTGTGCTTGAGCTTCCACATCATCAATGGATGCAGGAGCTGAGCTGTCAGTGACAATAGCTCGGGACAGTGTGTCAGCTATGTTGAGGTTCTTCTCAGGAGTGTAGACCAGTGGGAAGTCATACCTCCTCAGCTTCATCATCATGTGTTGTAGGCGCAGCATCATATCATTGAGATTTTTTTCAATTATGTTGACCAGCGGTCTATGATCAGTCTCAACTAGGAACGTGGGAAGGCTGTACACATCGTGGTGAAATGTTGTTATACCTGTGATCAGCCCCTGGCACTCCTTCTCTATCTGTGCATACCTGCACTCTGTGGCGGTCATCGAGCTGCATCTGCCTGAAGTATTGGGAAGCATCAAGTTTGATGATGATGTGAGTGTTTGCCATTTCGCATGTTATCGCCTCTCACTTGGGGATGGGGTAATGTTCCCTGCGAATATTTTTGTTCAGATCTTTGGGATCTAAACAGATTCTGAGGTCACCTGATGGCTTCTTGACACACACCAGTGAGCTGAACCAGTCAGTCGGCTGTGTGACCTTTGATATTATGCCTTGAGATTGTAGGCGTAGGAGCTCTGATTTTAACCTGTCCCGCAAGGGAGCTGGTGCCCTCCTAGGTGGATGAATGACAGGTTTTGCATCTTCCTTGAGCAGGATTTTGTGTTTGTATGGTAACGTACCCATGCCACGAAAGACGTCAGGATACTCGTTGAGCAGCAGCTGGATGTCATTGTCTAGTCGTGATGAGTCATTCGTGTGCATGATTATTCTCTGGACCAGCCGCAAGTCCTTGCAGGCTTGAGCACCTAACAGCAATGTCTTTTTGTCGTCCACGATCTTGAAGCGTAGTCCTTTCGTGACCCTCTTATTGACTACTTGTAGGTGGTATGATCCTCTTGAGGTGATCTGGCTGCCATTGTAGTCTTTTAACTTACATGCAGCAGGTATCATCTCTTATGTCCCTGGGATGGATGCGAGATCTTTGCTTGTCAACAAGTTTGCGAACGCCCCCGTGTCAAGCTTGAACGTAATTGGGAAGTTGTTCACTTATACCGTGGCACTCCATTCACTTTTGGAGTCAATGGCATTAACATATTGATGATTCGTGGTCGGCGCTTGAAGTTCCTCTGCCGAATCTACTATTCCGATGAAGTGTGCGTTCTCCCAGGAGTGGAAATCTTCGTGGTCGGAAACATTTTCTTCAGGTGTTTGGTTTTTTTCATTGTATCCACTGTGCGAACCTTGAAGTTTCCATGTTTGTCACAGATCTCAGATAAATAGCACAAGGCTGTAACTATGTGATATTTTGCTTTTGGCTTACACTGGGAGGTGAAATGATTCAGTTTGGAGCACTTTAAACATCTTTTCCCTTGTGCAGGACATTTCCCTTTTAAGTGGGCGTTGCCACAGCGGTAGCATGTCATGATGTTTGTGACGCCATGCGTAGGAAGCGATTGCGCACGCGCAAATTGCTCCTCTGGCTGAGTTCGGTATTTTAGGAATTCGGGTTCGGAATGCGCCGCTTCTTGCGCATGCGCAGAAACGGATCTCGCCGGGTCGCGTCTCTTTTGACTGTGCGCGTACATATTTGAATTGGAGCTGGCGGCCGGAACAAGATACCTGTGAGGAGAGGACACCATTTTAACTTCTTCCACCTCGTGGAGGAATTTCTCCCCGTTTTCTTTCTGAAGAAATTCAAGGTACTGCTGTTTCTTTTGTTCTTGCGCTGTGCACTTTGCTGTGGTGGTTTTTAGAGTTAGATCATTTTGTTGCATTAGTGATTCCCTTAAGTTTTCATCAGAGAGTCCATAGGTTAATTGATCTCTGATGATGGAATCTGTTACGTCAGCATAGTTACAGCCTTGTGCTATTAATCTGAGATCTGTAACAAAATTAGAGATTGTCTCGCCGTTTTTTTGGAACCTGTTGCGTAGGTTAAATCTTTCCAGGATTTCATTAAACTGTTTTACAGTGTTCTTCAAATTTTGCGAGTATGACTTGAAATTTAGTTTTGTCTTCATTTTCAACGTAAGTGAAAGAGTTATAAATGTCTATAACTTGCTGGCCTGCCCTTCCTCGTAGCAACGGAATCTTTCTCTCGTCGGAGGCTGTGTCTAAGTCAGTAGCTGCCATGTATATTTGGAACTGTTGTTTAAACATTGTCCAGTTACTATTTAAGTCACTGATAGTTTTCAGCTGATGTGGAGCTTGTACGTGTTCCGTCGCGTCGGTTGGTTGTCTAGGATCCAAATGCTGCGAAGTCTTCCACAGTCGAGCAGTCGGTACTTTAATTTCTGTACTTTTTCTTTCTTTTCTCTAACCTAATCTAGCTAGTATTATTCGTTTAAAGCCAGCCTGATACCATCTTTTGTTACCTTACTGTAGTGTGTTTGGTAACACTACTGAATGTAACATGCGTTACTCAGTCCAGTTGCTGCAGAGGCTTTCTGCACATTGATGAAAAGGCTCAAAGTCGTCCAGAGGTATTGAAAGGTTTATTGAGTGACAGAATTTAACAACTGCATGAGTTCTTACTTTAAAATCAATACCAGTTGAAAGGTTACAACATTTATATACAGTAGCTATGTCTGACCACACTAGTCACCCTGAGCTAGATCAATGTTCCTGCTCTCGTCACAGTCTAATCACCAAGAGGGGCAGAGAGCCGCTTGCATCTGCTTTTATACCCGCCAGTGCTGCCCCCTAGTGATCTTTCAATTTCCCATTAACCCCTATGTACGTACCCATGTAAAGATCACTACAGAGGAGGATACCCACTCCCGGTGGTCAGAACTTTGCCATATCAGGATCCTGATTTTACATATCTGTCAATAAGGAGATCAGGGGTTATGGGGAGAAGGCAGGAGAATGGGGATGAGAAAAATATCAGCCATGATTGAATGGCGGAGAAGACTCGATGGGCCGAGGGGCCTAATTCTGCTCCTATGATTTATGGTCTTAGGGTCTTATTCCAGGGCTTGAGCGGGGATTTGTGTGGCATCTCACAAGACGCAGCCCACAAGTGCATCTGTGACATCACGGATGCCCTGTTTTCCCGGGTAGCAAACTTTATAAACTTTGACATGGACCAGGCCCAACAAGAAGCCAGGCAGCAGGATTCTCTGCCATCAACAGGATTCCCCAGATCCAGGGGGGAAAAGATGGCTCACCAGGCTGTCACAGAGTACCCTAAATCAACAGGAAGGGGTCCCACTTCCTGATCATCCAGCTCGTGTGTGACCACCACATGAAGATAATACACGGGTGTGCATACTTCCCAGGGAGTGTGCACGATAGCTACATCCTTGGGCAGTCGGACATCCCCGGCTTCTTCGAGGACCACTCCAGGATGGCCGTTTGGCTCTTGGGGAATAATGGAGCTAATGGAGGCTGATGTGGATATTCGATGTGGAGACCTGATACAATGAGGCCATACGGCCAGCCGGGCTGTCATTGAGCGGTGCATCGGGATCCTCAAAATGTTGTTCCAATTTTGACCGTTCTGGTGGTGCACTGCAGTACAGCCCCCAGAGGGCCGCCCGCTTCATGGTGGTCTGCTGCGCCCTCCACAACCTGGCACAGCGACAGGGTGATATGCTGGAGGGAGAGGAACATGCAGCCACATCTAAGGAGGAGAACAACGAGACTCCGGACTAGAAGGGGCTGCAATACGAGCTCCGGGAGGGCCTGCAGCTGGAGGATGGAGGACAGGCGGGGGCAGTGAGGGTCCGGCAAGCCCAGAGGGCCCTAGAGACCTTCATTCTCAGCCGCTTCACGTTGGACATGGCTTTGTCCTTCATCTCACCTCCTTCTCCCCCCCTTCCGCCTTTCCCCCGCTCATCACCCCCTCTCTCACCACCCTACCGGGGTCTGTGTCATATCAACCCAGGGTGACGGGACTGTGTTGTGTCTGTCAACGGGTCACTGCTGATGGGAGAGGGGGGGGGGGGGGGTGGGGGGGTGATGATAACCCACACTGAAGGCTGAGCGCTGTTGCTCCTCAATCAATGCCATAGTCTGACTCCTGTATGCTGAGTGCGTGCTCACACCCATCGCCTGCTGCCTGGGGGTAATAGCCAGGACCACTCTGCCCTGGGGGCTGGGGCAGGAGATTAAAGGTCTGTTCGTATTGCGGAGGAAAGTGCTCGAGGCGTCATATTCCTCGGTGCAATGTTTTGTAATGCTGTACATGTGTCTCCCCAACTGCCCCTAGCCCCAGATGGTGCTGCCCGCTTCCCCTACCCCTACCCCTCACCCCACCACTTCCCCCCCCTTCCCAGCCTTCCCCCCCCCCCCCCCCCCCCCCCCCCCCCCCCGCCCCAGTGACTCTCAGTGATCATTGACCTGCTTAGCCTTCTGTGCTCTACCACTGCGTCTAGGTGTGTCCCCAGGATGCTCATCAGAGGTGGAGGCAGCTTGCTGCTGAACCGTCCCATAGCCTTTGTTGCCCCTAATGGGAATCCTCTGGGGGCCCTGTGGCATATGCCTCGCCATGTTCCAGGGCTGCCTCTGAGATGCACCGTTATCAGGGGGAGAGGATCTTGGGGAGCTGATGACCGCTGTTGCCACTCTGTAGGGTGGCTCCGGATTGGCACTCTGTGCCTTCCCCCGGTCAGGTCCCTTTGAGCGCTTGGGTCACCTCGGGAAGGAGGGACAGCTGGATTGAGCCCTGGCTGCCCCTGTGCCATCTGGCTCTGACAACACTGGCAGCTCCCCAGTGTCTGCAGCATGATATCACTGCCCTCGGCGATGCTCCTCATTGACTGGGATGTGCTCTGGAACGCTTCGGCATTGCCCACCTGCGACTGGGACATGCTGTCGAGCCGCACAGCCAATGCCGTTACTGACTGAGCCACGCTTTGGACACCTCGACTCATGCTACTGACATCGTGCACCAGGCTCTCCACTGTGGTTGTCACCCTAATAATGTTGGCCTCGTTGCCACGCATTGCCGACGCTACCTTCTGCGACCGTAGCTTCTGGGACTCCTCCAATCGGCTATGGACTTGCTGGAGTGTCGCTGACATCCCCCTCTGAATATCATGGCTGCACCCTATCAACTGCATCAACTCCAGGTAAACCTGGTCCAGGGGTGCAGCATCTGACTAGGACCCAGCTGGGTCTTGCGATCCAGCAGACCTCCAACTGCTGTCGCGACTGGGCGTTCATGCCTCCACCTGATGTGCTTCAGCAATTTTGTGGTGCTCGTCAGAATGTGCCCGAAAAGCCTGACCAATACTGTCGCCCACTGAGATGTGCGTCTCTTCGCTGGTGACAGGTCATCTGGCTGGTGGCCAGTGGATCCTCACCTCTGCGCCATATGGCAACCTCTATCTCGGTGACTAATCTGCCCTCGGTCAGCCCTGCGACCTCCAGGGCTGTTCCTTGTAGGGGGTGAGGACTCTGATGTCTGCACCCCGCCACCCGTCAGGGCCCTTTCCCAACTGTTGTGGGCCAACCTCTTCTGTGGGAACACCGTGAACTGCACGCTTCATTCCTCGTGGAGGGAGGGGGAATGGGGTGGTTGGGGAGGTTGAGCAGGGTATGGGTGGGGTGGGGAGGGGCAGGAGTAGGCGACACTGCTGAACATGGATAGGCTGGGGCACAATATGGTGCCGGGCGGGGATTGTGCCAGGTGCATGGTGAGGGAAGGGGTGCCAATGCACCCATGCGGCCCGGTGGAGGTTGTTGATTTTGTTGTGGTACTAGGTGCCGGTTTTCCCGGTGATGTTCCCCAAGCTGGCGGCTGCTGCCACCTCTTCCCAGGCGACACTGGCCGCCCTGTGACTGACACTCCGAGTCCCTTGGGGGAACCCAACTGTATTCAAATGTGTCAAAAAATCTGGCCAGGTTGGTATCCCCGAATTGTGGGGCTGGTCTCAGTGGCATGGCTGTGATCTGTGTTGGGTTTGTTCTGCGGGATTGGTTTAATTGCTGCTTTGTTGGTGAGGAGCTGACAGGCGCAGTGCTGGAGAATCAGCCTTCATTTGCGGCGTGACGCCTGTGTGGCCTCGTTAAGTGGATCAATTAATGTTTGTTGCTGGTGAAGGCCTCGCGGGTCGAGCGCTGGAAAGCCCGCGGCAGTTCTCGTTCCCGACCACGCTTACAAAGTTTTCCATTAAATCGTGCCCTTTGTTACCACTTCCCGGCCATCAAGTGTGAATGGGCTAGTTTTATGAACACATCTATAGCTCCTTGAATCAAGATGAACAGGTAACAGTGAAAAAGGCATCCCATTCTGATCCCTATCAGAGCGGAAGCCTGATGAAAATCCTTACATATTATGGTCATTTCTTGCCTCCAGACCTTCTGTACTAAGAGCTTCTACATGCTATTGTAAGACACGCTCCAGGACTGCTTTCATAAATCCCTCTATTGGCCAAAAATGCAGTAAACAAAATAACTTTGAAAATTCCCAGGAGGGGTTCCTGTTATTAAATACTTATTGAGGGTGTTTTACAATTTCTCTGATACAGGACTTTAATTTTAAGCAAGCTTTTGGTCAATAAATTGCTTTATTCTGGAGCTCTCGGCATTCCACAATCCCATGTCAGCTCTGCTGCTCTGACACGACTCTTGTGTAGTCAGCTGCAACCTGAAGCATTCATTAAGCTGGTTGTTGTTAAGAGCCGTGTTTTATTTTGAGGTTATTCAAGAGCTATGGCTGAAGGACCAGTTGTGCTAACACAGGTGTCACAAGGTTTGGGATTGGAATTTAACATTTGTGAAATGCGATCATCGCTAGGTAATCAGGGCGTTTGAGTGTTATAGAGTTTCAAACGGAGTAATATCCTGCAAGGTTGATGTCAGTAAAATCAGGATAGTCTCTGTGTGACCTGGTACATCAGGTTCCGAACTCAGAGCACAGCACTGCCCATAATTCAGCACTGAATTGTTCCTCTCACTTTCAAGAATTTGTAAATACCATACTGTTTCAGCATGAGGGGCTTTTCTAACTTTGAGGTTTAAAAGATAGTCCCCCCCCCCCGTCCCCCCTCCACCCCATGGCAGAGGAGGCTCACCATTGGCCACTGGCGGGATCTTCCGGTCCCACCAAGGTCCAAGGCATTCCCGTCATTCCTCACTGATGGGAAAAACTTTAAAGGGTGGGTTCCACAGCGTAACACTGACGCCCGTAACTTAGGTTTTTAAAGATGCTTTTGAAAGATAAATGTAGACTTCCAGTGGTGACCATGGAGTAAGTGGTCGCACATTTGGCTCCCACTCGAGGTGGATTTTTTTTGGTCCTTCCCCACCAAATTGTGTGGTGTTTGATGGCAAAGCGTGCATGAGTGTTGATGCACTATCAATTACCACAAAGACGAGAGTAGTGGAATAATCAAAGCTTTATTGAGCAAAGATGTTGTGCCTCCTGTAGCTGGAACCAGAATGGCTGCAGCACCGGCGAGCACACACATTTGTACGCCGCTTACTGGGTGGAGCCACCAGGCAGGGATTTTCCCATGTACCTCTAGTATATGTGTCTTACCATAATACATATAATACAGCTAGTGGTGACTATCACAAGTGTCCAGGGAATGCAATACTCTTCTGGTTGGACTGGTGTATGGCTCATCGGACAAGCAGCGCCATGAGGAAAAGACAGCAACTGGAGGAAGAAAGGTTTTGTGGTGTGACACAGGAGAAGATGGTGGAGAGTAAGGAGGCAGTGCTGACCACCCTGTGGTTGATGGAGCAGCTGGTGGAATTCTTTAATGGCAAAATTTCAGCAGCAGAGGAAGGATTTCATAGAATTTCATAGAATTTACAGTGCAGAAGGAGGCCATTAGGCCCATCGAGTCTGCACCGGCTCTTGGAAAGACCACACTACCCAAGCCCACACCTCCACCCTATCCCCATAACCCAGTAACCCCACCCAACACCAAGGGCAATTTTGGACACTAAGGGCAATTTAGCATGGCCAATCCACCTAACCTGCACATCTTTGGACTGGTGGGAGGAAACCGGAGCACCCGGAGGAAACCCACGCACACACGGGGAAGATGTGCAGACTCCGCACAGACAGTGACCCAAACCGGGAATCGAACCTGGGACCCTGGAGCTGTAAAGCAATTGTGCTAACCACAATGCTACCGTGCCACCCAAGGCCTCACCAAAAGCAGGAATTTTATTTTGACTCGCTGGAGAATGCGATAAACGTCATGAAAGACCATGGTCTGGGAGAATTGTGAGGACAGTGAACTTTGGAGAGGAGTTCGGCGTAAATTCCGGGTCACATTGGGTGGGTGGATTGGGGCAGGTTACGACGGCGGAATAGTGATGGTGAGTGTGCCTTCTATTTTTCTTTGTTTGCCGGTGGTTGGGAGGTTTGCAGGGAAGGGGTGGACCGTTGCATCCATGGTATAATAGTGAGCACTCTGGACTTTGAATTCAGCCATCCGAGTTTGAATCCTTGGAACCTTTCATCTATGGGCGGCATGGTAGCACAGTGGTTAGCACTGCTCCCTCACAGCACCAGATTCCCGGCTTGGGTCACTGTCTGTGAGGAGTCGGCATGTTCTCCCCGTGTCTGCGTGGGTTTCCTCTGGGTGCTCCGGTTTCCTCCCACAAATCCGAAAGACGTGCCATTAGGTGAATGGGACATTCTGAATTCCCCCTCTGTGTACCCGAACAGGCGCCACAGTGTGCCGACTCGGGGATTTTCACTGTACCTTCATTGCAGTGTTAATGTAAGCCTACTTGTGACACTGATAAAGATGATTACGATTATTATTATTATGGGGGGATGAAGGGTAGTCAGGGCCCCGGCAGGGGCCACCATGCTAGCTGGGTGGGCTAGTTAACGGGAGTGAAGTGGGGGGTTGATGTGGCGCAGTTGGGAAGAGAGAGATGGTGGCAGACTTCTTGGGGCGGGCCTTGAAGAGGGGTTGGCGTGGGCCGGGGGGAGCTGGCTAAAAAGGGATATGGCTGATCGGTAGGTGATGGGGGGAGGGGAGCCCCCTGACCAGGCTCGTTACTTGGAATCTGCGAGGGATGAATGGGCCTGTTAAGCAGTTGAGTGTTTTTGCGCACTTGAGTTTGAAAGCGGAAGTTGTGTTTTTGCAGGATACGCCCTGAATTTGGGAGATCAGATGAGACTGTGGAAGGGATGGGTGGGACAGATGTTCCACTCAGGGTTGGACATGAAGATGAGGGGGGTGGCGGTACTGGTTAATAAGAAAGTGGCATTTGAGGTCGGTAGCACTGTTGGCTGATCCGGGGGGTGGGTAGTTGACGGTCAGTGGGAAGCTGGAGGGGATGTCGATAGTCCTGGTGACTGTTTATGCCCCAAATTGGGATAATATGGACTTCATGAGGTGGGTGTGAGGGAAGATCTTGGACCTGGACATGCACTGGCTGATAACGTGGGGTGATTTTAACACGGTTCTGGATCCAAGGGTGGACCGGCCGAGTCCTAAGGCGTCGAAGGTGTCTGCAGTTGCTAGGCAGCTGAAGGGAATTCATGGATCGTACGGATGGGGGTGGAGTACTCATGGAGGTTTGGGGGGCCGAGGGCGAAAGAGGTTTCATACCACTCCCATGTGCACCGGGTCTACTTCCGGATCTATTTTTTGTGATGGATAAGGTGCTGTTGGCAGGGGTGTCTGGCTTGGAGTATTCAGCGATTGTGGTTTCTGACCACGCGCCGCACTAGGTAGATTTGCGAGTGACACCAGGGGAGGCCTAACGGCTACAGCAGAGGTTGGATGTGGGGTTTTTGGCAGAGCGAAGGCATGTACGGGAGAGTGAGGTCTGCCAATCGAGCTTATACGGAGCAAAACGATGCAGGGGAGGTCACGGCTTCCTCGCTGTGGTAGGCACTAAAGGCGGAAGTTGGGGGAATTTATTTCAATCCGGACACACAGAGAAAGGGTAGAACGGGAGGAGAGAGCAAGCCTGGTAGATGAAATTTTGAGGGTGGATAGGATATACTTGGTGGCACCAGAGGAGGAGTTGATAAAGGGTCCATGGAGAAGGCAGTGGGCAATTACAGAGGGAAGGGGCAGTGTACGAGTAAAGGTAAAAGGCGAGTCGGATGCTGGCCCACCAGTTGAGGAAGCAGGCAACAGCAAGGGAGGTTGGTAGGGTGAGGAATGAGTGGGGCACGGTGGTGTTGGACCCAGAGGGGGTAAATGGAGTATTTGAGGCCTTCTACAGAAGGATGTAGGCGTCATACAGCCGCCTGGGGAGGTGGATGAGGTAGTTCCTGGACAGGTTGGTTTAGCACAGGGCTAAATCGCTGGCTTTGTAAGCAGACCAAGGCAGGCCAGCATCACGGTTCAATTCCCGTACCAGCCTCCCCGAACCGGCGCCGGAATGTGGCGACTAGGGTCTTTTCACAGTAACTTCATTTGAAGCCTACTTGTGACAATAAGCGATTTTCATTTCAGTTCTCTAGGGTGGAGGAGGAGAGGGTGCAGGGATTGGTGGCCCCAAGTGGGCTGAGGAAGTTGATGGGCGGCATTGGGGTGATGCAGGCTGAGGAGGTCTTGGAGCAAGAAACGTTCCCAGTGGAGTTTTACAAGACATTCGGTGCAAAGTTGGGCCCCCCGTTGGTGAGGATGTACAATGAAGTGAGCTCCTTCTCCTCATCCCCCCCTCATTGTCGCTGGCACCATTTTGCTGATTTTGAAGAATGGAAAGGACCGCAGCAGGATGGGTCAATGTTGATGCAAAGACGTTCGTGAAGGTGTTCGCGTTGTGGATAGAGGATTGCGTGCCGGGGTTGAGAGGGAAGGACCAGACGGGATTTGTGTAGGGCCGGCAATTGTCGGCGAGTGTGCAAGGCTGCTTAATGTTATTATGACGTTGTCAGAGGGGCAGGAGGTAGAAGTAGTAGTGGCAATGGATGCGGAGAAGGATGCAGTGGGCGTACTTGTTGGAGGTGCTGGGGCGGACATTGCCCGAGCATAGCCCTCTATCCCCGGTGGCTCTACTCACCTGTGCATTTCTCATGGGCTCTGCTTGTGAGGTGCATTCCGTGGGAGACTTGTTGTGATTCCAGTTGGCATGCCCGTATGTTGATGTGAATGGACAATTTAACATGGGAAGACTATCAGGTGTACAGGTCTGGTAATAGCATTTAAATATATTCAAAAGGGGATTCTGGCATTCAACATTGGGATACCCGTTACATGTAGGCCATTGACGGGAGGTGGAGACAATCAATCCCATGGGATTCTTCGCCCTCTCTGCCATTCCCGCCCCTGCCAATAAACAGAGGTAGAAAATCCAGCGTGAGTGAACAAGAACATATTTTCCAGCCTTGATTTCTCTTTCTGCATGGACAGTAAATTCAGCTGTTTTTTAAAATTAGAGAGCAATTTGACATCAGTTTTGCAGAAATCCACAGAAGGTATGTTTCTTTAATTTGTGTGGTGTGAATGAACATTAATGAGGTGATTTTTCCACATCTGGTCAGGAGTCCCATACAGGTGGAAAGCACAGCAAAAGAAATGGTTGAACACGACACTTAATTGTTTCCATTCACGGCAAATATAACAGGAGAACCTGATGGCTTATCAATCTGTTCTTTCTCCTTTTCTTTTCACAGGTGCTCTATAAAGTGTTTAATTCATTTGCTGGAATTGGTTCAGAAAATATACAGGCTTTGGATTACGTCAAGGGTGTAGGTGAGAAAATCCAGTTAATTTTATGCACTGTATGAATGAAATAGTCAGCTATTTCAGAGAGGGACAGATGGCAGGAGATCAAAGGGGGAAATGTTAATGGGCGATTCTTGTATATTTCAAAACAGCCGGTTCTTAGACTTGGGGGCAGGTTGACTATCTGCCACAGGAGGTATCCGATCTGGGATTGAGATCTGTGACAGAATCAATGACTGAGCGAAGGGGCATGCATGCCTTCTGAGAAACAGAGAGAGGACAGCAATTCCTACCACCTGATGAGTGGAATCTAGATGTAATGCTCATTATGCATATTGGCCAGTCACTTTCACCATTCAAAATCTGATGACCAAATACAAAATCCACCTGATACAATAATCATGACTGTTTATAGTGATGACCACTTTCCCAACTATTAAAAGACAATTGCCTGAGTTTCACACATTGTTAGTGTCAGGATGTGACACAATTAACTGAGCATCAAAATAAAATCCTTTTGTGCACGTCACCATGGAGATGTTGGATATCATCCAAGAAAAAGAGACAACCATTGTAGCAGTGTCTATCATTAATCATAGTACACCTGGGAAAAAATGTTTTGCCATGTTAGCATGAAATTAATTACTGCCTAAAAATTATTTAGCTCAGGAAAGAAGCAGTTGAATGTTACTGAAAGTACAAACTAGAAAACTAAAAAGGCAAGACAAGTGTTTCAGTTCCTGTTTGTTTCTCTAGGTTCAATCTTTGTGGTGAGCTTGGGTGGAACTGCTGTAGGAATTGTGTTTGCCTTTGTGCTGGCTCTCATCAGCCGTTTCACCAAGCGGGTTCGCATCATTGAGCCACTCTTCGTCTTCCTGATTGTTTACCTGGCCCATCTCACCGCTGAAATGGTTTCTCTCTCCTCCATCTTGGCGTAAGTCGATCTTGCTTCAATTTCTTCACATTTAATCATGCCAGAATCATGTTGTTCAACACACAGCCCCTGTCAGAGTTTGTGGGAGGCCACCTTATTAACCTTAAGGGTAGGAGGCCTGGAACTCCTCAGCGGGGCGAGGGAAGAGAAAAATAGATGAACTTGTCCTTGGCCCTGCCATAGAAATGGCTGGAGCTAAAAGACAGGATGGAAGTCACTGTTCCTGCCTCATTTACCAATCCCCCAGTTGGAGATCTCTCTCGGTTGCACCTGAACTGGACTGCAGCTCCTGTGATATGCAGTAACAGTTTTTCTCCCATTTTTGAGAATTGTGTTTTAAATGCTTGCCTTCGAAAGACATTCAGGCTTGATGCTGTGGGGATAAAGGGAAGGGAACAAACTCAGAGGAAACTGAGACACAAAGTTGTGGAACAGACACACAACTGAGAGAGGTAAATTAAAGAGTAAGGAAAGAAAAGAGAAGCAAAAGGAGAAGAGTAACAAGAGAACCCTGAGTGGAAAAGGAGGTAAAATAAAAACAAAAAAAGAAGGGAAGGAGAGAGAATAAAACAGCAATTGGGTGGCACTGTGGTTCGCACTGCTGCCTCACAGCGCCAGGGACAGTCTCTTTCATTTCCAACACTTTTCTCAGTTGAATTGTGACTTTGATTCTGAGTTAGAGGGCTATGAGTTCAAGGCCCAAGGCAGAGTGACATCTCAGTACAATTCTGAATGAGTGCTGCACTGTCAGAAGTGCTGTCTGTCACATGAGAACTTAAACTCAGGTCACACCTATCAAAGTGGATGTAAAATGTCCTATTGGGCCAACTTGAAGAGGGACAGAAGAGTTACTCGGTGTTCTTACCACTCTTAATTCCGATTTGGCAATGATGTAATCAAGGGAAGTAGTGCCTATCGTAGCTTAATGGTGCAACTTGTCATCACTAACAATCACTAGTGTAGGTTATAAATAAAAACAGGCTGAAAATACACTCATTTTTATTTTCATGTGAACGAGGTCTTCATAATCCATTGTCAACATAACAATCTATTTGGTAGTCACTATCTGCATTTCCTTTTTAATCTATTTGCAATTTTTAAAATACTCAATTGAATGTGAGGTCTCTGGACCCAAAAGAATATTTTCTAAACAATGAGAAGCTGGAAACAATGAAGGAGCAAAGAGATTTGGGGATTCATGGGCACAAATCAGCCAAAGCTGATAGACAGGTGCAAAAAGATTGAAATTTTGACCACCATCTCAAGGGCTTGGAAATAAAGGGGGGAGAGTTATGCCTCAGTTATTTAGAACCTTAGTTCTTGGCTGGAATACAGGCGTGATCTAACGCCCAATCTATCGGGAGTCTGCTGTTTTTTTGGGCCTCGGTCGGGAATGCCCCGCCAAAGCCACACTTACCTCATTTCCCGTATTGAAAAGGCGGCACGGTGGCGCAGGAGTTAGCACTGCTGCCTCACAGGGCCAAGGATCCAGATTCAATCCCGCCCCTGGGCCACTGTCCGTGTGGAGTTTGCACATTCTCCCCCTGCCTGCGTGGATCTCACTCCCACAACCCAAAGATGTGCAGGGTAGGTGGATTGCCCACGCTAAATCGCCCCTTAATTGGAATTTTTAAAAAGATCGTGCCCCAATCTTTCGATGCCCCTCTGCTCCTCCACTGTAGCCTCTGGATCCCCCGATTTCTCCCCCCCCCCCCCCCCCCCCCCGGCCCCCCCCACCACCACCACTACCCCAATTTACTGCTTAGGACATTCTCGAGACCCCCCTCACCCCCACCTCTTAAGGGCAGGGCACCCTAGGGCCCGATCCCTGGTGCTGGCACCCTGACAGTGCCCCTGCCAGCCTGGCAGTACCACTCAGGCATTCTGGCAGTGCCAGGTGGCACTCTAAGGGTGCCCAGGTGGCAGTGCTAAGGTGCCAGGATGGCAGTGTCAAGGTGGGAGTAGCAGGATACTACCCTACCCAGAGCCCAACCACCCAATGGCCTGGGAGACCCCGCAGTGCCGTTACGCCTGGCCCACGTTGTGTGTGGACCAGTGCTCTCAAGGGCACTTTGGCAAGATCTCCCAGGCGAGGCCATTAGTTCCTGGGTCACAGAAGTATCCGGCGTAAACATATTTAAATGAGCTGACTTAAATACGTTAATCAGGATCTCACCCAGTGAGATCCGGATCTCGTTAGATCTTGCAAAGCGTTCTGAGCGTCGCAAATCTCGCAAGAGACCTCTGGTGAGATTTAACGGCCTTGTCGCGTCACCACCTCGGACCAATGACGCCATTAAGTCGCACGCACTGTGTTCAGTTTTGGTCACTGTGCCTCAGAAAGGATATATTGACCTTCCAGGAGGGGAAGCAGATTCAGCAGAATGAAAAGAGGGCTGAAGCCAATACCAATCACTCCACCTGATATCAAGAAATGGCTGAAGGCACTGGATACTGCACAAGCTATGAGTCCTGACAATATCCCAGCAGTAGTACTGAAGACTTGTGCTCCAGAACCTGCTGCACCCCTAGTCAAGCTGTTCCAGTACAGCTACAAAACTGCCATCCACCTAGCAATGTGGAAAATTGCCCACGTGTGTCCTGTACACAAGAAACAGGACAAATCCAACCCAGCCAATTACCGCCCCATCAGTCTACTCTTCATCATCAATAAAGTGCTGGATGGACTTCCAGTGGCAGTTATGCAGCAATAAGCCACACATGTGGGAGCTCCCGTTTTAAAGAGATTTTTCGGCTCTTTTGAGAGCCCAAAACGGAAATTTTTCAACGTCTCCCGGTGGGGGAAGGTGTGCTGAACGACTTTCCCTGCAGTCCATGACTCGAACTCGGAGTGGAAAGGTGGAAAAAACAGCAGCAGCTCCTCAGAAAAAACGGGGGAAGGGATCCAAGATGGCCACCGACAAAGCTCCAGAGGAATGGAGACTCTGGGCCCAGAAACAACAAACTGATCTCCTGCGCTGCTTTAAAGAATTCAAGGATGAAGTACTGAGCTCTCTGCAGGAAACAAACAGAAGGCTGTCAGAGATTCAGTCCACCCAGGGTGCTGCCATCAAGAAGTTGCAGACGCAGGCCATTGAACGAGAGGAGGAGGCCGTGGTCCTCGTGAGTAAGGTGGAGGGGCACGAAGCACTCCACAAGAAGTGGCAGGAACGCTTTGAGGAGCTGGATCACCGCATGAGGCGGAAAAACCTGCGGATCTTGGGCCTTGCAGAGGGGCTGGAGGGATCGGACCTGACAGCCGATGTGGCTGTAATGCTGAATTCGCTAGTGGGGGCCGGATCTCTCCATCTGCCCTTGGAGCTGGAGGGAGCGCACAGGGTGCTGGCCAGGAGGCCCAAGGAAGATGAACTCCCGCGTGCGGTGCTGGTGAGGTTCCACCGGTTCAGTGATCGGGAGTGCGTGCTGCGCTGGGCCAAGAAGGTGAAGAGCAGCAATTGGGAGAATGGGGTAGTGCGGATCTGCCAGGACTGGAGTGCGGAGGTGGCTAAGCGGCGGTCCGGATTTAATCGGACGAAAGACGTGCTTTATAGAAAAAAGATAAAGTTCGGAATGTTGCCGCCCGCGCGCCTGTGGGTAACTTATTCGGACCGGCATTATTATTTCGATTCCCCGGAGGAGGCGTGGGCCTTCGTGCGGACGGAGAAACTGGACTTGAACTAGGGGTTGGGGGTTGCGAGGTCGGCTGTAAGATATTAGTGCTGGATTCTGCTGTTGCTGTGTTCTCTTTTTCTTCTGTTGTTTTCTTCTTGTTTTAGTACTTTAGCAATTTTGATATGGTTATTTACGGAGGGGGTGTTCTGCTATGTTTTTGTTTTTGTGCTGTGGGACATTGTCTGGGCTGTGTATCTTGAGGGGAGGGTCGGGGGGGATATGTTGTATTCTATGCCGGAGTGGGGGTATGGAGTGGGGCTGATATTTGGGAGCTGCATCACAAGGGTGTGGTGGGGCAGTGCAAAAGCGCGGGCTTTCCTCTGGTTTCCCGTGCTGCGGGGCTGGGGGGTGGAGATGGTGACGGGGGAGGCGGGGCCTTAACTGGTTCTTCCCCGCGCTGGAGCGGTGCCAGGAGGGGGGATAGATTGGGGGATGATCCCACTTCGGGAGGGGTCGGGCTATTGGCGGGAGTTTCCGGGGTCAGCAGAAGTTAGCTGACCCACGGAAGTACAATGGAGGACGGTTCGCGGCTGGGAGGGTTCCTAGCCTGGGGGGGAAGGGAGGGGGGGGAAGGGGAATACCAGGTTGCTGCTGGTAGGGTCAAGAAGAAGCTGGTGGGGCTGGGGGGACAGAGGTGAGCGGTTGTCGCTATGGGGACGGGGTCGAGCAGGGGGTGCTGGCCTGGGGCGGGCAGTCAACGGGCTATGGCTAGCCGACGGGGGAGGGGGGCGGGACGCCCTCTGATCCGGTTGGTCACCTGGAATGTGAGAGGGTTGAATGGGCCGGTGAAGCGGTCGAGGGTACTGGCTCACCTGAAGGGGCTAAAGGCGGATGTGGCAATGCTTCAGGAGACCCACCTGAGGGTGGCGGACCAGGTCCGCCTGAGGAAGGGATGGGTGGGGCAGGTTTTCCACTCGGGGTTGGATGTGAGGAAACGGGGATGGCGATTCTGGTGGGGAAAAATGTGTTGTTTGAGGCATCGGAGGTGGTGGCGGATAAGGGGGGTAGGTATGTGATGGTTAGGGGCAGGCTACAAGGAGAGAAGGTGGTACTGGCTAGTGTGTATGCCCCAAATTGGGACGATGCGGGCTTTATGAGGCGTATGTTGGGACGGATCCCGGATCTGGAGGCGGGAGGTCTGATCATAGGGGGGGACTTTAATACGGTGTTGGATCTTTCACTGGATCAGTCCAGCTCTAGGACGGGTAGGAGGCCGGCGGCGGCCAAGGTACTGAGAGGGTTTATGGACCAGATGGGTGGGGTGGATCCATGGAGGTTTGTAAGGCCGAGGGCACGCGAGTACTCTTTCTTCTCCCACGTACATAGGGTCTACTCTCGGATAGATTTCTTCGTGGTGAGTAGGGGACTGATTCCGAGAGTGGAGGAGGCCGAGTATTCGGCCATTGCAATCTCCGACCACGCTCCGCATTGGATAGAGTTGGAGATGGGAGAGGTGCAAGACCAACGTCCGTTGTGGCGGTTGGATGTGGGGTTGTTGGCGGAGGAGGAGGTGTGTAGGAGAGTCCGGGCAAGTATTGAGGGGTACCTTGAGGTGAATGATACGGGGGAGGTTCAGGTGGGGATGGTCTGGGAAGCCCTGAAGGCAGTAATTCGTGGGGAGCTGATATCCATCCGGGCACACAGGGAGAGGAGCGAGAGGAGTGAGAGGGATAGACTGGTGGGAAAGATGCTGGAGGTGGACAGGAGGTATGCAGAGGCACCAGAGGAGGGACTGTTGGGGGAGAGGCGCAGCCTGCAGGCTAAATTTGATTTGCTGACCACTAGAAAGGCGGAGGCACAGTGGAGGAAGGCACAAGGGGCAGTGTACGAACATGGTGAAAAGGCGAGTAGGATGCTGGCTCATCAGCTCCGTAAGCGGGATGCGGCTAAGGAGATTGCTGGAGTGAGAGACAAGAGTGGGAATGTGGTGCGGAAGGGGGTAGAGGTGAATGGGGTCTTCAAGGACTTTTACGGGGAACTGTACCGGTCGGAGCCAACGGGGGAGAGGGGGGGAATGAAGAGGTTCCTCGACGGGCTTTCTTTCCCGAAGGTGCAGGAGGAGAAGGTGGAGGGGCTGGGTGCGCCGATTGAGCTGGAGGAGCTAGTTAAGGGGATCGGGCAGATGCAGTCAGGGAAGGCACCGGGGCCGGATGGGTTCCCGGTGGAATTTTATAAAAAGTTCGTGGACCTAGTGGGCCCCTTGCTGGTGCGGACACTCAACGAAGCGTGGGAAGGGGGGACTTTGCCCCCGACGATGTCACGGGCACTGATCTCGTTAATTTTAAAGAAGGACAAGGACCCCCAGCAGTGTGGTTTATACAGGCCCATATCTCTCCTCAACGTGGATGCTAAGGTGCTGGCAAAAATCCTGGCCACCAGGATAGAGGACTGTGTGCCAGGGGTTGTGCATGAGGACCAGACAGGTTTTGTGAAGGGAAGGCAGCTGAACACGAATGTGCAGAGATTGCTGAATGTCATTATGATGCCGGCGATTGAGGTGGAGGCAGAGATAGTGGTGGCGCTGGATGCGGAGAAGGCCTTCGATAGAGTGGAGTGGGGGTACCTATGGGAGGTGTTGGGGAGGTTTGGATTTGGTGAAGGGTTCATTAGATGGGTAAGGCTGCTATATGAGGCCCCGATGGCGTGCGTGGCCACGAATAGGAGGAGGTCGGAGTACTTCCGGCTTTACCGAGGGACCAGGCAGGGTTGCCCCTTGTCCCCCTTGTTGTTTGCACTGGCAATCGAGCCGCTGGCGATGGCATTGAGAGATTCAGAGAGGTGGAGAGGCTTGGTGCGAGGTGGAGAGGAACATAGGGTGTCGTTGTATGCCGACGACCTGTTACTGTATGTGGCGGACCCGGTGGGAGGGATGCCGGGAGTGATGGAGTTACTAGCCGAGTTTGGGACCTTCTCAGGTTATAAATTAAACTTAGGCAAGAGCGAGGTGTTTGTGGTGCACCCTGGAGACCAGGAGGAAGGAATTGGTAGGCTCCCGCTTAGGAGGGCAGGGGAGAGCTTTAGGTACCTGGGGGTGCAAGTGGCCAGGGACTGGGGGCTCTCCACAAGCATAACTTTACCAGACTGGTAGATCAGATGGAGGAGGAGTTCAGGAGGTGGGACATGCTGCCATTGTCGTTGGCGGGGAGGGTGCAGTCCGTCAAAATGACAGTGCTTCCGAGGTTCTTGTTCCTTTTTCAGTGCCTGCCCATATTTATCCCCAGGGCCTTCTTTAGGAGAGTGACCGGCAGTATTCTGAGCTTTGTGTGGGCACATGGGACTCCGAGAGTGAGGAGGGTGTTCCTGGAGCGAGGAAGGGATAGAGGCGGGCTGGCGTTGCCCAACCTTCTGGGGTACTATTGGGCAGCCAATGTGTCAATGGTGCGTAAATGGGTGATGGAGGGGGGGAGGGGCGGCGTGGAAAAGAATGGAGATGGCGTCATGTAGAGGTACGAGCCTGGGTGCCATGGTAACGGCACCGTTGCCGCTCTCCCCCAAGAGGGTTACCACGAGCCCGGTGGTGGCGGCGACCCTAAGAATCTGGGGACAGTGGAGACGGCATCGGGGGGAAACAGGGGGCTCGATGGAGGCTCCACTGGGTGGCAACCATCGGTTCATCCCGGGGAACACGGATGGGGGATTCAGGGGATGGCAAAGGGCGGGCATCAGCAAATTGAGGGATCTGTTTATTGGCGGGAGGTTTGCGGGCCTGGAGGAACTGGAAGATAAATTTGGCCTTCCCCAGGGGAACATGTTCAGATACCTGCAGGTAAAGGCGTTTGCTAGGCGACAGGTAGAGGGATTCCCTTTGCTGCCCTCGTAGGGGACGATGGACAGAGTGCTTTCGGGGGTGTGGGTAGGAGAGGGGAAGGTGTCTGACATCTATAAGGTAATGCAGGAGGTGGAGGAGTCGTCAGTGGAGGAGCTGAAGGCTAAATGGGAGGAGGAACTCGGGGAGCAGATAGAGGACGGGACTTGGGCGGAGGCCTTGGAGAGAGTCAACTCTTCCTCCTCATGTGCGAGGCTTAGTCTCATCCAATTTAAGGTGCTGCACCGGGCCCACATGTCCGGGACTAGGATGAGTAGGTTCTTCGGGGGTGAGGACAGGTGCACCAGATGTTCGGGGAGTCCTGCGAACCACGCCCATATGTTCTGGGCATGCCCAGCACTGGAAGAATTCTGGAAGGGGGTGGCGGGGACGGTGTCGAGGGTGGTTGGATCCAGGGTCAAGCCAGGGTGGGGACTCGTGATTTTTGGGGTTGGGGTGGAGCCGGGAGTGCAGGAGGCGAAAGAGGCCGGGGTCCTGGCCTTTGCGTCCCTAGTAGCCCGTCGAAGGATTCTGCTACAGTGGAAGGATGCGAGGCCCCCAAGCGTGGAGACCTGGATCAGTGACATGGCGGGATTTATAAAATTGGAAAAGGTCAAATTTGCCCTGAGAGGATCAACACAAGGGTTCTATAAACGGTGGCAGCCTTTTCTGGACTTCCTGGCTCAGAGATAGGTAACTGGGTCAATAGCAGCAGCAACCCGGGGGGGGGGGGGGGGTGCATTATTGTAGTGTTTATTCTGTAACTTTATAGTGTGTTAATTTGCATTGTTGTTAAAATGCTGGGTTGTTCATGGGGATGGGGCGAATGTATATGATTGTTAATATTATTGTTATTTTCGGTATTTTACTAAGGTGCGTTATTTTTTTTTAAAATAATTTTTATTGAAAGAATTTTTTACATGAAGATATTTACCCCAACTAACTATAGGATATTACAAAATATTCCCTCTTAACAAATATCCCCCCCCCGCCCGAACTCGCACGCGCGTTGTCCCTCCCCCCTCCCCCCTCCCCCAAAAACAAACAAAGCAACAATCAACATCAAACATGAACTGCGAGCAAATTTGCCCGCATTTCAACCGTACATAACCCACCACAACCGTTGTTGCCACCCCCCCCCCCCTCCCCCCCCCCCCCTCCCCTCCCCCCCGGGTTGCTGCTGCTGCGACCTCTGCACCCTATCTCTGAGCCAAAAAGTCGAGGAAAGGCTGCCACCGCCTGAAGAACCCTTGTACCGACCCTCTCAGGGCGAATTTGACCCTTTCCAACTTAATAAAGCTTGCCATGTCATTAATCCAAGTTTCCACGCTTGGAGGCCTCGCGTCCTTCCACTGTATTAGTATCCTTCTTCGAGCAACTAGGGACGCAAAGGCCAGTACTCCGGCCTCTCTCGCCTCCTGTACCCCCGGCTCCACCCCAACCCCAAAGATCGCAAGTCCCCATCCTGGTTTGACCCTGGATCCCACCACCCTTGACACCGTCCTTGCCACCCCCTTCCAGAACTCCTCCAGTGCCGGACATGCCCAAAACATATGGACATGGTTCGCTGGACTTCCCGAACACCTGACACATCTGTCCTCACCCCCAAAGAACCGACTCATCCTTGTCCCCGTCATATGGGCTCTATGTAGCACCTTAAATTGAATGAGGCTAAGCCTCGCACACGAGGAGGAAGAATTAACCCTCTCCAGGGCATCAGCCCATGTCCCATCCTCTATCTGTTCTCCCAGCTCCCCCTCCCACTTGGCTTTCAGCTCCTCTACTGATGCCTCCTCCGCCTCCTGCATTACTTTGTAGATGTCCGATATCCTCCCCCCTCCGACCCAGACCCCCGAGAGCACCCTATCACTCGCCCCCCTACTGGGGAGCAAGGGAAACCCTTCCACCTGGCGTCTAGCAAATGTCTTCACTTGCAAATGTCTAAACATGTTTCCCGGGGGGAGCCCAAATTTCTCCTCCAGCTCTCTCAGGCTCGCAAACCTCCCATCTACAAACAGATCCTTCAGCTGCCTGATGCCCACCCTGTGCCAGCTCTGAAATCCCCCGTCCATGTTCCCCGGGATGAATCTATGGTTCCCTCTTAACGGTGCCTCCATCAGACCCCCCACTTCCCCCCTGTGTCGCCTCCACTGCCCCCAGATCTTGAGGGTGGCCGCCACCACCGGGCTCGTGGTGTACCTCGTGGGAGGGAGCGGCCATGGCGCCGTTACTAGGGCCCCCAGGCTTATGTTGCCACAGGACGCCCTCTCCATTCGTTTCCAAGCTGCCCCCTCCCCTTCCATCATCCACTTGCGCACCATCGATACATTTGCCGCCCAGTAATACCCCGAAAGATTGGGTAATGCCAGCCCTCCACTATCCCTACTCCGCTCCAAGAAGACCCTCCTCACCCTTGGGGTGCCGTGCGTCCACACGTAGCTCATGATGCTACTCGTCACCTTTTTGAAGAAGGCCCTAGGGAGGAAGATGGGCAAGCACTGAAATAAGAACAAAAACCTCGGGAGGACCGTCATTTTAACGGACTGCACTCTGCCCGCCAGCGACAGCGGCACCATGTCCCACCTTTTAAATTCCTCCTCCATCTGTTCCACCAGCCTGGAGGAGTTCAGCTTGTGGAGAGTCCCCCAGTTCCTTGCCACCTGCACCCCTAAATATCTAAAACTCTTTCCTGCTCTCTTAAACGGGAGTCTCCCGATTCCCTCTTCCTGGTCCCCTGGGTGTATCACAAATACCTCACTCTTGCCCAAGTTTAGTTTGTACCCCGAAAAGTCCCCGAATTCTGCTAGCAGTTCGATCACCTCCGGCATTCCCCCTTCTGGGTCTGCCACGTATAGCAGCAGGTCGTCCGCGTATAGCGATACCCGGTGCTCCTCCCCGCCCCTTATCAGCCCTCTCCACCCCCCTGAGCCCCTCAGTGCCATCGCCAACGGTTCAATTGCCAGTGCGAAGAGCAGGGGGGACAAGGGGCACCCCTGTCTGGTCCCCCGGTGGAGCCCAAAATACTCCGATCTCCTACCATTCGTCACTACACTTGCCGTCGGGGCCGAATAGAGCAGCTTCACCCATTTAATAAGTCCCTCCCCAAATCCAAACCGTTCCAGCGTCTCCCACAGATACTTCCACTCCACCCTATCAAATGCTTTCTCCGCGTCCAATGCCACCACTATCTCCGCCTCACCCTCCACTGCCGGCATCATGATGACGTTTAGCAGTCTCCGCACGTTCGTATTAAGCTGCCGCCCTTTCACAAAACCCGTCTGGTCCTCGTGTATCACCCCTGGCACACAATCCTCTATCCTGGTAGCCAGGATCTTTGCCAGCAACTTGGCGTCCACATTCAGGAGCGAGATAGGCCTATATGACCCGCACTGCACGGGGTCCTTGTCCCGCTTCAAGATCAGAGAGATCAGTGCCTGCGACATTGTCGGGGGCAGAGCCCCCCCCTCCCATGCCTCGTTGAAGGCTCGTACCAGCACAGGGCCCACCAAATCCGCATATTTTTTGTAAAATTCCACCGGGAACCCGTCTGGCCCCGGCGCCTTCCCCGTCTGCATATGCCCAATCCCCTTGACTAGCTCCTCTAACCCTATCGGCGCCCCCAGCCCCTCTACCAGCTCCTCTTGGACCTTGGGGAACCTCAATTTGTTCAAGAAGCCCTCCATCCCCCCTCCCCTCGTCGGCGGCTCTGACCGATACAGCTCCTTATAGAAGTCTCTGAAGACCCCATTTACTTCTGGCCCCTTCTGCACCACGTTCCCACCCCTCTCCCTCACTCCCCCAATTTCTCTAGCCGCATCCCGCTTGCGGAGCTGATGCGCCAACATCCTGCTCGCCTTCTCCCCATATTCATAAATCGCGCCCTGCGCCCTTCTCCACTGTGTCTCTGCCTTTCTGGTGGTCAACAGGTCGAACTTAGCCTGCAAACTGCGCCGTTCCCCCAACAGCCCCTCCTCTGGTGCCTCCGCATATCTCCTATCCACGTCCAAAAGCTCCCCCACCAGCCTCTCCCTCTCCTGTCTCTCCCTCCTTTCCCTATGTGCCCGTATGGAGATCAGCTCCCCCCGGATCACCGCCTTCAGGGCCTCCCAGACCATCCCCACCTACACCTCCCCCGTGTCATTAGTGTCCAGATATCTTTCAATGCTCTTCCGGACCCTCTTACACACCTCCTCATCCGCCAGCAACCCCACATCCAGGCGCCACAGCGGACGCTGGTCCCGCGCCTCCCCCATTTCCAAATCTACCCAGTGTGGCGCATGGTCTGAGACCGCTATGGCCGAGTACTCCACTTCCCGTACTTTCGGGATCAGTCCCCTGCTCAATACAAAAAAGTCAATTCTAGAATAGACTCTGTGGACATGGGAGAAAAAGGAATACTCCCTCGCCCTCGGCCTCCCAAACCTCCAGGGATCTACCCCTCCCATCTGCTCCATAAACCCCTTTAACACTTCTGCCGCTGCCGGCCTCCTACTCGTCCTTGAACTCGATCTGTCCAGCACGGGGTCCAGCACTGTGTTGAAGTCCCCCCCCATGATCAGGCCCCCTGCCTCCAGGTCCGGAATGAGGCCCAGTAGGCGCCTCATGAAGCCAGCGTCGTCCCAATTCGGGGCATACACACTAACCATCACCACTTTCTCCCCCTGTAGCCTACCCTTCACCATGACATATCTACCCTCTTTATCCGCCACCACCTCCGCCGCCACAAACGACACCCTTTTCCCTACCAGGATCGCCACCCCCCGGTTCTTTGCGTCCAGTCCTGAGTGGAACACCTGTCCCACCCACCCCCTTCTCAGGCGGACCTGGTCCGCCACCTTCAAATGGGTCTCTTGTAGCATTGCTACATCCGCCTTCAGCCCCTTCAAATGCGAGATTACTCTCGTTCTCTTGACCGGCCCATTCAGCCCCCTCACATCCCAAGTGATCAGCCGGGTCGAAGGGCAGCCCGCCCCTCTCCCCTGCCGACTAGCCATATCCTGTCACCTGCTCGCCCCCCCTTCCCCCCTCCCCCTCCCCCCCCCCCCCACCCCCCTCCCCCCCCCAGGCTAGGACCCTTCCTAGCCGCGATGCACCCTCCATAGTACTTCCGTAAGTCAGCTGGTTTACGCTGACCCGGCTGCCCCTGCCACAATCCGACTCCTCCCGGCATGGGGGACATCCCCCCCCTTACCACCCCTCCTTGACCCCGCTCCAGCGCGGGAAAGGGAGCCATTGCTGACCACGCCCCTTCCTCCCACCCTCCTCCCTCCTCTGCCCCGTGCGCGGGAAACCAGAGGAAAGCCCGCGCTTTCGCCCTGCCACTCCCCACCCCTCCATCTTCAGTTCCACCCCCGTCCCCGATCCCACACCGATAAAAAGAAACCCCACAAGAAACACATACCCCCGGCACTCCCCCCCCCCCACCCCGCCCCCCCAACATAACATTATAAATAACAGAAAAAAGAAAAAAACCTGGTAGAGAGAAAAAAAAAGGGGTCCAAAAATACAGCCAAGTGAAAATCCAACCAAACGAAAGCCACGTGTCCAGCTTAAAGTACCAGAGCGGCAACGACCGCCAAGTATCCCCTGGTTCTAGTTCGAGTCCAGCTTTTCTTCCTGGACAAAGGCCCACGCCTCCTCTGGGGACTCGAAATAGTGGTGCTGGTCCTTATAGGTCACCCACAAGCGCGCTGGCTGCAGCATCCCAAATCTGATTCTCTTGGCATGCAGCACCGCCTTCGTCCGGTTGAACCGGGCCTGCCGCTTTGCCACCTCCGCACTCCAGTCCTGGTAGATCCTCACCGTCGAGTTCTCCCATTTGCTGCTCCTCTCTCTCTTGGCCCACCTCAGCACCCTCTCCCGGTCACTGAATCGCTGGAACCGAACCAGCACCGCCCTCGGGGGTTCGTTTGCTCTTGGCTTCCTGGCCATTACTCTGTAGGCCTCCTCCAGTTCCAGGGGCGAAGGGACGGCCCCTGCCCCCATCAGTGAGCCCAGAATTTCTGCCACATACCCCGGGAGGTCCGACCCCTCCAGCCCTTCTGCCAGGCCCAGGATCCTCAGGTTTTTCCGCCTCATGCGGGTATCCATCTCCTCCAATCGGTTTTGCCATTTCCGGTGGAGTGCCTCGTGCACCTCCACCTTTCCCACGAGGACCGTGGCCTCCTCCTCCCTCACAGCCATCTCCTGCTGCAGCTCCCGAATTGACGCCTCTTGGGTCGCCTGTGCTCCCATCAGCCTGGTGGTCGTCGCGTTCATCGACTCCAGCAGCTCCACTTTCAGCTCCGTGAAGAAGCGCAGGAGAACGGCCTGCTGCTCCTCCGCCCATTTCCTCCAGTCCTCGGGTGCGCCGCCGGCCGCCATTTTGGATTTCTTCCCCCGCTTTTTTCGGGGAGCTGCTGCCAATTTTTTTTCTGCCCCACTTCGGGTGACAACCATAAATTTTGCAGGGTTCTCTTCTGGGAACCTTCCCCCACCGGGAATCGTCGTTCCAGCGCCGTTAGGGGCCCTCCAATCGGCCCGAAAACACCTTCCTCGCAGGAGCAGCCAAACGTGCGACTTAGCTGGTCATAGCCGCAACCGGAAGTCACTAAGATGCGTTATTGCTGTATAAAATCAAAATTTCTCAATAAAAATTATTTAAAAAAAAAAAAATAAAGTGCTGGATGGAGTCATCAACAGTGCTATCAAGCAGCACTTACTGTTCATGGATGCTCAGTTTGGGTTCCGCCAGGGTCACTCAGCTCCTGACCTCATTACAGCCTTGGTTTAAAAATGGGCAAAAGAGCTGAATGCCAGAGGTGAGGTGAGAGTTACTGCCTTTGACATCAAGGCAGCATTTGACTGAGTATAGCATCAAAGAGCCCTAGCCAAACTGGAGTCAATGGGAATTTGGGGGGGGGAGCTCTCGCTGGTTGGTCTGGCACAATGGAAAATGGTTGTGTGGTTGGATGTCAATCATCTCAGCTCCAGGACATCACTGCAGGATGTACTCAGGGTAGTGTCCTAGGTCGAACCATCTTCAGCTGCTTTATCAATGACCTCCCTTCGATCATAAGGTCAGAAATGGGGATGCTGAACATTGGGCAGTCATGTGCAAACATCCCCATGACTCATGACTCCTCAGATAATGAAGCAGTTCATGTCCAAATGCAGCAAGACCTGGACAGTATCCAGGCTTGGGCTGACAAGTGGCAAGTTACATTCGTGCCACACAAGTGCCAGGCAATGACCATCTCCTACAAGAGAGGATCGAACCATCATCCCTTGACATTCAATGGCATTACCATCTCTGAATCCCCCACAATCAACACCCTGGGGTTTACCATTGATCAGAAACTGAACTAGCCATATTAATACTGTGGCTACCAGGACAGGTCAAAAGCTAGGAACCCTACGGTGAGTAACTCATCTCCTGACCCCAAAGCCTGTCCATCATCTACAAGGCACAAGTCTAGAAGGCATCACCTTCTGAAGGGTAACTAGGGATGGGCAATAAATGCTGGCCTAGCCAGTGACGCCCACATCTCGTAAAATTAATTTTTTTTAAAGGGTTAAATTATGAGGAAAGGGTAGGTGAATTTGGCTTGTATTCCGTGGATGATGGAATATTGAAGGATGGTCAGAGTGAGGGGGCAAAACATTTAAAATATTCAATAAGATAGAGAGAAACTGTTTCCTCTGGTGAGGGAATCAAGAAGGGTCATAATTTAATTCCAAATAGGTGAGATCCAAAATTTCTCCAGAGAAAACAATATGGTAAAGTAAAATATAAATAGTTGTTTGGTAGTACAAAACTGTGGTCCCCTTAAATATCAATGTTACACTTAAATATAACTTCAGAGTGTTGGAGGGCTATGCCTAACTAAACTTTTGTCTCTACATCTAGGGTCACCTTCTGTGGTCTGTGTTGCAAAAAGTATGTGGAAGCTAACATTTCACAGAAATCCCGTACGACTGTCAAGTATACAATGAAGACTTTAGCCAGCAGTTCAGAAACAATCATCTTCATGCTGTTGGGAATCTCAGCTGTTGACACTTCGAAGTGGACCTGGGACACAGGTTTAGTGCTCTTCACACTTCTCTTCACATTTGCCTTCAGGGCAATCGGTAAGTACTCTTGTCTTTCCTCGTCCTTCCATCAAGTCTCTCAGACAGCCACTCCAAACCATGTAGTTAAGTATAGAAAGAGAATATTTTATTTATTTAGTGCTTATCATCCCAAAGTGCTTTACATCCAATGAATTAGCCTTGAAGTACAATCCCTAATCCTATGTAGTTAAATGCAGCAGTCGGTCTTCACGCAACATGCTCTTACAAACAATAAGTGAATGAACGGGCAGTTCATTTGTTTTTGATGTTGCGACTGGAGAGAGAGCAGCAGGTCAGGACACAAGGATAACTCTGCTTCAAATAGTGCAAAGGGGTTTTTACACCCATCCAAACAGGCACATTGGGCGCAATGTTCTCCGCTCCCCACGCCGGGTGGCAGAATCGCGGGAGGGCCAGGCGAATCACGACACGCCGCCCTGGCACTCCCCGCGGTTCTCCCACCCCCCCCAAAATGGTGTGTCACGTTTTGCGTGACGCCGCTCAGAGAATCGCCGCTCGCCGTTTTTCACGGTGACCGGCGATTCTCTGGCCCAGATGGGCCGAGCGGCCTGATGAACCCGACCGGTTCACGCCGGCACCAACCACACCTGGTCACTGCCGGCGTGAACATCGCGCGACAGGTAAGTGTGGGGCCTCCTGTGTGGGCACGAGCCTGGAGGCGCTGGTAACGGCGCCGCTGTCGTTCCCTCCAAAGAGGTATACCATGAGCCCGGTGGTGGCGGCTACCCTCAGAATTTGGGGGCAATGGAGACGGCACGGGGGGAGGTGGGGGTCTCGATGGGGTCCCCGATACGGGGGAACCACCGGTTTGTTCCAGGGAGAATGGATGGTGGGTTCCTGAGTTGGCACAGGGCAGGTGTTAGGAGGTTGAGGGACCTGTTTGTAGACAGGAAGTTTGCGAGCCTGGGTGAGTTAGAGGGGAAGTTCGGGCTCCCCCCCGGGGAACATCTTTAGGTACATACAGGTAAGGGCGTTTGCCAGACGGCAGGTGGTGGAGTTCCCTCTGTTGCCTCCGCGTGGGGTCCAGGACAAGTTGCTCTCGGGGGTGTGGGTTGGAGAGGGGAGGATTTCGGACGTGTACCAAGTGATGCAGGAGGTAGACGAGGCCTCGGTGGAGGAGCTGAAGGGTATATGGGAAGAGGAGCTGGGTGAGGGGATTGAGGAGGGGACGTGGGCAGATGCTCTGGAAAGAGTAAACTCCTCCTCTTCTTGTGCGAGGCTTAGCCTCGTACATTCAAGGTGCTACATAGGGCTCATATGACCGGATCGAGGATGAGTAGGTTCTTTGGTGGTGAGGACAGGTGTACTAGGTGCTCGGGGAGCCCAGCGAACCATGCCCATATGTTCTGGGCATGCTCAGCGTTGGGGGAATTTTGGAAGGGGGTAGCAAGCACGGTGTCGAGGGTGGTAGGATCCAGGGTCAATCCAGGCTGGGGGCTCGCAATATTCAGCGTTGCAGAGGAGCCGGGAGTGCAGGAGGCGAAAGAGGCCGGCATCCTGGCCTTTGCGTCCCTAATAGCCCGGCGGAGGATTCTTCTTCAGTGGAAGGATGCGAGGCCCCCAAGCGTGGAGGCCTGGATCAGTGATATGGCGGGGTTTATCAAATTGGAGAGGGTGAAATTTGCCCTGAGGGGATCAGTACAGGGGTTTTTCAGGCGGTGGCAACCTTTCCTAGATTTCCTGGCAGAACGATAGGGAAAAAGGCCGACAGCAGCAGCAGCCCGGGGGGGGGGAGTTCGTTTCTGTGGGTTGGGTTGAAGGGACGTGTATATGTGTTCTTTGTTTATGACGGGCGTTAATCTATTTCTTTTTTGCATGTACGGGGGGGGGTTGCTCTCTTTTATTTTCTCAGTTATTAATATTTTCTGTTATTGATATTTTGTAAAAATCTGAATAAAAATTATTTAAAAAAAAAAGTGTGGGGCCTGTGGGGGGGCGGAGGGATGATCGAGCACCACGGGCGTGCTCAGGAGGTTACTGGCCCGCGATCGGTGCCCACCGATCGTCGGGCCAGCGTCTCTTTTTTTTTTAAATAAACAATTTTATTGAGGTAGTTTTTGGCTTTGTAAACAGTTACAGACATCAACAGAAAGAAAGCAAAAAAGGCAAAAATGTGCAAACATCCATGTACTTTCAATACTTCAATCGTAACATACTGCACAAGCCCGCTCGTCTCCCACCGGTACTACCTGCCATTTTATCCCTCCTACTCTACTCTACTCTACCCCCCCCTCCCCCCCACCCCCTGCTGACGCTCACTCTCCCGCAAAGAAGTCAATAAATGGTTGCCACCTCCGGGCGAACCCCTGTAAAGATCCCCTCAAGGCAAACTTAATTTTTTCCATACCCAGGAAATTCGACATGTCCGCAAGCCACAACTCAGTCTTCGGGGGCTTTGAGTCCCTCCACACCAATAGTATTCGTCGCCGGGCTATCAGGGAAGCAAAGGCCAAAACATCGGCCTCTTTCTCCCCCTGGACTCCCGGGTCTTCCGAAACCCCAACAATTGCCACCCTTGTTTTAGCACCCTGGACATGACGCCCGCAAATCCCTCCCAGTACCCCCTCAGCTTAGGGCATGCCCAAAACATGTGAACGTGGTTCGCTGGTCCTCCCGCGCACCTAGCGCATTTGTCCTCTATCCCAAAGAATTTGCTCATCCGAGCCACCGTCATATGGGCCCGGTGAACGACCTTAAATTGAATCAGCCCGAGCCTGGCACATGTCGCGGTCGAATTTACCCTACTCAGGGCCTCTGCCCACAGCCCGTCCTCCATTTCCCCGCCTAGCTCCTCCTCCCATTTAAGTTTCAGTTCCTCCGTCTGGGACCCTTCCTCCCGCGTGAGCATCTTATAAATACCAGAGACTCTACCCTCCCCTTCGGGCCAGTGTCTCTAAGAGACGCACTCTTTCGCCTCCACCGCCCCGCAAGATCAAGCCGCCATGTCTTGCGGGCAGCGGAGGGGAAGACGGCAAACGCGCATGCGCAGGTTGGAGCCAGCCAACCTGCGAATGCGCGGCTGACGTCACTTAGGCGCCGCCGGCCGCGACATTCTCGGCGCGCCGCTTTGACGTAAGCGTCAAGGCCCGACGGCCGAGTTTCTCGCAACGCCGCTCCTAGCCCGGGGGGGGGGGGAGGAGAGAGAGAATAGGGGGTGAGGAGCTGAGGAGCGGCCTCCGACGTCGGAGTGAAACACTCCGGGTTTCACTCCGGCGTCGGCACTCAGTCTCCCTTTGGGAGAATCGCGCCCAAAGTGTCTTAGTTTGACTTTGCATTGAAAAAAAGTATTTCATTGGAATTCCCACTCACCCTTGTAAAAGCTAAGGTTATCACCTGCTCTGGCAAGGTGATTGATACCGGGTGGGTGGGGGTGGTGGAAGGGGTGGGGCTGGGATACCCTGCAACCTCAGTCTTGGAGAGGTTGGAGGCATCTTGGGAGGTCAGTATGCCTTTTCGTCAAGAGTAGTGTGGATCAGCTTGGAGATCAAGACCAGGGAAGTGGTCTACATCGCAAAGATTCACATTTCTGTCGTGATTATAATGTGCCCATGTTTCAAAAGGGGCCATTGGGTGTGTGCTGAATCGAACTGTTTCTGAGGGGTCGCATCTGTACCCCATCAGCTAAGGTAGCTAGGTTGTATTTTCCTTCCATTGACACAGATACCCACCAGCAATATTTAAATAGGGTATTATCCTAACAGATGTGACATTATGATGAGTATTGGGACTTCCCCTAATGTCCCTTAACTATGATTTTATTACTACTTTTGATTCCAGTGGGCGGGACTCTCCAATCCCGTGGCAGAGTGTCCACGGCGTCGTAAACACTGTCGTGTTTTACGATGGCGTGAACGGGCCGCTCCCACGTCTAATTCTGGCCCCTACAGGGGGCCAGCACGGCGTTGCAGCGGTTCGCGCCGCTCCAGCTGCAGATCCCGGCGTAAACTGTGCGTCACGGGATCCGCGCATGCGCAGTTGCGTCAGCGCCAACGAGAACATGCACAGTGGCGCCGGCGCCAACGTGCGCATGTGCAGTGGACTCCTTCAACGCGCCGGCCGTGACGCAAAATGGGGCAGGGCTCCACGGGCCGGCGAATAGGAAAGGCAGCCCCCAGCCATAGAGGCCGGCCTGCTGATCGGTGGGTCCTGATCACGGGCCAGGTCACATCGGAGGCCCCCTCCAGGGTCGGACCCACCCCTCTCCCCTCCCCCCACAGGCCACCACCCGACCCTTACACGGTGATGTCCCGCCGGCCCAGAGCAGGTTAGAACGGCGCCGGTGGGACTTGGCTCTTTTCCTACGGCTGCTCGGCCCATTTGGGCCGGAGAATCGGCGGGCCGGCTGCGTAGAGCGACCCGTGACCGGCGCCGCGCCAACCACGCCAACCACGCCAATGCCAATGGCGCCGAATCTCCGCACTGCGGAGAATTGCGTGCCGGCGTCGGGGCGGCGTGGCCCACTCGTGGGGATTCTCCAGCCCGGCACAGGGCTGGGAGAATCCCGCCCAGTAAATATGGACTGAAGTTCTTTTGTGAGTGTTTTTTTAATACATAATGTAGATGTCAGAATTATTATCCTTTAACTTTCAGGCAGAGAACAGCTTGTTGGTTGGTTTTGGAACTAATAGGCATGCAGCATGTGATTAGTCCAATTGTGGCTTTCAATCCATTTCATTGTTCATCTGTTTGTCTGAAAATGTGTTTTCAAATTATTTACTGTAAAATCTGGGGTGCCTGTCACAAACTCATTCAGTTTATAATTTACAGTTGCCATCAGTGATGCAACATTTAGTGTTTATTTTCTGTAAAATAATTGTGACTGAAAGATATGGAACAATTTAGACATATGACTTAAATGAAACATTTAGGAAATGTTCTAAGAACAAACACCATCAGTAATGATTCTCATATAAATTTACTCATCTGTGATCGCTATTTTGTTTGGGTTCAGCCTTATTGGTCACTCCTGTGAGTGGATCTTGCATCCCTCACAAACTGAAGAGCACCCTTATGACCTGTTTTCTAGTTAAATCACAGGAATAGCCCAGGATTGTAAAATGCCTCTGCATACTGGATGTTGTTTTCATTACCATGTTTGATCTCCTATTCAGAAAGAGAGTTGGAAGTATTCTCCTGTGCTGAGATCAATCATAAATCAATAGTTAATATTACATAAGATAAAAGAATGAATAAAATGCAGTTTTTTGATGAAAGAGGTTAGGAGGCATGGTGAGTAGGAATTCTTTTTAAAAAGGTCTAAACATTAAGTGAGCAGGCAAAACTGAAACAGTTGAAGTTCAGTGTAGGGAAGTATGTGGTCCTCCATTTCAAATCCATGATAGATCATTCAGAATCTTTTCTTAGTCGTGAGAAATTAACACGTGTGAAGGAGCAATAATAATCGGGGTGTCCATACACAACCAACAAGGTTAATAGAGCATTGGCCCTTACCTCAGGAGGGTGGGGAATGTTATATTTCAGTGGTACTGAACCTTGCTCAGCTTTACATTTTCTCTGGCCTTCACTTTTTCAATACTGATGTAGTATGTAAAAATACACAATTTTTAATTGCTGCTTTGTTTGAAGCCCAACTACTAGTCCATATCAATATCCTGGATGCTTAGTCTCTTTTGAAATTTAACATTTTGTGAGCTAAACCTGCCTTTATATCAGCAACATTTAAACCAATATATGTTCTAGGACAAATTGGTAAAATCTCAAACTTCCATATTCTAGTGTAAACCTTCTAAATATTAACTCAACTGTTGTAGTGGTGTCATGTGAGAGTACCTTTAAGAAATGGGTGTTTACTACTGCAGTGATGTCAGAGAGTGGGTGGAGCTGGGCTGTCAGCTTTTTACTTTTGTTTTTGAGCAGGCTGCAGGGTGTGTTTTAGTTTCATTTAGTTTCGTTTTCAGAGCTGGATAGCTGCGGTCACAAACTGCAGCCAGAAGGTGTATGAATCTCTCTCTGTAATCTAAAGACTGTAAATCGATCCTGGTTTAAAACTAACAGTAGTGACTTTAACCTGATGTGCTTCTGTTGAAAGGTTTTGTTTTTAAGTTGCATGGATGTTAAAAAGGGAGGTTTAATGGTTTACTTAGTGTTGTATTCTTTGGGGGTTGTATTTGAATTAATGGTTGCTAAGATGTTCACTATGTTTCAAAAAGGTTAACTTGAGTTCATAGAATAAACATTGTTTGGCTTTAAAAAATACTTTTCCATTTCTGCTGTACCACACCTGTAGAGTGGGCCATATGCTCCCCATACCACAATCTATTAAAAGTTGTGGGTCAGGTGAACTCCATGATACACCTTGGCGTTCTCTAAAACCTGGCCCATAACAAGTAATCTTCTTTACCCTTGAAACTAAGAATCTTGTAACTTTTATCCGTATGGTTCATATTCTCAATTAAAGAAAATCATGATTAATTTGACTGATCTCTCACTCTTAGGGGTAATTCTGCAGAGCTGGATATTAAATCATTTCCGTCTGGTCCCACTGGACAGAATTGACCAGGTGGTTATGACGTATGGTGGCTTGCGTGGTGCAGTAGCATTCGCATTGGTGATTCTTCTCAACGAACAGACTATCAAGGCAAAGGACTACTTTGTTGCGACGACCATCACAGTTATATTTTTCACAGTGATAATTCAGGTGAGAGTTGTGTCTGGTTATATGTTTCATATTCCTCAGTGGCACTGGCAGTAGTCCTTCAATTTGTCAACAGCGTTTTGATGTTTCCATTGAGATGCATTATTTGATTGGAATCTAGGTTTGCCCTTCAAAGAACCCTTACCCTTTTTGTCCTTATTTTTGTATTACCTGGCCAATGTGATGTTGGAAACTTTGCAGCGGATGTGTGGGGCTAGTTTGCAGCTACGGCTGTCTCGCTTCATCCTTCATTTGATTGTTATTTACTTATTTCGCGCATACATAGTATTACTTTTGTGAGGGCCACGAAGAATCCAGCACGAGTTTTCAGGATACAAAGAAATAACATTTATTTACAATAACATATATACACACAACAGCAGCAACAATTTCCCTTGCTGCCAACTCCTCTCTCCCTCTGGTTCCAAACTGGCCAGCTCTATTTATGCAGGGAGTCTGCTAATGATTTCTCCGCCCCCCTCATTGGGGAAGCTCATACTCCCATAGGATTGTGGGATTGTCATTAGTCCCCAGCCAATGGTAAGCAGGCAGGTTATAACAATTACATAGCATTTATAGCATTGTAATAGGCCAGTCTGCTCAACAGGTACATGCCAGTGTTTATGTTCCATTTCAGCCCCTTCCCATGCCATCAACATATCTCCCTACTGCTTTCTCACACATGTTTAGTTAGCTTCTCCTTAAGTTAATCTTTGCTAGTCACTTCAACTACTTCTTGCAATAGCGAGTTCTGCATTCTAACTACTCTCTTGATAAAGATGTTGCTCTTTTAATTCTCATTGGAGATTTTAGTGGCTGTCTTACAACACACGCCCTTAATTCCCGGGAGCATTGTTGTGAACCTCCTCTGGACCACCTCCAAGGCCCGCACACCGTTCCTTCGATACAGGGCCCAAAACTGCTCACAATATTCCAAATGGGGTCCAACTGTAGATTCCTGGTTAATTTGCTGTCATGGCAGCGAAGAACGTCATCTTTGCAGAGGTGGAATGATGGGTTATCATGAAATGATAAAAGGAGGGAATGAGGAAGTGAACAAACGAACAGGGTGGACTTTAGGACCATGAGGGTACTGTGTTCACAGACAGAACAAAGGAAAGCAGAAGTTTCATAGCTCGGGAGAGGGGAGCTTTGCCTCGTGGTGAGCATGGTGCAAAGGATGATGGGATTACAAATGCAAAGTGACCAATTAGGATATAGGGCCAGGTCAGGAGGTGTATAGAATGACCAATGGGAAGCTTATATGTGAATCTTACTGTGATTTTGAATATATCAGCAGAAGCTTCTTTGTATTCTGTCTCTCTTTATTCTGGGCTCTCAGAAGACAGTGTGTGTGTCCTGAGGTCCTATGGATTGAGTCATCCTTGCAAGTTGGTTATTATTAAATGATATGATACCTGCAAATCCATCTCAGATTTTATTGAATCTAGACTGACAGCAAATTAACCAGGAATCTACATTTGGTGCCGAAATCGGGATTTCTCGACTATCTTGCCTTTCATCTGCGAAATCAGAATTGGAATGCTTTCAGACGGCGAGAGAGGAATTATGGGCCCACGATATCTTTATATCGCTTTTCCTCTGTCTCGTATTCTGCTAACAGTCTAATCACTCGCATTTGATTAGGTTCGATTGCCTCGACGAAATCAAAGGTCAGTCTGATGGATTCAAAATCTCTTCTGAGAGCCCAGAATAAAGAGAGACAGAATACAAAGAAGCTTCTGCTGATATATTCAAAATCACAGTAAGATTCACATATAAGCTTCCCATTGGTCATTCTATACACCTCCTGACCTGGCCCTATATCCTAATTGGTCACTTTGCATTTGTAATCCCATCATCCTTTGCACCATGCTCACCACGAGGCAAAGCTCCCCTCTCCCGAGCTATGAAACTTCTGCTTTCCTTTGTTCTGTCTGTGAACACAGTACCCTCATGGTCCTAAAGTCCACCCTGTTCGTTTGTTCACTTCCTCACAACCAGAGTCTCAGACAATCTTAGTAGTACATCCCTATCTTGTATTCTAGCCCTGTCAAATGAATGCTAACATTGCATTTGCCTTCCTAACTGCCAACTGAACCTGCATGTTAATCTAAAGAGAATCCTGAACTAGGACTCCTAAGTCTTTTGTGCTTCAGATTTCCGAAGCCTTTGCCCATTTAAAAACAGTCTATGCCTCTATTCTTCCCAACCAAGGGCATTGTATCATAACATTGTATCACATCTGTCACGTCTTTGAACTCTCTCCTAGCCTGTCCAAATGCTTCTGCAGCTTCCACGTTTCCTCAACACTGACTGTCCCTTTACACATCTTTGTATCATCTGTAAACTGAACAACAGTGCCCTCAGTTCCTTCTTCCAGATCATTAATGTATATCATGAATAGTTGTGGTTCCAACACTGACCCCTGCAGAATACTACTAGTCACAGGCTGCCATCCTGAAGAAGATCCTGGGGTGGGATTATCTGAACGCACGGCAAGTGGGAGAATCGGCGCACAAAGCGCCACGACGCCGGGACGCAATTCTCCCAACCTTGTGAAAACGGCCGTGCGCGAATGGCACCGGGACGCACGGAGAATCGCCGCAAACCACCGTAGCGGCGATTCTCCGATGGTCCAGCAATTTTCCGGGCCGGATGGGCCGAAGTTCAGCCGGCACTACCGGATGTCCCACCGGCGCCGTTCCAACATGCTATAAAACAGCATCAGCCAGTCGTGCTGGCTAACACTGCGGGAGGAGGTGGGTGATGGCATGGGGAGATCCCCCCGGGGGCGGGGGGGTGTGCGGCAGTGTTGGGGGGGGCAGGGGAGTGCGACGGCGTTGGGGGTGGAGACCCCGGGACAGGGAGTCGGTCGACCGTGTCTGCGGTGTGGGGGGGGCCCGAGGGGGGGGGGGGGGGGGGGGGGGGGGGAGGCGGGGTGGCTGGAGCACGGGTGTGAGAGGGAGGTGGTGGAGCCTGCTGTTGAGCAGCGGGCTGCAGTGGGGCACATGCAAGCCGCCCAGGCCGCAGGGCCATATGCCCAAGAGGCGCAGGAGGGGCACCACGCCGTGCGGGAGCCACAGCACGGGGATGCCGAGGTGGAGGATGAGGAGGAGGGTGTGCCACGGCCATGGAGGCGTCTGATGCGACACCATGTGTACCAGCTCCGCATGTCCTTCGAGGACCTCCCGGACAGGGCGTGCAGGAGGAGACTGCGGATGAGCCGCGGGACCGTCGCCCACATCTGCCACCTGATGACACACCTGGAACCATGCGGGACCGGAGGTGGACATGCCCTCCCGGTGGCCGTCAAGGTGACAGTCGCCCTCAAGTTCTTCGCGACGGGGCAGTTCCAGTCGCCGAGTGGGGACCTGTCTGGCATCTCCCAGCCATCGGTGCACAGGTGCATCCAGGCCGTCACCGAGGCCGTGTATGACATCGCGGACCGGTACATACAGTTTCTTGCGGACCATGCCCACATGGATGCCCGTGCAGTGGGGTTCGCCGCTGTTGCCCAGATGCCCATGGTGCAGGGGGCAATCGATGGAGTGCACATCACCATGCAGCCCACCTCGGAGGAAAGGACCATGTGCCCAAACAGGAAGGGTACACATTCAATAAACGTGCAGGTTGCCTGCAACCACAGGATGACAATCCTGCACATCTGCGCCAGGTACCCTGGCAGTGTGCATGACTCCTTTATACTGGCCCAATCGTTCATCCCTGCCCTGTTCGAGGGACACCCACCCCCTTGGCTGTGGGGCTTGTTGCTGGGCGACAGGGGTTGCCCGTTTCAGTCGTGGCTGGTGACGCCTATGTGGAGGCCTCACACCTACGCAGAGCAATGCTACAACAATACCCATGCAGCGACCAGGCCGATGCACGGGACATGGGGGATGGACAGGAACACGGAGCTGCCCAGCACCGCCGGCTGGGCCAGGAGGCACAGGAGGCGTTGGTAGCTGCCCGTTTCGGCGACCAAGGTGGGCGGCAGTAGTGACGGGTATGCGCACAAGCAGCGGGTTCGGCACCTCCCCAACGGACGACCACCCTCACCTCCCCCACCCCCAACCCCACCAGAACACACCCTCACCCCCCCATCAACCCCCCCACAACCACAATACCCTCACCTCCCCCCCACCAATCCCCCCACAACCACAACACCCGCATGCACACTACCCCTCCACGACACATCTGCCTGTGGCACAATGGGATGGGGGCACAGTCGATGGTGTACGCGGGTCTGCTACAAAGCATGGAGGATAATGACAGTCTGCCCTGCGATGGGCTCCAAGCCATTCATCATTCGACAATGTCTGACTCATGGCCACATCATGACCCTCCACCTGGGCGGACTCTGCACGCAGCCCTGACACTGCATCTCATGGCCCTGTCGTATGGCCGGGGGCGGGCTGGCGTCGGGGAACCGTGGGGGATGGGGGGGGGGGGGGTGGTCATGCGCACCAGAGCCCAAGCTCTATCGCAGCACCCCTCGCACACACTGGCACACAGTCCCCGCCCCACACCCGCACGCATTGGACAGATTACAGAGGCCGTTCGCATAGGTGTGGAATGTGTTTAATAACGGGCGTCCTGTATATGTGCCCTAGCCCATCTAATTAATCTGTGCCCTGCACCCATGTCAACTCACTCATCCGTGTCTACCTTTCTGGCTTATGGGCCCTATGACTACGACTGTGTGTTGCCCCAGATGGTACAGCAAAACTGGAGGTGGACTCCTGTGATTCCTGCCCTGTGACTGGGGTCCCCGTCGGCGGCCGCTTCCTGGGGCAGCCTGGCCTGGATGGGCCAGGCCGCACCTCAGGCAATTGCGATGGCGTGGTGCCACCCTGTTCTGCCCGCTACCCACCAGGTGCACCAGGGGCGGTGGGTGGGCGGTAAGTGGTGCAGGCTTCCGGGACCCCTCTGCAAGGGGACCCGGGAGGGGCCCCAGCACCTCCTACCCCCGGGGTGCCCGGTTGCCCCCGGGGCTCTCCATGGGATGGGGGCGCAGGCGGATCCAGCACCTGGGGCACCGGCATCACCTGGCGCTGCCAGTCCTGGAGGGGCCCCACTGGTATCAACCAGGGTCTGGACGTTCATGGCCATGGAGCTCAGGGAGTGCACCATCTGTGTCTGGCTCTGTACAATGCCATCCATCACCCAGCCAATGGCGCTGATGCTGTCAGTGATGGCCTGCAGAGACTGGGCCATGGCCTGCTGGGCCTGGGCCGTGGCCTGCAGAGACTGGGCCATGGCCTGCTGGGACTGGGCTGTGACCTGCTGGGCCTGGGCCGTGGCCTGCAGATGGTGGGCCATGGCCTGCTGGGACTGGGCTGTCGCCTGCAGAGACTGGGCCATGGCCTGCTCGGACTGGGCCGTGGCCTGCTGGGACTGGGATGTGACATGCTGGGACTGGGCTGTCGCCTGCAGAGACTGGGCCATGGCCTGCTGGGACTGGGCCGTGGCCTGCTGGGACTGGGCTGTGACCTGCTCGGACTGGGCTGTCGCCTGCAGAGACTGGGCCATGGCCTGCTCGGACTGGGCCGTGGCTTGCAGAGACTGGGCCATGGCCTGCTGGGACTGGGCTGTCGCCTGCAGAGACTGGGCCATGGCCTGCTCGGACTGGGCCGTGGCCTGCAGAGACTGGGCCATGGCCTGCTGGGACTGGGCCGTGACTTGCTGGGACTGGGCCATGGCCTGCTGGGACTGGGCCGTGGCCTGCTGGGACTGGGCCAGGTTGTTGAGCGCCTCTGCGATGTTCAGCTGTCTCTGGGCCATGGCTTCCTGTGCGACGGCAGCCCTGTCCCAGGTCACAGAGGCCTTGTGCCCGGAGATAGCCCCAGGCCTTGCAGGCTCAAACCCATTCCGGACACCGTCGCCACCATTGTCTCCACCGCGGACGCCACCCCGTGCGGTGTTGGCCTGTGTGGCACTCATGACCGGCACTATTTCCTGCTCCTGGACGTGGATGCGATCCTGCACTTGCGTTTGCAGGTGCTGGAAGCCGGCCGTCACCTTCTCATGCCCCTGGGTCCCTGACTGCATCGGGTCTACGGGTGGGCGGGGGAACTCCAGGGACCCGGGACCCATCCGGGCGACAGGTGTTTGCCGTGGCTGGGCTGGGCCCCCTCCCCGCCTGGCCCCTCGGCTGCTCCTACCTCCACCTGCTGTACCGGAGCGGCTGTGTGGTGCGCACCAGACAGTGTCCCAGATGCCTCACCACTAACTTGGACAACCGAGGTGAGTGTCTCTGTGATGGCGGGGGGTGGAGGAGATGGCTGTGACGCAACCTCAGTGTCTTCATCAGACCTGTGGTCAGGGGTCCCCTGGGGTGCCGTGTCCTGTCTGTCCGTCCCCTCCGTGTTGGTGTCGTGTTGTGGTCTTTCATGTCTGTCTGTCCCCTGTGTGCTGGTGCCCTGTGTGGTTGTGTTGTCACTGGACTGGGCCGGGGGGCTGTTGTTGGAGCTGCCCTCCCCGTCGCTGCTAGAGACCCTGTGGGCTGGCCGTCCAGGTGCTGGATGCAGGTGGTGTCTGCCAGGTGCTCCAGGTTGGTCTGTGTCGGCTGGCCGTCCAGACGCTGGATGCAGGTGGTGTCTGCCGGGTGCTCCAGGTCGGTTATCGCGTGGCCCTGTGACACACAGTACACCATCATTGTCAGCCAGGTGCAGGGGGCTGTGGTTCGCGGTACGGGGTGAGGAGGCTGAGGGGAGAGGGCTGAGGGGAGAGGGCTGAGGGGAGAGGGCTGAGGGGAAGGGGGCCAGGCAGCGGGGGGGGGATCTCACTTGGTGGCGCGCCCCCGACCTCGGCATTGGCAATCTCCCGGTTCTCGGGTGCACCGGCGGTGTCCAGTGCCCTCTGCTCGTGCACGGTGAGCTGGCACAGGTCAGGTTCACCCCCTCCGGTTCGGGCTCGCTCCCGTTGGTTATAGAATCATAGAACAGTAGCCACTCTTTTCCTCGGGGGGGGGGGGGGGGGGGGGGGGGGGGGGATTGTTAGGCGGTCCACTGCATGTAGTTGGGTCTATGTTGGCATGGGTGCATAGGGCCAACGCGGCTTGTATGGGTGGCTGCAGCCATGTGCCTCATGGCTGTGCTTGTACCATCCCCCTGGGGAGGGGATGGGTGTCACACTTGTGTGGGGTAGGGGGGTTGGTGCCATGGGCTCACTGCTGGGTACTCAACCTGGCTGCCCTCAGTAGGTCGTGGAGCTTTTTGCGGCACTGCTCGCCAGTCCTGGGTGTCACCGCAGTGGCACTCATGTCCGCGCCCACCTCCCTCCACAGACGCCGGGCCATGTTGGCTGGCACCCTCCGGCCGGGTCCGGGGTACAGACCCTCTCCTCGAGGGCGTCAAGCAGCGTCTCCAGGTCGTGGTGTGTGAACCTGGGTGCTGCTCGGCATGGCGCCATGGTCCCCCGTCGGCGACCTGTGTGCCCGCGTCACCTGTTGTGCGCCACGGCGCCGCGTCATTTACATGGCGCCAGGTCTCCGATGCTGCTCCGTGCAGTGGAGCAGAAAATATTGAATATATTAAAAATGTACTTGACGTCAACCTTCAGTTTGCTTACCCATTTTTGCCAAATGGTGTTTTATTTCTGATGTGAATTACTTTATTCAACAATTTGCAGAGTTAACTGCTCCAAATATTGTGGGTCTGTGCAGCAGCTTAAAGAATCTCCATAGAAACAAACAAAAATAGCCATCTTGTATATTGCAATTAGCTCGGCAAACTTAAGGCATTAATTGGATGATGGAAAGGGCAGATAAGCAAGCATCTGTTTGTGGGTTCATTGTCCTGTTAACTGTATGCGGGACTAAGCTTTATTGAAAGTGAAATGTGCATCAAGCAGCCAAAAGCATTACTAAAGTTCCATTCACACCAGATTTCTTCTAACAGACAACAGCATAAAGCAGCCAGGTGCCCTGGCTGCTATGGTGCCTGTTCGAAGGCCCTGTCACGTTGCAGATACACAGATGAGTCACTGAATGATTCAGTGATTAGTCAAAACTAAAATAGTTGCTCCCAACGTGACTTAACTCACAATGACACTGAACACAAACGAGATTCAGGATCATGTGGATTTTCTTCCCTTCCTCCACTCTTATATTGATCTCTAATGTGTTACTGTCCCAGAGCCACAGAAATCTTCCAGAGTAGCTTGCTTGCGTGGCCATCTGAAGCATTTAAGCTGTTCAGCAGTGGAAGGCAACAAAGTCAAGCCTGTACTAATTGTAATTAGACATCCACAAGTACTACCCTTCGATAGTTCAGCTGGTAGTGCGGAGGACTGTAGATGATTCAAACTGACATCCACAAGTGCAACTTTCTCTCAGGGGTCCAGGATAATTAAAAAAAAGATTGATGTTTTTTGCCCTCTGGTTCTGATGCTAATTGTAATGCCAGTTTCTGGTTGCGATCAGCCAGCTCAGCAAGACAGAAACCTCTCTGATTTCAACATATCATTTATTCATTGACCCATCAATTTAACCCTGATGATTTTATTTTTGACATAATAATGTCTGTCCAGTTGATTGCCATTGGAAAATATTTTCAGCACTTCAAGAATTGAAGTAGCATTTTCCAGCAGTAAAGTTGAACATTTTGAATAACTTTAGCACAGTTTTGGTTTTGGAGCAACACAAAACATGTACTATGACTGTAGCCGAAACACTTTCAGTTTGGATTTCTGTTAGGCTGTGAGATCCAAGAAGTAATTTTACATTGCTGGGGATTCACACCAGCTGAAAGTATTTCCACATCACTTGCGTGCCACACCAGCTGCAGTATAACAAGCGTGGAATTTACAGCACATAAACAGGGCATTAAACTCAACTGGAATATCTTTCTATTCCTCTTTCCCCCCCCCCCCCCCTTCAATTTTATCCAGGTTTTCCTTAAATGCACCAATACTTTAATTTTCATTGTTTAGAGGTTTCTATTGTAAACTTGTAACAAAATGGGCATCTCCTCAGTGATACAGAAAAATAATCCTCCATCAACAGGGTGCTGGTTAACAGGTAAATACAACAACTCTGTTCTCAATGATCTGACAGTGGTGAGAAGTTTGCCGTGTTCTTCTGGATTGTTGAGTCACCCTATTGTAAAATGGGTACAAGTATTAAATGAATATTTGCAGTGCAACTAAAGCATTTGCTACCATTAATGATTTTGATCTGTGTTAGGAGCATAGCGCAGTGGTCTAATCTGTACATTACCTGCGTTCAGTCAGTGGGGAATTCACTTCTTACAGTAATATGTCACTTCACGATTGTGGATCCAACAAAAGGATAGTCCTTCGAGTTTAGTAACGTGAGATGTGTACTTTCTCTGGAAGAAGTGACTAACAATTGTAACAGCTCACTGAGTTAATCAGGTATGAATCATCACATCCAGATTCATGCCTGATGAGTTTCCTCAGTTTATGATTAAACAGTACATCTCACTTAGATAAATTAGAGTAGAATAGAACAGAATCAAGGGATGTGGGGATAATGCAAGAAGGTGTAGCTAATATAGAAGATCAGCCATGATCTTATTGAATGGCTCAAAGGACCAAATAGCCTGCTACTTTCTTATGTACTTATGCATTTTCTGTTCAGAAGCAGTAAAAGAACATGTATGATTCATGCACCATGTGAATGACCCAGTATGTACAGTAACTTACCATTAAATACTAGAGGGTGAATTTGGTCTCAACTGGATACGTCAAACAGATGATAGCAATCTGTGTGAAATGGGCTGTGGTTTCACAAGTGTTTCGGCACAATCAACGTTGTACATATTCAAGCATTTCCATCCAAACCCGTCTCTATATATTTTGTTTTCCAGGGATTGACCATTAAACCCCTTGTTAAATGGCTGAAGGTAAAGCGGAGTGATCATCATAAGCCAACACTCAATGAAGAATTGCATGAACGTGTAGGTATACAGAACCTGGTCGGTTTTCTTCCAGGAGCCCGAACGTTTTGTTGGTGTGAATTTAATTTCTTACCGGTTAATTTAAAATTAATCTATTTTCCTCTGTTCTCATAATCGCTGATTTCCAACCTGCCATGCACTACATATATGTTGGCACATGGGGGCAGGAATTTTGGCGCAAAGATCAAATCTGAGTCATAAACATATACAATGCCGAAAATATTCACCCAACACAATTTTTAAAGCATTAGCCAATCAATGGCCAGAGAGCACATTCCTCAAATGAGGATGGTGGGTGGGGTCCTGATATTTTCTTTGCAAAACTATACATGATTCATAAAATATCTAAAAGAGGATTACATTAGGGGGAGATGATGGCAGAGTGGTAATGTCACTGCACTAGCGGCTAATGTTAAACCAGTGCAGACACAACGTGCCAAATGGCCTTCTTCTGCACATTAACAATTCTGTACAAGATTTTCAAAATTACCATTAAGAAAGTGCAATAATATTCAAATTTTCTACATGGATCAAGTTGCACTCTGAAGTGCTTCAACACAATTGTCATACATGTAATATTCACTTTATACATTCAATGTGAATCATACAGCCCAAGGGGTGTTCTATAAAATCTCCAGCCTATCAGTGCGCAATGGCTGAAAGGCCTTCGGCAGTGATAGTTCCCCATTGCAACTCTGCAGCAGAGGGCCCAAGCTTTAATTCATTCCCTCAACATGTCTGACAATGAAGAACGGTCTTCTGTTTCCCAACCTGACCTGCACGGTTAATAAAAAGTGCAGCAAGGACATTGCAGTAGGTTTGAGGCAGTTTGACTAGCATGAGGACCACATTGCCAAAACCTGGCAACAGGGGGAGAATCCAAACCCTGGAGTCTCATCCTCCACAACAAGCACAGAACTTCAGTCGCATTTTTAATTGGGATTTGGTCACTTCCTTTACTTGCCTTTCCCTCTGTGGTGTCCCCAGTCTGGCATGATTTATGGAAGACTTTGCAGCAGAGACTGGAATATGGTAATTTGGTACTCCTCAACTGTGTGATATCAGTTCAGTTTACCAGCTGAGGTGAATCCTCAGCACACGTGCAGTTTAAATCCATTTTTGCTGTTTAACTATGTGTTAAACAGTGCCTTCTCTGTCACTATGGAAACACACTGTTAAACTAAGGTTGCCTTAGCATCTCATGTTTCTTTAATGTTACCTGATCTCCATTTTGTTTATAATGAGTTTACAACAGGATTATTGGCAATTAAGACTGTTGCTCCCGAGTGTAGCGACTGTATTTTGCTCCTACATTGATTCTCTGTGTACTTTGGACAGTTGGCTCATGCGGGATTCATCTAGGTTTGTGACCATTTAGTAGCAAGTCCGTTCTTAGGAATCTGACACCATATTTGCTTCTTATTTTCAAAGGCTTTTGATCATATTCTGGCAGCTGTAGAAGACATTGTCGGTCACCATGGTTACCATTATTGGAGAGACAAGTGAGTAACAAACTAAACATCTCATTTACATGAATTTCTATTCCGTCAACTCAAGGGAAGGAAAGTGATCATATGAATGCTTTGGAATTATATTTCTTATAAATCATAATTTACCATAAATTATTATTTTGTGGAGACTGATAGTGCAACAGAACTGGATTGCTTTCAGTTCAGTAGTTTATTGCACTATCATAATTCTCTGAGTTGGATTTCTCATAATTATCTTTTTGCTAATATTATCTATGCTGTGTGTAAAGATTTCTAAATCACATTCAAATTTATGAAACAAAAACTTTGCTTATTATAATTGCAATGGTTCCACAACTGAATGTCACATTTGCAATTTCAGTAACTAATTGTTTAAGAAAAAAAGCACTTAAAACTACATATTTTTATTCATATTCCTAATAATCTACCATTATTTTTGTTTTAGGGCAAGAGCAGTTCTCCTAAGAAGAGTAGGGAAAATACTTCCTTTGATAAAGTTTTCACAATCTCCAAAAGCCCTTCAAAGCAAATGTAGTAACTGGCTTTTGTGCCACTTGTCTCTTTATTTTGAGGAAAGATGTAAATGCGTCAGAAGCAGTTTATAGAAAGTTTACTGGACTAAAGCCAGGATTGGATGGGTTGTCTTATGAGGAAAGGTTGGAGAGGTTAAGGGCTGGATTTTCCCAAAATGGGACTATGTCCCCGCGCCGGCGTAAAAATGCTGGCATTTTGTTCCGGAGTTTCCTCAAAAAAACATAAGCTAATTCACTCACCTTCAGGGGGCTAGCAGGGACCCAGAGTAATTCACGCAGCTTTAGCTGCAGATACGGGCCCCCACACTTCCAGTGTCAAGTCCGCACATGCGCACGGTGGTGGCCCCCACCCGCCGCGCCGAGCGCCATGGTAGACCCGGACCGCGGAGGCAGCTGCGAAATGTAGGCTCCCCGATGGGCCGCACGCCCTTGCATCCGACCGGCCCGATCTGTCCCCCGGCTGCCCATTAGGCCCCCCCCCCCCAGTGCCCGATCCCCTTGCCCCCCCCCACCAGGGCGGCCGCGGACGCGAAGTTCCCGAACGGCACTCGGTGGTTAGAATCATGCCGTCGGGAACTCGCCCGGTTGGGAGTGGAGGATCGCTGGCCGGGCCTCTGGCAATGGGCCCCCAGCCACGTGGAATACTCCGCGATCATGCCGATTCTTGGGTCCCGGAGAATCGGCGGACCAGCGCCGAGCCCGATTTCGGTGTGAAACGTGATTCTCCGCAATTCTGGTGCTTGGCTGCGGAGAATCCAGCCCTAGGATTGATTCTACTAGAGCCTGGAAGAGTAAGAGGCGACTTGATGGAAACCTTGAAGATCCTGAGGAGTATTGATAGATCGATGTGGAGAGGATGTTTCCACTTGTCGGGAATCTAAAACTAGGGGTCACTGTTTAAAAATAAGGGATCGCTCATGTCAGATGGAGATGAGGAGAAATGTTTTCTTTCAGAGTGAGACTCTGGAACTCTCTTCCTCAATGGCAGTGGAAGCAGAGGGTGTAAATCTCCCATTTTGAAACAAAGTGCTCCCACCAGCAGGAAAACCAGAATGGTTCCCACTGGCACTAGGAGCATTGCCAAGATATGATTCCCTCGCCTTTAGTATGTTAAAATCTTCATAAGGGGTAGCACGCCAGCCAGCCTGCACTTACTGATTTTGAGGTGTCATTTTTAATGGGTGCCAGGATCCCAGCGACAGCCCCATCCCGACAATGGAAATGGTGACTCCTGCTGACAAGGGGAGCATCCTCAACCCATCAGCAAAGAGGGTCTTCTTCCCCCCCACCACTAAAACTAATGCCCCCCCCCCCCCCCCCCCCCCCCCCATTGAAACTATGAAGTGGCCTGCTTGACAGTTGATGAGCAGATCAAACAGTTCATTGAGGATACAAGCCAGGAAGCCTCAGGTACGTTCCCTTTCCCCATGGTTTTTTAACACCACAGACGCAATTCTGCCACTGTGTTGTGTCCAGCGCAGCGCTGGGTGCAATGGGTGAATCCGGGAGAGGCCCAAATCTGGCTTTATGCTGGGCGCCCATCTGACCGCAAATCACTGGGCGTGATCCAAATAATGATAACTAATGTAAATATGTCAGCACTGTATTCTCCCGGTGCCCAGGAGTCACCGCCCACAGAGGTAAGCCCTCACCTGGGTGCCAATTAGTACTGGTCTCCACAAGCGAAGAACAGTAATTATGGGCACTCGGGGTTCTCCGAGGCAATTGGATCCCCCCAGGTGGTCAAGGAAAGGTTGCCAGACTGACTGCCAGGGTGCCATGTTGACACTGTCAAGCGTCGGGGGCTGAGGCAGGCCATGACCATGACAGTGGGCGTAAAAAGGGGCCTCAAAGTTCGGGGGTGAAGGGTGATTCTGAAAGGAGGGGGGGTGCGACCACTACAAAGGGGGGCTCTCAGCAGCTCCTTAGTGGGGTTCCCTCACCTAGAGAGGTGATAATGTTGATGTCTTGGAGGGTGGGGGGCAATTGCCTGTGTGGGGGACTGCCAAGCACACTTAGAGATCAAAATGGCGCCCCGATCTTTGAGGAGCCGGGTCAGACCAGGGAGAAACTCTCCAAGGGCCAAATCAACTGGCGCGATTCTCCGGAAAGATTTCTCAATCTAGTAGCGAGTGGGAATTGCTGCGTGTTTTCTGGACGCTCGGCACAGCTATTCAACATTAATTGGTCCACTTAACGAGGCCCCACGAGTTTCACGCTGCAAATGTAGGCTCACCAGCTGATTAACGGCAGTGAGCTGGCCAGCCCGCGCTGCAAACAAGGTCAAGCAGCACTTGCTCAGCCAACCCCAACCAGTTCGCAGCATGCGCCCATGTTGGGCCATTGAGACCGGCCCCCAGGTTCTGGGATGCAGATCTGGGGAGGCTCCTAGATGGAGGGATGTCCTGTTCCCCCAAGGGTCTCAGAGGGTCAGCCATATGGCAGCCTGTGCTGCCTGGGATGTGGTGGCGGCAGATGTGAGCAGCGGGAGTGTGGCCAGGGGGACTGGCCTCCAGTGCTGGAAAAAGGTCAATGACCTGCATTGAGCATCACAAGTGAGTAGACATCAGCCCCATCTCCCTTCCCCCAAGACCTATCCACCCCCAACTCTCCATGCAACCCCCAACGCTCCCTCCACACCCCCTCTCCCTTCCACCCACCCACTATGAGCCACGCATATGATTAACGATACCCTCTCTGTTCTCCCCGTGTCTGCATGGGTCTCACCCCCACAACCCAAAGATGTGCAGGGTAGGTGGATTGGCCACGCTAAATTGCCCCTTAATTGGAACAAGAAAGAATTGGGTACTTTTTTAAAAAGAAGAAATGATTCCCTCTCTATGTCTCCTCAGGAAAAGCTCTCCCACAATTGCCGAGAGACTGGCGATGGGGTGCCGGATATAAGAATCCTCACCATTGAGGAGCGGGCCCTGAAGGTGACTGGGGTGGCCAAGGACAGTGTGGTCACCAACACGGAGGCTGGCCAACGCCGCAGAGGTGAGGAACTACCGGGCCCCACCCGGAGGGCCTGTCAAGCGTGAGTTGTCATTGGCTTACTGACTGACCCATCCCCCCCACTGACCACATGTTCATTCTCCCGCAGGTCCTCCAGCTGACAGTGCCGGCCCATCCCGGGTGGCCCCTCTCCTGAATCTGAGGAGGGCACCTCAGAGGAGAGCTCCCAGGATGCCACCATAATAGTCACGGCACAGATGTCACCCCCACCCTCTACTAGCGCAGATACACACATCTCTGTGGGAAACTTTAGTGGACAGGCTTCTGGGACACAATCTAGTGAGCACTACACTGCTGCTGATGCACATCAGGTGGAAGCAGGAACCCTCAGGTGAAACAGCAGTCGGAGTGCTGCTGGATCCCAGGACCCAGGAGGGTCCTAGCCTGATTCTGAGCCTGTGGAAGAGGTCATCCCAGAGCTGATGGAGATGTTAGAGTGCGGTCATGATATTCAGAGGGACATGTCAAGGACACTCTAGCAGGTCCAAAGCCACTTGGAGGAACCCCAAAGGCTATGGGCGCAGGAGATGTTGCCGGCCACCGCCGTGGAGAGCCTGGTGCACGACGTCAGAACCATTAGTGGAGGTGTCCAAGACACTGCACTGTCGGTGATGGCAATGGCTGAGGGTCTCAACATGATGTCCGACACGCTGGGTACGTGACCGAGTACCAGGCTGACCTTGATGACATTTTGCAGGACATGTTCTGCTCTCAGATGGGAATGGCCAAGGTACTGCGGAGCTTGTCCCAGTCGCAGGTGTTCATTGGGGAGGCGCGGCACAGTATGTCTGAGTTACTGAGTAGCTTCGCTAAGGGTGTCAACATGGTGCAGACCATGGGGAACCGCCAGGGTTGACAGAGCCAGATGATGCCGGGACAGTCAGGGCTCGAACCAGCTGCCCCTCCATCCCATGGTGAACCCCATGGACCTACGGGCACCGAATGGGAGGCGGGGGCAGGGCTCTGAGTGCCAACCCAGACCTGTGCCATGCAGTGTCGACGGTGGCCACCATCACCCCCAAGTTCCACCCCTCTGATGAGGCTGCGTCTCGCAGCCAGCACCCGGAACATGGTGACCCTCTGGCCCCAGAGCCCCCAGAGGACGCCCACCAGGTGCATAAAAGGCCATGGGATGTGGTGGTAAGTAGCTGGCTGCCTCTACCTCTGATGTTCATCCTGGGGACACACCTAGACGTAGCGGTAGAGCTAGGAAGGCAAAGTGCATCGAGGATCAGTGAGGGCACAGAGGGAGGAGGGAACAAATTGGGGGGGAGGTAGGGGGTGAGGGGCTGGTAGGAGTGGTGGGAGGGCGGCACCATTGGAAAAGTGGGCAATTGTTACAATAAAAACCCTTGATCATAACCGGTATGACGCCTCTATCATTTTCTTCCGCAATGCAGACCGATCTCCTAGCCCTTGGCCCATAGAGGCTGGTTTAGCACACTGGGCTAAATTGCTGGCTTTGAAAGCAGACCAAGGCAGGCCAGCAGCACGGTTCAATTCCCATACCAGCCTCCCCGAACAGGCGCCGGAATGTGGCGACTAGGGGCTTTTCACAGTAACTTCATTGAAGCCTGCTTGTGACAATAAGCGATTTTCATTTCATTTCATTTCTCTCTCGGCATCTCACACTTCCCACCCCACCCCCTGGGCACATCACATGCAGACGATGGGTGTGAGCGGGTACGCAGCAGACAGGCAGGGGTCAGACTCTGGCATAGATTGAGGAGTGCTGATGCTCGGCACTCTGTGGGTCATCACAACCCCCCCCCCCCCCCCCCCGATCCTCGCAGCTGCCCTTGTCCTGCTGTCTCCGACTGGTCCTCCGGTTTTTCCCTGGCCTCATCCTCCAGCCCCTGCTGGTCCGGCACGACCTCACCATCCTCACCCTCCTCCTCAGATGTGGCCATCCCATCACCAATATCCCACTGCTGTGCGAGGTTGTGGAGGGCACAGCGGACCATGGGAAACCCTCCGGGAATGTACCACAGGAGTGGTCGAGGCATCGGAACTGCATCTTGAAGAATCCGATGCACCGCTCAATCACAGCCCGGGTGGCCACATGGGCCTCGTTATAACGGGTCTCCACTTCGATCTCATCGGATACCCCTTATCCCCAAGAGCCAGCCGCCCAACCTGGGGTGCTCCTCGAAAAGGCTGGGGCTGACCGACTGCCCCAGGATGTAGCTGTCGTGCATGCTCCCCAGGAAGCATGCACACACATTCATGATCTTGGCATCTATTGCCCCTTGACCTGGGGCATCCCGTCGATGGCGGAGAAACCTCCAACCTGTGTGCCTTGCTGGGCCTGGTCTATGTCAAAGAGGATGTAGTTTTCTGCCTGTGCATACAGGGCATTCATGACCTCCCGGATGCACCTGTGGGCTGTGGCCTGTGAGATACCATACAGGCCCTGGAATGATCCTGAGGTGTAAAGCTTCAGGACCCGGTGACCTTGACGGCCACTGGGTGCAGGTGTCCACCTCTTCCATGTGGAGCTACGTCCGCAAAAATATGGCACAGATGCTGCACTGTCTCCTTGTTGAGGCAGAGCCCCCTGAGGCACATGCTGTCTGTCATCTGTTCAAATGACCAGCAGTGAGTGGACACCCAGGGCCGTCGTGGGCCTCACCCTCTGGGTCCCTCCCTGAATCTGATGGGCGGCCAGATCCTCAGGGTGTGGGGCGGGGTCCAGCACATGGTCCGCCGCCTTGAGCATATGCAGACGCTGCTGCTGCCATCTCCGGTGTCTGGCTGTCCAGGCCACCAGCAGCATAACTAGGGTAAGTTCTGATTCCAAATTCCTTGCCATAGCGTTCAAAATCTGTAAGTCATTGGGAGAAGGGGTGAGGCTGATGAACAGCGGTGGCTCCCACCTCGGGACCCTCCAATCCTTGATTGATCCCCCACTCACCCATACCGGGAATGCCCTGCCCATGCACACCCAGCCGCAGCGAGCCCCCCTTACCAGACCTCAGACCCTGGACACCTGCTCATAACATCACATGGACTGGGCGATGGTGCCCTCCCCGTGGCACTCACCCACCCTCCAACTCTGGCCATGTCTCCGGAGCTGTTTACCATCCACTGGGTGTTCCCGTGATCACTGCTGCATGCATGGTGTTGCCTCCCGCAGTGTCCAGGCATCAAGGTATGATTGGGATTCTAGGCAATGACTCCCACATGCTACATGGCCCGCCCACCCATGGGAATCCACTTGGGTTGTGTGAGGGACTCACTTAACCATGATTGCCAATTCCCTACTAGCAATACCTCGAGTCGCAGAACCAGAGGCTTCTCAGTCGGTGGGGGTTATGGGTGGTCGGTGGGGCAGACGGGCAGGGACAAGCGTTGCCCCCAGAATGGGCACTCACGATCCAGGGGTTGGCATGATGGAGCCGTGCGCAGTTGCCCCCCCCCCCCCCCCAGTGCCCCCCCCCCACCCTCCCATGGTAGCCCATCCTTGCAGAGGCTCCCCTTCTCCCCCAGCCGAGGGTCTCCTAGCCCCCGCCGAGCACTAGGACGGCAAGCCCAGCGCCCCCGGGCTCTTCGCCTGTGAGCAAAGATGGCTACTCCTCTTCTCGGCTCACCACTGAAGCCTTTCTGCCAGGCTCACGTTTTTAAAAAGGAGTACTAATCGGCACCAGCGTGACCACTTGCTGGGGAGACTGATGAATTATGGGACACCGTTGGATAAGGGGTGGCTCCCATTAATTGCTTGGATATGGGGCTTAAGTGGTAATAATTGGTTTCTCGCCACGCTACGGCGGGATCCCGATTGTGCCTAGGGGAGCGGGCCATTTGCATTGCAAACTGTTTGCCGCCTGGTGTGGTTCTCGTTTTCTGCCTCTCCCGGCTAATCACCAGCCTCATTTCGCTCGAGTGAGAGCGCAACGAAACTGGAGAATCACGGCCAACGACTAAGTATGGATGAATCCAGGTCTGGATCTCATCCAAAGAACCAATGGGAAACACCCCGTCAAACTCACCCAAAATGACACTTGGAAATGTTTTGGGAGAGTTGCTCCCAAAATCTCCGAGTGTTCTGAGAACACCCAAACACTGCGGTTAGAAAAGGGGAACTGAAAGCACTTAGAGTATTTTTGAAGTAGGCTGTAATTGTCAAGGATGTTTATAAACATTGAGGTTAGGAATAAAGGGGGAAACTTCAGATAGATTCAACCGTGAATGGAACATAGAACATAGAACATTACAGCGCAGTACAGGCCCTTCGGTCCTCGATGTTGCGCCAACCTGTGAAACCACTCTAAAGCCCATCTACACTATTCCCTTAATAGAACATAGAACAATAAATAAACAAATCTCCTGCCTGTTGTGTATAAACCATTAAGCTGTCAGTCAGGGCTACTTAAAGTTACTGGCCCATGGAATTGAATGAAGGCAAAACATTTGAAAGGCTCTCAGACGATTTGAAAGCTTTTCAAGTGTTGTGAGTATTCTAGGATGGCTCAGAGACTTCAGAAATCTGCAGTGTTAAAAGCATGGGGCTAAGTGAGAAGATGTGGAGAAAGGGAAAGTACTTGAGGTTTCCTGGCTTGTATCTACAATGAACTGTTTGATCTGCTCATCAGTTCTCAAGCAGAGGAGTTCAAAGTGACTAGGCCATTTCAAAGTTGTCACGATACACAGACAAGGATGATGATTTGGATCAGAGACCTGTCTGAAATCACCATACCAAGAGTGATCCTCTGGTTTCCCAGGGCGAGATGGCCCCATCATGGGGGAGAGTCCTGAGGTCAACCCCTTGACCCTGACCCAAGCCAACCCAACCCAACCCCAGGATCCTTGGAAGACCCTCCCTCTGCAGCCTGGTGGCAGTAGAGGGGCACGTGGGCAATGGACCTATCTCCTTGAGCTTCCTCTGGGTCCATCACGCCAGGTCCGCTAATGATATGGAAATGAGGGGTTGTGCATAGTTATAGACTTCCCATCTGCTTTGGGCGGTAAGCCCCTTTTGAGCCAGTGAAGCGGGACTGGAGATTCACAATAGGTCTGTCGCCCAGCACTGATCCCAATTTTGGGCCGACGCAGGATTCTCCATTTTAGGGGCAGCAAGAATTCCCAGCCAGAGTCTTTGAATATTATTAAGGCAGAACTAGATAGATTCTTGATTAACAAGGTTATGGTGGGCTGGCAGGAAAGTGGGGTTGAAGTTACAACTAGATTGGCCAAGCTGCTCTCTGGGCTGGTGTCTATTGCTCTGCTGGTGAATGCCCTGGGCTACTCCCCTTGTGGTGCCTGCAAGAGAAGGGAAGTGGCATTCGTGTATGGCATAAGGATATAAGAGATAAAACTTAGGTGAGGTTGGTGAGATGGATGTTGGTGTAATGGGTCTTCACTTATCTTTTTAATGCTTATGTCCCCTTTGGCGCATGAGCAGTCCTTCTCCTCCACAGCCAGCTGGAGGGCTCTCTCCTCTAGTGGCGATAGAATTTTGAGCTTGGCAATTCCTCTGCCCATCTGTGCTGTCTCCTTTTTACTGTGAGCCAGATTGTCCTACAGGAGAACATATGGGGAGTGTGTAAACAGACTGTATGCAGGTCAGATGGCAAGGATGCCTGGCTAGTATGGCTGGTGGGCGGGAGTCAGCGATGTGATGAAAGGAGCTGCCAAGGAGTTGAGAAAGCATGTGGGAGAGCAAGTGGTGGTGCCTCTTGAGGGTGCAGTGAGTGAGCTCCCAGAGGATGTGCAATGGGTGTGTGAGTGGGAGACTGGAGATCGTTAAGAAGAGTAATTTACCCTGGCTGAGCAGAAGAGGCCATTCATCATTTCCCTACACTGGACTCTGGTCACCTTGTGCAGGGTGCTGGCGGTTACCAGCGCTGCAACCACCTCCTATGTAGGGTTGGTGATGTAAATCCTCTCCTCCACAGCATCAAGCGTTTGGGTCTGGCTCCCTCTGAGAATCTGTGAGCAGCCTTTCTTGTGGCCTTTCTCCTTGCAGGATTTTTTAAAAATTAATTTCCGGGATGTGGCTGTCACTGGTGAGGCCAGCATTTATTGCCCATCCCTAGTTGCCCTTCAGAAGGTGGTGGTGCGTTGCCTTCTTGAACTGCTGCAGTTCCCTGAGGTGAAACAAGTGCTGGGGTGGCATTTAAATGAGCTCCCCGGAAACTGAGGCACTCAGCTGATGGTGGGATGGGCGAATCAGATTCCGACCACCACGGAGGCAGTGTGAAACTCTTGCAAGAATTCTTTTCCTCAAAGTTTCTAAAAAATACAGCGGGCAATCTCACCAATGGCACTGGCGGGCTGTATTATTGTTTTTCCTGCCCGAATTGACCCTTAGCCAAAAAATCTGAATGTTCCGCTTGTCATGATATACAAACATGCAACCAATGAACACTCAGAATAGGACACAGCCAATGGGCAGTCAGGACACTCAGAGGTGGCATCACCACAGGGGGGCATGACATAAACACTATAAGAGGGATGAGGCACTCACACCCTGCCTCTTTCCACAGACAGACATCTCAAGAGTTAGACAGGGTTGATCAGCAGCATCACACCCCAGCACGTGGCTTCGAGCAAGCTGGTACAGTTAGACTGACTTACTACAGTTAGATTAGCAGAGAGTCAAACTCATTTGAGAACTGTGTTAATAGTTCAATAAACATGTTGAACTCATTTCAGAGTCTGGAGCATCATTTAGTTAAGACTGCAGCAAGTAGCAGCCTGTGTTATCCAAAGCAGCAGAATCCAACATGATACCAGGAGTGACTGTTCAATCTATTTAGTTCAACTCAGCAAGATCCGTGACGACCAGCTACTGAATACTGGCACAATGGACAAGATTCAGGCTCCTCATCAGTTCAGGACCACTGGCAATCTTCGTGCCAACTGGCGATCATTCAAGCAGAAATTTCAACTATACGTGGTAGCATCCGACCTCAATGGCACGACCGATGCTCGGAAGATAGTTCTTCTACTCACCACCGCGGGTGACCATGCGATAGAGATCTTCAACTCCTTTCACTTTTCCAAAGGGTAGGACAAAAGGAAGTACCCAACCATCCAGGACAAATTCGACAGCCACTGTGAGGTGGACACCAATGAAATCTTCGAGCGTTACATCTTCAAGCAGAGGATGCAAGGTAAAGACGAATCTTTCACCTCCTATCTAACTAACCTTAGACTGCTAGCGCAACCCTGCAACTTCGGTGACATCACTGACTTCATGATCAGAGACCAAATCGTTTTTGGAGTCCATCCTGATCCTCTGCGAGAGCAATTGTTGAAAATCAAGCACATGACCCTGCCAGTCGCGATTGAAACGTGTACTGTGCATGAGCACTCTAAAAATCGCTATTCACAGTAAAAAATGTCAGAAAGTGAAAAACAAGCCTCCTACGAGGTGGAGAGTGTTCAGACCATCTCCCAGATGCAGTGCCTCCACATTGACGAAAGCGGCCATTTTGCGTGCTCTTCCTGGAGCCCGACTCATGCGCAATGCGATCGGGAACACGAAGCGGCCGAAAACCGCACTGTGCAGGTACAGACGTCCGAGAACCGCACCGCACATGCGCAACGACGTATTGAGCATCATGACGCCGACATCATGACGTGTGCGTACTGCAGCACCGCCCATTTTTTAAAAAAAACTGCCCTGCAAGAGGCAAACGCTGTTTAAACTGTGGTAAACCAACCACTATGCAGCCCTGTGCTGATCTGCACCACCAATCAGGAGACAGCGTTCCCAATTCTGACAGCGGCGCATCAGAAGTGTGCAATACCGAATGCCTGACTCTGATCCAGGCAGTGCGATGGATCCAGATGATGAATACCTGGACAACACTTACCGAGTGGGCATTATTACGAAGTGCGAATATGCCACATCGGACACATCGCGAGTCCAATCAATCCTGGCCGTGGATTCCGAGGACATATGGCATGCAGTGATGTCGGTCAACCACTGCCCCATCCAGGTAAAACTGGACACAGGTGCCTCCGCCAACCTGATTATACAGGTGGACTTCAAGAGCATCAAGAAGACCCCACAATCCTTCCAGCTGCCTGCAAACTCCTGGACTCCAATGGAAAGGCAATCAAGGCACTGGGGTCCTGCCATGTGCAGGTGTCCAGCCGACACACATAAGCAAGCTTACGCTTCGAGATTGTTAAACCAGACAGGGCGTCCCTGCTAGGTGCGCACGCCTGCAAGCAACTGAACCTCGTTCAAAGGGTCTACACCACAACGCCATCCCATTTGGGTCTTCAGGCCAGCATCGACGGCATCCAAACCCAGTACCCAGATGTATTTCGCTGGATGGGCACGCTGCCGTACGAGTACAAGGTTCTACTGCGGCTTGATGCCAAGCCAGGACGCGTCCCTGCTCCACTGAGAGAGTGCCTGAAGGCAGAGCTCACGAGTCTACAATAAAAAGGCATCATCTCCATGGTCACTGAACCAACCGACTGGGTCAGCTCGATGGTGTGCGTAAAGAAGCCTTCGGGAGACCTACGCATCTGCATTGACCCCAAGGATCTAAACAAAAACATTATGCGGCAACATTACCCCATCCCGAAGAGGGAAAAAATCACAAGTGAGATGGCACACGTGTGCTTCTTCACAAAATTGGACGCATCCCAAGGATTTTGGCAAATCCAACTTGAAGAATCCAGCAGAAGGCTCTGCACCTTCAACATGCCTTTTGGCAGTTCTGCTACAACCGAATGCCATTTGGCATCATCTCGGCATCAGAGATTTTCCATCGCATCATGGAACAATGATGGAGGGAATAGAAGGGGTTCATGTCTATGTTGACGATATCATAATCTGATCCACAACTCCAGAGGAACATGTGTCGCGACTCAAGAAAGTATTCTGACGCATACATGAACATGGCCTCAAGCTAAACAGGTCCTTCACCGCTTGGGTAAAGCTCCTGTACAACGCTCCCATGGCGAGTGTACAGACCAACAATACCAACTCCCAATACTTCCAGCTGCACAGGGGCACCAGACAAGGATGCCCACTGTCCCCGCTGCTGTTCGCACTAGCAATTGAACCGCTAGCAATCGCGCTCAGGGCAGCAAAAAATTGGAGGGGGATCCGAAGGGGAGGTAGAGAGCACAGAGTCTCACTCTATGCGGATGATCTGCTCCTCTATATCTCGGACCCACAAAGCAGCATGGACGGAATCATCGCGCTCCTGAAAGAGTTTGGAGCCTTCTCGGGCTACAAACTCAACATGAGCAAAAGTGAGATCTTCCCAGTACACCCGCAAGGGGGGGGGCAGCACTAAAGGGGCTGCCGTTCAATCAAGCCCGACATAAATTCCGCTACCTGGGGATCCAAATAGCCCATGACTGGAAAGGGATCCACAAATGGAACCTCACCAGCCTGACGGAGGAAGTTAAAAAGGACCTGCAAAGATGGAACACACTCCCGCTCTCCCTCGCGGGGAGAGTTCAGACGATCAAAATGAACGTACTGCCCAGGTTCCTCTTCCTGTTTAGATCCATTCCGATCTACATCCCCAAGGCCTTTTTCAAAGCGCTGGACAAACTCATCATGGCGTTTGTATGGGGGGGGTAAAAATGCTAGGATCCCAAAGAAGGTCTTACAAAAAACAAAAACCAGGGGAGGGCTAGCCCTCCCGAATCTACAATTCTACCACTGGGCAGCAACAGCCGAGCGAGTAAGGGGATGGATCCAGGAGCCAGAGGCTGAGTGGGTGCGTGCGGAGGAGGCCTCCTGCATGGGAACCTCCCTCCGGGCCCTCGCCACGGCAGCACTCCCATCCCCACCCAAAAAACACTCCAGCAGCCCAGTGGTGACAGCCACCCTCCAATCCTGGAACCAACTGCGGCAGCAACTTGGCCGGACCAAAATGTCGAACAGGGCTCCCATCTGCAACAACCATAGGTTCACACCAGCACTGACTGACGCCACCTTCAAAAGGTGGAGGCAGGACGGGGGACACTGACAGTCAGGGACCTATACACGGACGACAGGATCGCAACACTGGACGAACTGACAGAGAAATTTCAGCTAGCTGGGGGGAACGAGCTACGGTACCTGCAGCTCAAAAACTTCCTACGAAAGGAGACAAGGACGTACCCACAACCGCCACGACAGACACTACTGGAAGACCTACTGGACGCAAGTATCCTAGAGAAAGGGAACTGTAGTGACATGTATGACCGACTGGTAGATAGGGACGACACCGTACTGGACGCAACAAGAAGGAAATGGGAGGACGACCTGGGGATGGAGATAGGGTGGGGACTCTGGAGCGAAGCACTGCATAGGGTCAACTCCACCTCCACGTGCGCAAGGCTCAGCCTGACGCAACTAAAAGTGGTACATAGAGCCCACTTAACAAGAACCCGTATGAGTAGGTTCTTCCCGGAGGTGGAAGACAGATGTGAACGGTGCCAAAGAGGCCCGGCCAACCACGCCCACATGTTCTGGTCTTGCCCCAGACTCGTGGAGTACTGGACAGCCTTCTTCGAGGTTATGTCCAAAGTGGTGGGAGTGAGGGTGGAGCCATGCCCGATAGTGGCGGTCTTCGGGGTTTCAGAACAGCCAGATCTATTCCTGGGGAGGAGGGCGGACGCCCTTGCCTTTGCCTCCCTGATCGCCCGCCGTAGAATCCTGTTTGGCTGGCGGTCAGCAGCACCGCCCAGAGCTGCGGACTGGCTGTCCGACCTCTCGGAATCTCTCCAAATGGAGAAAATCAAATTTGCCATCCGAGGGTCGGACGACGGCTTCCACAGAACGTGGGAGCCATTCATGCAACTGTTCCGGGACCTATTTGTGGCCAATGTACAAGAGGAAGAATAGTCGGGGGAAGGTAGCGGGAGGGGGGGGGGGGGGCTACAGGTTCGGTACGGGGGTTCGATGGCTAGCTAAGGCCCAAAACCAAACTAAATAAACATGTTGAGGGGGGGGGGGGGGGGGGGGGGGGGGGGGGGGGGGCGGGCGCAGTTACTACTACGAAGATGCTTACCTGTAAATATGTATGTTAATTTTTGCGTGTTTGTTTGTTTTTTTGTTCTTTTTCTCTCCTAACAATTTGTAATTTGTTCAATATAAAATATGAAAACTGAATAAAACATTTATTAAAAAAAAGCTAAACAGGTCCAAGTGCTGTTTTGGGACATCCACGCTGAAGTTCCTGGGCTATCAGATTTTGCAACACAGACACAGACAAAATAAAAGCCATCGAGGCAATGAAAGTCCCCGAGGACAAGAAGGCAGTACTGCGCTTCCTGGGAATGGTCAATTTCCTTGGCAAGTTCATCTCGAATTTGGCCACGCACACCATGGCTCCAAGCAACCTGGTGGAAAAAAATCAACCGCCTTTGAGTGGAAGGCGGAGTACCGAACAGAGTGGCTGGAGCTGAAAGCCAAGCTCACCACTGCAGAGAGACCAAGATATCCACAGACGCGAGTCAGGATGGCATTGGGGCAGTGTTGCTTCAAAGAGATGACACGTTATCCTGGGTACCAGTAGCGTACGTGTCACGGGCAATAACACCCACTGAGATCAGATATGCGCAGATTGAGAAGGAGTGTTTAGGTCTTGTCACCGCCATCCTCAAATTTCATGGTTATGTCTACGGCTTGCCAATATTTACTGTTGAGACGGATCATAGGCCTCTGGTCCACATCATCCAAAAGGACCTGAACGACATGACGCCTCATTTGCAGAGAATTCTGCTCAAACTCCAGAGGTATAATTTCAATTTGGTGTATACACCTGGCAAGGAGCTCATCATCGCCGATGCATTGTCCCACTCCGTCAACTCACCCAGTGAACCACTGGAGATCATCCAGCACATTGAATTGTAGGTACAACTGTGTGCAAGCACTCTCCCGGCAACAGATGAGAAGATTGTTCTCATCCGAGAAGAGACGGCCAAAGACCCCCTGTTGCTGCGAATCATCCACAACCTCAGCAATGGCTGGCAGAAAGGGCAATTCCCTCAATTCTACAATGTCAAGGACGACCTGACGCTGATCGACGGCATCCTGCTCAAGCTGGACAGGATAGTCATCCCGCTACGTCTCCAGAGCTTGGTGCTGCGGCAGATTCATGAGGGACACCTGGGCGTAGAAAAGTGCAGACGCAGGGCCCGGCAAGCTGTCTACTGGCCCGGCATCAACCAAGTTCCAACCAGCACAGAGCAAGGAGACGCTCCAACCACATGACCTAGAGACCTCTCCGTGGTCCAAAGTTGCATTGACCTATTCCATGCGAATGGTCGCGACTATATCTTAATCATCGATTACTTTTCGAACTATCCTGAGGTGCTGAAGCTGCCAGAGCTCACCTCCCGGACCGTCATCAAAGCGGGTAAAGAGACATTCTCACACCATGGCATCCCGAACACCATCATAAGTGACAATAGCCTGTGCTCCCACAGTCGAGAATGGTCCACAATTGCCAAGAGCAACAATTTCAGACATGTCACCTCCAGTCCGCACTATCCGCAGTCCAATGGCAAAGTCGAAAAAAGGTGCACATCATTAAGCCGCTCATCCGCAAGGCCCCGGACTCCGTTTCCGACATACACCTTGCACTACTTGCGTACCGGGCGGCTCCCTTGTCCACTTGCATGTTGCAAGCTCAACTGCTGATAAACAGGGACCTGCGGATGACGCTTCCAGCCATACACCTGCCCAACCTTGGTCATCTTCCGGTGCTGCAGAGAATCTGGATGTGCTATCCCCGGCAGACATGGTCAGGATAAAGAAACCGGATGGTGGGTGGTCTGCTCTGGCTGTCGTTGTTCGACAGGCCGTGTCCAGATCCTGTGTCATACGTATGGTTGATGCCTCCATTGTGCGAAGGAATCGAAGGGCACTGCAAAAAGTTGATTGTCCACAACCACTTTCCCCTCCATTTCCACATGTCGAATTGTCACCTCCAGACACCTCGAACCACGAGGCCACCAGTCGTGCCTCCCACTCGACTGTCAAGACACCGTCATTCCCTCCACCACCTCAACTGCGGTCAATGAGGATCAGACACAAGCCTCGGAGACTGGACTGATGAGCATTTGTTTAGTTTGTTCTGTTCTGTATTCCTCAATCAGTCACATTAGATAGACACATTCACACGTATATATATCTATTAAAAAAAGGGGGAGATGTCATGATATGCAAACATGCAACCAATGAACATTCAGAATAGGACACAACCAATGGACAGTTAGGACACTCAGAGGTGGCATCACCACAAGGGGGCATGGCATAAACACTATAAAAGGGATGAGGCACTCACACCCTGCCTCTTTCCACAGACAGACATCTAGAGAGTTAGACAGGGTTGATCAGCAGCATCACACCCTAGCACGTGGCTTAGAGCAAGCTGGTGCAGTTAGACTGAGTTACTACAGTTAGATTAGCAGAGAGTAGAACTCATTTGAGAACTGTGTTAATAGTTCAATAAACACATTGATCTCATTTCAGAGTCTGGAGCATCATTTAGTTAAGACTGCATCAAGTAGCAGCCTGTGTTATCCAAAGCAGCATAACACAACACCGCTCTTGGTCTCTCAGAGAATTAAGGATATGAAGAGTGAGCAGAAAAATGGTGTTGAAGCCCAAGATCATCCATGTTCATATTGAATTGCGGAGCACACTCCATAGTCCTTGTGGTCAATTCCTGCTCTATTTCTTATATTTTTATGTTCTATAAGGGGCGAGTGATCTTTTCTGCCAGATTGCCACAAAATGGTAGGGGAAGGGATGAAAATCTGCCCCCTTTCTCAGCAATTCACTTCACATGTAAGCATGCTAGCTTTCTTAAGCATCTTAAATATACATGAGAGAATATATTGCAGATATAGTACTGCAATATTTATAACAGGGTTATAGCCATCTGATTGATAAATTACTACTACATTGTTTTGAACTTGATTACAGAATAATTATGCAGCAAAGTATAACACAAGGCATAGTATAATTAACCAAGAATACATTACTTTAAAACAGGAAGGCCAACAAAATTAGAAATTACTGTTGACATTATTATTTTCATTCATTCATCTATTATTTTAACACAGACATTAACTCATTTATTTTAACTGATCCATAAAAGTAACAGAGGGCATTATAAGAATTCAATAAACATTTTATTAACAACACCAAAAGTAATCTACATAAATCCTAACACATTTTATCCAATATCCAATTACCGTTCAACATTTGTGAATTAAAACTTTATGAAGATTCATCTAGCTGTACTAAATCATAATGCAGTGCTAACCATCAAATTGTATTAGGAAATCCCCCTCTCTTATCTAAATGTATTACGGATTTCTCAGTTCTATTAGAAGATTGCAACAATAACTTGCATTTAGGTAGCACCTTTAACCTAGTGAATGATCCCAAGGTGTTCACAGAGAGCTGAAGACATGACTGCCAATGGCTAAGTGATAAAAAATGGGGGTGCACAAAAGGTCAAAATTGGAGGAGCCCATAGATCTCAGTGGGTTGCGGAGCTGGAGGAGATTGCAGAGCAAGAGTGACAAGGCCATGTGAAGATGTGAAAACAATCAGGCTGTTGTTTAACTGGAGCCTGTTAACAGTAACTGCTGACATTGGTTGTCAGAAATTTAGTATGAATAGGGGCAAGGGTGCAGGAGCTTGGGACGGCGAAGAGTGATAAGAGAGAATCTGGAGAAGGTTGTCAGTTTAGGGCTAGAACAAAGGGGAAATTGGAAGCAATTTGAATCAGTGGGCTCAGGTAAAGGAGTCTTAAATGTATAAGAGCAAAACATATTGAATGGCTCTGCTAACCATCGGTGGCTCTGCCATTCAATAAGATCATGGCTGATCTGGGGCGAAATTCTCCCCTACCTGGCGGGGCAGGGGAATTCTCCGCACCTTTAGGGGTGCCAACGGTCTTTGGCGCTACGCCGCCCGGCGTCGGGGCTGGCCGAAAGGCTTTCACTGGTCCGCGCATGCGCCGGAGCGTCAGCGGCCGCTGACGTCACCACCGGCGCATGCGCGGTGGAGGGGTTCTCTTCCGCCTCCGCCATGGTGGAGGCCGTGGCGGCGGCGGAAGAAAAAGAGTGCCCCCACGGCACAGGCCCGCCCGCCGATCGGTGGGCCCCGATCGCGGGCCAGGCCACCGTGGGGGCACCCCCCGGGATCCGATTGCCCCCCCCCCCAGGACCACGGGGTCCCGCTCACGCCGTGGTTTAAACCACGTCGGCGGGATTGGCCTGTCAGCGGTGGGACTTCGGCCCATTGCGGGCCAGAGAATCGCCGTGGGGGCACGCCGATCGGCGGAGCGTGATTCCCGCTCCCGCCGATTCCTGGGTGGCGGAGAATTCCGGCCACGGCGGGGGCGGGATTTACGCCGGCCCCGGGCGATTCCCCGACCCTGCGGGGGGTCGGAGAATTCCACCACTGATTATGACCTTAAATCTACTTATCTGCCTACCCCGCATAATGCTTGGCTCTCCTGTAGATCAAAAATCTGTCTAACTCAGCCTTGAATATATTCAATGACCCACCCTCCACTGGTCTCTGGGATAGAGAATTCCAAAGATTAGCAGCCCACTGAGAGAAGAAATTCCTCTTCATCTCTGTCTTAATTGGGAGACCCTTTTTTTGTAACTTTCTCCGCTTGTTCCAAATTCCCCTACAAGGAGAAATATTCAATCAGAACCCTGTCAACCCTCTCAGAATTTTATATGTTTCTTAAAATCATGTCTAATTTTTCTAAACTCCAGTGAGTATAGGCCCAACCTGCTCAACCTTTCTTCATAAGACAACCCCTTCATCCAAGGAATTAACCTCGTGAACCCTTCTTAAACTGTCTTCAATGCAAGTATATACTTTTCAGTAAAAAAACTATAAGAACTACTTCAGGTGAATTCTCACCAATGCCCTGTAAAGTTATAGCAAGACCTCTCTACTTTTATACTCCATCCCCATCCAATATCCCATCTGCTTTATTTATCACTTGCTGCACTTGCATGCCAATGTCTTTTAATTCACGTACAAGGACACCCAGATCCCTCTGATCCTCAACATTCTGCAATCTCTATCTCCATTTAAAGAATATTCCGTTTTCTATTCTTCCCACCAACGTGGACAACCTCACAATTTCTCACATTATACTTGATCTGCTCGTTCACTTATCTTATCTTTATCCCTTTGCAGACTCTTTGTATCTTCCTCACAACTTGCCTTCCTACCTAGCTTTTGTGGTGAATGTGATTCACACCGGATTATAATCTGTATATACATGTGTCTGTATTGTAAGTGCAGTTGCACTACCTGTCCTCCAGGGGGAGTAGCTCTGGGAATGCTCGAGTTGTATGGGGCTTCTCCCTTGGCTCTGCCCAGGACTCCTCCCCCGGAAGCTGCTGTATAAAAGGTCAGTGCCACATGGTCAGCCGGCCAGTTCACCGAAAGTTCAATGGCTAACCGGCTGGCTCTGTTGTGAGTATATTAAAACCGCTATTCTAATCCTACAAGCACGTGTCCGTAGAATTGTTGGTTCCAATAGCTTTGTATCATCAACAAATTTGGCTGAAATATACTTGGTTCCTTCATCCTAGCCATTAATATAGATTGTAAATAGTTGAGGCCCCAGCACTCATATCTGTGGCACTCCACTAGTTACAGTTTTATCCCCACTCTCTGCTCCTGTATTACAGTATTACTGGTACATATTGCATAGTCCTATCAATCATATTCAGGGATTGTATATTCCTCCATCCTATTTAAATATGTTAGAGGATTTCATTTTACTCAATCTTACCAAATTGTATTAGAGGAATACACATCTCTGTTCCTATTTAATTGTATGAGGGATTACAGACCTCCTGGTCCTATTTGAAGATATTAGGGGATTATTATGAAACCCATTCCTATCTAATTGCATTGTGTGATTACATATTTCCTCTAGCTATTTTAAGTATTAAAGGGCAACATGAGTTGATTTAATATGACTGGGCAATATGTAACGGATCACCTCCGGTTGCCCTTGTCCACACCCAACTGTCTGGCTTCAAGGGAAGTATTAGCGGAGTCCTACCCAGCTGAAAGATAATGTTTGCCTGAAAAAGAGGAGGGAAAACAAATGCACGAAGAGATTGAAACGGAATATAGTAGACATTTAATAATAAATTCCAGTTAAGAGGCAATTTAGCGTGGCCAATCCGCCTACCCTGCACATCTTTGGGTTGTGGGGGTGAGACCCACGCAGACATGGGGAGAATGTGCAAACTCCACACAAGAATAAAATAAACAATGGCAGGACACATTGCTATTTAAACTGTACTACGTGTATTTCATATTTCCGCAGCATTGTGCACAGGCTGAATATCTGAGAATTTGGAATAAGGGAGTGTGAGGCTAAGAGTGAGTGAGAGGGCAGAGTGGAATGAGGAGTGAAACTGGCGAGTGGCTGAAACTCTTGAGTGAACAACAAGGGGACAGCAGGCAGTGCTGCTGATGACAGAACTGATGCCTCTGTTAACCAATGCTTGTCAGCTGGCTATAATGCTGGCTTTAAATGTAAAACTGCAATGACAGAGAAAATGAGCTGGGAAATAATTTAGTTGTGTGATTGGTTAATTGCTTGGTTACTTTTGCAACACAATTAGCAAACATTAGGCTCGTGGCAAAATAAATGTTATGTCGAGAGATTTTTTCATAGCGTCCCAGCTTATCAATGAGTTGTGCTGTTATAGATAATTATCCTCCTGCCTGATCTATCCTTTTTTTTTGCTGGCTGATTAATTCATCCATAGACTGTATTGCATATCATGCTTTATGGCCCAACTCTTCATTTTCTTCTTAAAATAGTAAATAGTGTCAGAAATGCTCAAGCTCATTAGTGAGGAGCGTGACTGTCTGCTCCTGACTTTCTAACCAGTACAATCGGAGAGAGCAACTGGTACATCAGTCTGTTAAATAATCAGTGAATCTAATAAATAACTGTGTGGAATAATGTGTTGGGTGTTGTGAAAAAAAGTATGTGATTATTAGAAAATACTGTTGAGCGCTGTTCAGCATTTTGGTGAATCTGCAGCAGTTTACAGTCTAATGTCAGTACTAACTTAGACTGGTAGATGGTGCCGCAAAACCATCCCAAGCACACCCCCTTCATCCTGAAGGACAATTCAGCTTCAGTATAAAAGAAAATGATTTTAATCAGTTTTAATTCATCATTACTGGACATTTTAGTCTTTGCATGATGTTAAGTTTTATTTGCTAATTGAAAACGTAGGTGAAATGTGACAAGTTATGCAATTGTGTTGTATTTGTATTGCCGGCGTAATTTTTGTTGTTGTGTTCATTGAATAGAAATAAATATTTCCGGTCAGTAAACAAGTGAGAATCTGTAGATTACATTTTCATAGGTACAGAGCTACAAAGGGAAATCTACATTTCTGGATTCTCCTATTGTGGTGTGAGTGCTGTCGTGAGAAACGTTAAAGAGACTCGTCTACAATACCTTTTCAATAATGATCAGGGGTCAATCCTGCTTCATATGATTTGTAAATGGTCATCGCCTTGATGTAGAAGCAGACTATGCAACTGAATATCATGGGCGGGATTTACTGGCCTCTTCACGCCCGACTCGCGACAAGGCCATTGAATCTCGCAAACGATTTGCGATGCTTGAGACGTGTCGCGAGATTCAACCGAACGTTGCGATCTGGATATCCAGATCAGCATATTTAAATGAGCCATTAGTTCTGGTCCAGGCAACATGGACCAGTCCTAACGCCACCTGGAGGGATCTACAAGGCCATTGGAGACCCCCAGGCGGTTGGACTCCGAGCAGGGTGGAACCCTGGCACGCCTGCTGGCACCTTGGCACTGCCATCCAGACACCCTGGCAGGGGCATTACCACAGGTTGGCCCCGGGCTGCCTTGCCCATAAGAATTGGGGTGAGGGGGTGTCACAAGGACCTGGAAGAGGTAAGTTGGGTGAAGTGCGGGGGGGGGGGGGGGTCTGGAGGCTGCAGTGGGGTCGCTGAGGGGGGTCAAAAGATCAGAGCTGCCTTTAAAAATGGCTCCCCGATCTGCGAGTAGTCTTCCTACACCGGCGAACTGAGCTCATCAGTGCAGGAAATAGAAGTAAGTGTGGCCTCGCGGGGTCAACAAAAACGGCAAAGTGCCGTTGAATAAGTGCCGAGAAACAGCCCGCTAAATGAGCCCAAAAGCGGACTCTTTTATTCCCACTGAACCACAGAAATGGTGATTATTAAACAGGCACAACTGCTGAGGTATCACATAGAGTTTAATAGGACAAATTCACACTTGAGGACAATGCGTAATCAACGTGGTGAAATAACAGCATTTCTAGAGTTTGCTTCCACCATATTCTAAAGCATACCAGTAAATTAACATGGGTAGGGTGCTCTTTTGGAGGATCGATGCAGATTCAATGGGCCGAATGGCCTTCTCCTGCGCTGTAGGAATTCTATCATTCTATGATAATGTAATCAAATTTTCAAACAGTTGACCATAACCTTTGTTAAATGCCACACTCCACAAACTTTAGGTTCGATTCCCGGCTTTGGTCACTGTCTGTGTGGAGTCTGCACATTCTCCTCGTTTCTTCGTAGGTTTCCTCCCATAGTCAAAAGATGCGCAGGTTAGGTGGATTGGCCATGCTAAATTGCCCTTTGTGTCCAAAAAGGTTAGGTGGGGTTACTGGGTTACGGGGATGGTATGGAGGTGTGGGCTTAAGTGGGGTGCTCTTTCCAGGGGCCGTGCAGACTCTATGGGCCGAATGGCCTCCTTCTGCACTGTACATTCTATGATTCTATTACAGGTGTGGGCTTGAGCGAGAATGCAACACGGCTGTTAGATTGCAGGAAAGGCCAAAATCAAGAACTGCGCTGGGTGCCGATCGGTTTGGATTTAACCGGCCCTATCCCGTTGGCCAAATCAGGTCACCCTACACCATGGCATTATTGGCAAGAAACCAATAATCATCACTTAAGCCAATCTCCATACAATTAACTGAAACAACCCCCTATCTAACAGTCTCCCGTGATCTAACTGCCTCCCCAGCACGTGGTCACGCGGGCGCTGATTAATATACCTTCTTAAAAACGTGAAGCTGGCAGAATGGGTGCTGTGGGGATCTGAGGTGGCGAGAGACCATCTTCGCTCCTGGGCAATGAGCCAGGGGGCACTGGGGTTGCTGCCCCAGTTCGGGGTGGTGGGAGGGGAAGCCCTGGCAGGAGGGGGGTACATCATCAGCGGGAAGGTCGCCCCTGGGCTGGGGGAGGGGGGTGTCTCAGCACCTGTGGGCCTGTGGGTCCGCTCTGCTACCCCCTGGATCATGTTTACCTGTTACGGGGACAAACCCAACCCATGCCTACCTGCGCCACCAACCACCCATAACTCTACTGACCTTAGTGGCCTGAAGCCACACGGCTGAAGGCTATTGCTAACAGGGAACTGACAATCGTGGTTAAGTGACCACTTCACAGCTCCCAAGAGGATCCTCGTGTGTAGGCGTGCCTTGTAGCATATGAGAGCTATTGCCTAGCATCCCATTCAGACCATGGTGCCTTGACACTGTGCCTGAACACTGCAGGAAGCAACACTACGGACGGAGCAGCCAACATCCGAACACTCGGGCTGGGTCACAGCATCGGAGACATTTCTGTGATTGCCGGATGGCTCCTGGGGGATCAGGCGTACCCACATAGGACCTGGCTAATGACGCCAGTACAGAAGCCAGTGACTAATGTTGAGAACCAATGCAACCAGGCCCATGCGGCCACCCAGGCTGTCATTGAGCCATGCAACGGATTGTTCAACATGCATTCTGATACCTTGACTGCTCTGGTGGTGCGCTGCAGTAGACCCCCCCCCCCCCCCCCCCCCCCCCCCAGAGGGTTACCAGCTTTGTTTGGGACTCCACAACCTGGCACAGCAGCGGGGCAACGTTCTGGGGTGGAGGCGGAGAAACATGCGGCCACCTCAGAGAAGGAATTATAAGGAGGCGCCGGACCAGGAGGAGCTAGAGGACGAGCGTGAGAAGGACCTACAGGACCAGCCGGAGGATGGAAGACAGGCAGCATCAGCGAGTGTCCGGCATGTCCGACCACGCAGGCCTTCATCCTCTCCCCTTTCTCACAGGACGTGGCTTTGTTCCGTCATCTCCATTGGGCGGCTCCGGGATGGCACCCAGCACTCCTCCCAATCGGTGCCCGTAGGGCCCTGCGGGTCACCTTGGGATGGAGGAACAGTTGGATGGAACCTCGGCTGCCCCTGCATCATCTGGCTCTGTCAGCCTTGGCGGCTCTCCAATGTCTGCAGCATGGTGTTGACGCCCTCGACGATGCTCCTCAGTGACTGGTACATTCTCTGGAATGCTCCCGTATTGCCCACCTGAGACTGAGACATGCTCTGAAGTTTCTCAGCAATGCCCACTAGGCCATGCTCCGCAGCGCCTCAGAAAGGTCCACCTGGGATTGGGGCATGTTAGCAATCACACCTGGGTGCCATCCCGGAGCCGCCCAATGGACATTGCGACATGAGTCGGACATGCTGTCAAGACGCTCAGCATGGCCGTATCTGACTGAATACATCTTGGACACCTCCACTCATGATGCTGATGTCGTGCACCGGGATCTCCACTGCAGTTTCCACCCTCGCAGTGTTGGCTTGGTGCCGCGCATTTCCAATGCCATCTCCTATGCCTGTAGCCTCTGAGACTCCTCCTATTGGCTAGGGACCTGCTGGAGTGTTGCTGACCTTCCCCTCTGAATATCATGGCTCCACTGTATTGACTCCATCAAATCCGGGTAAACCTGGTCCAGAGGTTCAGCATCGTACTGGAATCCAGCTGGGTCCCGGGATCCAGCAGACCTCCGACTGCTGTCTCCCCTCAGAGGCATTCTGGCCTCCACCTGATATTTATCAACAACTGTGTGGGGCTCACCAGAATGTAACCCAGAAGCGTGACCACGACTGTCACCCACCGTGCTGTGTGTCTCTATGTTGGTGGAGGGTGGGGATGGCAGCTGTGCCACGATTACGGAGGTCTCCTCGGAGCTCCCCTCTGATTTTTCTTTGGTTGGAGGCGGGGGAAGGGGGCCCCTGGATGTGCTGGCACCATCTGATGCAGATCCTGCGAGATAATGGACATGGGTCAGTGGAGGGATGGGTCATTCTGTATGGGGCATGAACTGTGTGGTAGTCACCACTGATGTATTGTGTATACTGCATACGAGGGTATTACGGTAAGGCCCCTGTACTACAGGTACGGGGGTAGATCCCTGCCTGCTGGTTTCGCCCAGTAGGTGGAGTATAAATGTGTGTGCTCACCGAGCTGCAGCCATTTCGCTCTACATCTCTGCGTAATAAAGCCTCGATTACTCTTTACTCTCGTCTCGTCGTAATTGATAGTGCATCAAGCTGCCTATGACGGACTGGGAAACATTACTGCAAAGAAGGACAGCAGACGGGCAATGGCAGGCATTCAAGGAACAGGCAAGTGAACTCCAAAGGCTGTTGATTCCTAATTGGCACAAGAGTAGAAAGGGAACTGTGGCCAAACCATGGCTTACAAGGGAAATTAGAGATAGGATTAGATTCAAAGAAGAGGCATACAAATTAGCAAGAAAAAGCAATAAACCTGAGGACTGTTTTAAATTCAACAACGACAGACCAAGGGATTGAGTAAGAAGGAGAAAATACAATATGAAAGTAAACTTGCGGGAAACAAGAAACTGACTGTAAAAGTTTCTATAGGTATGTAAAGAGAAAAAGATTAATAAAAAATAACGTAGGGACGGCACGGTGGCGCAGTGGTTAACACTGCTGCCTCACGGCGTCGAGGACCCGTGTTTGATCCCGGCCCTGGGTCATTTCCGTATGGAGTTTGTACATTCTCCCTGTATCTGCGTGGGTCTCACCCCCACAAACCCAAAGATGTGCAGGGTGGGTCGATTGGCCATGCTAAATTGCCACTTAATTGGAATAAAATGAATTGGGTACTCTAAATTTATAAAGCTAAATAAATAAATATTTTAAAAAAAATAATGTAGGCCGCTTGCAGTCATAAAGGGGGGAATTCATAACAGGGAACAAAGAAATGGTTGAGTAAATAAATTTGTACTTTGCTTCGGTCTTCACAAATAAAACAAGAATAATGTACCGGAAGTTCTGACAAGCACAAGCTTTAGTGAGGAACTGAAGGAAATTAGTGTTAGTAAAGAAATGTTTTCTGAGAAATTAATGGGATTGAAGGTGCACAAATCTTCAGGACCTGATAATCTTCATCCCAAAATACTTAAGGAAGTGGCCCTAGAAACAGTAGATCCGTTGGTGGATTCTTTGGACTTTGGAATGGTTCCTATAGATTGGAGGCAAGTGAATGTAACCCCCATATTCAAAAGGGGAGTCAGAGAGAAAACGGGGAACTATAGACCAGTGAGCCTAACGTCGGTAGTAGGGAAGTTGTTGGAGTCAATTATCAAGATTTCAGAGCACAGCATTTGGAAAGCAGTGGTGTAATCAGACAAAGTCAGCATGGATTTATGAAAGGAAATTCAGATAATAAATCAGGTGTATTATATTCATTGGAATTTAGAAGAGTGAGAGGGGATCTCATCGAAACTTGTAAAATTCTGACAGGATTTGACAGGTGTGGTGAATGTATTCACCTAATGCATGAGCTATCTGTATAACGATGTGACCTATGACCTGGAAGGGAGGATATGGTCTACTTCCAGGTACTGTACTGGAACCCAGGTGGGCTCCGCCCTCACCGGGGCTATATATAGACCGGCCACCTGTGGGCAGCACTCATTTGTACCGCCGACTCTGGCACGCGAGTTCATGGACAATAAAGTCTAATGTTCACTCGTTCTCACGGTCTCACAGTAAATTGACGGTATAACAACAGGATAGATTCAGAAAGAATGGGTGCGATTCTCCAGAAAGATTTCTAAGTAAGGTAGCGAGTGGGAACTGTCGTGAGCATCCCAGCGCTCGGCCTAGCGAGGCCAGCAATGCTATTCAATGTTAATTGGTCCACTTAACGAGGCCCCTGGGACTTTTCTCTGCAAATGAAGGCTCACCAGCTGATTCGCCGGCATGGCATTCGCCAGCCCCCTGCTCACAAGGTGAGCAGCACTTAAGCAGCACTTACTCCGTCAACCCCAGTCACCTCACAACAAGGACGCCGAGGAGACCGGCCCCAAGAATCGGCGATGCAGACCTGGGGAGGCCAGGAGAAATGCCCTGTTCCCCCAATGGTCCCGGAGGGTGGGCCACAGGGCAGCCAGTGCTGCCTGGGATAAGGTGGTGGCGGCGGCTGTGAGCTCGGTGAGTGTGACCAGGAGGACTGGCCTTCAATGCCGGAAATAGGGTAACAACCTACACTGGGCGGCACGAGTGAATAGACACCAAAGCCCCTCCACCCCCTCCCGAGAACGTTCCGCCTCCACGCGAGTATCCAAACCCCTCCCCTCCCACAACTCGCCGGGCGACCCCCAGCGCTCCCTTCACCCCCCACTCTCTCTTCAAACCTCCCTTCACCCACCTCTCCCTTCAACCCCCCCCCAATCCTTCATTCACACTCCCCTCCCACCATTGTGAACCATGTGTGCGGCTAATGATGCCCTCTCAGTGTCTCCTCAGCAAAAAGCTCTCCTACAGTCTTCGGGCAAGGGCCCAGGCTGGCTTGACGTGCTGTAAATAAGAATCCTCACTCCCTTCGAGGAGCAGGCCCAGAAGTGACTGGGGCGACCGAGGACAGAGTGGTCACCCACGTGGAGGCTGGCAGAAGCCGCAGAGGTGAGGAACCACTGGACCTATCAAACGTGAGTTGTTGTTGCCTTACTAACTGACCCATCCCTTCCACTGACCCCCCCCCCCCCCCCCCCCCCCCCCCCCCCGCCGCCCGCCGGGTCGGAGAATCCCCGGGGGGCGGCGCGAGTCCTGCCCCGACGTCGGCTGGCGCATTCTCCGGCGCCGGTTTTCGGGTGGGGGCGAGGTTCGCACCATTGGCAGAGGCCCCCCCCCCCCCCGGCAATTCTCTGGGGCCTGACGAGCCGAGCAACCGTCCGTTTTTGGACAGTCCCGCCGGCGGGGGGGGGGGGGGGGGGGGGGGGGTACATATGGACCTGGCAGGTAAGTCGGCTGGGGCGGTCCTCGGGGGTGGGGGGTGGACGCAAGGGGATCCGACCCCGGGAGGGACCTCCACGGTGGCCTGCCCCGCGATCGGGGCCCACCAATCTGTGGGCGGGCCTGTGCCGTGGGGGTACTCCTCCCTTCCGTGCCGGCCCCTGTAGGGCTCCGCAGAGAAGAGGAGCCCCCGCGCACGCGGCAAAACACGCCGGCGGTTCCGCGCAAGCGTGAGATCTCACCAGCCCTTTGGTGCATGCGCCAACTCACGCAGTCCCTTTGGCTGGAGCGGCGCCAACCCCTCCACCATCGACCTAGCTCCCGAGACAGGTGAGAATTCCTCACCTTGGGGGCCCGGTGACGCCGGAGTCGTTGGTGCTGGTTTTCCCGCCGGCGTGGGGACTTAGTCTCTGGAAAGGAGAATCACGGCCCACATGTCCAGGTCCTCCAGTCAGTGGCATCGACCCATCCTGGGTTGCCCTCTCTGCAGCCTCCCAGAAGACCACTTCAGAGGGGTGTTCCGAGGAAGACATGATCGAGGTATCACAGCTGTCATCCTCACCCTCCACCAACGCAGACACAGGGACTTCGGTGGGAAACGTTAGTGGTCAGGCGTCTGGGCCACAATCTGGTGAGCACCACACAGCTGCTGATGTACATCAGGTGGAGAAAGGAACCCCCAGGCGAGACAGCAGTTGGATGTCTGCTGGATCCCAGGACCCAGCCTGATGCTGAGCCTCTGGTACAGAGTTACCCAGAGCTGATGGAGTTAGGGTGAGGTCAGGACGTCAGCGAAACTCAACCAGATCCATAGCTGAATGGAGCAGTCCGAGAGGCTACGAGCACTGGAGATGTCGTCGGCAATGTGTGGTACTGAGGCCAAGGCTGCTAGGGTGGCAACTGCAGTGGAGAGCTTGGTGCACAATGTCAGCACCTTTAGTGAAGGTGGTCCATGGGGGTCATGGCTGAGGGTCTCAGTAGAATGTCCGACTTGCTGGGGGATGTGACCCAGTACCAGGCTGATCTTGATGAGGTTCTGCGGGACATGTCCCAGTTGCAGGTGGGCATTGCCGAGGCACTGCAGAGCATGGCTTTTACCAAGGGCGTCGACACAATGGTGCAGGGATCAGGGGGCCACCACGGCTGGCAGAGCCAGATGATGCAGGGGCAGCCGGGCCCGAACCAGATGCCTCTCCGTCCCAAGCTGAACACCAGGGCCCTTTGGGCACCAGCGGGAGGAGGCGCTGAGTGCCAACCTGGACCTGCCCCATGGAGTGCCGACGGTGGTTACCAGCTCCCCCAAGTTCCACCCCTCTGGTGAGGTCGCGTCTCACAGTCAGTACACGGGACAGAGCAGCATGGTGTGCATGTGCCACCAGGAAGTACGCCGGGGCCCTCCGGCCCCAGAGCCCCCAGAGGAGACCTGCCAGGGGCATCAAAGGCCATGGGACGAGGTAAGCAGCTGGCTGCCTCCACCTCTGATGTGCATCCTGGGGAGACAACTAAACCTGCGGTAGAGATAGGAGGGCAATGTACATCGAGGATCACTGAGGGCACCGAAGGAGGGGGGGGGGGTTATGTAGGGAGTGGGGGTTATGGGGGGAGCGGCACCATCGGGTGAGTCGGGAATTAGACAATAGAATAAACACCCTCCAGGCATCACGATCTGATTGGGATTCTAGGCAATGACTCCCATATGCTACTTGACTCACCCGCCCACAGGAATCCACTTGGGATGTGTGAAGTGCTCACATAACCACAATTGCCAATTCCCGATTAGCAAAAGCCTTCAGCTGCACAGCCAGAGGCCTAGGCAGTCTGTGGGTGTTCTGGGTGGTTGGTGGGACAGATGGGCAGGGACAAGGGTTGCCCCTGGAAAATATACACATGATCCAGGGGTTGTCATTGTGGTGCCACACATGGTTGCCACCCCGCCCCCCCCCCCCCCCCCCCCCCCCCCATGATGGCCCAGTCCTGCGGAGGATCCCCCACTCCCTCGTCGAGCGTTGGGGTGGTGGCAAGCCCAGCACCCCCAGGCTTTTTGCCTGTGAACAAAGATGGCTAATCCCATCCTCGATTCCCCGCAGGAACCCTACCGTAGGTTTACGATTATAAAAAGGAGTACTAATCGGCACTCAGCTTGACCACTTGCGGGTACACAGAGGGGAATTGTGAGCCGCACACTTAGTTCATTGTGGAGGGAGGGGGCGGAGCAGGAGAATGTGAGGAGTGGGGATGGGAGGGAATAACAGGAGCGGCACTGTTGGACATATGTGGGCCGGAGCACAGTATGGTGCTGGGCTGATGGGCAGAGCCGGTGGAGATCATTGATCTTCTTACAGCAGTAGGTGCTGGTGCTCCTGGTGATGTTCGCCGAACTGACAGCTGCTGCCAGCCTGCCACCTTCTCCCTGGCAACAAAGGCTGCCCTGTGGCTGATCCTCTGAGCCCCTTGGGGGAACAAGGCATCCTGTCTGGACTCGATCACATCCAACTATCTGGCCAGGTCGGCATCCCCAAATCAGTGGCATGGCTGCGGCCTGTGTGGTGTTTCCTCTGCAGGATAGGTTTAAGTGCTGCTCTCTCTTGCTGGCAGGCGTGGTCCCAGCGAATCAGCCAGCGGGACCATCATTTGTGTTGTGTAGCCCATGGGGCCTCGTTAAGTGGTCCAATGAATGTTTGATACCGGTGACAGCCTCACTGGGTTGAGCGTCCGGAAGCTCATGGCAGTTACCAGTCACTTCCAAAAAACCTTTCCATTAAATCGCCCCTGCATTTTGAAAGAGACCTCAGGTTAGTTTTTAAGGGGCCCCATATCTGAATCTGAGATGAGTAAACATTAGTCTAATAGTTGGTGCTCTTGCATCGACTCTGAAAGAAGATTAAGGGCTATAAGTCCCTTCCCACACACTAGCAACATGGTATGGACGTGTAACCTGCCCAGATCTGAGTTCAGATTTCTTCCTGCCTCTTCTGTTTGTCTGTCCTCATGGTGAATAATGTCTCAATTAGTGCTCCTTCCACAAACTCATTAATCATGTACTGCTTGTGGTGTCTCTGCTACCTACATCCACCAGTCAGCTTAAGCTGCTGCCTCTGCCCTAAGAAGAGCTCTATTTGCTCTCTCTCCCTCAAATGAACCTCTGGGAAGGAGAATCATAGCAGAGCAGGAGGCTATTCGACCCATCGTATTTGTGCTACTCTTGAAAAGAGCTGTCCAATTGGTCCCGTTCCCCCACTGTTCTATCTGTAGCCATGCAATTTTTTACCTTGCACGTATTTATCTAATTCTCTTCTGAAAGATGCTACTGAATCTCTTTGTACCACCTTCTCTGACATCGCTTTCCAGATCATCATGACTTATTGTGTTTAGAACATAGAACATACAGTGCAGAAAGAGGCCATTCAATCCATCGAGTCTGCACCGACACACTTACGGCCTCACTTCCACCCTATCCACGTAACCCAATAACCCCTCCTAACCTTTTTGGTCAGTCAGGGCAATTTTCATGGCCAATCCACCTAACCTGCACATCTTTGGACTGTGGGAGGAAATCGGAGCATCCGGAGGAAACCCACTCAGACACGGGGAGAACGTGCAGACTCCGCACAGATAGTGACCCATTGTGAAGCCACAGTGCTAGCCACTTGTGCTACCATGCTGCCCAAAACAAAAAAAATCTCCTCCCCCATTTTACCAATATCCATAAATCTGTGTCCTCTGGCTCATGAACATTCTGCAAGTGAAAATCATTTCTCCCCATCTAGTCTGTCAAACACATCATTATTTTGAACACCTCTATTAAATCGCCTGTTCTCTGTGAAGATCATAGCAGTGACAGTTAATCTGTGGCTACCCAAGTGGTCATGGGAGCTAAAGTGAATATCACCAAATCTTTGAAGCCTTTGAGCATAGTCTGGCCAGCCTTTCACATGAGACTTTTATACTGGGGTGCGTCTGTTAGATGAAAAAGAGTCCATGGCAGTATTTTGAGGAAGAACAAAGGAGTTCTCCCAGTGTTTAGCTCTTGAATTTAGTGTTTAACTCTCAATCAATATTACTTAAAAGAAAACAGATTGTTTGATCATGATCTCATTGCTGTCTGTGGAAGTTTGCAATGTGCAAATTGGTTATCACATTTCCTGCATTACAACAGTGTCTGTACTTTAACATGTAACATAGAGTGCTTCAAAGTGCTTTACAACCAAAGGCTACAAAAGGTGCTAAATACATGTAGATCGTTCTTCACATCATCAAAATGGGCGATCATTCACTTGTTGCTCCTTGCAGTTATTCTTCAACTGGCTAAACAGAGACAAGAGAAAGATGTTTTCTCTTTGGGAGGGAGCATCATCGCGAGAGTTGCCAATCTTCCAGGGACGTTCTGGGGCGGGAACCTCCAGTTGGCAACCATAATCATCCCTTAAAATACTATTGAGCTGGCCAGGTTTTGGCATTGTCAGCCAGTCATGCTTCCTGGTGTGTCTACCTGTCAGACCTTCCTCCTCACAGGGTGTTTGAAACACAGCACTACCTGCCCAAAATTGCTGTCAAAGATTTTTTTGCAGCACATTTGCATGCAGGGGAAAAAAGAAAATGTTACAAGTACCCAGCAGGGCAGGCAACCTCTGTGGAGAGAGATGTGATCAGGAATTTATCAGCCTTCTGGAGATGGGTTGGCACAGGGATAACAAGCACAATAGCAGCGTAAAGCATCAGGAGTGAAGTCTGACATCTTCAGGTGGCCACAGGATATTGTAAAATGCAGGCATGACAGCAGCTTGGCTGCCCATCCAATTGAGGCAGGTGGCCATTTAATCCTGTTGTCCCTGACAGTATTTCATTGGTATTGGGACAGCCCCCTTGCTGTGTGAAGAGATCATCTGGTTGGGGTGGAGGAGACCTTCCTTTCTGGATGCTCAATGGCCCACTAAGGGACTCCCAGAGGCAATGTCTCCACCACCCCCCCCCCCCCCCCCCCCCCCCCCCATCATATACAATGATGTTGTATATCAACAACATTTCTCCCCAGCCCTTTGAGGCCCCTCTACTGATGGCACTGCCAATGCTGGAGAGCTGCCTGGTCGCTGTCCTTAATGGGATGGCAGCCCCTGCTGAGGAGCTCTTATTTGGTTTCCATGGGTAAAATCCCCTCTGCGGTCCTGGCGTTTGCCCATTTGCCCACACAGATTTGGTCCCCGTGGTGGGACCCTCAGTGTACCAGTAAAATTCATTCTGGAGCTAATGTTTCAGGTCTATGAGCTTTCACCAGATCAGCTGCATGCAGCTCTAGTTTATCCAAGATCATAGTGTCAGGGCATTAATGCCCTATGTTTCACCAACATTTATATTTAACTTCATTTATTTTCCACATCATTGGCAATTAATTCTAATCATCAAAATGGATCATCTGAATAAGCGCATATAGAAGATATTGCAAATATACTTCAAAATGAAATGTGTATTTTGTTTTAATCATGGTAGTTAGACATTTTGTTTGTTTGAAGATTGATCAACATAAGTGAGAAACTGAGCTTATGTAGTGAAGGTCTTTGTAACATTCCTGCAGTTTTCTCATCCCCCCCATCACATACACTGGGAATAGCAGCTGGGGGAGTGGGTGGTGTGGGACACAAACCTCTCATTGATGCCACTTTGTGACCAGATGTCAGAAGTTCCTTTGATCATGTCACTAAAGCTCACTTTTCTCTTGCAGCCCTCCTAATTCATACTTGCTTCAAACTTGCGGCTAATTCACAGTAAAAACACACAGTGTAATTGTTTCTGACGTGAGCACAGTATAACCAATGCCATCTTTGAAGGAGATCCTGCTGCATCACATGTATAAACCTCAAGTGAATGCAACTAGAGCAGAGATCATTCTCATCCAAATAGTTTGAGCCCATGGGACGAATATAACTGAAAGGAAAAAGAAAGTCGAAAGCAATAATTTTAATTCCCAGTATTTTACTAATAATCTGCGCAAAAATCTATACTTACATTATTCTGAAATATGGGGTGGCACAGTGGTTAGCACTGCTGCCTCACAGCTCCAAGGTCCCGGGTTCAATTCTGGCCTCGGGTGACTGTCTGGAGTCTGCGTGGGTTTCCTCCGGGTGCTCCGGATTCCTTCCACAGTCCAAAGATGTGCAGGTTAGGTGGAATTGATATGCTAAATTGCCCTTTAGTGTCCAAAAGATAAGGTGGGGTTACTGGGTTATGGGGATAGGATGGAGGTGAGTGCTTGGTGGGGTGATATTTTCAGGGGCCGGTGTGGATTCAATAGGTCTCTTTCTGCACTGTAAATTCTATGATTCTACGATACTTGTTGTTATTCAGAAAACTAAGGTTGAATTTCTGGTTCCAATATCACCCTTCAGTCCGAACTTTTCCAATGGCATCGCTGTGGCCATAAGGGTTTCCTTCCAGCCTCGCACTTTTTGATTGTCTGTGTCAGGCAGGGGAAAGGTGCAAGTCCAGAGCCACCTGATTCTCGGAAAACGTGGAGTATATGGCAGTCCTAGCTTGCACTATGTTTTTAAAAAAAGGCTGAGGCTGTTTTTCATTAATTTCCCCTCTAATTCTCCATTTCCCAACATTATTAGTAAGAATCACTCCAAGTACTTGGTTCAAACATATTTATAGATGAACCCCGTATTAATTATTCTTGCAGATGGGAGCACTTTGACAAGAAGTACCTGAGCCAGCTCCTGATGCGCAAGTCAGCCTATAGAATCAAGGATGATATTTGGGATGTGTACCAGAAGCTCAATGTTCGTGATGCCATCAGCTTTGCTGACCAGGTACTGTACACCATTGTTTTTTCAAATCTGAGCTGGGAGTGGGTTGGATGCTGGGGTAGAGCTAGCCCAGAGCAAACTGCGGTTTTAAAAAAAAAAATTTTTATTGGAATTTTTTACAGAAAATAAGACAACAAACAATGAAATGCAACAAAATAACCCCATAATAACTGTAACACCCCCAAGACCGTATCAACGCATGTATCACATCCCCCCCCACCGCCCCAAACCCAGTGAACAACAAGAGAACTGAAAAATAAATAAAAATTAAATAAACAAACATAGTCATCATCCCCCCCTCTTCCCCCCTCCCCCCCGGGTTGCTGCTGTTGCTGTCTCAGCACCCTATCGTTGAGCCAGAAAGTCGAAGAAAGGTTGCCACCGCCTAAAGAACCCTTGTACCGATCCTCTCAGGGCGAATTTGACCTTCTCTAGCTTAATAAAACCCGCCATGTCATTGATCCAGGTCTCCACGCTTGGGGGCCTCGCATCCTTCCATTGTAGCAAGATCCTCCGCCGGGCTACTAGGGACGCAAAGGCCAGCACACCGGCCGCTTTCGCCTCCTGTACTCCCGGCTCCACCCCAACCCCAAAAATTACGAGTCCCCAGCCTGGCTTGACCCTGGATCCTACCACCCTCGACACCGTCCTCACCACCCCCTTCCAGAACTCCTCCAGTGCCGGGCATGCCCAGAACATATGGGCATGGTTTGCTGGACTCCCCGAGCACCTGACGCACTTGTCTTCGTCCCCAAAGAACCTACTCATCCTAGACCTGGACATGTGGGCCCGGTGCAGCACCTTGAATTGGATGAGGCTAAGCCGCGCACATGAGGAGGAAGAATGAACCCTCTCAGGGCATCAGCCCATGTCCCGTCTTCGATCTGTTCCCCTAGTTCCCCCTCCCACTTAGCTTGCAGCTCCTCTACTGACGCCTCCTCCACCTCCTGCATTACCTTGTAGATATCAGATATCTTCCCCTCTCTGACCCAGACCCCCGAAAGCACCCTGTCGCTCACCCCCCTCGCTGGAAGCGAAGGGAATCCCTTCACCTGCCGCTTAGCAAACGCCTTTACCTGCAGATACATGAACATGTTCCCCGGGGGGAGCCTAAATTTCTCCTCCAACTCCCCCAGGCTCGCAAACCTCCCATCAATGAACAGGTCCCTCAGCTGTCTGATACCCGCACTGTGCCAACCCTGGAATCCTCCATCAATGTTCTCCGGGACGAACCGATGGTTCCCCCTTAACGGAGCCTCCATCGAGCCCCCCACTTCTCCCCTACGTCGCCTCCACTGCCTCCAAATCTTGAGGGTAGCCGCCACCACCGGACTCGCGGTATACCTCGTAGGAGGGAGCGGCCACGGCACCATTACCAGGGCCCCCAGGCTTGTATCTCCACAGGACGCCCTCTCCATCCGTTTCCATGCTGCCCCCTCCCCCTCCATCACCCACCTGCGCACCATCGACACATTGGCCGCCCAATAATACCCCGAGAGATTGGGTAATGCCAGCCCCCCCCCCCCCATCTCTACCCCGCTCCAAGAAGACCCTCCTCACCCTCGGGGTCCCATGCGCCCAAACAAAGCTCATGATGCTGCTAGTCACCCTTCTAAAAAAGGCCCTAGGGATAAAGATGGGCAAACTCTGAAAGAGGAACAAGAACCTCGGGAGAACCGTCATTTTGACGGACTGCACTCTACCCGCCAACGATAGCGGCACCATGTCCCACCTTTTAAATTCCTCCTCCATCTGCTCCACCAGCCTGGTAAAATTAAGCTTATGGAGAGTCCCCCAACTCCCGGCCACCTGCACCCCCAGGTATCTGAAACTCTTCACTGCCCTCTTAAACGGGAGCCTCCCAATTCCCTCCTCTTGATCACCCGGGTGTACTACAAATACCTCGCTCTTGCCTAAATTTAACTTATAGCCCGAGAAGCCCCCAAACTCCGCTAACAGCTCCATCAGCCCCGGCATTCCCCCTTCTGGGTCCGCCACATACAACAGGTCGTCCGCATACAGCGATACCCGATGTTCCTCCCCACCCCGCACCAGACCCCTCCACCTCCCTGACTCCTTCAACGTCATAGCCAGAGGTTCAATCGCCAATGCAAAGAGCAAGGGGGACAGGGGGCACCCCTGCCTGGTCCCACGGTAGAGCCGAAAGTACTCCGAGCTCCTTCCATTGGTAACTACACTCGCCATCGGAGCCGCGTAGAGCAACCTCACCCATTTGATGAACCCCTCCCCAAATCCGAACCACTCCAGCACCTCCCACAGGTACCCCCACTCAACTCTATCAAACGCTTTCTCTGCATCCAGCGCCACCACTATCTCCACCTCCACCGCCGGCATCATAATAACATTTAGCAATCTCCGCACATTCGTGTTGAGCTGCCGTCCCTTGACAAATCCTGTCTGATCCTCGTGCATCACCCCTGGCACACAGTCCTCTATCCTGGTGGCCAGGATCTTCGCCAGCAACTTAGTGTCAACATTGAGGAGCGAGATAGGCCTGTATGATCCACACTGCAAGGGGTCCTTATCCTGCTTCAGGATCAGAGAGATCAGCGCCTGCGACATCGTCGGGGCAAAGCCCCCCCCCCCCCCTCCCATGCCTCATTGAAGGCTCGCACCAACAGGGGACCCACCAGATCAGCATACTTTTTATAAAATTCCACCGGGAACCCATCCGCCCCCCCCACCCACCCATCGGAGGCTCCGACCGGTACAGTTCCTCGTAGAAGTCCCTAAAGACCCCATTTACCTCTGCCCCCTTCTGCACTACATTCCCACCCTTATCCGTCACTCCACCAATTTCCCTAGCCGCATCCCGCCTACGGAGCTGATGCGCCAACATCCTGCTCGCCTTCTCCCCATACTCGTATACCACGCCCTGCGCCCTCCTCCACTGTGTCTCCGCCTTTCTGGTGGTCAACAAGTCGAACTAGGCCTGCAAACTACGCCGTTCCCCCAGAAACCCCTCCTCCGGTGCCTCCGTGTACCTCCTATCCACATCCAGGAGCTCCCCCACCAATCTCTCCCTCTCCCTCCTCTCCCTCCTTTCCCTATAGGCCCGGATGGAGATCAGCTCCCCCCGGATCACTGCTTTCAGAGCCTCCCAGACCATCCCCACCCGGACCTCCCCCGTGTCGTTGGTATCAAGATACCCCTCAATACTTCCCCGGACCCTCCTACACACCTCCTCATCAGCCAGCATCCCCACATCCAGGCGCCATAGCGAGCGCTGGTCCCGCGCCTCCCCCATCTCCAGATCTACCCAGTGCGGAGCATGGTCTGAAATTGCTATGGCCGAATAATCGGCATCCTGCACCTTCGGGATCAATCGCCTGCTCAGGACGAAAAAATCTATTCGGGAATAAACCCTATGGACGTGAGAGCGCCCTCGGCCTCCCAAACCTCCAGGGATCCACCCCTCCCATCTGGTCCATAAACCCCCTCAGCACTTTGGCCGCCGCCGGTCTCCTACCCGTCCTTGAACTGGACCGGCCCAGTGGGGGATCCAGCACTGTGTTAAAGTCTCCCCCCGTGATCAGGCCCCCTGCCTCCAGGTCCGGAATGCGGCCCAACAAGCGCCTCATGAAGCCGGCATCATCCCAATTCGGGGCATATACGTTAACCAGCACCACCTTCTCTCCCTGCAGCCTACCCTTCATCATAATATATTACATAGAATTTACAGTGCAGAAGGAGGCCATTCGGCCCATCAAGTCTGCGCCAGCTCCTGGAAAGAGCACCCTACCCAAGGTTAACACCTCCACCCTATCCCCATAACCCAGTAACCCCATAACCCAGTAACCCCACCCAACTCTAAGGGCAATTTTTGGACACTAAGGGCAATTTATCATGACCAATCCACCTAACCTGGACTTCTTTGGACTGTGGGAGGAAACCGGAGCACCCGGAGGAAACCCACGCACACACGGGGAGGACGTGCAGACTCCGCACAGACAGTGACCCAAGCCGGAATCGAACCTGGGACCCTGGAGCTGTGAAGCGATTGTGCTATCCACAATGCCACCGTGCTGCTTCTGCCCTCTATATCTGCCCTCCGTGCCCGACACCACCTCAGCCGCCTCGAACGCCACCCTCTTCCCCACCAGAATCGCCACCCCCCGGTTCTTCGCGTCCAATCCTGAGTGAAAAACCTGCCCCATCCACCCCTTCCTCAGACGAACCTGGTCCGCCACCTTCAAGTGGGTCTCCTGGAGCATAGCCACGTCCGCCTTCAGCCCCTTCAGATGAGAAAATACCCTAGTTCTCTTAACCGGCCCATTCAGCCCCCTCACGTTCCAGGTGATCAGCCGGATCAGAGGGCAACCCGCCCCCCTCCCCCGCCGGCTAGCCATATCTTATCAACTGCTCTCCCCAGGCCAACGCGCCCCGCCCGACCCGTTCCCCATGGCGATAACGCCTCTCCTCTACCCCCCCGGCCCACACCAGCTCCTTCCTGGCCATTCCAGCAGCAACCCGCTGCTGCAACTCCCGAATGGACACCTCCTGGGCTGCCTGGGTCTCAAGCAGCTTGTTGGTAGTCGCATTCAGGGAGTCCAGCAACTCAGCCTTCAGCTCCGCAAAACAGCGCAGAAGAGAAGCTTGCTGCTCCTGCGCCCACTTCCACCAGTCCTCGGGTGTTCCGCCGGCTGCCATTTTGTCCTTCTTCCCCCGCTTTTCTTGGGGAGCTGCTGCAGCCTTTTCCTTTGCCCCACTCCGGGTGCGCACCATAAATTGTGGGGAATGCTCCTCCAAACACCTTCCCACCTGGATTTGTCGAAACAGTGCCGTTTGGGGCCCTCAAATAGGCCCAAAAGTCCTTAAGTAGTGGGAACTGCCGAACGTGCGGCTTAGCTCCGCATAGCCGCAACCGGAAGTCGCAAACTGCAGTATTAATAGGTGAACAGAACATCTGAATAATTATGTAGAATCTACATCAAGGAAATGGGCCACTCGGCACAACTGGTCGAAGTCGGCATTGGTACGCCACATGATCCTCCTTCCGCTCTTCTATTTATTATTCTCCTTGTGTTTGTCCAACCCATCCTTCAATGCATCTGTGGTATTCATCTCAACTGCTCCCTGTGGTAGCAGTTTCCACATTCTCACCTCTTTCTGGCTAGAAAATAAAGAGCAGAAACTACCAGAACAACTTTGGACTGCACACAGGCAGCTCGCCTATTGGAGCAAGTGGAAAATCTAGGTCCACGGACTATCATTTAAAGGAATGTCAGCCTGGTTTAATGACCTTCATGCTGGTGCTAGATGGTGCCAGTACAATCCTCTGCCTTCTCAGGAGTTCTGCCGTGGAGGCTGTGTTCTATCGAGTGGATGCCATCGTTCCAGGGGGGACATAATGGTGCCTTTGCTCCTTGCACACAAGCCTCGCATCGCTTGCCTGATCCATCTCAAGGACAGCCACCTGGCCTATGGTATTACTTGTGTTTCAGGAAGGATCTGGTGACATAAGATGATTAACACTGATTATCTTCACACCTGTTGGAAGCGCTGGTCTCCAGATCGGCCATCAGGAATTGACCTAGGTATAAGTAGCATAGGAAAGTATGGGGCCTGGAAAGACCATTTCAATTTATCTGGTCAGTTCAAGTATTTGAAAACAGAACACAGAGTTTTGTATATATGTCCCCCAGTTGACGTCTCCTTCAAACACCTGTGCAGTTTCCTCTGAAACTTACTGATTTACACCTATTGTCAACTTCCTTGCTGAAATGGGTCCACCGGTTACTTCCAATTTACCCATAATGGACTGTTTTGAAACGGTAAATGAGGATAAATAAGTAAGGCCTGTATGTGTAGCATGTACAGTAATTGTCACATCTGTCTTTACTGATCCTCTCAAATTACTTAAGAAATAAGAGCAGGAGTAGACCATCTGGCCCCTCGAGCCTGCCATGCCATTCAATAAGATTGCGGTTGATCTGATTGTGGCCTTAACTCCATTTTACAGCCTCTACCCCACCCCCACCCCCTACAACCTCCACCGTTGTGGATCAAGAATTCTGTCTGACTCTGCCTTGAATATATCCAATGGCCCACCCTCCACTGCTCTCTGAAGAGAATGCCAAAGATTATCTCCTCATCTCTATTTTAAATGGGAGACCCCTTTTGAAACTGTGGACCCTAGTCTTAGATCCCCCACGAGGCAAAACATGTCAACATGCTCCTCATCCAAATCTAGGCAATTGCAAATATGCAAAGGAACTCCTTTGCCAGTGTAAGTCTGACTTGAATGGAGTCTTGCAACATGAGGTTCATGTAACAGGAATGAATGCATGAATAAAGGTCAAGTAACCCAATGGGATGAGCAAAGGAAATCCAACTTCCAAGCCAAACTTAAAAGTTGATGCTAGGATTTAATGTCTTCTGAGAATTGGGCAGACATGACCACATTTCCCCTACCCCCCCCCCCCCCCCCCCCCCCCCTCCCCCCCCCCCCCCCCCCCCCCCCCCCCCCCCCCCCCCCCCCCCCCCCCCCCCCCCCCCCCTCCACACTCCAGTTAAGCTCTCCACTGGTAGCAGAGCCCAATGAATGTACAATCAGGCCTGAAGATTCAGCAATTTTAATGAACTTTATCACCAAAAAGTGGTACTTTCATCGGCCATTCTGCCTCGGAAGGTCAAACTACCAACTTGAAGGTTGCGACAGACACTGGAACTAGAGCAGAGTGATTGGGAAACTGGACCACCTGTTACCCACCAACCTGACGTTCCTTTTATACAGACTTCAGGGTGGTGTATATTCAGGCATCTGATCTGTTGCCACCTGATTTCCATTCATCACCCGCCTGCACTGCCACATTGGAGTTGAATTGCAGCCCCACAGTTAGGCCAGGTGGCTGATATTCCCAGTTTCCCAATCACTCTGCTCTAGTGCTTTGAGTAGGAACTGCAGTGGGATTAAGACCAGGCCAGCTGATTCGGGATTCCCCTGCCTGACCTGTAAGGTATAGTTTTGGATGAACTCAATCAAAAAGATCAGTTTTTTAAAAAATCTTACTGTTACTCAAACTCTTCATCCAGGTCAGCAGCAGAGGTGCTGAGCATTATTGTTTGCCCAACCAAACGGGTATGTTTCCTCAGTTCTTGCCTTGGACGCTAGATGGAGACATTAACTGCAGACAGAGGCTCCTTGACAAAGAGGTTAAAACTGACACGTCGTTTTGCTCCTTCTAGTAAACATGGGCCCGGCCATTATTAAAACATTTCAAAGTTATTAAGGAAAGGAGATCATTATATATTTATGAGCTATGGGGTGGTCCAATTTTGCTCTTTTAGGCACAATTTGTTTTATTTGTTCTGTTTGATACACAATATAAGTCTCTCATATGAGAAAATGCACATATGGTTGTTGAGAAGTGAGGGTATAATCAGCAAAATGAATGGGAGTTGCAAAATCTGCATAATGGAGTGCCATTAATAGTCCCAGAGAACTGTCTCTCCTCTGCCCTCAACCTTAAAGGGGGCTGTGTGTGAATGCGTCCCAAGAGAAACAACTGACTAACAAGTGAAGAGAATAGATGGTGATTATTCTTAAAGGGAAAGAAGAAAACATACTCGCAGACAAACAGCTTCTTGGTTCAGACCAGTAAATTAAAGTTTCCATGCAAGAGTGATCCAAAAGGACAGGTTATTTATTATAAGTGAGTGATCCTCGGAAATATATTTGATATAGTCACATCTGTCGGATGACTGAATTTGTTGAATTGGCCAGAGCTCAAGCACTATAATAAACTGCTAATTACAATCTGAAGCACCAATGCCTGTGTGAATTTTCTCACTTTTATTATACACTCCAATGTCTTTCAACTCACCCAAGATTATTGAACTGTAGATTTTGGTCCTCATTGGAACCCTTTAATTATCTTCTTTCTAATTGATTAATTTCTTCATTTATTATTCATCAATCTCATTATATGAACATGCTCTGCAAATGGGAGGGAGTGGGAAGACCTTTGGAAAATAGAGATTGTTACAAATTATGTTTGTTATAGATATGTTTTCAGGACAATTACTCCCATATGCTGCCTGAGCATCTTACTTTCATGGGATTGTGACTCACATTGCATATCTGATGAATGTGACCAGGGTGTACAGTACCCCTTGTGACTTGAACCAGATGGTCATGTCTTTTATATGCAGACTGGTGCAATCTCTCCAAATATTCTCAGGCATACACAGTGAGACAAACCATTAAGAGCTACTTTATATCACGTTAAGTAAGGTGAACGTATGAACACTTGTCATGCCCAATAACACTTCATTCAACTTGTGCAATTTATTAATACCCTTGTTATGATATACCCTTTGATTTACATAGACACCGTGGGAAATCTACTAGTAATTGAAAGAACTTTGCGTTCTACAAAACATTATTATGTTGTCAACAATAGTCTCATGAGGCACTGATTGCTGTAGAATTTGTTCCTTCATAATCATTATTTGAGAATGCATCTGAAGTGAAAAATTTCAGAAAAATTTCACTTACTTATTTAGACATCAGATTTGTGACTTTGATATTATTACACCTACACCATGCCACGTATGTGTGGAAAGAAAAGTATTTTCAATTGTAAGGGGCACCAGCTATTTTTCAAAGTTGCTGGCAAATCGTTGATCTTGATCCCTTTCTCGCTGGGGGTGACATGAGCTCACTTTGTTTGAACGCCACAACAATCGAGGGCCAAAGTCCATTATTATCGCAGGTGTGTGTTGCTGCAGTATCCATAGTTTCCAGCATTCACCGCTTGTCCTGGCTGATTCAAGGTAGATCGCATATCGTTGCACACGCCTACTGGTTAAGGCCCTTCGGAGTTCATGCACAAAAACTTCTGCAGTTTTCAGATTGTGAGCTGCTACTGAAGCACATTAAGTTGGGCAGGTCGCAAAGAAAAAGCAATTAAAAAGATGATGCATGTCCAGGCAGTAGTGTGTTCACCCAACTGAGTTGTGTTAGTTATGACAAGAATATTATCCACATGCCTATGATTTTTTGTGTGTTCTGTTTATACGACAAGTTAAGACCTTTTCTTTTCTGAATCTGTAACTGCCCCTCCCATATTGCTCAGCATCATCCACTCAGGGTTCATAATGTATTTGGAACCTAATCAACTGGGAAGTCATGATAACAAGTCTAATTCAGCAGCACGCCAGCACCCTTATGCGCATACTTTTGCAACTGAAGTCTCTGAGCTTGGGGCACTGAGAGCAACTGTGTAGCTCCAAACCTCCGCCCCAGCTTTGGGCACGTTAACTCAGTATATAGACAAAGAATGTCTATTAGGCTCTGTTTCACACTGCTTAGTGTTTACTCTGAAAGGGGATGTGAGGATAAGAGTCAGATTCTGCTATGGTTCTCACCATGGCTCCTGAATCACAAGTGAAGAGCGACCACGTTGATGAGGAATAGAGATCTTCTGGTGTGCAGAAGCACAACCCAGCATGAGTCCGTGCCATTGGCAGAAAGGAGTAAGAATTGGGGGGGGGGGAACCTGAATCTTAAGGTTGTAATGATGGTGATCCTTTGTATTCACCATTGTTACTCCTTTGATACTGACAGCAAGTTTTGGCCTCCCATGCATAGCTAAACCTGGAAATCCAGTAGTCGTTGCCAGTGATGACACATTTCCCTATAGGGTGCACTGTTGAAGTCTCCCTAAAAAGTAATCAAATAGAAATCACGGAATGGACGAGAACTGCCCTATAACACCCTTATTCTCGCTGTAAACATCCTTGAAAAGAATTACATCTTGTTGAATGAGGTGTAACTGAGTTTTTAACGGCTTATCAAGTTTGACCCTGAAAAATTAATGTTCTCTATGTGGAATGTCAAATTTCTCCAAGAAAACTCACATATTTAAAATGATTTTTTTCAGAGGTTTTTTTGTGATATTTCAACTTCTATCTTTTTTGGAATATAAATTTAAAGTACCCAATTTTTTTTTTTCAATTAAGGATGAATTTGGTGTGGCCAATTCACCTACCCTGCACATCTTTGGGTTGTGGGGGTGAGACCCACTACAAATATGGGGAGAATGTGCAAACTCCACATGGACAGTGACCCGGGATCGAACCCAGGTCCTCAGCAATTTGTGGCAGCAATGCTAACCATTGCGCCAGTGTGCCGCCCCTTTCAACTTCTATCTTAAGTACAGATGTATGTCCCAATCTTTCATTTTTCTGCTTTAAAATTTATAATTGAAAGTGAAAATTCCAATGCATTCTACCTCCTGGTTTGCTGTCTGTGAGAATACTGCACTGCGATTGGTTGCTTCCCCTGCTTCCTGGCATCACTACTGCTGGGTGCCTGGCGATCCTCTTGGCTTGGTGCCAGATTCAAACTGATTGATTGATTTATTGTCACATGTACTGAAGTACAGTGAAAAGTATTTTTCTATGGCCAAGGAAATGTACACAGCATGTACACAGTAGACAAAAAGAATAATCAACAAATACATTGACAAATAAATAATTGGTTACAGTGCAGAACAAGGGCCAAACAAAGCAAATATGCATGAACAAGAGCAACATTGGGCGTTGTGAATAGTGACTTACAGGGAACAGATTAGTCCAAGGGAGAGTTGTTGAGGAGTCTTGTAGCTGTGGGGAAGAAGCTGTTCCTATGTCTGGATGTGCGGGTCTTCAGACTTCTGTATTTTCTGCCTGAATCCATGCCAGAGACATCGCTTCATCATTTCACGTGGGCCAACATATCTGCATGTGAGTCACCTGAGAGTTTAAGTTAATGTTTCACTGAAGACATTTCTGATGCTGATTAAAAATTTGATTAAAAATAAACACGATATATGTTGGAAAGGTTGATTTCCGAAATACCAAGCAATCAGTTGTTTGAACATGAAGTCACTAAAATGACTCGCTAGACTCTCCACCAAGTGAAAAATCACACGTGTTTTATAAATTAAACATGAGGGAGACTTGGGCAACTATTCAACAAATATTTATTTCCTGCAGCATTCTCTCACAAGCCTGTTATGTTTTTGGCTCTTTGTTGAGGCTTTGAAACCTTATCTCATGTTTTTTTTTACTGTTTGAAAGCCAGCATGCCCATGACACACGGATGACCTTTAATGCTCCACAGATGGTGATGTCATTTGAGTGAAATAATTTGGTTTAAATTCAATAATGTCCCTAACCTCAGAATACCTGACCTCGCTGCATAGACGAGGCTGGTAAAAAATCCCACCCTCTTTTATAGGCCGGGCACAAAATTCATCACACAATTTTTTTTTTAAAATGTAAGAATGGGCAAGAAAATGGTATCAGCTCATAACATTTTACCCAGGAGAAATCCTAATCATTTGATAGATTGCAGAAAGGGAGAGTAAAGGTTCATAATTCAGAGTGGTAGAAGTGAGAAATGGGATTGAAATTTACGTGCTGCGGGGGTGGTGCAGTGGTTAGCACTGCTGCCTCACAGCGCCGAGGACCCAGGGTCGATCCCGGCCCCGGGTCACTGTCTGTGTGGAGTTTGCACATTCTCCCCGTGTCTCACCCCACAATCCAAAGATATGCAGGATAGGTGGATTGGCCACACTAAATTGCCCCTTTATTGGAAATAAAATATTGGTTACTCTAAAGTTATATTTTAAACAATTTCCGTGCCACTGACAGGCATGTTTCACATGGTGGGGGGAGGGGGGGGGGGGTTTGTTGCAGATACCCTTTCCTTCCAACCCCCCAATGCTCTCCCCATAATATGGGGTGTGGGTGGGTGGGTGAGCTGTCGCCTGCCATATTGAAATGGTCAATTAGGCCTGTTATCAAGACAATTTGCCCTGATGATACATTGCCCTCTCCATAAAACATTTGGCTTGCACAGCCGTGCGGCAAGAGTGAGTCCAATTTTTAAAATCAGATGTTTAAAGTTTAGAAAGGCCGCTCTTTGGGGATGACCCTTTGCCGATCACGGGCAGCCCCCTCTTAGGTCAACCCCGCCCTTTCTTCCTATCAGCTGGCTCGCTTAAGCCCTCTCTCTCACACCCCCATCCCACCCCTCTCCCTGACTTACCCCAACCCCCCCAGCCCAATACTCTGGATGTACGTGCTTCAAGAATCCATGGACCTTGAAGCAATTGAGGCTACCTCGGTAAATGTATTTTTAGGAAACATTTTATTGAGGCATTTATAATTTTAATATCTTAACATATGAACATTCTAAATAACAGAACGGTCCGACACACGCAAGAACCCCACAGTAACATACCCGACTTCCCCCCCGCCTTAACTCCTAGCTACCCAGATATTAGATTCCCTGCCTTTCTTCTCCACTTCCATGCCTCCCCTTTCTGCCCCCCCCCCCCCCCCCCCCCCACCATTCCCCCTCCCCCTCTTCTGCTGACGGTCAGTTTCCTTAAAGAAGTTGATGAACGGCTGCCACCTCCGAGCGAACCCCTGTATTGAACCCCTTAAGGCGAACTTGATCTTCTCTAGCTTGAGAAACTCTGTCATGACCCACACTGACCCACACCCCTGACTTTGGAAGCTCCGAGTCCCTCGATCCCAGAAAAATCTGTCTCCGGGCCACCTGCAAAGGCAAAGGCCAAAAAGTAACTCGGTAAATGTTTTTAAGACAAAGGTAGATAGATTTTTGAACAGTAAAGGAATAAAAGGTTACGGTGAGTGGCCGGGTAAGTGGAGCTGAGTCGACAAAAAGATCAACCATAATCTTATTGAATGGTAGAGCAGGCTCGAGGGGCCAGATGGCCTACTCTGGCTCTTATTCTTATGTTCGTATGTCAGTTATGTTATGTAAGTCGATACCTTCTGTAGATAATCTGAAAGCATGTGACAGAAAAGAAGGGATGAGGCAGTTGTGTAATAATGTCACTGGACTAGTAATACAAAGGGATAGGCTAATGCTCTGGAGATATGGCAGCTGGTGGAATTTAAATTCAAGTGATACTCCCTGATGTCCCAATGCATGCAAGGCAGCATGCATGCCATCAATTACCCCCTGGACCTGGGGCATCCCGTCAATGGTGAAGAATCCTGCATCCATCTTGGTGGGCTTCGTCCAGCTCAAAGTTGATCAAATGTGCTCCCGGGCGTACAGGACATACGTGTCTCACGGATGCACTTATAGGCTATAGCTTGTGATATTCCATACAAGTCCATGCTCAAGCCCTGGAATGAACTGGTTGCACAAAGGTTCAGGGATGCAGTGACCTTCACGGCCACCAGGAGCGTGTATCCTCCTCCTCCATGAAGTGCCAAGTTTGCAAGGACGCGGCAGAGATGCCGCACTCTCTCTGTTGAGAAGGAGTCTCTTGCAGCATATGCTGTCCATCATCTACTCGAAAGACCAATAACACCCGTACACCTTGGGCCATCACTGACTTCACCCTTTGGGTTCCTCTTTGACTTTATGGGTGGCTGGGTCTTCAGGGTGTGCTGCGGTCCCCTGCATATGGGGTTCCACTTCCAGCCTGCATCAACATTGCTGCTGCCTTCTCTGGCATTTGGCCGCCTGGGCTGCCACCAGCAGCGCGAGGGCATCCTCTGTGGGACCGACATAATCAGCCATATTATTATATCTGTAAGGAATTCAAGAAGGAGAGAGAACCGACAATCACTTAGGACTTCCACCCTGAGACCCTCAAATCCCCAAAGCCTTTCCCACCCTTAGGTGTCCCACCTATCAGTGCCATCTACCGAGTCAGTTGTGCTGGAGAACGTTGCTCTGCACACTCACCCCGGACAGATCAGGAACCCCTAGACTCCAGACCTCTGCTGGAAACATGAGGGAGACCGTGCTCAGGTGCCCTCCCCTGATCCACACACTCACTATTTGTTCGCGCGGATAACCCCAGTGCTGAAGCCCAGCTCTTGAGTGTTTGATTTTTGGCTGCTGCCTCTGTGGTGCTGACACTTCTAGAATTCAGGCTTCAAAGTTTGATTGAAATGTGATGCAATAATCATCATCTGAGACATAGCGCATGAATCCCACAAGAAGTCACTTGAGTAATATTTTATCGGCAAAAATGGTCCACAGTAACAAAGATTTGAAAATTAACTACGTAACACTCTACATATCATACTAACCATTAATCAGTAAGGAAACATCACTGTTCAATGTTGGTACTAATACAAAGCAAGGTGTACTTTGGGTTGTGGGGGTGAAACCAACGCAGACACGGGGAGAATATGCAAATTCCACACGGACAATGACCCAGGGCCGGGATTCGAACCCCGGCCTTCAGCGCTGGTTTTTCATTATCACACATAGCAAGGTGGTATAGTGACACAGATATAACACAATGATAAATCAATCCTTGTCAGCTCCCCATATTTACAAATTTTTGGTCTGAGGGGGTGCCCCCCACCACCACCGCACAGGGTGTGATCGGCATGTGTGCCTCCCTATTTCCTCTCCCCTTCTCCCCTTTCGTTGATGCTTGTGGTCTCTGTGTGTCCCCACCCCTTCCCTTTGCTTTATAGTCTGTTGGCTAAAGAAAAGTCCTGGAACAGGTTGGTGAATGGCCTCCATGTCTTGTGGAAGCCCTCTTTCGACCTCCGGATGGTGAATTTGATTTTCTCCTGCTGGAAAAATTCCGACAAATCAGTCTGCAGCTTTGGGTGGTGCTGCTGATCACCAACCGAGCAGGATTCATCAGCGGGCGATTAGGGAGGCAAAGGCTAGGGCATCGGCCTCCTCGCCATAAAGATTTCTGGCTTGTCTGATACCCCAAAGACTGTGTCACCTTTGGGCACGGTTCAACCCTCAACCCACAACCTTGGACATTGCCTCGAAGAGGACTGTTCAGAACCTGACAAGTCTGGGACATGCCCAAGACATGTGGGTGTGGTTGGTCGGGCCTCCCTGCCACCATTCACATTTGTCCTCCACCTCCGGGAAGAACCTGCTCATTCGGGTTCTAGTTAGGTGTGCTATGTGCACCACTTTCAACTGCATTAGGCTTAGCCTTGTGCATATGGAGGTGGAGTTGACACTGTTCAGTGCTTCGCTGCAGAGTTCCCACCCTATTTCAATCATTAGCTATTGTTCATTTTTCTCTTGCCTCGGCCAGTGGGGAGTGTGCCTTTCCTAACAGTCGCCCATACAAGTCCCCACAATTTCACCCCCACTAAGTTGCCCGCATCCAGCAGTTTTAATAATGATTGACCCAGCGCAAATGCCATTGTTTCCCTACGGAGGAAGTTTTTGACTTGCATGTGGCGTAACCCGTTCCCCCTCTCTGTCAGTTAAAGCCTCTCCATCAGTTCTTCTAGCGTTGTCAGTCTATTGTACGTGTAGAAGTCACTAACTGTCAGTGTCCCCCCGTACTGCCTCCACCTTTTAATGGGGCGTCCATTTCTGCTGGCGCGAACCTGTGATTGTTGCAGATGGGGGCCATAGAGGACATTTCGGTAAACCAAAGTGTTGTCTTAGTTGGTTCCATATCTGGAGCGTGGTAATTTCTACTGAGCTTGTTGCGTGCTTTGCTGGTAAGGACTGCTGTAACCAGGGCCTGGAGTGATGTCTCTATACAGGAACTCGCCTTCATGTTTATCCATTCTGCTGCTGGTTCCTTTACCGATCCTCTCACTCTTTCTGCCTTGGCTGCCTAGTGGTAGTATTGAAGATTTGGGAGGGCCAGGCCCCCCCCCCATGCTTCTTGTTCTTTGCAAGACTTTTTGGGGGATCCTTGGATTCTTTCCCCCCCACAACAAACGCCATGCTCATTTTGTCTACTGTGTTAAAGAGACCTTGGGGACGTAGATTGGTATGGATCTGAACAGGAAGAGGAATCTGAACAGTGCGTTCATTTTGATCATCTGCACCCTCCCCATGAGGGAGAGAGGGAGTGTGTCCCTCTTCTGCAGGTCCTTTTTAACTTCCTCCACCAGACTTGCCAGATTCATTTGTGGATCCGTGTCCAGTAGTGGGCAATTTGGATCCCAGCGCAGAATTGGTTTGGTGTTTGTTTAAATGGCAATCCCCCCTCTCCCTTGCGGGTTCACCAGGAAGATTTCATTTTGCTCAGGTTGAGTTTGAAGCCCGAGAAGGCTCCAAACTCTTTCAGGAGTGCCATCATCCCTACCATGCTGCTTTGGGGTCTGCGACGTAGAGAAGCATGTCATCCGCATAGAGTGAGGCTCTGTGCTCTCTGTCTTCCCTCCGGAACACCTTCCAGTTTTCCGCTGCTCTGAGTGCGATCGCTAGTGGCTCGATTGCCATGGTGAATGGCAGCGGGCACAGCGAGTATCCCTGCCTTGTGTCTCTGTGCAGCTGGAAGTACTTAGAACTGGTGGTGTTAGTCCACACGCTCGCCATGGGAGTGCTGTACAGGAGTTTCACACAGGCGGTGAACCCTACTCCAAGCCCAAACTGCTCTAGTACCTCGACGAGGTGCTGCCACTCGACTCTGTCAAAGGCCTCTTCTGTGTCCAGGGAGATGATCACCTCTGGTGTTCTCTCCCCAGATGGGGGTCATTATCACATTTAGCAGGCGTCTGATGTTCGACATTAGCTGCCTACCCTTAACAAAGCCCGTCTGGTCCTCTGCAACCACCAGGGACTACAGGCCGGTGAGCCTTACGTCAGTGGTAGGGAAATTACTGGAGAGAATTCTTCGAGGCAGGATGTCCTCCCATTTGAAAGTATTAGCGAGAGGCAGCATGGTTTTGTGAAGGGGAGGTCGTGTCTCACTAACTTGATAGAGTTTTTCGAAGAGGTCACAAAGATGATTGATGCAGGTAGGGCAGTGGATGTTGTCTATATGGACTTAAGTAAGGCCTTTGACAAGGTCCCTCATGGTAGACTGGTACAAAAGGTGAAGTCACACAGGAACAGGGGTGAGCTGGCAAGATGGATACAGAACTGGCTAGGTCATAGAAGGCAGAGAGTAGATGGTTTGGAGACTTGGGTGGAGAGATGGCAGATGGAGTTTAATCCGGACAAATGTGAGGTAATGCATTTTGGAAGGTCTAATGCAGGTAGAGAATATACAGTGAATGGTAGAACCCTCAAGAATATTGAAAGTCAGAGAGATCTAGGTGTACAGGTCCGCAGGTCACTGAAAGAGGCAACACACGTGAAGAAGGCATACGACATGCTTGCCTTCATTGGCCGGGGCATTGAGTATAAGAATTGGCAAGTCATGTTGCAGCTGTATAGAACCTTAGTTAGGTCACACTTGGAGTATATTGTTCAATTCTGGTCGCCACACTACCAGAAGCATGTGGAGGCTTTAGAGAGGGTGCAGAAGAGATTTACCAGGATGTTGCCTGGTATGGAGGGCATTAGCTATGAGGCGGGTTCTCACTGGAACGATGGAGGTTGAGGGGCGACCTGATAGAGGTCTACAAAATTATGAGGGGCACAGACAGAGTGGATAGTCAGAGGCTTTTTCCCAGGGTAGAGGTGTCAATTACTAGGGGGCATAGGCTTAAGGTGCGAGGGGCAAGGTTTTGAGGAGATGTACTAGGCAAGTTTTTTACACAGAGGGTAATGGGTGCCTGGAACTCGCTGCCGGAGGAGGTGGTGGAAGCAGGGACGATAGTGACATTTAAGGGGCATCTTGACAAATACATGAATAGGATGGGAATAGAAGGATACGGACCCAGGAAGTGTAGAAGATTTTAGTTTAGACAAGCAGCATTGTCGGCACAGGCTTGGAGGGCCAAAGGGCCTGTTCCTGTGCTGTACTTTTCTTTGTTCTTCGTTCTCTGGTTCGCAGTTCTCCAATCACCTGGCTAGGAATTTGGCCAGTATTGTCGTGTACACATTGAGCAGTGAGATGGGTCTGGAAAACCTGCATTATGACAGGTCTTTGTCTTTCTTGGGTATCAGCGCGATTGAGGATTGTGCTAGTATTGGGAGCAGGGTGCCTCATGCTAGCACAGCTGTGAATATTTCCCGCAGGTGGGGCCAGTGTCGTTGCACATGTTTTATAGATGTCTGCCGGGAATCCATCTGGTCCGGCATCTTACCCACCTGCATATAGTTGATGCTCTCCATGACTTAGAACATAGAACATAGAACATAGAACAGTACAGCACAGAACAGGCCCTTCGGCCCTCGATGTTGTGCCGAGCCATGATCACCCTACTCAAACCCACGTATCCACCCTATACCCGTAACCCAACAACCCCCGACCCTTTAACCTTACTTTTTAGGACACTACGGGCAATTTAGCATGGTCAATCCACCTAACCCGCACATCTTTGGACTGTGGGAGGAAACCGGAGCAACCGGAGGAAACCCACGCACACACGGGGAGGAGGTGCAGACTCCGCACAGACAGTGACCCAGCCGGGAATCGAACCTGGGACGCTGGAGCTGTGAAGCATTTATGCTAACCACCATGCTATCGTGCTGCCCCAGTTCTAATGATGCTTCCAGCCCCCATTTCCTATCCTCCCCTACGACTGGCATGTCCAGTCCATCGAGGAACTGCATCATCCTCAAGTTCCCCTCGGGGTGCTTGAAGGTGTACAGCCCCCGGTAGAAGGCCTTAAACATATCGTTGATCTTTTCCGGGTCTGATACCAATCTGCCTTTGTTGTCCCTAATCTGTGCTATTTCCCTTGTGGCTGTCTGCTTTCTCAGTTGGTGAACCAGCAGGCGGCTGGCTTTGTGTCCGTGTTCGTGGAAGGTGCCCTGTGTCTGGCGGAGTTGGTACACTGCTTTCCTCGTGGCGAGCTGGTCAAAGTCCATTTGCAGCATTTTCCTCTCTGCCAGAAACTCCACCCCAGGGACCGCGGAGTATCTTCGGTCTGTCTCCAGTATGGAGTTGACTAGCTGCTAACTAGCCGTGCTCTCCTCCCTATCTCTATGTACTTTATAGGCAATAATCTCACCCCTGATCACAGCCTTCAGCACCTCCCAGAATGTGGAAGTTGAGACCTCCCCATTCTGGCTATTGGTAATATACCCGTCTATGGCTTATGATATTTTCTCGCAGAAAACTTTTTTGGCAGGTAGGGCCGTGTCCAACCTCCATGGGGAGAGATCCTGGGTTTCCTTTTGTTTGGGGACCCTCCAAAATGGCTGCTTGAAGTGCCATCTTGTTTCTTGTTGCCATGTGTGGCCTGTTGCAGCCAGCCTAGAGCGAGGGTGGAGCCCTTCCCCCCTATCCCGTCCCTTTGTTCCCCCTATGTTTCGGCACCTCCCTCCCTCCCCACCTCCCCTCAACACTCTCTATCCCTCTGTTTATACCCCTCTTGTTATGGTTATCCCCCACCCACCATCGCCAGGCACTCTCTCCCATGCGGGAGATGAGCCACGCCCCCCCCCCCTCCCCCCCCCCCCCCCCCCCCCCCCCCCCCCCGCTCGTACTTCCTGACGCTAGCTTTCCCGCTAGTGTGGTGGTCGCCCCCTCCCAGGATCAGACTGGGCCTCTCCTTCACCCGCTGTTTTTCTTCCCTATCCCCTCTTCCGCTTTCTCCTTTTTTCCTGCACCCCGCTGCTCTTGCCCCTTCCTCTCTGCCTTAGATTTTGGCCTGAGAACAAGGCGATACAGTCCCGCACAAATTGTCTTTCAGTCTCTCAGGGCGACGGCCTCACCTCTGTTTCTGCTGCTGCTTTCCCAGCCCGTTCATTGGATGAACTCGTCCACTTCTGCAGGGGCTGCTTGCCCTAGAAGATTACCCATAGCTTGGCTGGGTAGAGCATCCCATACATCACCCCACCTTTGAACAGGGCCGCCTTCGCTCTGTTGAATTCAGACCGGCACTTGGCCAGGTTTGCCCCAATGTCCTGATAGACTCATATCTGATGTCCCTCCCAGTTGCAGGTTCTCGTCTGTCTGGCCCATCTCAGGATTCTCTCCACTCGGTACTGGTGAACCGTCGCAATTATTGCCCTTGGCTGTTCCCTGGTCCTGGGTTTTGGCCAGAGTGAACTGTTCGTCCTGTCTATCTCTGGCTGATGGAGATGCTGTTCCTTCCCACCAGGTTTCCCAGCATCTGGGCCGCGTAGTCAGTGGGGTTCTTGCCTTCGGTCCCTTCAGCAGTCCCACTGTTCTGATGTTCTGTGGTCTCTCTGTGCCCCCACCCCTCCCCTTTGCATTATAGGCTGTTGGCGACAGACAAGTCCTAGAACAGGTTGGTGAATGGCCTCCACATCTTGTGGAAGCCCTCTTTCGACCCCTGGATGGTGAATTTGATTTTCTCCTGTTGGAAAAATTCCGACAGATCAGTCTGCAGCTTTGGGTGGTGCTGCTGATCGCCAGCCAAGCAGGATTCATCAGCGGGCAATTAGGGAGGCAAAGGCTAGGACGTCGGCCCCCTCCCCATAAAGATTTCTGGCCCTTCCGTGCGGCCATTCAGCACAGCCCCATCACTGGAAGTCGGAACATTACTTTCCGACTCCAGAGGAGGCAAATTGGACATCTGGATATTCTGACAAAGTTGTACCCAGCCATATTGGCATACTGCCTAACAGTCTGTTGGACTTTACTTGGGGCAGCTTTTCCTACACCAGAGTCTTGTCGTTTGCATCTGGCACTGAAATTGTTTTGAAGGAGAATGCTTTTTTGGACTGACGACAACATTCAGTTAGTGGAAAACAACACCTGTGTAGCCACTTCATAGTAGCATTGTGAAACAGCTTGCTTATCCACACAGTTCAACAATGTTGTGTATGAATTACAGTGTCGGTGTGATACCATGTATGTGGGCTGTATACAAAGAACAAAGAAAAGTACAGCACAGGAACAGGCCCTTCGGCCCTCCAAGCCTGCGCCGACCATGCTGCCCGTCTAAACTAAAATCTTTTACACTTCCGGGGTCCGTATCCCTCTATTCCCATTCTATTCATGTGTTTGTCAAGATGCCCCTCAAACGCCACTATCGTTCCTGTAATATCCTTGCAATTGGCTGATTGAATTAAACAGCGTGTTCCTTTGATTTTTTATAATAGGCAGAGTACAGACCATCATCAACCAACCCATATGCAATACCCAAACAAAATGTCTACTGTGATCACATGATTGAGCACCACTTGCTGAACAATCCCGAGTGTGCTAAAAGCTACACTAATTCCCAATTTAAGAAAATCAGTTGATATCGTAACATGGCTCATTTATGCTGTTTAAAAGAGACTATCATTAATGTGCAGAGACCCATTCTCTGCAAACAAAAGGGATAATTTTAAGCCTTGCATCTTTATTGAATTACTCGGGAGCTTGGGGAGCATATAGTTCCTCATTGTTTTCTCCGTAGCAACTGCTAGGTTTTTCAAAGTTGACTTGTCAACCAAAGTGCACACTTTTCTCCTAGTGTACAAATTGTTGTAATCATTTAAAATGTTGCACTCTTGTGTTTGTCCTGTTGTGTGCTTCAGCAATATGTCTTCTCAAATATGCAAAGTGCAATGTTTGAGACCAGCTTGGTTGCAGAAGTTGCTGGAAAGATGACGGGCGCGATTCACCGCAAATGCGGCGAGTCGTAAAGGCTGCCGTGAAACTGGCCGTGTTTCACGGCAGTCTCCGCGCCCCATCCCGGGACCCGATTCTCCCCCCCGGTCGGGGCTAGCAGCGGGGCCCCGTGAAGCACGGCATCGCGGACTTAGCGACCGTCGCTAGGTCCGCGCGCCAAGCGTCACGCTGGCTGACGCGCATGATGACATCAGCCGTGCATGCGCGGGTTGGACGGCTCCAACCCGCGCATGCGCGGATGACATCATCACGCAGACGCATCAAACCCGCGCATGCTCGGGCCGTCATGCCCCTCAGCCGCCCCGCGGACTGATCCTGCGGGGCGGCGGAAGAACAAATAGTGCGCGGGTATCGGACCCGCTGCCTGCGATCGGTGCCCACTGATCGCAGGCCCATGCCACCCTTGGCACGGCCGTGATGCGGCCGTGCCAATCGGTGCCATGGTTGTCCGGGACGGGCACTTTGCGGCCGTTTTCACGAACGCTGAAAGCAGGTGTGATCGTAGCCGTGAAAATGGCTGTAAACTCCGCGGTATTCGGCCCATTGGCCTGCGGAGAATCGCTGTTCGCTGTAAAAAACGGCGAGCAGCGATTCGTGTCGGGGGGCGGCCGGAGGGGGGGGGGGGGGGGAGAATAGCGGGAGGCCGTGAAAATTGTCGGGAAGGCCCTCCCGCTATTCTCCGACCCGTCGTGGGCAGCGGAGAATCGCGCCCGACAAACTTAGATATCAGTCTGCCTTTGGGTTCCACTCCAGATTTTTCGTCAGGATTTACTCCCTTAGCCTTCAACTCTCCCAAGGCATCCGCAGGGCAATGAAGCTATTCGCTTGCAGGTGGGATATAGGTTCATGACTGCCAGGGCATGACCACATTCTGGTAGGGGAGGGGGCCAAACCTACTCCTCGGGACGCAGTTGCTGTGTTTCACCATGAGGAGGCACAGCTGAGGACTCGTCGATTGAGATGCTGTGTACTGAGAGGGAGAGGCTCACACACTTTGCTCTATTCTTCTCATTGCTGCTAGCCAGTAGTGTAGGCTGCAAATGATAAGCAAGCTATCACAAAGTGGAAAACATGCTAACGCTCTTCCCCCAAACACAAGTTGCATCATTTCCATTTGTTGGTCATACAATGTCTAGATGCATTTGGACAATAAATTACTATCCCTTCTTTCCATCTTCATGCTACATTCCTGACTGTATTAGTAACTTTCAATGAACTAGGACTAGAATCATATAAACCCTACAGTGCAGAAGGAGGACATTTGGCCCATTGAGTCTGCAGCAGCCCTAAGAAAGAGCACCCTACTTAAGCCCACGCCTGCACCCTATCCCCATAACCCAGTAACCCCACCTAACCATTTGGACACTAAGGGGCAATTTAGCATTGCCACGCCACCTAACCTGCACATCTTTCGACTGTGGGAGGAAACCGAGCACCCGGAGAAACCCACGCAGACACGGGAAGGAAGTGCAAACTCCACACAGACAGTCACCCGAGGCCGGAATTGAACTTGGGTCCCTGGAGATGTGAGGCAGCAGAGCTAACTACTGTGCAAGCCGAGTGACTAGTGTGGGGAGGATCCATGTCCAGTATATACAGTATGATCCCACAGAGCCACAATTCATAAAAGATTTAAACATTTGGGGAAGAAATAGAAAAGATGAACAAGATTAGAAAAGCAATGAATGTTAAAAATACGCCTTTGACTGGGAAGAATAGGGGCAGACAGGGTGAGGAGAAAGTAAACATGCAAAAATAAGTAATTTTTCTATAAAATTGTTCTTAAAGGTTGGAGATATAGAATTGATATCACAGTAATTGATGTCTGACACCGTGTGGTTTTATTACTGTAACGTTAGTGTTACAATGATTTCAGTTCATGAGTTGTACATAAATAAATTCTCCTGCCCCAGGAAGATTAGTTTACTCCTGGGCCCACCTGCAGCCTGAGGATTAATGGCCTTCACTGGTAACCTTCTCCAGATGTCTATTAGCCTTTGTATGGGATATATCTGCCTGAACTCCCTACTCACGCACTGACAGGAAGAGTGATTGAGGACACTGTCCATTTCTCTCCCTTTCAGCCTCACCCCACCAGATGAAGCATATTAATCCCCTGCCTTGCCAAATACTAAACAAAGCTCAGCTAACTCAGTTTTGGCAAGTTTCAACACCATGTAACATTACAAATGTCATTCATAACCTTCTGATTTGAGGGGGGTCAACGTTTAACTGCTGAAGCAGCAAGACCACCCACAACCAAATCTAAAAATAACTGACGTTAAAAATATTAACCCATACAAGGACAAATGATGGGTTTGTGCAAACCACATGGCTAGATTGAGTCATACCCATAGGTTAAAAACCATTACTCATCAGGCCACACAAAGCAGTCTTCACAGCTTCCAGAGACTGTCAACCATATGCTCGATGAGTTTTTGATGAGAAATTTCTGACTGACCCCAGGTGGAGAAAATCCCTGCTTGGGGAAAGCTGGCAGCTGTCTGGCTCACCCTCACCTGAATGTAGGCAGGAATTAGCTCCTTGTTTGACAAGCCAAGAAGCATTCTGAGAAATGTTGTTGCTCCAATCTTTTCACAAAGTCATAGTAGAGATGGAGGAGAAACTGTGGATAAATTTAACCATAGTTGCATTATTCCAAAGTAGTTGCATTCATCAGCTTTATTGTTTGAAAAATGTATAACATTGCTTGTGGCACTATTATATTACATTACATTGTGTCATCCAATCCTACTTATTGGCCCCATATAGGTGTACTGTAGATTGGTGTAATTTGTTAGGTACAATCCTGTTGAACAAGTAAAATCAAAAGGTTCAACATAAAGTACCTCAAACCGGCATCACCTTTGTAAAATTGAAATCCCTGGGTGAAATATAGCAATGGCAATATGATGCCAGCATTGCAAGTTCACAGAGCATGAAGACTTAATAAAACCTACCTCATTGGAGAAAAATGCAAGCGATTACATGGCAATCGAATACAACATGCACTTCAAAATGGGACAAAAAGAGATTTGGTTCGCCCATGAAATCTGGTGCATGGATGGCAAAACAAGATTTAACCAAACCCATTCAAAGTGATGCAGGCAGCACACAAACTTGCAATGCTTGCTAATTTACCTCTAAGTTCAACTCCTGGCTGATCTCCAATGTACTACACTCCACTCGAGGTCATCCAAAACTGCCCCTATCTCAACTAGCACCAAGTCCCATTCCCCTCTCATCCCTGTACTCACTGGCCCACATTGGGTCTTGGTCAAGCAATGTCTTGATTTTAAAATTCTCATCCTTGCCTTCAGATCGTTGCATGGCTTCACCCCTCCCTATCTCTGTAACTTCCACTAGCCCCACAACCCTATGTGATATCTGTACTCTAATTCTGGCCTCCTTTCCATTTCCACAAAAGGCTGCTGCATAAGATAAAGGTGCACAGCGTTACAGGTAATGTATTATCATGGATATAGGATTGGCTAGCTAACAGAAAGCAAAGATAAATGGGTATTTTTCTGGTTGGCAATCAGTGGCTAGTGGTATGCCTCAGGGATCAGTGTTGGATCCGCAATTGTTTACAATTTACATAGATGATTTTGAGTTGGGGACCAATTGTAATCTGTCAAAGTTTGTAGATGACACTAAGATGAGTGATGGAACAAAATGTGCAGATGGCACTGAAAGTCTATAGAGAGATATAGATAGCATAGGGAGTCTACAAGGGTATGGCAGATGGAGTACAATGTTGGTAAATGTGAGATCATCCATTTTGATAGGATTACCATTTAAATGGTAAATAATAGCAGCATGCTGCTGTGCAGAGGTACCTGGGTGTCCTTGTGCATGAATCACAAAAGGCTGGTTTGCAGGTTCAGTAGATAATTAAGAAGGCAAATGGAATTTTGTCCTTCATTGCTAGAGGTATAGAGTTTAAAAACAGGAACGTTATGTATAGGGTGCTGGGGGGGAGGGGGGGTGCACACCTGGAGTACTGTGTACAGTTTTGGTCTCCTTACTAGAGAAAGGATGTACTGGCATTGGAGGGTGTGTAGAGGAGATTCACTAGGTCGATTCCGGAGTTGAGAAGATTGGCTTATGAGGAGAGTCTGAGTAGACTGGGACTATACTCATTGGAATTTAGAAGAATGAGGGGAGATCTTATAGATAGATATAAAATTATGAAGGGAATAGATAGGATAGAAGCAGGAAGGTTGTTTCCACTGGTGGGTGAAACTAGAACTAGGGCCATATCCTCCAAATAAGGGGGAGCAGATTTAGACTGAGTTGAGGAGGAACTTCTTCACCCAAAGGGTTGTGAATCTGTGGAATTCCTTGCCCAGTGAAGCAATTAAGGCTACCTTGTTAAATGTTTTTAAGACAAAGGTAGATAGATTTGTGAACAGTAAAGGAATTAAGGTTTATGGTGAACGGGCAGGTGAGTGGAGCTGAGTCCACAAAAGATCAGCCATGGTCTTGTTGATTGGCGGAGCAGACTCGAGGGGCCAGATTCCTAGTTCTTTTGTTCTTATGTTATGATCTATCTCTTTCTTGAATGTATTCAGTGTATCAAGACCTAGGAAGCCGAGTGGTAAGGTGAATACCAATTTATTTACAGTCACAAAATGTGGGCTTGCGGCAGCAATTATTTATACAGAGTGAAGTCCCGTTCGGACAACCAACATGCTAGTCCCTGTCTGGACCAGCCTTTATACTATGCTCTTATGAGCCCCAGCTGGGTGGGCCTCCACCCACAACGGAGGAAGCTCATATTCCACGAGTCACACGAGGAGATCAATCAGGGTATCTCTATGGAGGTTATTACACAGTGACTTGGCCTCCACAGCCTTCTGTGGTCGAGAATTCCACAAGTTCTTTGAGTGAAGAAAATTTTCCTTATTTCAGTCCTAAATGGTCCACCCCAATGGTTCAACCTGTGGTCCGCGCCAGTACTGCAGGTGGTCTGTGGGAAAAGAATAATACTTTGACGTGTACCTCATTTGTGTCATAATTGATGTCACATTATTTTTCGCAATGTAATTTGCTTCACAAACATCCTTGTTTAATATAATCCACAATGTACGTGTGTGTGTGCATCATTAAACTATTAAAAATAGCTCAATTTTAATACCCGTTGATATGTAAGTTTGACTCCCGTCAGCCTTAGACTATGTAAAAAATAATGTTACAAACAGCCTGCATACATTGTGGTCCGCAAAAGCTCTTGATGACCATGGTCTGCAAAAAGGAAAAGGTTGGGAACCTCTGGTCTACCCTACACCCTGAGACTGTGTCCCCTGGTCCTAGATTCCCTCGTCAGGGAAATAGTCCTCCCTGCTGGCTGCTAGTCTGTCCAGCCCTATTGGAATTTTATACCTTTCAATCAGACTTCCTCTCATCCTCCCAACTTTGAGTGAATACAGGCTCAGTAGAACTAATCTCTCCTCATAAGACAGTCCCACTAACCCTGGTATCAGCCTAGTGAACCTCCACTGCACTCCCTCTTTGGCAAGTATATCCTTCCTTAGGTAGGGAGACCAGAGTTGTACATGATACTTCAGGTGTGGTCTCAACAAGGCCCTATGTGATTGCAGTAAGGCATCTGTATCTGAACTCAAATCCACTTGCAGTGAATGCCAGCATACCATTTGCCTTTCAAATTGCTTGCTGTACCTATCTCTCCACTTTCATTGACTGATCTACAAGGACACCCAGATCCCTTTGTACATCCACACTTCCAAATATATCACCATTTAAATAACACTATTTCTTTCTGTTTTTTGCACCGAAGCGTATAACTTCACATTTTGCCATGCTGTATTTCATCTGCCATATGTTTGCCCACTCACTCAACTTGTGGAAATCACCTTGAAACCTCCTTGACTCCTCCTCATAACTCACAATTCCTCCCCATTTTGCGTCATCAGCAAACTTAGAAATGTTACATTTGGTTCTCTCATCCAGATCATCTCGTTGATGCAGCAATGGGGTGGGGGGGTTGAAGGGGGTGAACTGTTAGTTATGTTGCCTGTTCCAGCCTGGTAGGATCCTGATGCAAAAAATTCAAGGTTCATTTACCATCATAGCCACTGGCAGTGCCATCTTCTCTCTGCTCTGAGGTTGCAGATCTGGTTCAAGAGTTGACAGAGTGCTGTCAGCATCTCCTTTGTGAATCAGAGATGGCAAATCCACTGGCTTATCGGTAATAATAGCTTCGTTGAGAATTTGGAGGCAGTTTTGACAGCACTTCGGGTTGGGAGCAGGGTCAAGGGAAATGCCGATTCGGGGGAACCATAGATTTGAGCCAGGGAGGTGGGATGGAAGCTTTCGAAGATGGGAGGAGAAAGAAATTAGGACAATAAAATATTTGTTTCTTGGTGGTCGGTTTGCAGGATTGAAGGAGATGGGAGCGAATTATGGGCTGCAACAGGGGGAGGTATTTAGATACATGCAGGTTTGACACTTTGCCAGAAAGGAGATACAGAGCTTCCCGGTGGAGCTGGCTTCCACATTGCTGGAGGAAGTGCTGACGACAGGGGACCTGGAGAAGAGGGTAGCGTCGGCGGTTTTCGGGGCTATTTTAGAAGAGGAGAAGACACCGCTGGAAGGGATCAAAGCAAAGTGGGAGGAAGAGTTGGGAGAGGGTATGGAGGAGGGGTTCTGGTGTGAAGTACTCCGGAGGGTGAATGCCTCCACCTCGTGCGCGGGGTTGGGGCTGATACAGCTGAAGGTGGCATATAGAGCACACCTCACAAGGGCGAGGATGAGCCGGCTCTTTGAGGGGGTAGAAAATGTGTGTGAGTGTTGCGGGGGGGGCCCGCAAACCACATTCATATGTTTTGGTCCTGTCCAAAGCTGGAGGATTACTGGAAGGAGGCTTTTAGGGTAATATCTAAAGTGATACATGTGAAACTGGACCCGGGCCCTCGGGAGGCCTTATTCGGGGTGTCGGACCAGCCAGGGTTGGAGGCAGATGTTGTAGCCTTCGCCTCATTGATTGCCCAGAGGTGGATCCTGTTAGGGTGGAGATCAACCTCTCCACCCTGTGCCCTGGCGTGGGTGGGGACCTGCTTGAACTCTTGACTCTTAAGAAGGTCAAATTTGAACTGAGGGGGAAGGATGGAGGGGTTCTACAATTCATGGGCATAATTCATTATGCACTTTCAAGAATTGGATTACATCAAACATTAGGGGGGGCGGGAGGCAGCTGGGAGGGATGGGGGAGGGGGACTGTATGTGTTAATGGTGACTATGGGTGATTCCGGAGTCCATTTGGTCATTTATTTATGTTAACATGCGGACTACTGTTTGGGGCTTTGGTGGGAGGATGGCATCGTTGTTATTGATATGGGGATTGACATTGCATTCGTTACTGATTGTTGTTTACTGTTAGGTGTAAATTTGGGAGAAAATGTGAAAAAGGAGAATAAAAAATTATTATTTTTTTTAATCCACTGGCTTATCTGGCAGTAGAAGTGATCTCAATGTGGAAGAGATTTCCTGCTGAGAGGCCCTCTCCAGCTCCGCCTCCTTCTCTGATTCCTCCACTTCTCAACTCCATTGACCTCCCCTCCATTCACTCCTCTTGTTCTTTCTCCCCTCCTTTTACTCCTCCCCCTCCCTTTTCGTCCACTCCTCCAATCCTCTCACTCCTCCCCTTTCTCTCCCTCCTTCACCTCCTCTCTTTCTAGAGGGACTTTCTATCCTCTGACCTTGTCGAACCTATAAGCGAGCAGATGGATTTTTCACTATTGATAAGATTGTAACTGTAGGGCAGGTAGCAAAGGAAATCTTTTAAGTACATGTCTCCCAGACTGTAAAGAACAGGGCCACAAAATTTGGCTCTGTAATGCCTGTTGCCCTAGTGCTACAGGTACCATTTTAGAAGCAAAATAGTGTCAGGATCACTTACAATGCAGCCTATGCTGAGCGCCATCTTGGTTACCAAAACCTACAAGCTCAAACATAATGCCCTCTTTTGATTTCAAACAAATTGGCAAGGAATATTTTCTCATCCATCAGTGGATTAATTTCAAATACTCATTAGAGTGTTCATTTAACTCCATGAGTAAGGATATGTTTCTACATTTTAAGTGCCAAATATAACAGGTATATTTCAGAATTTTGCTGTTTTACCGTTGCTTGCTAACATATCTTTTGCTTATTGTAATAATTTGGGTCCAATCTACCAGTAACTTGTGAAATGTCTTGTGTTTTTGAGTTAACTTTCTTCTACCCTCTCTGCAATGCTTTCCATGTGAGTGCCAGTTGCTCCTGTACATTAACCTGGTTGTTTGATGTTGAGGTTCAGCAGAGCCCTGAGGAAAGGGATACTTCAAAGTTGTGATCAGCATAAAGTTTTGCCATTTAAGTAATGGGGATGTAGTGGCACACCCCATCTGTGAATGTCAGTATAGGGTAAAGTGATACTATGGTAGCCTACAGACTGTTTTAATCACTGATGGTTTCTATATAGTTAACAGTTGGCAACCCCTCTAAGTGCTTTGCTATTTTAATGTAAATTACTTACAGTAAAATCATTCTAATGGAAAGTTTGAAGCAATCTAAGTGCTGAACTCTAGACGCAGGGTCATGCGTTATTTCATTTGCCAGAGGTTGATGAGGTCTTTGCTATTGCTATGCAAAATACCGCTGGCTGTACTGAGACCTGGAATAAGCCAATCCAGCTGCTATCTCCATGTCCACTCATTTAATGTACTTCCTGATTACATCTGTACGCTGGCTACATCTGTGTGGTAACGCCTGATATCTTCAAAACATTTATGAAAGAGAATTATTAAAGAGCAATTTAGAGAGTTATGGAGACAGTCCTACCTTTGTATATACCTGCTCACCACCTTCCTTATACTGTAACATGCTATTACAGTAGATGTGTGTGAGGTATATTGCACAAGCTGGGATGATGCAGTGCAATTTATATACAGGTTGAGTCGACTTTAACCAAAACCTTTGGTGTCAATTGTGTTTCTGTATTCAGATATATTTGGTTTTCGGATGTGATGTAGCTGCCATATATATGGTACGATTGGGCCTGCTGGCATTACAATACCCTAAGCCGAGGCTAGTTATAAGCTGGAATTTTCTGGGTGTTCCTGCCAGCGGGATCTTCCTGTCCCACCAATGGCAAACCCCCGCCAAGGGTTCCCCAAACTACGTGAAACCCCCGTTGACAGTGCTGGAAGCAGAAGACCCCACTGCCGGGCTTCTGCCGCAAAACACACACGGGGGGACACAGAAAATCTTGCCCCTAGGGTGGAGCCTTCCACTCAGTACACAGAATGCTCACTGAGGCGAGAATATTGCTCGGTAACTCTTCAGCTGCATGACCAAGTTCTCTCTCCAGGTTTTCGCTGTCATTGTGGCGAGGTGGAGCCTGATAGAGCCAGCAAGGCCAGTTCCACGGAGATCGGTATGCAACCATTAGAGGGCAATAAAAATAAACACCACCCAACCCTCACAGACAAGGGGGTTCCCTCCCCAGGCATCAGGGCATTTCCCAACTGCACAAACATCGGAGAAAACTCTCCCCACAGGCATCGGGGCTTTTCCCCCCCCCCCTCCCAACAGTAGCATCGCCCCTCCCAGCACACATAAGGGGAATCCTCCTCCAAATGGGTCTCCCCAGAGGCCCCGCCACTAGCACTACCATCCCAGCACTGTCGGTGACACAACAAGGCCGCTAAACCTCACGAGAGGCCTATCGCGAGATCTGCAATGCGCGGAATGCCTCACAAGATCTAACAAGGTCTTGTGAGACGTCGCGATCTGAATCTTGCCCTTACTGGGTGAGATCCAGATTAACATATTTAAGTGAACCATTAGGCTCATTTAAATATGTTGCCGTTCTATTCTCCCGAGGCCCAGGAATGAACACCCACGCCTGGGAGATATCGGCATGGCGTCATTTAACATTGGTTCACATAAACATGGACGAGGCATAATAGCATCTGAGGGGTGTTGTGTTTGGTCCTTTATACCTGACAAAGGAATCCACCAAACACTTTGACTTGTCCAAACCAGAATCTTTTATAGCAATTTGATACAGAGCACGTTATCATAGAAACTGCTTATTATTCCTCTGGAATCTGCACCTAGCACTGACCATTCACAAGTATGTCTTATTACCCTCTCAATCTTCTTCTGAAGATTGCCGGATGTGTCTCCCGTTATGTGGCAGTCACTGGTCACGTGACCTTGGTCGAGAGACCGCATGGTGTGCCGGCACCGCCACCTGCTGGTTGGAGGTCACATGTCATCCATCTGGTTTTTTAAAATAATATTTTATTGAGGTATTTGAAAATTTTTAGAACAGTAACATAGACAATGACATCAACATGGTACAATAAACATTTCCTCCCCCAGCCCAATCTTCACGCACCTCAACCATACAACAACATTCTGCCCGCTCCTCCCCCCCTTGGAATACTGCATCTGCAGCACGGTAGCATTGTGGATAGCGCAATTGCTTCACAGCTCCAGGGTCCCAGGTTCGATTCCGGCTTGGGTCACTGTCTGTGTGGAGTCTGCACATCCTCCCCATGTGTGCGTGGGTTTCCTCCGGGTGCTCCGGTTTCCTTCCACAGTCCAAAGATGTGCAGGTTAGGTGGATTGGCCATGATAAATTGCCCTGAGTGTCCAAAAGTGCCCTTAGTGTTGGGTGGGGTTACTGGGTTATGGGGATAGGGTGGAGGTGTTGACCTTGGGTAGGGTGCTCTTTCCAAGAGTTGGTGCAGACTCGATGGGCCGAATGGCCTCCTTCTGCACTGTAAATTCTATCTATGCTGGCATTTTACTTTTCCCCGAGAAAGTCGACGAACGGTTGCCACCTCCGGATGAACCCTAACATTGATCCTCTTAAGGCGGACTTTATTTTCTCGAGACTGAGAAACCCAGCCATGTCACTAACCCAGGTCTCTACACTCAGGGACTTCAAGTCCCTCCACATTAACAAGATCCGTCTCCGGGCGACCAGGGAGGCAAAGGCCGAGAAAATAAAATGAAATGAAATGAAAATCGCTTATTGTCGCAAGTAGGCTTCAAATGAAGTTACTGTGAAAAGCCCCTAGTCGCCACATTCCGGCGCCTGTTCGTGGAGGCTGGTACGGGAATTGTACCGTGCTGTTGGCCTGCCTTGGTCTGCTTTCAAAGCCAGCGATTTAGCCCTGTGCTAAACCAGCCCCTACGTCGGTCTCTTTCGCACCCTGAACTTCCGGATCTTCCGACACTCCAGAAATCGCTACCTCCGGACTCGGCATCTCATGAAAGAATTTTTAAAAAGCTCCCACCTCAGCCAGTAAGACTGCGAATGTATCATTGCTGGAGGGCCTTCTATTGGCCTGTCAGCTCGGGAGTCTTAATTGGATGGTGAATATGTGCCCCAGACACCAATTGGTCAAACCTAAAAAAATCCATTAGGCATCTGACATCAACTTCTGTAAAATATTTTTTATTCTCCATTTTCACATTTTCTCCAGAATTTACACCCCACCCACAAGCAGTAAATGGTAAGAAATACAAAGTCAATTTCCTTATCAACAACAATGATCCCATCCTCCCACCACCCCAAGCAACGACCCACCTGACAATATAAGCATCAAATAGAACAAACCCTCCCGCGGTGGGACAAACAAAGGAGAAATAAAAGAGAAAGGAATTAGGAATCGCCTATGGTCACCATTAACCTATAGAGTCCCTCCCACCCTCCCCCTCCCCCTAACATTCAATGACATCCAATCCCAGAAAGAGTACCGTAGATGATACCCATGCATTGCAAGCCCCCCCCCCCCCCCCCCCCCCTCCCCAGCTCCTCCCCTCCACTTCCTCTTACAAAAATCCTCCCGCCAACCTCTGTTCCTTCCCCCCAACTTTCCACCCCGGCTAGACTCATTGGGACCTATTCTGTCAGGCTCCGATAGCTGCAGCCCCTCCCCCCAACTCACTCCCGTTCACTGGCCGGCTTAAACCGGCCAGCGTGGATGCCCCCGCCTGGGTCTCTTTCCCCCTTGTCCGGCCCCAGGAAAACCAAGAAATCCCCTTTAGCACACAAACACCGCATACACACCCAAGCTCCAAAGAACCATCATTGCAAGTGAAAGTCACCCTCTCTTCCCTTGTCCAAGTAGATACAACGTTGGCTCATTTAGCACATACACCCGCCACAGTGAAAAAATACAGCTACATGAGGCTACATCGGTACATGACCATTTCTCAATTCAGCCACAGTCCTTCTGCTTTCGCAAACTCCTCACTGCTTCCGCCGTCCCAAAATCAAATTCCTTGGATTTGTAGGTCACCCTCAACTTAGCTGGATATACTATGCCGCACCGCACCTTACTGATGTACAGCGCCTTCTTCACCCGGCTGAAGGCAGCCCACCTCCTTGCCAACTCCACCGTAAAGTCCTGATATATGCATATACCAGCTCCAGCCAACTGCACCACACGCTTCTGCTTTGCACAGCACAGGGCAGCAGGGTAGCATGGTGGTTAGCATAAATGCTTCACAGCTCCAGGGTCCCAGGTTCGATTCCCGGCTGGGTCACTGTCTGTGTGGAGTCTGCACGTCCTCCCCTTGTGTGCGTGGGTTTCCTCCGGGTGCTCCGGTTTCCTCCCACAGTCCAAAGATGTGCGGGTTAGGTGGATTGGCCATGCTAAATTGCCCGTAGTGTCCTAAAATGTAAGGTTAAGGGGGGGGGGGGGGTTGTTGGGTTACGGGTATAGGGTGGATACGTGGGTTTGAGTAGGGTGAACATGGCTCGGCACAACATTGAGGGCCAAAGGGCCTGTTCTGTGCTGTACTGTTCTATGTTCTAGTACCTTCTCCTTCACACTGTACCTACGGAAGCACAGAGTCACTCCTCTTGGCGTCTCACTCTCCTTTGGTACAGACCTCCACGACCGAGCCCGATCCAGTTCATATTGGGACGGATTATCCCCCTCCCCCAATAGCTTCGCCAACACCATGGCAAAATACTCAGTCGGCCTCGGGCCTTCCACTCCTTCGGGCAGACCCACAATACTTAGATTCTGTCGCCTGAATCTGTTTTCCAAGTCGTCCATTTTGGTTCGCAGACCCTCGTTGATCTATATCACCTTCCGCATCGCCTTCCCCATCGAGGTAAGATGCTCACTCTGCTGCAATAATGTCTCTTCCACTTCCTTCAGCGCCTCGCCTTGCTCCCGTACCTCCGCCACTGCAATTAATACTCACCAAGGCAATCACCTCCTCCACCAGCACTTTCAATACCGCCCCCATCTCCTTCCTCATCGCCTCCATGTGTTTTGTGAACTGCCTTTCGAGTTCCTCGGCCATCACCTTAGTAATTTCTTCAGCCGTGGGCAATGCGGCCTCCCCTGATGCCCCAGCCTCCATTTTTCTTGCCGTCCCCGCGGTGACCTTTCCACTCCCCGACGGACTTTCAGCTGCTTTTTTCACAGCCATTTTTTTACTTGTTCCCGACATCTTCCTTTACTGTGCCTTCTCCCTGTTTTTGCCGCCCCTGTTACCCCTGGGACAGGGCGTTAGAACCCGATAATGCCGTTCCCGAGCAGGAGCCCTCCAATGTGCGGCTGCCTCCCGCCCACCGTCATTGGAAGTGCTCCGCTGACATCAACTTGACGTTGGTTTAAGATCTGGAAGTTCACCCGACACTGGGTCCGGGATCCCAAAACAAGTAATTCAGCCTGGACTGTTCACTGACTTCGGTTCCAAACTCACTGATGTCCACAACTACCTAGATTATACTCCTTCCTTTGATCTCCTAGAGTCCAGTTACAGATTAAATTAATACTGCAAATGCAATGCGTTACTTAAGGGCTGCAAGCTTTGTAAAAGGCAAGGCATATCTGTCAAGTTCTTTCGGAAACCGTCAGAGCGTATAGATAAAAGAAATGCTGTAAATATTGTGTGAATGGATTTTCAACAGGCATTTGATAAGATATAATATAAGAGGCTTGTTGATAAGATTGAGACATCGGGCGGGATTCTCCGACCCCCCGCCGGGTCGGAGAATCGCTGGGGGCCGGCGTCAATCCCGCCCCCGCCGTGTCCCGAATTCTCCGCCACCAGAAATTCAGCGGGGGCGGGAATCGCGCCAGACGGCGGGCCCCCCCGGCAATTCTCTGGCCTGCGATGGGCTGAAGTCCCACTGTTGTCAAGCCTCTCCCGCCGGCAGGAATCAAAACACCTACCTGACCGGCGGGATTGGCGGCGTGGGGGGGCGGCGGGTTCCTGGGGGGGGGGCGCGGGGCGATCTGACCCCGGGGGATGCCCCCACGATGGCCTGGCCCGCGATCGGGGCCCACCGATTGGCGGGTGGGCCTGTGCCGTGGGGACACTCTTTTTCTTCCGCCTTCGCCATGGTCTTCACCATGGCGGAGGCGGAAGAGATCCCACCCCCCCTGCGCACGCACCGGGATGACGTCAGCAGCCGCTGATGCTCCGGCGCATGCGCGGACTTACGCCGGCCGACAAAGTCCTTTCAGCCCTGGCTGGAATGGCGCCAAAGGCTATCCAAGCCAGCCGGCGGAGCGCCAACCACTCCGGCGCGGGACTAGCCCCTCAATGTTAGGGCTTGGCCTCTAAAGGTGCGGAGACTTCCGCACCTTGGGGCACCCCGACGCCGGAGTGGTTCACGCCACCAACATGCCGGGACCCCCCCGCCCCGCCGGGTAGGGGAGAATCCCAGACATGGTATTAAATGGAAATAAGAGCAAAATTTGTTGGTAACATTCAACAGTCTGGATACTCGGTGTCAGTGGAGAGCGGGAGAAAAGTTACCTTTTCAGATTGGCGGCTTTTCATCATAACTGGCCAAGGTTAGAGATGTGACAGGTTTGAAGCAAATACAAAGTCAGGGAAAGTGGGGAAGGGACAAAAACAAAACAAAAGGGGAGGTCTGTCAACTGGCGGCGGGCAGGAGGGATGTTGGGCAGAATTTGACCAGAATCTGGCAAAGTGTCAGGCTCAGACAGATAACTGATGTGCAACATTGCAGTTACACAGCCCAGTTTTATCACGGAATCTTTGTCAAAAAAAGAGTGGCCGTGGTTTATGCCTTTACTCTGGTGAAGCAGGGCCTCTTAGAGTAAGGAACGAGCGCCAAACAGATCTTTAGAGGGCGCCACAATCAGTGCTGCATTGAATGGACCCCAGCCCACATCACGGAGGTCTTGGGGGCTCTTCCAATACATCCCCCCCACCCCCCACCAACATTCATCTCTGGCAATGCCATGCCCCCGACATTGATCACTGGCAACACTCCCCGACATTCAGCAGCAACCCGTGACATGCGTAAGCAGAAAACCCCCCTCAATCTCCACTCCCTCCCCCAAAACTCAACACACATCAAAGCAACCCCCACCTCCATGGGGCTGCCATTTTGGTCTATCTCTGGCACTGCCTCCTGGCAGAGGTTGACAGTACTAACCTGGCAGTGCCAACCTGGGCCAGTGCAGTGCCAGGGCACTGCCCAGTAATGTCCCTCTACACTCCCCTGGCAGCTGTATTTATCTCTGCGCCCCTAGAGGAATCCGCTCGACTACCACACGCCTGGCCAAGCATGTTGTCAGCTCGGTGATGAATGAATAATGCAGTAATCAGGAGGGATCATTTAGTGGGGGTCCATTAGTAAAATTAAAATTTGTTCAAATCTATTAAAATCCTGTGACATCGGCGGCGAGGCGAGGGGAAAAATCTGGAAACGTGATCTCTCCGGCGAGAATCGTTTTTTCTTGATTCCGGCAAAATTCTCTGCCCTCACCACTGATCCCATGGATGGGGAGTACGGGCTGACGATTCCACTCAGAGGCTAGGATTTTGTGGTTGTAATGATAGCGAAAATGCCTACAGTGGAAATTAAGATGCCCTTTGTTGAAAGAATGTGGTATGATGGACAGGATTATCCGGTCCTGCCCAAGGTCAGCGGACCTATTAATGGTACATTAAATTGTCTCTCCCGCCTGTGACAATTGTGGGGCGGGCAGGATTGGAAAATTTGCCACTATTATTTAATTCTTCACTCTTCAGCTACAATTTATTAGCAGTCAATCAGAAAGACAATCAAGTCTGGTAAGAAGAATGAAGATCAGGTTTGAACCTTTGATTTGTTGAAATGAATACAAAGGCATTGGAGTTGCTGTCCTCTAACTAGTTAATACTTGGTTGACTAGACTTCTTTTTTTTAAATAATAACTAAATGTTCCATGAGAGACCCTTGCCAAGCTTTGTTCCAGAATTGATGTTGAGGAAACTGTTTAAATGTTGGTGGACATTTTTTTTTGGTTTGCCATCAATAAAAGTTTGAGGATGATGTCCACTTTGAGTGATGTCAGGCTGCCAGATTCAGGTTTTATGGCCAAATCTGCATCTCTCCTAAGGCCCGAGGAACATACGCAGGGCTCTGAGCAATGGCACTTGAATGCTGGGTAATTGTAAACATTCACAAAGAGCCAACGGATTCGAAAATCCAGCCGTCTTAATAAGATTAAAAATGAAATCATTTTCTCTCTCGTCATGCAGTATCCTTATTGTCCAAAAGTTTATCCCACGATATCATTATGGGGCAAGGCGGGAAGGCAGGCTGCAAGAAATACCTCAGCCAGTACAGGGATTGAATATGCACTGTGATGGAACCATCAATTCACCAGACACGTGTTTCCCATATGAATCTAGGCTTTAATCGACTTACTACAGAGCCAGCCTGTTACCCGTTGATGACCTCTCAGTGAACTGCAGGCTGCCTCTGGATAAGGGTATTTATACAGCAGCACTAGGGGGAGGAGCCGTAGGCAGAGCCAAGGGTGGAGCCCTGTACAAGCTCCTGAGCATTCCCAGAGCTACTCCCCCTAGTGGTCGGATAACGCTATTGCGCTTACAAAGACATAGTGTGAATTATCATGTTACATTCACCACATTCACTCCCTGCAAAAAAATCAAGTCCGGCGGGGGTGGTGGTCTACAACGTCAGTCTGTCCGGTGGTCGAATTGTCCGCTGTGATCTGCAGAGCACCGGGGTTGCAGCCTCTTGCAGTGGCTGGATGGGTGTTGTGTGCTGGGGTACGATGGCGGACTCCAGGGAGGGTTGTATCCGAGCTTCATACTCTCCTGGTTCGACTGGGGGCGCTGGGGGCTGGCCGGCGCGGGTGCGCGGAACTGGTGGAGCGAGCTCGGGAGCGAGAAGGGGCGGCAGCATGGGGTGTAGGGTGAGAGGTCCTTCTATGGGGTTAGAGGGGGCGCTGGATCCAGCGGGTGCCAGATTCTGGAGGCGATACCGTGTCCTGGCGGCTGTCAGGGAACTCGACGAATGCGTACTGGGGGTTGGAGTGGAGCAGGCGCACCTTTTAAACAAGGGGGTCGGTTTTGTGTGCCCTGACGTGTTTCCTCAGATGTACGGGGCCCGGTGTCCTCAGCCATGCCGGAAGTGAGACCCCCGTGGTAGTGCCCCTGGAAAAGACGAAGAGCCTCTCGTGAGGGGTCTGATTGGTCGCTGTGCACAAAAGCGACCTAATAGCGTGAAGCGCGTCTGGGAGGACTTCCTGCCACTGGGGGACTTGGAGCTTTCTAGACCGGAGGGTCAGTAGGACGGTCTTCCAGACCGTTGCGTTCTCCCTCTCCACCTGCCCATTCCCCCTGGGGTTGTAGCTGGTAGTCCTGCTCGAGGCGATGCCCTTGTCGAGCAGGCACTGACGAAGATCGTCGCTCATGAAGGACGAACCCCGGTCGCTGTGTACGTAGCTGGGGAAACCAAACAGGGTGAAGATGCTATGCAGGGCCCTAATGACTGTGTGGGAGGTCATGTCGGGGCACGGGATAGCGAATGGGAAATGGGAGAACTCGTCTACGACGTTTAAAAAGTAAACTTTCTTGTTAGTTGAGGGGAGTGGCCCTTTGAAATCAATCGCGAGGCGTTCAAAGGGCCTAGAAGCCTTGACCAGGTGGGCCCTGTCTGGTCTATAGAATTGCGGTTTGCACTCCGCACAGATCGGGCAGTCCCTGGTGACCGCTTTTACCTCCTCGTTGGAGAAAGGCAGGTTTCGGGCCCTGATGTAGTGGACGAGCCAGGTGACCCCCGGGTGGCAGAGGTGACTTTCAATCGGTCAATCTGCGTGCTGGCGCATGTCCCGCGGGATAGGGCATCCGGAGGCTCGTTGAGCTTCCCGGGTCGATACTTAATGTCGTAATTGTAGGTGGAGAGTTCGATCCGCTTTGCCCACATGACCGCTTTGGCGATGTCCTCCTTGATGCCGTCGAAGGCCTGGCGTGCCTCGGCTGACAGGGGAAATTGTGTGGCCCTAAAGAGGGGGCGGGCTTTGTCCGCATATTGAGGGACCCACTGGGCGTAGTAGGAAAAGAAACCCACGCACCGTTTGAGGGCCTTGGGGCAATGGGGGAGGCGGGGCCCAGGACTCTGTTCTCCACGACGTAGCCGAGGATGGCTAGTCTGGTTGTGCGGAAAACGTATTTCTCCTTGTTATAAGTGAGATTCAGTTTCTGTGCCGTCTGGAGAAAACGGTGGAGGTTGGCGTCGTGGTCCTGCTGGTCATAGCCGCAGATGGTGACATTGTCCAAGTACGGAAACGTGGCCCGCAGCCCGTACTGGCCCACCATTCGGTCCATTGCTCGTTGGAACACCGAGACCCCATTAGTGACGCCGAAAGGGACCCGGAGGAAATGGGAAGCCATCGTCTTCGAATGCCGTGTAGTGGTGGTCCTCCGGGCGGATTGGGAGCTGGTGGTATGCAGACTTCAGATCCACCGTGGAAAAGAGCCGGTACTGGGCGATCTGGTTTACCATGTCTGCAATCCTGGGGAGGGGATACGCGTCGAGGAGCGTAAATCTATTTATGGTCTGACTATAGTCGACAACCATGCGGAATTTTTCCCCCGTCTTAATGACCACCACCTGAGCTCTCCAGGGACTATTGCTGGCCTCTATAATCCCCTGACTGAGAAGCCCTCGGACCTCTGCTCTGATAAATACCCGATCCTGCAGGCTGTATCGCCTGCTACGAGTGGCCACGGGTTTACAGTCCTTTGTGAGATTGGCGAAGAGAGGAGGGGGGGGGGGGATTCGCAGCGTAGCGAGGCTGCAGATAGTGAGTGGGGGCAGGGGCCCGCCGAAGCTGAGGGTGAGGCTCTTGAGATTATATTGAAAGTCTAGGCCTAATAAGAGTGGCGCGCAGAGGTCGGGCAAAACGTAGAGTTTGAATTTTGAGTAGCTAGCGCCTCGGATTGTGAGTGTCGCGGCGGTGCGCCCCTGGATCTGGACCGAATGGGAGTCTGAAGCGAGCGTGATAGTTTGCTGCACGTGGAAAACGAGGAGCGAACAGCGTCTTACCAGGTCTGGATGTATGAAGCTCTCAGTGCTCCCGGAGTCGAAGAGGCATGGCGTTTTGTACCCGTTGATTCGGACCTCTGCCATCGAATTTCGCAGATGCTTCGGGCGTGATTGGTCCAGAGTGACTGCGCAGAGTTGCGGGTAGTCGGCGGCTCGATCAGCTGCCCTCTGAGTTCATAGTCGTATTCTTCCGATGAGTTGTCCGAGCGCGGAGATGCAGGTCGGGCCCGTGGATCGCACGTAGCGGGCGGCGAGGAAGATGGCGTCCAAGATGGCGGCCCCCATGGATCGCATGTGGCTGGAGGGGGCGGAACAGGGCATAGGCCGCAGCGTTTCGGGCCCCGCAGGCCTGCGGGTGAGGGGAGCGATTACTTCGTGCCGCTGGGGAGTTGGAAGCTGGGGCCCTTTTAGCGAGGCACACTCTTGCGTAATGGCCTTTCCGCCCGCAGCTGCTGCAGGTCGCGTTGCGGGCCGGGCAGTGCTGCCGCGGATGCTGGTTCTGGCCGCAGAAATGGCAGGCTGGAGCAGCATGGTGGCTGGCTGGGGCAGCATGGTGGCTGGCTGGGGCAGCATGGTGGCTGGCTGGGGCAGCATGGTGGCTGAGCGGCCGCGTAGCACAGGCCTGGGGGAGTCGCTGGTTGGGGACCCATGATTGGGTCGCGGGGTCCGCGGGGAACGAGTTAAGGCTGCGGAAGGAGACCTCCATCGTGGTAGCAGCTTCCACAGTCATTTCTAAGTCTTGGGCCCCCTTTTCCAACAATCGCTGGTGCACATTATTAGACCTGAGGCCCGCTACAAAAACATCGCGTACAGCAAGTTCTCTGTGTTCAGCCGCGGTAACCGCTTGATAATTACAGTCATTGGACAAATTATTGAGTTCCCTTAGAAATTTGGCGAGTGATTCTGTAGGCCGCTGGCGGCGAGTCGTGAACACATGGCGTGCGTAAACTTCTTTAATGGGCCTCACATATATCTTATCGAGTACTGCTAGCGCTGCAGTATATGAACCGGCCGAGTTTAGCTGTGTAGAGATTCTGTGGCTCACCCTCGAGTGCAGTAGACTTAACTTCTGTTCCTCTGTTGTTTCGGCTGTGCTCGCTTCTGCCAGGTAGGCCTTGAAGCACCTCAGCCAGTGGGAGAAGATTTCTTTAGCCTCTGCATCCTGCGGGTCGAGTTCCAGACATCCAGGCTTGAGGGCTGATTCCATGATTGATCTTGACTGTTCTTAAGTCGATTAAATTGATGGAACCATCAATTCACCAGACACGTGTTTCCGATATGAATCTAGGCTTTAATCGACTTGCTACAGAGCCTGCCTGTTACCCGTTGATGAACTCTCAGTGAACTGCAGGCTGCCTCTGGCCAAGGGTATTTATACAGCAGCACTAGGGGGAGGAGTCGTGGGAGAAGCCAAGGGTGGAGCCCTGTACAAGCTCCTGAGCATTCCCAGAGCTACTCCCCCTAGTGGTCGGATAACGCTACTGCGCTTACAAAGACATAGTGTCAATTATCATGTTACATTCACCACACACTGTTGGCGTTATTCTGCACCAAGCTCTGGCCATCGAGCTAACTGAGATAATTGGCTCCCACTGAGTCAATTGATAACCTTAAACTTTGTTGTTATCATGGCCAGAATAATCCATTCTGGAGCCTACCTATGGTGGTAGGAGCGGAAGTGGGGGTAATTTCAGCTGGAGGGGGTGGGATGCCTGAACATGCAAGTTCTTGCACTGTTCAGTAAATATGCACCCATGAGGAGTTTGTTGATTCTCGTGGCAGGGGTAAGCAGGACATCATCATCCCTACTATTACCGCATGGGATCGAAGGGCTGGGCATTACATTTCAGGCCAGCCTACACTACCGCATGCACCTTTGCCTGGCTACTGCTCCACGCTCCCTCGCTAACCCTTCCTCCCTTCCTAGGTCATCCTCCAAGCATCTTCTACTGCTTTAAAAGAGTAGGCTGGCATTTACAGATGTTCCCCAAACAGGCAATGCAGCGGCAACTCATCGTTAATCATGGAAGTAATCTATCTTGCCACGAAGGCGCTACCCTTTTTAATGGGGCTATATGACATGAAGATGCATACAAAAGGGCTCCCTGAATCTACTTTCAGTGGCGGCATGTAGGAGGAGGTTGCACATTGGAGGGCTCCTGCTCGAGGCTTGATTTTTTAGAATTTAATGCCTGGTCGCAAGGGCAATTTTTGGTTAAATAAGTGCAGGAAGACATCAGGAAGAAAGATGTTCAAAACCCAAAGGAAAATGGCCGTGAAGAAGGGAGCTAATGAAGGTTCGCCGTCGTGTGGAAGGGTCGGCTCAGGAACTGGAAGGAAGGCAGAGGCTGGGTCGTCGGGTGAGGCCGCACGGCTCACGGCGAAAAAGATGACCAAGGTGATGGTCGTGAAACTTGAAAAACAGTTCACAAAGCACATGGAGTGATGAGGAAGGAGATGATGGCAGCATTGAAGGTGCTGGTGGAGGAGGCGATTGCCCCCGTGAGGGCGGTGGTATCGAGAACATCGGCCGAGGTGCGGGAGCAGGGTGAGACACTGAAGGAAGTGGAAGCAGCATTGTCGCAACACAGTGATCAACTCACCTCAATGGGTAAGGATCTGCAGAGGGTGGTGGAGGCAAACAAGGGTCTGCGAGCCAAAATAGAGGACTTAGAAAACAGATCTAGGCGGCAAAATCTGAGGATCGTGGGTCTGCCCGAAGGGGTGGAGGGCCCGAGGCCGATGGAGTATTTTGCCAAGCAGTTGGGGGAGGGAGATGATCCCTCTCGGTACGAACTGGATCGGGCTCATAGGACGTGGAGGCCTTTACCAAAGGCAAATGAGCCGCCAAGAGCAGTGACTATTTGTTTTTGTAGGTACCGCGAGAAGGAGAAGGCCCTGTGTTGGGCAAAGCAGAAGCGGGAGGTGCAGTGGGCTGGAGCTGGTATATACCAGGACTTTACTGTGGAGTTGGCGAGGAGGCGGGCGGCCTTCAGCCGAGTGAAGATGGCACTGTATACATGAAGATTGTCATGTATAACACCGCACCGGTGCAGCATATTATACCCAGCTAAGTTGAGGGTAACCTACAAGTCCAAAGACTTTTATTTTGAGACGGTGGAAGCGGCAGAGGTGTTTGTGAAGGCAGAAGAACTGGGGCAGAAGTGAGAAATGGGACTGAGGATTGGTCTTGTGCTGAGGGTTGGGGTTTTGCAGGAGTGTATGTAGCTTTATTTTTTCACTGTATGTTGGTATTTGTGCTAAATCAGTCGACGTTGTCCATTTGGACAAGGTAAGAGTTGGGATTTTCTTTTGCAATGATGGTTCTTTGGAGTTTGTGTGTTTACACTGGAGTTGTGTGTTAAAGGGGATTTCTTTGTTTTCCTGGGACTGGGCAGGGAGGAGGGGATTGGAAGGCAGTAAGGCCGGGCAGGGGCCTCCACACTGGCTGGTTTAAGCTGGGCAGTGAACGGGAGTGTGGGGGGGGGGGGGGGCGGGGCTGCGGTCATCAGAGCCTGGTAGAACAGCAGTCTGGGAGGGGGGTGGGGGGTTTCTACAATTCATGGGTGTCATTCATTATACACTTTCGGGGATTGGATGGCCTTGAATATTAGCGGGGGTGGGGTGGACTATATATATTAATGGTGACTATGGGCGATTCCTGATTCCTTTTTGTTTTTTATTTGATGTTTATATTGTCATGCGGGTTTGGGGGTTGGTGGGAGGATGGGATCGTCGTTGTTAAGAAGGGGATTGACATTGTATTCGTTACCGTTTACTGTTTGTTGGTGGGTGTAAGTTTTGAAGAAAATGTGAAAAAAAGAATAAAAAATATTTTTAACAAAAGGGCTTCCTGACATTGTTCTTCGGGAAGCCTTTAACCCTACCCTTAAAGTCCCGAGAAGTAAGTTCCTCCTACCATTGGAAAATAATTTTTGGCCACATTAAGTTTCCCAGTCCGCTGAATTTACCACTACTGGTGGGACCAGAAGATTCCACCCCTTTGTAACTAGTGAGAAGCCACAATGATATCTCTTTGAGTATCTCACCCTTGATGCCGTCTTGTATGAAGGCAAATGCATACCATGCAATTCACATTAACCCAAACTGATCCATTTCAATCCAAACTGCACATTATTACTGACCTCTTAGTAATTTAAATAAGCTCACTGCCAAGTGTCTAAATGGCTTGGCTACTCCCTGCAACTATTTGTTGTAAACAGTATCTTGAATCCAGATTAGATTCAATGCTATGTTAATACAAATATTTTATTAAGTCTATTACAAATAAAACAATCATTGTGCCATGGGAACTTTTAAAGAGGCGACATTCCCTTTGTGACACAACTTCAATTGGTTTGCATTCTCTTTTCAATACCTTGGTTACTTTATCAGTAATTTCTAAGAAACTGCCCAAGCAAGTCGGGGCCTTTTAAGTGTCCCTTGTTCAGTAGTGTGTGAAAATCACAACTGTTTCATTTGATGGTTATCCTGTATTTGAATGCAATTTCCAATTGTACATTTGTGAATGGAATTATTAAATATGACCTACATTACAATTTCTTTGACAGCTGTCCAAAGGAAACTTAAAAGCTTCCCCCTTTTAATTATTTTAAAAGATCTATATCAGATAAAAGAATTCAAGAGGAACTGTTACATCTTTAGTCAGATGCTATCTCAGTGCCGACTTGGACAATAGTTTGAACAAAATATTGACACCATCAACTTAACTCAGAGCAAACAAGGAAGGAGTACAGTTCTGTGAGGAACACTTAAAAGATCAGTTTTGCATCAGTTGAGATGATCCCAGGAAAGGGGGCACCATTCCCTTACCAAACCTGATATAAGCACCTCAGTTCTGGTTCATAAAATCAAAATTGAAATATTGGCCACTATGTTTGCAATGAAGGTTCTGTGTCTTGTTTGTGTTCTTGTACAATGTCTGAATATATTACATCGAAATTACGACACGGAAACAGGCCCATATGGCCCAATCTCCACCTAATCCCATATGGGCAGCACGGTAGCATTGTGGATAGCACAATGGCTTCACAGCTCCAGGGTCCCAGGTTCGATTCCGGCTTGGGTCACTGTCTGTGCGGAGTCTGCACATCCTCCCCGTGTGTGCGTGGGTTTCCTCCGGGTGCTCCGGTTTCCTCCCACAGTCCAAAGATGTGCAGGTTAGGTGGATTGGCCATGATAAATTGCCCTTAGTGTCCAAAATTGCCCTTAGTGTTGGGTGGGATTACTGGGTTATTGGGATAGGGTGGAGGTGTTGAACTTGGGGAGGGTGCTCTTTCCAAGAGCCAGTGCAGACCCGATGGGCCGAATGGCCTCCTTCTGCACTGTAAATTATATGATCTTCTATGATGCCTGCTCAGTTCTAATAATCCCCTGGCATTCAGCCACTTATCTAACCATGTTATGACTGCTGGATGTTTTAAGATGGATACATTTTAAAATTTTATTGAAAGTGAAATGGAGGTAGTGTGGAGAGGGGAATGAGACATCTGACGGGACCTTACCAAGACAAGCCATGTGATTTTATACTAAATCCGCCCTGGGCCAACCCCATCTGACCTGCTTATTGTGGACACAGAAGCCCAAATAGAAACTTATTTAAAATGAGATGACAACTTTTAACACCTGAACACAAAAGAGGAGGCCACCGGCATTACCTGTACCCAGACTCTCAGATTCTCAGGGTTTGTCAGATCAAGAGCGTTGGGGAAGAGGTTCCACAACTGGTACCACTATGCCAGGCAGAAAAAATAACTACTTTGGGTTAACCACCAAGTGGAGGGCTGGTGAGGGTAAAATCTCTGCTCGAAGAGTTAAAGGCTACAGGATCACCAGGCAATACCTTGCAACAGGACGTCCATTCGATTATACTCAAAAGGGTCAAGTGAAGGGGATTTCCTTTGAAATGGACACAGGGTGATTCACCCTATACCTTGGACCTTAAAATCAAGGCCATGGGTGGGGTGTTGTCAGTGGTGTGCTCTTGCTGTCAGCTGAACCAGAAGTGTGCACCACATCCGCTCTCTTGCTTTTTCCCATTTCACATGTGATTGCAATTAAAATTTTAATTGAAAGTACTGGCAGCATGCATGGGAAACATATGTGATTCTGTGGCAAGGGATGCCATCTGCTATCAGCTGACGATGCTGCAGCTAAAGGTGGGCTATTAAGGAGCCTCCTGTCAAACAGTGAGGCTCCGCATCATGGCCACAACTTTCCTGCACAACTCCATTACCATTGAGTTAAGTTGTTAGCGCAATTCTTAGCACAATCAGGATTCTGTTACAAATTATACTAACAACCAATTTAAAATTATCTTGCAGTGTGGCTCACTTATGTGTGCTAGAAGGTACATATATTCACACAGAGCTGTGTCCTTTGATAATAGAAAGAACATGTCTACACATTGTGCCATTTTCAACTAAATAAAAGCCATTCTGTTGTTCATTCCCCATGAGAATGCCTTAACTAGTCAGACCATTGATTTTTTTGCCAAAGCTTGGCAGTTAACTATCCCCTGATGCATTCTCCATGTCAATACATCAGTGCCCATTTGCCAACCAAACAGCACTCTTCTCATGTAGTATAAATTGTTCTACCCTTTGAGATTTGATATTCTTGCAATTCTGTCCTGTTGAGTGCAAGACACAAAGCTTCAACAGCATGTCTATTTTTTGGCAATACTCAAATCACTTAATGATCTCTGTTTCATCAAAAATAGCCATTTTTTCATTCTATTGGGCCAATTTTGTAATTGCCATAGTTTATAATATTGGCACTTCTTATTGGATGAAATTTGTTCGAAGATGTCTATGGTACAGTATATTGTTTAGAACACTAACAATTTAAGTGTTTACAAGTAACTTTCAGGTTGTCAAAAATTCAATGTGATGTTTAATGATATCCTGTTGCATTGTATAAGATAGAGTGAAGGAAAAAAACTTGTCAAATACCCATATGTGACAATGACATTACTGACTGTGCAAAGAGCAAAACCTAGACTTAGAAACAACATTGACAAGAACTTACTTGCAACAGAATTGCATTCATGTGAAACTAAGATTTTAAAAAGATAAATTTAGGGTAAGGCGCTGGACGTTGGTCTCCCACTACTAGAACTCTCCAGAGAGAAAAGTCCTAATCACAGGTGAGCTGTTGAAGTGAGACGTTGAACATTGACAAATTCTTCCCAACAGAGGGGGAGCGACCATCAGATACTGGACTCAGCTAGGGAGGTTACTGTGTAAAGTTTTTGGTATGGTGGGGCTGGTCATTTGCCTTTTGACTAAGAATGCATGTGTTACATTGATGAACCTCAAAAGAAGGACTGTTTATGCCACCTCTCTCGCCCTATGTTTTCTCTCTTCAAAAGATTCTACAGATGCATGGCATCTCTTCACCTCAGCTAACCTCTTCATGTGTGCATTAGTGCATGGAATGCTGGTGGGCTGTTTTCAATCATGGGAAGTACCATTGGAAAGATGGAACCTCTCCTCACCTGATTTTCATACATATCAATTTTCCGACACAAATCTCTGAATCAGACTGAGTTACTTCCTCTCCCGAGCCTAGAACACTGAGTCTATTTATTAAGGGGCTATCATTAGCCCAGCTGAGAACAGATAATCCGGCACAGACCCAAGATTGAACCTTATTTGCCTGCTCCACATGGCCCTGAGCAATTACCCACTACATTGTTCAGGAAATATATTCATTTTCCATTTCATCACTTTTTCATCTTTAACAAGAGGAATCAATTTACATTCTGTCACAATGGATGGATGAATTGCCTACTATAGCTCTGAGCCATGCAGAGTGGGAAAATCTCAGGAAAATTCAGTTCTGTTATTTAATGCATAATGATTATTTCCTTACTTTTGATTGTGAGACTTAAGTGAATATATTTAGCGACCTGTTGAAATTAAGTGTAACTTTGATTTATCTTTTAAGGGAGGTCACATGTCATCAGGAAAATTCACATTTGCATCTATGCCAAGTAGAACGTCATTCTCTGAAACATCTGTAACAAACCTCCTGTGAGTACAGACATCCTGCTGGCATGAGTTTCTTTCTATATTTCAGCGCTGGAGAGTTCAGCATTTTACAATTTGCATTTGAGAGTGTGTTACTCATTCTCTAGACAGGTGCACAACAGCAATTTGTATTTGTATAGCACCCTAAATATAGACGCTTCAAAGGAGTATTATAAAATAAAACATGCTACATAAACAAATATTAGATCAGATGACCAAAGGTTTAGTCAAAGAGGTAAGTTTTAATGAGCGACATAAAGAAGGAAAATGAGATAGAAAGGCAGAGACGTGTAGAATTGGAATTTGTTAGCTTAGGTTCTAGGTGACTTAAGGCACTGCCATCGATGGAAGAATGATTGAAATGAGGGTTGCTGAATATACTAGAAATGGATGAACAAGATGTATCTGAGGGTTGCGGACTGGGAGGAGACTATAGAGACAAGGAAGGGTGAGGCCTTGGAGCGACTTGAAAATGAGGATCACAATTTTTTAATTATGGCATTGTTTGACCAAATAGATCCCCATTTGCATCAATTTTAAAAAATTATCATGCCTTTATATCTGATAGTCAACCAAGTAAAATTGTCCATTTATGTCAATTTGAGGGCATGCTTCCATGAATCATGACAGGTGCCCCACCTATGCACCCGTCGAGCATAGGGGAGAGTGCAGGATAGAGTTCACTGGTGGGGGGCTGGGATAACGCTCTGTAGTGGGGGGGGGGAGGGGGGGAATTGCGTGGAATGGGGTGTTTCTAATTTTATTCTTTTACATTGGGGCATCTTTCAAAAGCGGCACCCCAATCGTTGAAATACCGACGGTGGGGTTGGGTTGGTGACGGAGGGAAATTTCACTGGGCGGCTGATGCCGGAGAAAAGTGTTCAGGGATTGGTGGGGGAACAAAGTGCCTCCAGCAAGGAGTAGGGAGGGTGCTGATGGGGAGAGAACCGCTGCAATCCCACAGAAGGGGTAGGGGGTAGTTGGGCACAGCAGGAGGGGGAGGGGGGAGGGGGTGGTTCCTATGGTGGCAAGGCTGTGCTGCACGAGTTATCAGTTATAAATAAAACAAGTACTTCATTAAAACAGGGTCTGCTTTTCCTGAAGTTAGCTCAGTTTATAATGTTTGAAAGTATTAAAATTCACAAATATGGAAAATAAACACTATGATCATAACATGTAAAGTTCAATTACAGCTAAATGATGGGTTTTGACCGTAATTGTTAAATGAATGCGTTTGAGCGTAGTTGATAACAAATGAATGTAAATGATAGCTGTTGAATGCAAATTTATATCAAACTTTTCAGATAAGGATGTAGCAAGAACAGGGGTGAGAGATAAATGAGGCTTGGTGTGAGCTAAGGCACAGGCAGTAGAGTTTTATATGACCTCGAGTTTATGGAGATGGAAATAGATGTTCTTAAATGTATTTTATATATAAAAAAACAATTCTTATAACATTGTCATATTTTTTTGCTCGTGATTTGTTTTAATATTCTGTTTCAAATAGTATATAATTGAATATTACAGTCTGTTATAGTAATAATCTCTATAGCCATAACAATAATAAGATTGGAAACATTGGATAATTGTGTTTTTTCGTGTCTGCTATTTATGTGAAGCTGAGACTTAATGACTAAGGTTGACTACTTGTAATATTTGCAGATTAGTTGTGTGACTAGTTTTCATGATTTATTGAATCATGTAAATGCAAAAATTTATTTACTGCCGTCAGCTTTTATTGACTACTGCTTTTGATGTTGAAGCAATGATTAAGCTGCTTAATGTGCCATTTAGAGTCATAGAGTCATTGATGTTTACAGCATGAAAACAGGCTCTTCGGCCCAGTTTGTCCATGCCACCAGTTTCTATCACTAAGCTAGTCCCACTTGCCCGCATTTGGCCTTTATTCCTCTATACCCACCCTGCCCATGTAACTGTCTAAATGCTTTTTAAAGGACAAAATTGTACCCGCCTCTACCACTGCCTCAAAAGCCCGTCCAGATGCTCACCACCCTCTGAAGAAATTTCCCTTCTGGTCTCTTTGGTATCTCTCTCCTCTCACCTTAAACATATGCCCTCTAGTTCTAGACTCCTCTATCTTTGGGAAAAGATGTTAACTATCTACCTGCTCCTCATTATTTTATAGACCTCTATAAGATCACCCCTAAGCCTTCTACGCTCCAGGGAGAAAAGTCCCAGCCTATCCAGCCTCTCCTTATAACTCAGACCCTGAAGTCCTGGTAGCATCCACGTAAATCTCTTCTGCACTCTTTCTAGTTTAACAATATCCTTCATATAATAAGGTGACCAGAACTGAACACAGTATTCCTAGTGTGGTCTTACCAATGTCTTGTACAACTTCAACAAGACGTCCCAACTCCTGTATTCAATATTCTGACCACTAAAACCTAGCATGCTGAATGCCTTCTTCACCACCCTGTCCACCTGCGACTCCATCTCCACCTTTCACAAAGAATAAGCCATTAAGAAAACTACGCGATTCTACAGTTTATGTAAATGTGATCAAAACTGCCCCTTCCACTAATCAGTATACCTTATGGCATCATGTGAGTTTTGCCACAATGTACATGTGTGGTTTTCCTACTTGGAACCAGTACCAGTGCCAATAGTTAGGATGTTTAAAAGCAATTTCCTGCTGCAGGTTTGAGCACATTAATATCTCAGTAATTCCCAGAGCAGCTAACCAACAGAGGACAAAATATGGCAGCCATTATTTAACCCACTTCTGCCTATTTTCAATTAGTGAAATGACTTTATTAGACATGCCTTCGGTGTGGCAATGTTTGCCTCATTGTAAAAAAATTTTAAATATATTTTCTTTGAAGATTTTCTATTTATATTAAATTTATAACAAACAAACATCACACACAGCAGGTGTAACACACAACACTATAACAAAAACACAACCAACCATGTAAATATCATCCAAAAGAAAAAGAAAAGACCCCTCTTCCCACCTGTAATATCCTGCAGGGGACTTACGGGGGTGGGAATGATTGTCTTCCCTGTGGCCTTCGCAAGTACGAGCTCCTACGGTGAGGGGCGGGGGAACTCTATTAACCTTTGTATAAAAGATCGGCCAGTAAGACTCAGACCAGAGAAGGAAACCAAGAGGGATCTGCCAGGTAATGTCAATACCATTATAAATAAGCTAAATTCTTTATTTTACTCGGTTTGGACTCCCGTGTCCTTATTACACTGGGACGAGGAGTGAACTGGTTTGCTGTCAACGGCCTACTCGACTGAGCCACTGCCCAGATGTTCTAATCCAGGTTATGACCAATTGTTTTGTCATGCATCTGTCTGGGCAATTTGATGCATTTGACCCTCATGTTGAAGACCGGGTCCAGTACGCAGAAAGGAGTGTTACTTCTTCTGGGCCAACATAATCAAGAGAACGAGCACCAGGCAATCATACTGCTGACCGCCTGTGGAGTGCACACCTTCGGGGTGATCCGAAAACTCATATACCCGGCGAGGCCAGATACGCACTCATTTGGCCAAATTGTGGCACAACACTTTAACCCAACCCGTCAGTGATCGTTTTAACGCGGTGGAGAAGTCCCCCGGTGAGTCCATCACCAAGTTCATATCATGGCTACGCAAGTTAGCCGAGTTTTGTGAGTATGAACTGCTTTATCGGATATGCTCCGCAATTGTTTGGGAGGTGGTATGGAAGTGCAGAAAAAGCTTTTGGGCGAAACCTCCCTGACTTTTCAACAGGCACTACAGATCTCTTTGTCCTGAGAGAGCATGAAACATGGCGTCCAAGAAATACAAGGGATGGAGGTATCCCCGCGGCCCAGACTGACACTGCAGCAACTCCGGCCTTGGTGCGAAAAGCCAGCTGTCGAGATGTGGAACATCCCCTGACTTGGCTGAAGGCGATTCCGGCCCGTGTGCGACGTGTGCGTGCCAGTCGAGGTGTAACCACAGGCAACAGGAGGACGAGCACTCCTGGCGCCCCGGTCGAACTAGGAGTCAGCCCAGGGCCGGGCCTTGCATCTGGATGATCTAGAAGAGGCTGAGGATGAGGCTGAGATGCAGCTGAACTGTTTAGCAGCACCCCTTGTGGCTCCTATTCGTGTCCCGAAACAGGCGAATGGCCATATGTTCCAAATGAAGTTGGAAGCGGGAGCTGCCTTTTCTGTGGTGGTGCAGAGCACTTTGAACAGGGTGTACATACTTTGACTTTGGCTGACGTAGCGGCTAGTTTGGCCATTTTTACGGGGGAACGACTGAATATTATGGGGTCCACCCTTACTCCGGTAGTTTATAAGCGCCAATCAGTTCACCTTCTCCTCATTGTTGTCCAGGGAAGCCTCCCTAGCCTGTTGGGTCATGATAGGCTATACCAGCTGCAGTTGGATTGGCAACATATCCTCCAAGTTGGTTCTGGCGATCTGTGTGCAGTACAGAGCAAGTTCCCTGAGGTTTTCCAGCCTGGCTTGGACACAATTAAAGGGGCCATGGCCAAGATCTAGATGGACCTAGAGGACCAGCCTCAGTATTTTCATGCCCGCCGGGTTCCTTACACTTCAGTGGAGAAAGTAAAGGCCGAACTTGTCACTTGGAGAGTTTGGGCATCATTAGACCTGTGCGCTTTGCCAGTTGTGTGGCGCCAGTGGTCCCCATCATGAAGCCGGATAAGACAGTCCGCCTCTGCAGACTATAAATTGACGGTGAACACGTCATTGAGGTTAGACCGTTATCCTTTACCCCGTATTGAGGATCTTTATGATACATTCTCCAGTGGCTGCACATTTATGAAACTGGACATGAGCAGCGCTTATCTACAACTGAGCTTGATAAATCCGCACGGAAGTACGTCACAATCAATACGCACAAGGGACTCTATGAGTATACCTGGCTTCCGTTTGGAGTATCCTCGACAGGCGCAGCCTTCCAATGCATCATGGGAACATGCTGCATGGATTGCTGCGACTTGCGGTTTACTTAGACGACGTGCTAGTTACAGGCACCATGGACCAGGAACATGTGTAGAAACCTGAGCAGCGTTGAAGGGTTTTTCAGAATATGGAGCCTGCCTGCCCTGCAGGGATTAAATGTTTCACGCAAAATAAGTTGTCTCTTTGGGGTATAGGATGAACCAAGACGGCCTGCACTCGGTCACAGAGAAAGTGAGAGCCATCAAAATGGCCCCTGCCCCGCGAGACGCAACAGAGCTTCGTTCTTTTCTTGGGGTAGTCAATTACCATGGCAGCTTCATTTTGAATTTGGCAACTGTCCTGGACCCCTTCACTTGCTCCTCAAGAAACAGTAACCCTGGGAGTGGAGCAAGGCCCAGGATGAGGAGTTTAAGAAGGTAAAACGGCGATTGTCTTCTCTGGTGTTGACGGATTTCGATCCTTCAAAACCATTATTCGCCACATGCGATACATTGCCGCATGTGATTGGGGCAGTCCTACCCCATCAGATGTGTGATGGCCATGAACGTTCAATCACCTTTGCCTCACGTACACTGGCTGCGGTTGAGAGAAAGTATGCTCAAATCGAAAAAGAAGGTCTAGTGGTCGTATTTGGTGTAAAGCAGTTTCATCAGTACTATTTGTTTATCGTCACGGATCACAAGCCGTGACAAGGCAATACCACCGATTGCTTCTGCAAGGATTCAGGTCTGGACCTTATTATTGGCTACTTACCAATACTCTTTCGAACACCAACCAGGAGCCCAGATTATGCATTCTGATGTGTTGAGCCGTATTCTTCTGCAGACCGAATCCGCAACACCTACTATGGCGGATTAAGTGGTCGCTGTCCTGCATTTTATGGATTCCTTGCCTATCACTGCATTGTGTGTTCATAACTGGATGCAAACACACCCCGTCTTTGCCAAGGTGCGGCAAATGGTGCTATACGATGGGCAGCATCAATGGCTTCCAGGGGAGTTGAAGGCTTTCTCCTCAAAGTTCTTGGAGCTGGCCATGGAAGATGGTATCTTCCTATTGTCACGAGGTTGTTCTCCCAGCGAAGGGCCAGGCAATGGGTTTGAAGGACCTTCACAACAGGCACCCCGGAGTGCCAAACTGAAGATGCTGGCGGGAAGTTACATCTGGTGGCTGGGTTTGGACATTGATATCGGAATGGTGGCCGAACAATGCTCAATCTGAAGCAGCATCCCTGCAGCTTTGAGAGTGGCCACAGCGCCCTTGGGCATCGCGTACATGCCGATTTCGCCGGTCCATTCCTGGATTCGATGTTTCTCTTCATGGTGGGCGCCCACTCCTATTGGCTGCTGGAGGCCCACAAGATGGAGACGATCACCTCCCGAACGACTGTCGAGTGATTGCTTTTCCCACCCATGGGATACCTGAGGCGCTTGTAACGGATAACTGGGTCTCTTTTGTGAAAAATAACGGGATTCGTCATGTTCGCACTTACCTGTACAATCCTGTATCGAATGATTGGGAGAGGGGCCATGCAGTCGGTTAAGCGGGGGCTAAAGAAATAGAGTTCAGGCCCAATGGACACCAGATGGCGTGTATTTTATTCTCATGTGAGATCACGCCACACATAGTAATTGGGATGGCCTCCGCTGAGGTGTTAATGGGTCATGGGTTTCGCACCAGACTGAGTTTGATTTTCATTGGCAGAGATGCGAAGGTGCGCCATAAAATTTGCAAGGGGGTTGCCCAGTTCGACATCGATCTCTTTGACACTTTGCACCCGACATCGCGGTGCTCGCTGGCTCTTTAGGATTGTCATCCGTCAAATAGGAAGAGTCTCTTACCAGGATCGGGTCCAGGGGCAACTGATGAGACGGCATTTGGATCAGATTCGCTCACTGAGGTTGCTCCCTTGTGAGGTTCCTTGGAAGAAACCTGTCCTGGATCCTCTGGCTCCATTGCCGAGCCAGCCTGCTGTGATGCCTCCAGTCTACCTCAAGGGCAACATGCCCGACGTTGTGGTTTCTGATTCTGAAATGCAGACATCTGAGGTTTCGGGCGCCAATGCAACACTCCAGCCGCTTCCTGCCAATAATACGCCACAGCGTTCCTGCCGCAGACAATGTTCACCAGTGAGGTATACGCCGGCTGATCCGGCGCAACAGGTACACGACGGTTTGCTGGACCCGAAGAGAGTCCGACGTCCTCCAACTGCTCATCCTTCTTCTCCTCATCGATCGTTGAGGGGTCTTTGGACTTTGGGGAAGAGGAATGTAATATCCCTCATAGGCTTGCGGGGCGGGAGTGATTATGTTCCTTGTGGACCTCGTGGAGTACGAGCTCCCCCGCTGAGGGCGGGTTAACTCTATTAACCTTTGTATAGCGGGGCAGCCCACACCCAGGGTAAAGAAAGAAAAGGGGAACACTACTGCCCGACCCAAGTATAAAATTAAAACATAATCCAGCACCCCTACAAAGTCCCGGAGCTATATATTTCCAACAATATTACATAAAATAACACTCCTCAAAACCATTAACCCCTCAACAATAAACATACAACATGTGAAAAACCATCTTGGGCAGCACGGTAGCACAAGTGGCTAGCACTGTGGCCTCACAGCACCAGGGTCCCAGGTTCGATTCGCCGCTGGGTTACTGTCTGTGCAGAGTCTGCACGGTCTCCCAGTGTCTGCGTGGGTTTCCTCCGGGTGCTCTGGTTTCCTCCCACAGTCCAAAGATGTGCAGGTTAGGTGGATTGGACATGATAAATTGCCCTGAGTGACCAAAAAGGTTCGGAGGGGTTATTGGGTTACAGGGATAGGGTGGAAATGAGGGCTTAAGTGGGTCGGTGTAGTCACAATGGGCCGAATGGCCTCCTTCTGCACTGTATGTTCTATGTTCTATCTCACCCAAGAACAAAGAAATACCAACAGATAAATACAATATACCTCAATGTCCTTCCAAATCCACAGTAATCAAAGACCCCACAGAGCACAATTAACTCGAGCTAAATCCATGCTTTTTAAAAAAGCATCAGCCTTCTCCAGTGTATCAAAATAATTTTGACTCGTTGGTTACACAAAGCTTCACCAGATAGACTACCCCAAACCGAACTCTGTTCTTGTATAAGGCAGCCTTAGCCTTATTAAAGGTTGCCCACATCCTCGCCAGTTCAGTTCCAATGTCCTGACAGATGCTGATGAAGTTACCTTCCCATTTCCAATCTCGGTGTTCCTTTGCCCACTGAACCCGCTGCTTCTCCTGAAATCTGTTAAACTAAATGATGACTGCCCGTGGTGGTTTGTTCAGTCTGGACTTCTGCCGGAGTGCCCGATGGGCCCTGTCCAGCTCCAGAGGGGATGTGAGTCCACCCTCCCCATCATCTTTCCAAACATCTGCAAGAAATATGCAGTGGGAGTCGTGCCTTCCATACCCTCGGGGAACCCCGTGACCCTGAGATTATGCCTCCTCGAACAGTTCTCAAGGTCATCAAGTTTAGCCTTCAGATTCTTGTTCTCACCAGCTACCAGGGAGGTCTCAGCCTCCAACGAGGCAATTTGCTCACTATGCTCAATAAAGCCTTCTCCACGCCCACCTTCACCTTGCCATGCCCCTTCGCTGTCTCAGAGGTCTTTTCCACCTTCGATCGATGGGACCCAGGGTCCCCTCGATCAATTTTCATAGGCATCACTCTCCACTTCTTTTCAAATTGCTGATCATAGCAGGCCAGCAAGCATGTCCGCCGTGATAGGAGCAGCCGTAGTCACCAGAGCCACACAAAGCCTCCGAATCTGTTGACAAATGTCGGAATGCAGGCTTTTTACCCCAGCCTTTCTTGGCATTTTTCTGATTCAGGACCTTGTATCTTCAGATACAAGTGGCGCCATCCTCCAAAATGGAGACTAAGTGTTCACGCCGTCATGAACGCCGTTGCGCTTCACAACGGCGCAAAACGGGCACGGGGCCAACCGATTCTGGCCCTCAGAGGGGGCCAAATGGGCGCCGCGCCAACCCATGCGCAGTTGGGCCAAACGCACTGGCGGCAAATGGCGCCGATTCTCCGCACCTCGGAGAATCGCGCGATGGTGTCGGGGCAGCGTGTCGTGGTTGCGCCGATTCTCCGCCCCGGCGCTGGGCTCGGAGAATCGCGCCCAAGGTTTCTTCTGCAGGGGCTCCACAAAAAACTAGGCAAGGAGAGCCAAAAAACAATTACCCTGGTGGGAGCTACCTAGTGCACGATCTCTCTCTCTCTACATGCTGCCACCGGAAGTCTGTATCATTGTAAAATGAAGCTGAAAATAAAATGGATAAACCATTGTGAATGTGGGATCAAAATGAATGTTTTAAGGTCTCATTGTTATTTAAATCTCTTGTTTTATTTGTAGTTTTCAGTCTTTGATTGGAAGTGGCAATTCAGTGTTTAGGATGTGTTCAAATCATTTTTAAATATAAATGTAAAATAGTAATTTACCTGGGATTAGAGAAATTATTTTGCATTTCCAATTAACCCATTTTCTCCTTCTCCTGCTTTTGTATCTCCTCTGGAGGAGCAAGTCACAGCCTGCTCTGTGAGTGCAGATGTCTGCTGCCCGGCAGTGATCGATCACTGCCTGTCATGGAGGCTGCTAGTGGAGTTGAGAATCTTCCAGAGCTGTAGCCAGTTGACTGTTACAATGTTGCATTAACAAACATGCTAATTAATTAAAGACGTATTATATTGAAGTGCATGATTTGTGTTTACATATGTCAGGAGGGAGAGTGGCAGTGCAGTGTGTCTAGATTTACAAGTGATTGACACAGTGAGGAGTGGCAGAGATCGTGAAGACACAGTGATGCACCATGTCTTAAGAGAGAATCTATACAAGCCAAGGAGAAGGGTAAGTAAGACATTTTTATAACCCAGACGAGGAATCCTGAGAAATAGCAGTGACACACATATCACCCAACGCCTTGATTAGTAAATGTAGTGTAAGGAACCATACAGAACAGGAATAGTTAAAAGCTTGTTTGTCACCTGTTACCTGTTACCTGATGTTAGCGAGAGGATGTTGCGGGTATCACAGTGAATCTCAGTGTCCCAGGACTAAAGAAAGAAAAATAATGGGAGTAATTTTCCAGGGTAGTCAGCCCTAGCCAGGATTCCTGCTGGCTTGTAGAATCAGGTGTGAGGCCTAAAAAAAGGATTCTCACCAGCATCAAACCCGTCATGAGTCTCCAGGCCCGCTTCGCCCTGGCGAGATCAGATTCTCGCTCAAAAATGGAAGAACCTGGTCAGAACTCATTAGCATTCATTTCAATCTCATTAGCGTGATTGAAGCAGAACACTACGGCCTCCCGGGATGCTACCGCCCACCTCCAGCTGAAAGTTCCGCCGGCGCCGATTAGTACTGGTTCTTAAAATTGGGGACCAGGCACCCGGACTCGGTGGGGGAGCAAAGGGGTGAGTCTAGAATCATAGAATTTACAGCACAAAAGGAGGCCATTCGGCACCGGCCCTTGGAAAGAGCACCTAGAATGTCAAGGGGGATCCTTCAAGGGAGGTGGGGATTGGGGAGCTTGGGCTGGAGGGACTCAGTTCAGGGGTCATTCATGTGGCAAGTCTTCCCTCTATAGCCTTGAAAACTTTTAAACTCTCTTCCAGCATGTCAAGTGCAATTGTCTTGTCAGATGAAGGTGAAAGTCTTCTCTCTGTAGCCTTAAACCCTTTGATGTCTCTCCTAGTATGTCAAGTTCAATGACCCGTCAGATAAAGGCAAAAAGTTTCTTCTTTGGAAAGCTTGGAAGTGCTTTTTTCACATTTAATTTCACTCCCCTTAACTTTTTCAAGCCTTTGTGTTTGCTGAGAAGCCTAAAATTTTTGAATTGTATTGTTTGCATTCAATTTCACGGTCCATCACGTTTTATGTCCAGGTTATTTCAAAGGAAGGTATTAGCTTTCTTTGTTCATATGGCTCTTCATGGTCCATTAACTCTGAAGTGCTTCTTCATTTGAGCAGGTGTTGTTTCTTTTCTTTTAAATTCTTTTTATTGGCATTTCTCATATTTATAAATAATTGTATACATACATCACGTTTTTCTTACCCGCGTTAATTTACTTTATTGAACAGAAAGGTTTATTTCTTCTTTCTTTTAATTGGTCCTATATACATTTCGCCGCCCTCTTGGTCGGTCTATGGTCCCACCTCCTCCCCCCCTCCCCCTGCCCCCCCTCCCTCTGTCCCATCCTCCCCTCCCCCGGGTTGTGCAGTCCTTTGGTTCCTCATCTATCTTATTTTTTTATTCTTAACTTGCTCCTCGTTGCTGGCCTCAAACAGGTTTTGGAACAGGCCAACAAACTGCCCCCCAGTATCTAGGAAGCAGGTGTTGTTTCTAACTGCAGTTTTTTAATTGACACTTTTACTTTGTTCCAAAGTGCTTCCTAGAAAGAACAGGCGTTTGTTGCCGCTGCCCCCTGGCACCCCAGTAGTGCCAACCTGGCACCATCCCATGGCACCCTGGCACTGCCAAACTGGCAGTGCCGGGGGTAGTGTCTGATTGGCACTGTCAAGGGATCAAGCCTGAAGGGGTGACTGAGAGGGGCCTGAAGGAAGGGTGGCATTTGCTGATCCCATAAAGGTGTATTGTTCACTTGTGGGGGACTTGCTTGCGATTGGTGGGGGGGGGGGGGGGGGGGGGGGGGGGGTATTGCCAGTGATTCTAGGAGGCAGCCTTGCCAACAGTTTGGCGAGGGGATTGGTGTTGTAGGGTTATTCTGAAATTAGGGCACCCTTTAAAAAAGGGTGCTGTGCATTAATGCATATTCTGGCTGGAATTGTGGCGACATGGCAGGGGCCATTAAAACGAGCTCTAGAGCCGGGGGCAAAACTTTGCATTGGCCGTTTGTGGAATCCCTGGCTGCATTTTTTGGACATTGGCAACTAATCAGGTGTCAACCTGTCTCCCATCCCTTTCAAGGATGGGCACTTACCCATGAGCTGCCAGTTAATTGGAGGGCTGGCAGCTCAACATCACTAGGAGCAGCGGCCAGTCCTGGGACCGCACTAAGCAGAGAGGACACCTGGAAAGCAGGTTTATCTTGCAACTGGTGAGAGGGCTTTGTGAACACCGGGACCAGTCAGGGAATAAGGGCAAGAGCTGGTTTGCCGCAGCAGTGCCATTGACATTGGGAGGTCACTCCATCGGACAGAGAGCAGCCAATTAGGAGTCCCACCCCCACATTGAATCATCAGTGAGCTAGGCCAAAAGGATTCAGCAGTCTCCTGACATTGTGGAAGACACACCCACTGCTGGTGAAATGTTAGTGGTAGCAGGAAGAAACTTTTTAAAAAATATATTTTTATTCAGCAAAGTTTTTCATTATAACAAGGTAAAACCAAACAATAACATACAGAAATCACCATTGCAAAATAAACCCCTCCAACCCCAACCTCCGTGAACAAACAAAAACCCTGGGCGGGATTCTCTGAAATTGCATTCAGCGATCGCCCGGAGAATACCCGATTCCGACTAAATCGGGCGCGGCGCCGCTTTTACGATGCTCCACCCTTCCAAAGCGGCATACTCTCCGGGTACGCCACGCCACGTATCGAGGGCCTCAGGACATTGTCCGAGGCCCGCCCCCCGATGCTCTGCTCTCGACCGTCCGAGTTCCCGACGCCGAGGGACAAGTGTGGTCTCACCCGTCTGGAACTCGGCGTGGAGGCTGCGGACTCAGTCCAGCACTGCCGCAGTTTGGGGGAGGGCCAATCCACGGGCAGGGGGGGGAAATTATTCGTGGCTGGGGAACTGTGGTGGGGTGGTCCGGGGCGCACCAGCCAACCAAAGGGGGGGGGAACTATTTTGTGGGCTGAGTCCGCGAGCAGCCGCCGCCATGCGCATGCCAGGTGCTCTGCGCTGCCGTCCTGCTAGCCCCCAGCAAAACGGGGAATCGGTGGCTGTTTTGCGCCATTTGTTCTGGCATAAAACACCACCATTCCCACGCTGGTGTGGGGCTATAGCCCCAGAATCGGAGAATCCAGCCCCATATCACCCCCCAGCAACTGACAGTGACTAACTCCCTAAAAAAGGAGATGAAAGGCTGCCGCCTCGAGTAGAATCCTTCCAACGACCCCCTCATAGTATACCAGACCTTCTCAAGATACAAAAATTCCATCAGATCACTCAGCCAGGCCAAGGCACTGGGCGGTACCAGGCACCTCCACCTGAGCAGAACTCACCTCCGGGCTATTAACGAGGCAAAGGCGAGGACATCTGCCCACACTCCCATCTGCAGCACTGGCGGGTCCGATACAACAAAAATAGCCACCAGCAGGCACGGCACAGCTGAATCCCCAACATGGTGCTAAAAAAGATTGGAAGCTTACGGCAAGACCAAAACATATGCGTATCAGTCCCCTAGCACAGCGTTCACACATATCCTCCACCCCAGAGAAGAAACCACTCATCTGTGCCCTGGTCAAGTGTGCCGTCTTCACCACCTTGAACTGGATCAAGCTCAGCCTAGCACGAGCAGGTTGAGTTAACTCTGTGAAGAGCCTCACCCCCCCCCCCCCCCCCCCCATCAAACATCGGACCCAGTTTACCCTCTGACTTTCTCTTTACTTCCTCCAATGAACCTGTTCTGTCGACAGGATACAGCCATATATATCTGAAATCCTTCCCACACCCAACTTGGCCAGAGACAAGAGGGTGGCAAGTATCTAATTACATCAGTCCTCGGGAGCTGGAACTTCTCCAATAACTCCTCCATACTGGCAAACCTCCTTTCAATAAACATGTCCCAAACCTCTCCAACCCCTCCCTTCCCCATGCCCTGAACAACAGGTCCAAGCCAGACGGTGCAAACAAACGGTTCTTGCAAATAGGGGCCAACATTGACATGGAGCCCACCTTAAAATGCTGCCTAAATTGCCTCCAAATCCTCAAAGTGGCCACCACTGTCAAGCTTGAGGTAAATTTTGCAGGGGAAAACGGAAGCGGGGCAGTGACCAGGGTCTTCAGACTCGAACCTCTACATGAGCCCACCTCCATCTGCCCCCATATAGAAAATGCCACCCTGAGCCACCACCACACCTTTTCAATATTTACAGCCCAATAATAAAATAATAAATTAGGTAGTGCCAAGCCCTCCCAGCTGCCTCTCTCGCTCTGTAGAAATGTCCTACAAACCCGTGGGGTCTTGCTCACCCAATTAAAGAAGGATACCATTTTAGGTTTACTGCCTCGCTCCAATGTGCAGATTTGCCAAAAAGTGATCCCGCTCATTGTAGTCATTGGATCGTGCCCAGAGTCTTTAATCCGCAGGTAACTCAGCTGCCGTGAATATAAATGTTTTTTTTATATTTCTCCTTTAATTTATGGTGCACATGGTCACCATTCACTTCCAATCAACACCCTGTTGCTGAGTCTCACCAACTCCTCTAAAAAGGCCAGATAATGGACTCTTCCATTTGACTTCCCCTCTCCCCAACATCCAACAGTGAAAATATTCCCTCCTTCCTTTGAGCTGCTCGATGAATTGGAATTGGGAATAACCTTTTTGGAATGTTGGACAACACAGTGGTGTGGATACCCACAGCCTATGCCAGCCGACCTTCTATTTTACAGCATAAAATGAAAGAACAAAGAAAATACCCATTATATGAATCCAGGATCTAATTAGAGAAATAACACACGCTGAATCAATTAATGGGCCATGAAGAATGAGGTTCTATACTATTAATACAGTTTGACAGTTAATAATATTTTCTGTAAGTGGCGGGAGTTGCCGGGGTCAACAGGAGTCAGCTGACTTACGGGAGTATTATGGAGGGAGTAACGCGGCTAGGAGGGGTCCTAGCTTGGGGGTGGGGGGAGGGTTGCTGCTGGAATGGCCAGGAAGGAGCTGGAGTATGCAGGGGGGGGTCGGGATGGGGGTTTGCCGCCGTGGGGAACGGGCCGAGCGGGGGGCGCTGGCCAGTGGTGGGCAGGTGAAGGGTTATGTCTAGTCGGCGGGGGAAGGAGGCAGGGAGCCCCCTGATCCGGCTGATAACTTGGAATGTGAGGGGACTGAATGGGCCGGTCAAACTGGCCCGTGTGTTTACCCACCTGAAGGGGCTGAAGGCGGACGTGGCCATGCTTCAGGAGACGCATCTGAAGGTGGCGGACCAGGTTAGACTGAGGAAGGGATGGGTGGGCCAAGTGTTTCATTCAGGGCTGGATGCAAAACATCGGGAGGTGGCGATCCTGGTGGGAAAGAGGGTGTCGTTTGAGGCGTCAAATGTGGTGGCGGACAGCGGCAGGAGGTATGTGATGGTGAGCGGCAAGCTGCAGGGGGAGCGGGTGGTGCTGGTGAACGTATACGCCCCGAACTGGGACGATGCGGGTTTTATGCGGCGCATGTTGGGCCGCATTCCAGATCTGGAGACGGGGGCGCCTGATAATGGGGTCAATATAGTGCTGGATCCCCCATTGGATCGATCCAGGTCCAGGACGGGTAGGAGGCCAGCGGCGGCTAAGGTGTTGAGGGGGTTTATGGACCAGATGGGAGGGGTGGATCCTTGGAGGTTTGTGAGGCCGAGGGCCAGGGAGTTTTCATTCTTCTCCCATGTGCATAAGGCCTATTCCGGGATCTATTTTTTAATTATGAGCAGGGGGCTGGTTTCGAGGGTGGAGGATGCCGAATATTCGGCGATAGTCATTTCGGATCATGCCCCGCACTGGGTGGACCTCGAGCTGGGGGAGGAGAGAGACCAGCGCCCGCTCTGGCGCTTGGAGATGGGGCTGCTGGCAGATGAGGAGGTGGGCGGGCGGGTTCGAGGATGTATCAAGAGGTACCTTGGGGCCAACGATAATGGGGACGGTCTGGGAGGCATTGAAGGCGGTGATTAGAGGGGAGTTGATCTCCATCCGAACCCATAGGGAGAGGAGAGAGCAGAGAGAGAGGGAGAGGCTGGTGGGGGAGTTGGTGAGGGTGGATAGGAGATATGTGGAGGCTCCGGAGGAGGGGTTGCTGGGGGAGCGGCGTGGTCTTCAGGCCAAGTTCGACTTACTGACCACCAGAAAGGCGGAAGCTCAGTGGAGGAAGGCACAGGGAGCGGTTTATGAATGTGGGGAGAAGGCGAGTAGGATGCTGGCGCATCAGCTCCGTAAGCGGGATGCGGCCAGGGAGATTGGTGGAGTTAAGGATAGGGGAGGGAATGTGGTGCGAAGGGGGGCAGACATCAATGGGGTCTTCAAGGACTTTTACGGGGAATTGTATCGGTCTGAACCCCTAGCGGGGGGGTGGGGGAATGGGGCGCTTCTTGGCTTCTTGGACCGGCTGAGATTCCCGAAGGTGGAGGAGGGGCAGGTGGAGGGACTGGGGGTGCCGATCGAGCTGGAGGAGCTGGTCAAAGGGATAGGGAGCATGCAGTCGGGGAAGACGCCGGGGCCGGATGGGTTCCCGGTCGAATTCTATAAAATGTATGCAGACCTGCTGGGTCCCCTGCTGGTTAGGACCTTTAACGAGGCAAAGGAGGGGGGGGCTTTGCCCCCGACTATGTCCCGGGCGCTGATTTCCTTGATCCTTAAGCGGGACAAGGACCCTCTGCAGTGTGGATCATACAGGCCGATCTTGCTGCTAAATGTAGACGCCAAGCTGTTGGCGAAGATCTTGGCCACAAGGATAGAGGACTGTGTGCCATGGGTCATCCATGAGGACCAGACGGGGTTCGTGAAGGGAAGGCAGCTGAACACCAACATACGGAGGCTCTTGAATGTTATAATGATGCCGGCGGTAGCGGGGGAAGCAGAGATAGTGGTGGCGCTAGACGCGGAGAAGGCCTTTGATAGGGTTGAGTGGCGGTACTTGTGGGAGGTGCTGGAAAGGTTTGGGTTTGGGGAGGGGTTTGTCAGGTGGGTGAGGCTGTTATATGAGGCCCCGATGGCGAGTGTGGCCACAAATAGGAGGAGATCGGAGTACTTTCGTTTATACCGAGGGACGAGACAGGGGTGTCCCTTGTCCCCCTTGCTCTTTGCGTTGGCGATCGAACCCCTGGCCATGGCGTTGAGGGAGTCGAGGAACTGGAGGGGGCTGGTGCGGGGTGGGGAGGAGCACCGGGTGTCGCTTTATGCGGATGACTTATTGCTATATGTGGCGGACCCAGTGGGAAAAATGCCGGAGGTGATGAAGATTCTCAGGGACTTTGGGGACTTCTCAGGGTATAAGCTCAACCTGGGTAAGAGTGAGCTGTTCATCGTGCACCCGGGGGACCAGGCGGAGGGGATTGGTAGGCTCCCACTAAAAAGGGCGGAGAGGAGCTTTAGGTACCTGGGAGTCCAGGTGGCCAGGAGCTGGGTGGCCCTACACAAACTTAACCTTACAAGGCTGGTGGAGCAAATGGAGGAGGAGTTTAAAAGATGGAACATGTTGCCGCTGTCGCTGGCGGGCAGGGTGCAGTCAGTCAAGATGACGGTGCTCCCGAGGTTTTTGTTCCTGTTCCAGTGCCTCCCCATCCTTATCCCGAAAGCCTTTTTTAAGAGGGTCAACAGGAGTATTACGGGATTTGTATGGACGCACGGGACCCCAAGGGTGAGAAGGGTGTTTTTGGAACGGGGCAGGGATAGGGGGGGGGGCTATTTTGTGGTACTATTGGGCTGCCAAGTGGGTAATGGACGGGGAAGGGGCAGCATGGAAGAGGATGGAGGTGGTATCCTGTGTGGACACGAGCTTGGAGGTGCTGGTAACAGCGCCGTTGCCGCTCCCTCCAACGAGGTATACCACGAGCCTGGTGGTGGCGGCTACCCTCAAAATTTGGGGGCAATGGCGACGGCACAGGGCGGAGGTGGGGGTCTCGATGGGGTCCCCGGTATGGGGGAACCACCGGTTTGTTCCAGGGAGAATCGATGGCGGTTGGCACAGGGCAGGTGTTAGGAGGTTGAGGGACCTGTTTGTAGACGGGAAGTTTGCGAGCCTTGGTAAGTTAGAGGAGAATTTTGGGCTCCCCCCGGGGAACATTTTTAGGTATATGCAGGTAAGGGCATTTGCCAGGCAGCAGGTGGTGGGGTTCCCTCTTTTGCCCCCACGTGGGGTCCAGGACAGGGTGCTTTCGGGGGTGTGGGTTGGAGGGGGGAGGATTTCGGACATATACCAAGTGATGCAGGAGGTAGACGAGGCCTCGGTGGAGGAGCTGAAGGGTAAATGGGAAGAGGAGCTGGGTGAGGAGATTGAGGAGGGGACGTGGGCGGATGCTCTGGAAAGAGTGAACTCCTCCTCTTCATGTGTGAGGCTTAGCCTCATACAGTTCAAGGTGCTACATAGAGCTCATATGACCGGGACGAGGATGAGTAGGTTCTTTGGGGGCGAAGACAGGTGTACTAGGTGCTCGGGGAGCACAGCGAACCATGCCCATATGTTCTGGGCATGCCCAGCGCTGGGGGAGTTTTGGAAGGGGGTAGCAAGCACGGTGTCGAGGGTGGTAGGATCCAGGGTCAAGCCAGGCTGGGGACTCGCAGTATTTGGGGTTGCCGTGGAGCCGGTAGTGCAGGAGGCGAAAGAGGCCAGTGTTCTGGCCTTTGCGTCCCTAGTAGCCCGACGGAGGAGTCTTCTTCAGTGGAAGGATGCGAGGCCACCAAGTGTGGAGGCCTGGATCAACGATATGGCGGGGTTCATCAAATTGGAGAGGGTGAAATTTGCCCTGAGGGGATCAGTACAGGGGTTTTTCAGGCGGTGGCAGCCTTTCCTGGATTTCTTGGCAGAACGGTAGGGAAAAAAAAGGCCAGCAGCAGCAGCAGCCCGGGGGCGGGGGGGGGTTCGTTTTGGTGGGCTGGGTTGAAGGGGCGTGTACATGTGTTCTTGGGTTATGATGGGTGTTAATCTCTTTCTTCTTTTTGTATTTAACGGGGGGGGGGGGGGGCTTTGTTCTTTTTTGTTTTTCTTAATTGTTACTATTTTTGTTTTTTGTTAATATTTTCTGTTATTGATACTTTGTGAAAATCTAAAAAAATAATAATAATATTTTCTGTTGTTGCCGCTCTCAATGTATACTTTTTGCTTTTATAATGATTAATGTTGGTTCCATGTTAAACCAGTATCAAGGAAATTATAGCCGGCACTTCATCGCTCAAGGTGAACAAGAAAGGCAAGAAAGGGAAGTTTTCCAACGAAACATGAGAAGTCGTCTTGAGTCATTCAAATCCACCAAGCATAATGTATACTCTTCAAAGATCAAATGCAGACATAAGAAAGAGCACAAATGTCAAAAAAGGGTAAGTTCCCTTTCGGTTAATATAATCCCCATACTCGGGATTATATTTTAAAGCCTTAAAACTTTTTCAGGATAAAAATTGTCTTCCACAGTTGTTGCTACAAGAAAAATAATCCATTTGAAAGAAACTTAAAGTAGGTTTGATGATACAATGTTACCTCTCTGTGTGCATATTTTCTTTCATTTTAATGAGTAGTAAGTTGAAACATGCATAACAGCAGAGCTCCAGGCTCAAAGAATGTAAAAGACATGAAACCCTTTTTACATTGCATTTAGTTATGGTTCAATTTTACTTCAGCATAGTTCTTACAGATGATAATACCTTCTACAAAAATTATGAATGGCAGGATTTTCTGTTTCTGAGACTAAGGGCGGAATTCTCTGCTCCCGCGAAAAATCGGGACGGCCGCCGTGAACTCGGCCGAGTTTCACGACGGCCTCGGAGTCCGCTCCTCTCACCTTATTCACCCCCACCCGGAGGGCTAAGAGCGGCCCTCCGTAACTCTCGGCCGCCAGGCATTGACGCTTGCGTCAAGGCGGCGCGCCGAGAATGACGCGGCCGGCGCGACTAAGTGACGTCAGCCGCGCTGGCTCCAACCTGCGCATGCGCCGCTGACGTCACGACGGCTGACGGCTCAAACCCGCACATGCGCAGTTGCCGTCTTCCCCTCCGCTGCCCCGCAAGACGTGGCGGCTTGATCTTGTGGGGTGGCGGAGGGGAAAGAGTGCGTCCCTTTGAGACGCCGGCCCGACGATCGGTGGGCACCGATCGCGGGCCAGTCCCCTCCCAAGCACGGCCGTGGTGCTCACTCCCCTCTCCGCCCCCCACAAGCTTCAAACCAGCTTTTAGCGCCATGTTCACGACGGCAGCGACCAGGTGTGGTTGCCGCCGTCATGAACCTGTTGGGAACAGCAGGCCGCTCGGCCCATCCGGGTCGGAGAATCGCCGGTCGCCATGAAAAATGGCGAGCAGAGATTCTTTCGAGCGGGGGGTGGGAGAATCGCGGGGGGGCGCCAGGGGGACGAGTCGTGAGTCGCCCGTCCCTCTCGCGATTCTCCCACCCGGCGTGGGGAGCGGAGAATCGCGCCATAAGTGTTGGCGCCAACGCAGAATCCATGGGGCGGAATTCTCCGCAAGGCCCGACGCCATCGTGAAACCTGGAGAGGTTCACGACGGCGTCGGAAGCCTTTCCCGGCCCCCTATTCTCCCCTACCCGGGGGATAGGCGCCCGTACCCGGAAACTTGGCGGCCGGGCCTTGTCCCTGGCTTCAAGGCTCAGCGCGCCAAGAATGACGCTGCGACGGCGCCTAATGATGTCAGCCGTGCATGCGCGGGTTGGACAGCTTAAACCCGCGCATGCGCAGTTGCCGTCTTTCCCCTCAGCCGCCCCGCAAGACATGACGGCTTGATCTTGCGGGGCGGCGGAGGGGAAAGAGTGCGTCCCCTTGAGACACCGGCCCGACGATCGGTGGGCACCGATCGCGGGCCAGGCCACTCCCGAGCACGGTCGTGGTGCTCAATCCCCGATCCGCCCCCCCCCTAGGCCCCACACTTACCTGGCGTGCCATGTTCATGACGGCAGCGACCAGGTGTGGTTGCCGCCGTCGTGAACAGATCGGGAACGGCAGGCCGCTCGGCCCATCCGGGTCGGAGAATCGCGGGCCGCCAGGAAAAACGGCAACCCGCGTTTCTCCGAGCGGCGTGTTTGAAAACCGGACACCCCATTTTGGGGGGGGGGGGGGGGGGGGGGTGGGAGAATAGCGGGAGGTGCGGGAGCGGACCTCCCGCTATTCTCCCACCCACCGTGGTTGCGGAGAATCGCAGCCATGGACTTTCAAGTCAGCAAAACTGGACACACCTGGACCAATTCTGCTACTGTTGAAGGGCTAGCACCAGCGCCACGTGGAACACAATCAATTCCAATGAGAAACAAATTTGCCGGTTTCGCGATTGACACTCAGGTGGCTGAAAGCTGCAGCCGCATATACACACTTCACTCCCCACACACACCATCCCAACCAACAAGATGGTAGTAAGACGCGCAGCCCCACATTTCGCAGACACCAAGCTGGAGACCCTCCTAGAGAAGAGGGTGACACTGTACCCCGGCCCAGGAAGGGGGCTCAGGTCATAGGATGACAATGATTTTCCATCTCAGCTACTCCAATACCCTCCACCATCCCAGACACACTCACCTCAGTTGGGCATGTTAGCGAAGAGGTTCCTGGGAAACTATGGTGCTCACCACGCAGCTGATCGGTAACAGCAGGTGGAGGTAGGATCACCCGAGGTAATGGACGGTTGGAGAGCAGGCCGACCCCAGGAACTAGCTATTTTCCAGACAGATCCCGGGCTTCTGGAACAGACAGTTTGATCGATTGTGGATATGCAGTCGCAGTGCCAGGGACTACATGAGAATTGTCAGCGAGCATCCAGCAGCTGCAGGTGCAGTTGGAGGAGTCGAACCGTGTGCAGCAGCAGGAGGCGGTGTCGACAATGCGTGCCACCCAGGCCAACACTGCACGGGTAGCATCCACGGTGGAGGCATTAGGGGAGATGGTCGTGGCTATGGATCAGCATGCCCAAAGTCTGGAGCATTCTGAGCAGGCGCTGGCTGAGGCCCAGGTAGGGTTGCCATCTCACAGACAACCATGTGCCAGAGCCACCTGGACATCGCAGGGGCGTTCCTCAGCATGGCCCAGGTACAGCAAACCATGGTTGGGAACATCGGTGCATTGCTCAGGAGCTGGCCAACGTGATGACACAGAGGGTGGTGGCCCAGTCCCAGATGGAGATGGCGCAGTCACTGGCTGATGCGAAATAAACCCAGAAGGCGATGGCAGTCAATGGGTGATGTGGTGCAGTCCCAGACGCCGGTGGTCCACTCCCTGTGTTCCATTGACCCAAGTGTGCGTAACAGAATCATAGATATTACAGTGCAGAAGGAGGCCATTCAGCCCATCGAGTCTGCACCGGCCCTTGGAAAGAGCGCCCGACCGAAGCCTCTCGCCTCCACCCTATTCCCTTTATCCCCGTAACCCAGTAACCCCATCTAACCTTTTTGGACACTAAGGGCAATTTAGCTGGCCAATCCACCTAACCTCCACATCTTTGGACATGGTTGAAACCAGGGCGGGCCGCCAGAACTGGCAGCCCCAGGTGCCGGCGAAGCACCAGGGGCTAGCTCCGCTCGCACCCCAATCCCATGGAGTAACCCAGGGGCCATCGGGCACCACAAGGGAGGAGGAGGTGATGGGGCCCGTTCCGGTCACGCCAAGGGAGGTGCCAGAACAGCGCAGCATCTTGGACTCTCTTCCCACCCCACTCCTGTCCCTGGCGCATCTGGTGGGCAGCAGGAAGAACAGGACACCACCACGCCACCTGGGACCACCGAGCAGCAGTCAGGCCCATCCGGTCGCCCCAGAAGGTGCTCACCAATGTGGATCCAGGTCCCAAGGCAGGAATCACAGTAGGCCACCTCCACTCCTGCTGTACTGTCTGCGGAACCACCTAGACGTAGCATTAGAGCCCATAAGAATTGAGTTGGCACGGGTGCAGGACACAGTTTAGTTATAGGGGCTAGGGCACAAATCTGTATATATTTGTTCACATTAAACACCTGTTATTACTGTTACAAACTGCCTCAGTGCCCTGTCAGATGGGTGTGTAGGGTGGGCTGGTCTGGGCTGGTGGGGAGGGGGCATGGGGAATGGGCGCACATTGAGGGAAGGGAATGGGCTCTACAGCGACCCCCCCCCCCCCCCCCTCCTCACGACCATCCTCACCACTGTCACCTGAGGGATTCGGTGGCACCATGTGATGAAATGGCCAGCTCGCCTGCAGGGATCACCCAGATGGATGGTGGAAAGTGCTACCGTGGGCAGGAGTCAGACATTGCCAAAGTATGTGGAGCACCAGAGCTCATCACTGAGCTGGTTGTCATCATCCTCCATCCCATGGACCTGACCCGCTGTTACTGCCAATCCAGGGCCCTCACCCCGTAGTCTGACAGGTATGTATCACGGAGGAGGTTGCAGACTAGGGGTGGTGGGGTGGGGGGGGGATGCAGTGCCCATGACCCTGGCCAGTCCCCGAACCCCCCCCAACCCCTCTCAGCATCATACTGGAGGGCCCATCCAGAGAGGTCCAGGCACCGTAACCACATCTTCAGGAGGCCGAAGCACCACTCAATCATACTCCTGGTCACTACATGGGTGTCGTTGTAGCGGGTCTCCGCGTCGGTCTGTCATCAGCCATGACCTCAGTGGATAACCCCTGTCACCCAGGAGCCAGCCCTCTAGTCGGGTGGGGGCGTCTCGAACATGTCAAGAATCCTCAAGTGTGCACATTGCCTGGGTATCGGGCGCAGAGGTGATTGATGCACAAGTGATGGTCACATATCAGCTGCACGTTTATCGAGTGGAACTCCTTTCAGTTTGTGTAGAGCGGCCTGTCATCTGCTGGTGTCCTGTCGATCATCACCTGGACCCGGGGCATCCCGGCGATGAGGGTGAACCCCATTACCCGGCCAGCTTGGTGGGGTCGGTCCATATTGATGTATTGACCCGCCTGGGAATAATAATAATAATCTTTATTGTCACAAGTAGGCTTACTTTAACACTGCAATGAAGTTACTGTGAAAATCCCCTAGTCACCACACTCCGGTAACTGTTCGGGTACAGTGAGGGTCAATTCAGAACGTCTTTCGGGACTTGTGGGAGGAAACTGGAGCACCCGGAGGAAACTCACGTAGACAGCGGGAGAACATGCAGACTCCGCACAGTGACCCAAGCTGGGATTCGAACATGGGTGCCTGGCGCTGTGAAGCAACAGAACTAACCACTGTGCTACCATGTTGCATAAAGGGCCTCTGTGACAGCACAGATGCAACTGTGCGCCGAGATTTCGGGCAGCATGGTAGCATAGTGGTTAGCATCAATGCTTCACAGCTCCAGAGTCCCAGGTTCGGTTCCCGGCTGGGTCACTGTCTGCGCGGAGTCTGCACGTCCTCCCCGTGTGTGCGTGGGTTTCCTCCGGGTGCTCCGGTTTCCTCCCACAGTCCAAAGATGTGCGGGGTTAGGTGGATTGGCCATGCTAAATTGCCCGTAGTGTCCTAAAAAGTAAGGTTAAGGGGGAGTTGTTGGGTTACGGGTATAGGGTAGATACGTGAGTTTGAGTAGGGTGATCATTGCTCGGCACAACATCGAGGGCTGAAGGGCCTGTTCTGTGCTGTACTGTTCTAAATTCTAAATCTGTGAGATCCCAGACAGGTCCCCACTCGGCGCCTGGGGAAACCCCGTTGCGTAATAGTTCAGGGCGACCATCACCTTGATGGCCACTGGGAGTGGATGTCCTGCCCATACCCCCGGGGTTCCAGGTGGGCCATCATCTGGCAGATATGTTGCACTGTCTCTCTGCTCAGCCGGTATCTTCTACGGAATGCCCTCCGGCAGGTTCTTGAATGTCAGGCGGTGCCGGTACACACGAGGCCTCATGTGGCACCTCCTTGGCAACTCCTCCTCCTCGGACTGTTGGGTAGCTCGCCCTCCATCCTGGGCGGCTGCCCCTTGTCCCTCTGCAGCACGCTCTGCTACTGCACACTTCGCTGATGCAGCTTCCTCCTCCTCGAGCACTGCCCGCACGTACAGCCACAGGGCATCAGCCAGGGCTGCGGCAAATAGCTGGAAGGCCACCATTGCTGGTTGAATTCCAATATCCATTGTCTGCAGGGGATGAAAGGCCGACATGTTAGCATGGCGTGTACCCACCTTTCCCAACCAGGTCCAACGGCAACATGGTGGCCCTGGTTGGCCCCTGCATTCCCCCTCCCCCCCCCATTCCCACACCCCTGGCCCCGTCGGTGGCCGGAAATTTGGGGACCTCTTGCACTGGCGAAAGAGGGGTACTGTCGCTGGAACTGCCCTCACCAGAGATATGCACCACGACCCCCGCAGGGAAGACTGTCGATGTTGCCCTGGGTGAGCTATATGGGTGGTGCCGGGGGGGGGGGGGGGGGGGGGGGGGGGGAGGAGGTGTACGGTGGAGGTGAGGATGGACGGTGGGCACACCCATACGCCGGTGTCACTTTGCAGAATCAGGGCCAAGATGGGTAGTCAGTGGGAGTGCAGCAAGGTGGCCGCAGTAATGGCAGTCCATGCCTGGGCTCTGACCCAGTCCTGTGGGCAGTCACCCCTGCCATTTGGCCTGTTCCCCCATCACATTGGCCCTGGCAGGGCCCCCCACTGCCCGGCCAGTGTCCGGACCGGCAGCCTGCAGTCGCGCTTCTCTGTGTCCTCCCTCCTCTCTCTCCTTCATCCGTCGCCCCGCCGGTTACATATTTGAAAGCACAAGTGAACCACTCCGTTGGGAACTCGATCCATCGGAGGAGGAGAATCGTGGAGATCCCGGAGAATACCAGGTCAGGCCTGCTAATGATATGCAAATGGTGTCTACTGTACGTCCGTGGTGACGGACAACCGCGATTCTGGTGTTGGCAAACGGAGCATCCCGCCCACAGTTCTTTCTCTCTCTTTCTTCAAGGACATCATGTAAGTGCCAATTAAATCAAGCCTTTCGATTCATAAAGTAAGCCATTGTCCTCCTCCAATGGCGTATTGGCTACTGCAAAAGTCAGTGACTTCAACTTTATGACCAATCTGCTCAGGTTTATTCAGTTGTTGTTAGAATGCATATTGTTCCTCGCACTTCTGCCTCACGGCGCTGAGGACCCAGGTTCGATCCTGGCCCTGAGTCACTGGCCATGTGGAGTTTGCACATTCTCCCCAGGTCTGCGTGGGCCTCACCCCCACAACCCAAAAAGATGTGCGGGGAAGGTGAATTGGCAATGCTAAATTACCCCTTAATTGGGAAAAAAAAAAGAATTGGATACTCTAAATTCATTTAAAAAAAAGAATGCATATTGTGCATTGAGTGTATTTTTCTTATGATCCCAAGAACAATCTCAACTGGCGAGCCTCTGTTTCCAAGATCAAAGCAGCCATTCTTGGCACTGATGATAACCTCAGAAGAGTTAGTTAGCTCTTTTGTTCTGCCTGCTTTTAGCCAGAGGCTCTCAGAGCAGAGTCAGAAAACAGGAAATGCTGGAAAGGCACAGTAGGTCAGTTGGAAAGAAGAAAGGGTTAATCCTTCATCAAAACTGGTTAAATTCTATGAACTTTGGTCACCTTTGTCAAGACAGATTTGTTTCAAATTTCTTAATTTTGAGCCACTAAGGAGAGAATCTTTGGGTGCAATCTTAATCCAACTGGCCTGGCAGAAAACCAATGGGACAGTGTGGAGCGCTGGATTTACAGCCGTCCTACATTGACTTCAATAGAGAATAAAATCAGGCAGGATATAAAACGATTGATGCACTCAATCCCATCAGTTTCCTGATGTGCAAATTAGGTTAAAACTACTCTTACTATTTATAGTAAGTTAGTTAATATTTAGCCAGCTGTCTTATTTTAGTTTGAATCTTAGTGATTTGCATTCAGTCTGTTTCCTGAATTGTGCATGGTGTAAGTCAGCTTTTCACTTTTCTCCTTCATTTTTGTGTGTGATGTTCTCTTAAGAACTGTGATAGCTCACCATTAGAAGCACTAGCTCTACAGGTTCCACATTTTGATAGGGGCTTCCAGCACGACCCTCTCCACCAGCTCCCATCCCACTCTATACAATGCAGCTCCCACCCCACTCTATACAATGCACAACCTTTCATTCTAACCAAACAAGTGTAATTTATAAATCTATTTCCTCCAAGAACAGACAGCTTGCAAGTAAAGATACTGAGTGGAATCTTGTTGAGGTGCCCTGCTAGCTGGAGAGCTGGCAAGAGACTCGCATTGCCTCTTTTGGGAAGGCCCGCTGAACCACAAACCAGCAAGGCCACCGGTGGGTCCTCCCTAGAATTGAGACCCGGGCTTGAAGTCCCGTCTAGTGAGAGCTGCTGGCCTTTCAGAAGCTGGCAGTTCTTGTGCTCAGCAGCGTCACTGAGGCGGGCATGGCTGCTGGCAGAAGGACACTTCTGTACTCCTAGGATTGCAGAGGACTCCGGCTACAGGTAAGTAATGGGGTGGGATGGGGTGATGATTTTGTAGCATGGGAGTCGCAGGGGGATGGGGGGGGGAGGAGGGTTGGAAGCAAGGGCAGGCAGGTGGCTTCAATAGGTCTCCCCCTTCCCAATGTCCAGTTCCTTGATCAGGAATTGAGGGATTTACCCACAAAGTGACAAGTTTCACATGCGATACATATCACATGGCGACAGGCCTGCTTATCACTGAGTTAAGCCCAGCAGGGTTGAGTGGTCATTAAATTGACCACTTAAGGACCTCAATTGTCTTTAATTGTCTGGTGGTGGGTTGGGATGGTCGATATGAACATTCCTGCCCTGAACTTAATTTTGGTTGAAGCTGAAAGGCAGCAAGGATCAACTATGCCATCGCCCTATGACCCTACCTGCCTCCAAGCTCACAACCAGTGAGAGCAGAAGATCTCACCCACTGATACAGTAAAATGGGTTGAATTCTGCTCCCAATGTTACATGTGTTTTATTTGTGCGTGTCTATGTGTGAGCATCTTTTTGAAGACAAATTAATTCACTTCTTTGTGTGGTTTCCAACAGAGAAATGCTGAAGGTACAAATGGCCAAGTACCTAATGATAAGTTACAGCGAAATGTCAGTTGGCATGACACAGGTGGGTGTATACGTGATTTAATACTATTACAGGTTAAAGTACAAGTTTTCTTTTCTCAAAGTCTTTCCTCTGTAGCTTCCTGAAGCCTAAGATATTGTGGGAGATTTTTTCTTAAACTGCTCATCATGAGATCAGTGCTTCTTTCACTGACTTTATTTAACCAGAGCAGATAAATTGGCAGATGGCCTATATAGTTCAATAGATCCATACATACTGCTGCAGTTAGGAGTCAACAAGGAAAATGTTTCAGGGTTTCATGATGAACAAAATGTGCTGAACTTAAAAATATTTATTCCAACGTCCCATTTAGAAAAAAACTTTTATGGAAAGAAGCCCAGGGCTATCTTTCCAGCAGCAGCCTTTTAGATATATTATGAAAGACTTGTTGGATCCACGAATCAGTCAGGTTAATCTCTACCCAAAGGAAAACTGAAAGCCTGGAGGGCAGTTGAAAGCTGCATTAACCTTTGCAATCTCTGGGAGACACGAAGGGCGGGATTCTCCCACCAGCCTGTTGTGGGGTTTTCGGTGGGGGAGACGGTCTGCCAGCGGGATCTACCTGTCCCACTGTTGTCAATGGGATTTCCCGTTGACAGCACCCCTCGTCGCCGGGAAATCCATGTGCCGCATGGGACCGGAATTCCCGCCGGCATAAACAGCCGGTAAATCCCGACTAAAGAGTAAACCTGCAATTTCACATTTGAAGTTTGTTAAGATCCCAGGATTAACAAAGGTTGGGATCCAATCTTCTCCCACGCCCAACTCGGCGGTGTGTTATCCAGTGGCGGAGGAGTTCGCCATTGACCACCAGCGGGCGGGATATTCTAGTCCCGCCGAAGTCTACGCTGTTTTGTATGGCTCACCTGCCCTGCCGACAGGGAATCCGCCATGGGGAGGGGGGTTACTTTCAGCGGGCCGGAAGATCCAACCCATGAGAAGGACCTGAAAATCCCACCCATAGTTTCTATTTTACAATACTTAAAAGCCTGCAAATGGCCAATCCACCTAACCTGCACATTTTTGGTTTGTGGGGGCGAAACCCACGCAGACACGGGGAGAATGTGCAAACTCCACACGGACAGTTGCCCAGGGCCGGGACCGAATCCTCAGCACTGTAGGCAGCAGTGCTAACCACTGGGCCTCCGTGCTGCCTCAAACCTATATCTCCCTATGATCACTCATGGTTTAAGGGTCGTAATGATCTGTGACAAGCTCTACGAGTTCACTAAAGGTCTTTAAATCAGGGCTGCAGGTAGGTGTAGCTTTTGATCACACTGTAAGTTGGACCTCCGCAAGCGGTCAGGACTATTACTTTATGCTGATCGTCACCTATACCATTTGCCTAGAAGAAATACCACATCATTCAGCATACTGGGCCCAATCTTCCACACCTGCATCAAAGGCCTCAAGCCTTCCAAAAAGCTGCATTTTAAATATCTCGCCAACCTTACTCTTCCAGCCCGCTGAAAGTGACCTCCCTCCCCGTGGCGGATTCCCTGTCGGCAGGGCGGGTGAGCCGTACAAAACAGCGTAGACATCGGCGGGATCGGAATATCCCAATCTTACTCTCATGCTGAGGAATTTAAGTACGGCCCAGATGTCCAGAATCGCCATAGTTTTTCCTCGTCGCCAATATATAAGTTCAGGAGACCCAAGAAGGTGAATCAAAATGGCAGTTTATTTTCAGCCAAAAGAAAAGGCCATAACGCAACATTCCAGCACGAAGATCCCAGGACTAGTGATCATGCCGGTTCCAATCTGGGCCAGCTTTCAAGGTTTGTTTCTATGAGCCTCAACAATGGGCCTCCATCCATCAGTGGGGGAGCTTGTATTCTACGATCACCACGGGATGATTTATTGGATTGTCCCTGTGGGCCTTGTGAGGGTTATTGCAGGAGGCTTCAAAGGTTGACTTCCGCACTGTCATCTGTCGTACTCCTTTCACCCTGAAGTTGAAGTGTGTTAATTTTGTGATATCACAAGTTAAATACAGTAGAAATTAGGAATGCTTTCCACTTAATTCACCCAGAAGGATCCTACAATTCATTCAACGATTATGCTAGAGACACGCTCAAATGTTAGAAATAAGTCACTGTAATTAATTGATATGAATTAGATATTTTAAAGTTGTGCTTGTTCATCTCTGAGAAGAGGAACTTTGCAGGGTAACCCTCAGAAGATTAATTAATGGGGTAATTTGCAAGCTAGAAAGTCCTACATCATCCTATATTGGAAATGTATTGGTCTTTTCATCGCCTCTATAAATACATTTATAATGTTTATATTATTCTAAAGTAAATGTTAGTTCAGGTTTTTTAAAAAAGAATGAATCAACCCAGTTGATTCACACTGTTTCGTATACTCATTATATGCTGGGGATAAACCGTATGTCCAACCTCCAGTCATGTTTGATGACAGGTGAGTCTTCCGGTGGCGGCTAAGAAGGAGTAAGTCGCACATTTGGTGGCTCTCGCTCTGGTCGGACTTTTGGACTTTTCCCCCAGATTTTTTTCCGGTTTTAAATGGTAAATTCGAAGGCTGAGGCAATTGGGCACCGTTTCCACGTATCGGTGTATAGAGAAAAGAACCAGAAGTGCACGAAAAGGCAGAAATAGAAAGATAGGCAAGAGCTGTGCTGAAGCTGCAGCAGGAGACAGCATGACCGAGGACCGGATCCCTGGTATGTCGGCACAGCGATCAATGGAGCAGTTGATGCAGGTCATCCAGGACGGCTTTGCCAAGCACAAACGGGACCGCCTGGACCCGATTAAAGAGTCGATTGATCGGCTGGAGCACAGATTGGACGCCTAGGATCGGGCGATCCAGAAAGTTGAGAAGGCGCTGGCTGAGCAGGAGGAGTATCAAACAGCGGTGGAGCTTGAGGTGGGGATGCTGTGGGACCAGCAGAAAAGGCTTCTGGAGAAGGTGGAGTACCTAGAGAATAGGTCCCGTCGGCAGAACTTAAGAATTGTCGGGCTCCCGGAGGGGTCTGTGGGAGCTGGTGCTGGGGCATACGTAGCCGGTATGTTTGAAAAGCTGCTGGGGGTGGGAACATTTTCCCGACCCTTGGAGGTGGACAGGGCATACAGAGCACCTGCGAGGAAGCCGCGAACGGTGGACCCTCCGAGGGCAATGGTGGTGAGATTCCACAGGTTCCTGGACAAGGAATGTATTCTTCAGTGGGTCAAAGTGAAAGTGGGACAAAGTATCCTGCGGGTGTACCAGGACCTGAGTGTGGAGGGGGCTAGGAAAAGGGCAGGCTTCAACCAAGTTAAGTCAGTCTTCTTCAAGAAACAGATGAAGTTTGGACTGCTGTATCTGGCTCGTCTCTGGGTCACATATGAGGACCAGCATCATTAAGATGCGCTGGACTTCGCAAAAAGGACTGGTGGGGGGCTGAGAACTCTTGAACTTGTTTATTTTTCTCTTCTGTTTCTGAGTTCTGTTTTAGAAGGGGGAAAAAAGTTTTTTCGTTTTGGGGTTTTCTTTTTGGTGGATGTTGGCTATGTCTTTTTCTTTGATGTGCACTTTTGTGGGATGGAGACGTGCTTGTTTGGGTTTCGGTGTTTGTTTGTTTTTTCAGCTGGGTGATTGTGTGGGGATTGTTAGATAAGGGAATTTGTTTGTATGAGCGGGGGGGGGGAGTGAGGGAACAATAGGTGGGAGACTTTCTGGCGCTGGGGGCGGGGGCCACCAAGCTAGCTGGGTGAGATAACTCACAGAAGCGCAGTGGGGGGGTGGGCATATGTTTAGTTTATTGTATGGGTTAGGTTTCAGAGTGGTGTTGCTGGGGGGGGGTAGTTGTTCTGCTGACGAGGGAGGGACTTCGGTGGAGGGACAGAGAGGAGGTCGGTGACGGGGGCTGCCGGGGGGGGGCGGGCCGGAGGAGGCGCGGCGCATGGGCTGGAGGCAGGCCCAAGAAAGGGGATGGCTGATCGGCGGAGGGGGGGCACTTTGCCCCCCAACTAGGCTGATCACCTGCAATATTTGAGGGTTGAATGGGCCGGTTAAGAGGGCGCATGTGTTCACGCACCTGAGGGGACTGAAGGCGGTAATGCTGCAGGAGATGCACCTTAGAGTAGTGGGCCAGGTTAGATTGAGGAAAGGCTGGTTCAGTCAGGTCTTCCACTCGGGGCTGGATACAAAGACTAGAGGGGTTGTGATCTTGATTAATAATTGGGTGATATTTGAGGTGGGTAGAATAGTTTCAGATGTGGGGGGGTCGCTATATTATGGTTAGTGGTAAGCTGGAGGGGATGAAGATAGTGCTGGTTAATGTATATGCGCCAAATTGAGATGACATGGAATTTATGATGTTGGGGAAGATACTCGCACAAGCAGATCATGGGAGGAGACTTTAATACAGTTATTGATCCTGGCCTGGATCGATCATGCTCGAAAACGGGCAGGGTGCCAGCAACAGCAAAGGAACTGAAAGCGTTCATGGAGCAGATGGGGGGGTGGATCCATGGAGATTTAGGCAGCCGGGGATGAAGGAGTTCTCCTTCTACTCCCACGTGCCTAAGGTATACTGTCGGATCGATTTCTTTGTTTTGGGTAGGGCCTTGATGGCAGGGGTGGTGGACAAGGGGTACTTGGCGATCACAATCTCGGACCATGCTCCACACTGGGTTGACCTGCAGGTTAGTAAAGATAGCAATCAGCGCCTGCAATGGAGGTTAGATGTAGGGCTGTTGGCGGATGAAGCGGTGGGCGAGAGGCTGAGGGAATGCAGACAAAATTACCTGCAGGTTAATGATACGGGGGAGGTCTCAGCAGCGGTGGTCTGGGAAGCGCTGAAGGCAGTGGTGAGAGGAGGGTTGATTTCGATCCAGGCTCACAGGGACAGGACGGACAGGGCAGAGATGGAGCGACTGGTAAAGGAGATTCTACAAGTCGACAGGAGGTACGCGGAGACTCCAGAGATAAGGCATTTAAGGGAACGGCGGAGGCTACAGGCGGAGTTCGGCTTATTAACCACAGGGAGGGCAGTGGAACAGCTCAGAAAGGCGAGGGGAGTGATATACGAGCATGGTGAGAAGGCCAGCAGGATGCTTGCGCAGAGGCTCAGAAAGAGGGAGGCAGCTAGAGAAATAGGGAAAGTTATTGACGGGAATGAGAACTTGGCTGGGGACTCGGCAGGGGTGAGCAGGGTGTTCAGGGATTTCTACAGCAGGTTGTACAGGTCGGAACCCCTGCGGGGCCGGAAGGGATGAGGCATTTCCTGGAGGGGCTGACTTTCCCAAAAGTAGACGGGGAGCTGGTAGAAGGAATGGGGCCCGATCCAGTTGGAAGAGATAGTGGAGGACTTGAAGGCCATGCAGTCAGGTAAGGCCCCGGGACCGGACGGGTACCCAGTGGAGTTCTACAAAAAGTTCTCCAGGATATTGGGACCGGTACTGATGAAGGTGTTTAATGAGGCATGGGAAAGAGGGGTTCTGCCCCAGACGATGTCACAGGCCACGATTTTGCTTATCCTGAAACGCGACAAGAACCTGGAGCTATGTGGGTTTTACAGGCTGATTTCCCTGTTGAACATAGACGGCAAACTGTTGGCCAAAATCTTGTCCTCCAGGATTGAGGATTGTGTACCGAACGTCATTGTGGAGGATCAGACAGGGTTCGTTAAGGGCAGGCAGCTGGTGGCCAATGTAAGAAGACTGTTAAACGTGATCATAATGCCCCAGGAAAGTAGGGAGGTGGAGGTAGTGGTCGCAATGGATGTGGAAAAAGCTTTTGACTGGGTTGAGTGGGATTATTTACTGGAGGTTCTGGGGTGGTTCGGATTTGGGAGGGGCTTTATTGACTGGGTCAGGTTTCTGTACCAGGCTCCAGTGGCAAGTGTACGAACGAACAGGATGACTTTGGACTATTTTAGACTACACCGGGGGAAGAGACAGGGTGCCCCCTCTCCCCACTGCTGTTTGTGCTAGCTATAGAGCCGCTGGCAATTGCTCTGAGGGCCCCAAGGGTCTGGAAGGGTCTGGTCCGGGGGGGGGGGGGGGGGGGGGGGGGGTGAAGCACAGAGTCTCACTGTATGCGGACGACCTGCTTCTGTATGTTTCAGATCCAATTGAGGGGATGCAAGGAATCATGGGAATTTTAGGGGAATTCGGCCGGTTTTCAGGGTATAAGCTTAATATGGGGAAGAGCGAGATGTTTGCGGTCCAGGAGAGGGGTCAGGAGAGGCGACTGGGGGAACTGCCATTTAGATTGGTAGGGGACAGTTTCAGGTACCTAGGTATCCAAATGGCATGTGACTGGGACCGGCTACATAAATTGAACTTGGCCCGGTTGGTGAATCAGATAAAAGATGATTTCCGGAGATTAGATGCGCTCCCGTTGTCTCTAGCTGGTGGAGTCCAAACGGTGAAAATGATGGTCCTCCCGAGATTCCTATTTGTATTTCAATGTATCCCCATCTTCATTCCGCAGTCCTTTCTTAAGCGGGTCAATAAAGTTATAGCGGGCTTTGTATGGGGGGGGCAGGTCCATGCGAGTGAGGAGGGTAATGCTGGAGCGGAGTTGGGAGAGGGAGGGCTGGCGCTGCCTAACTTTAGCAATTATTATTGGGCGGCTAACATAGCCATGATTAGCAAGTGGCTGGTCGGGGGGTTTGGCATGGGTGCATATGGAGGCGGCTTCTTGCGAGGGCACAAGTTTGAGGGCGCTGGTAACTGCGCCTCTGCAGTTCCCGCCAGCGCGGTACTCCACCAGCCCTGTGGTGGTGGCGGCCTTGAGAGTCTGGGGGCAATGGAGTAGATATGTGGGAGCAGTGGGAGCATCGGTCTGGTCCCTCGTCGATGGAGTAGGGCAGGTTGCAGGTCTTTATAAAGTGGAAGAAGCGGGTGACCCCCCGGGTGGCAGAGGTCCACGTGGAGGGTTCGAAGGCGGTCCACTTGTGCGTTGGCACAGGTGCCGGGGGACAGGGCATTGGGAGGCTTGTTTAGCTTCCCAGGACGATACAAGATGTTGTAGTTGTAGGTGGACAGTTCGATCCTCCACCGCAAGATCTTGTCGTTCTTTATCTTGCCGCTCTGTGCGTTGTCGAACATGAAGGCCACTGACTATTGGTCTGTGACGAGGGTGAACCTCCTGCCGGCCAGATAGTGCCTCCAATGTCGCACAGCTTCTACTATGGCCTGTGCTTCCTTCTCGACCGAAGAGTGGCGGATTTCGGAAGCGTGGAGGGTACGGGAGAAGAAGGCCACGGGTCTGCCTGCTTGATTGATTGTGGCCGCCAGAGCTACATCGGACGCGTCGCTCTCGACCTGGAAGGGGAGGGACTCATCGATATCGCGTATCGTGACCTTTGCGATATCCGCTTTGATGCGGCTAAAGGCCTTCCATCGACAGGGGGAACGTGGCTGATTGGATGAGGGGACGGGCTTTGTCTGCGTAATTGGGGACCCACTGGGCGTAATATGAAAAGAAGCCCAAACAGCGATTGAGGGCTTTGGGGGAGTGGGGAAGGGGGAGCTCCATCAGGGGGCGCATGCGTTCCGGGTCGGGGCCTATCACTCCGTTACGCCGAGGATGGCTATCACTCCGTAGCCGAGGGTGGCTAGACAGTTGGTGCTAAACACGCATTTGTCCTTGTTGTAGGTCAGGTTCAGGAGTTTTGCAGTTCGGAGGAATTTTCGGAGGTTGGTGCCATTGTCCTGCTGGTCGTGGCCGCAGATGGTGACATTATCAAGATACGGGAAGGTGGCCTGTAAACCGTAGTGGTCGACCATTCGGTCCATCTCTCATTGGAAGACCGAGACCCCGTTTGTGAGTGACGCCGAAGAGAACCCTTAAAAAGTGGCAGAGCCGCCCATCCGCTTCGAACGCAGTGTACTTTCGGTCACTCGCGCGGATGGGGAGCTGATGGTAGGCGGACTTGAGGTCCACCATGGAGAAGACCTTGTACTGCGCGATCCTGTTGACCAGGTCGGAGATACTTGGGAGAGGGTTCGCGTCCAGCTGCATAAACCTGTTGATGGTCTGACTGTAGTCTATGACCATCCTATTCTTCTCCCCGGTCTTTACCACCAGCACTTGTGCTCGCCAGGAGCTGTTGCTAGCCTCGATGACCCCCTCCTTCAGAAGCCGCTGGACCTCGGACCCGATGAAGGTCCGGTCCTGGGCACTGTACCGTCTGCTCCTGGTGACAACGGGTTTGCAATCCGGGGTGAGGTTTGCAAACAAGGACGGGGGATCGACCTTGAGGGACGCGAGGCTGCAGACAGTGAGGGGGGCATAGGGCCGCCGAATTTGAATGTTAAGCTCAGGAGGTTACACTGGAAGTCTAACCCCAGGAGTGCTGCCGCGCAGAGGTGAGGGAGGATGAATAGCTTGTAGTTTTTAAACTCCCTCCCCTGGACGGTGAGGTCTGCTATGAGCGATTTTTTGTTTTAACCGGTCAGAGCGATTTTTTGTTTAACCGGGTAAACAGGAAAAGCGCAGCGTCTTACCGTGACGGGGTGGACGAAACTCTCTGTGCTCCCGGAGTCCAGCAGGCAGCTTGTCTCGTGGCCATTGAGGAGGATCTTCGTGGTCGCTGTGGAGAGGGTACGAGGCCGCGACTGGTCCAATGTGACTGAGGCGAGTCATGGCAGAAATTCAGAGTCGTCATCAGGCAGGGAGTAGTCACCTGTGGGGTCCTCGGTGCCGATCCAAGATGGTGGCGCCCGTCGGCCGCACGTGATGGGGTGGACAAAATGGCAGCGCGCGTTCCCCGCACGTGGAGTTGGGGGTCCAAAATGGCAGCGCCCGGGGTTCGCACGTGGTGGTGGGGGCAGCGAGGTCCGCGGGCCGCACGGGGCCCCTGAGGAGAGCAGGGGGGAGGACCCGCAGTCGCTGCTTGGGACCGCAGCGACCGCTTTAGACTGGCAAACGGCCACAAAGTGGCCCTTCTTACCGCAGCCCTTGCAGGTTGAGGAACGGGCCGGGCAGCGCTGACGGGGGTGCTTTGCCTGGCCGCAGAAATAGCAGCAGGGCCCCGCGGGTTTATCGGGATGCCCTGCTGTGCAGGCCTGGGGGGGTCCGAGTCCGTGGGAGTGAGAGAGGTCACATTCCACGGGGCCGCCGGGCGGTCGGGTGCGTACACGCGAACGTTACGATTTGCAATGTCTAGGGAGGAGGCGAGGGCCCGTGCCTCCGTGAGGCTTAAAGTTTCTCTCTCCAACAGTCTTTGGCGGATCTGCGAGGACTGCATACCTGCAACTAAGGCGTCTCGGATCAGAGGTTTGGTATGCTCAGCAGCAGACACCTGTGGGCAGCCACAGTACCTCCCCAGCATGAGGAGGGCACGGTAAAATTCGTCCAGGGACTCACCAGGTATCTGCTGCCTTGTGGCTAGTAAGTGCCGAGCGTAGACTTGGTAAACCGGCCGTATGAAATGTTCTTTAAGTAAGTCCATAGCTGCGTCGTAGTCTGTCGTGTCCTCTATGAGCGTGTACACGGCGGTGCCAACGCACCAGTGGAGGATGTGCAATTTCTGTTCCCTCGTCAGGACGTTTTTGGCTGTGCTCAGGTAACTATTGAAGCAAGCCAGCCAATGCTTAAATGCGGCTGTTGCATTTGCTGTGTGCGGACTGAGGCGAAGACACTCCAGCTTGATGCGAAGCTCCATCCTTTAAAATCCTGCTAATTAAATTGATGCACAATCAATGGACACAAAACGTAGGTGAAGTCCGAACGAAAGTCTTTAATTAGCACAAAGTTAACCCGGCAGCAGACGTACAGAATGGCTGGCTGCCGGGGAACACGGGTTCTTTTACCCCGCCTCGTAGGCGGTGCTACCTTCCTCTTAGCCAATTGGGCTAAGAGGCACACGATACCTGGGCCAATGGGCAGCGAGTCCTCTGCACGAATGGCAGCTCACACTCCCAGGTACCGTAATACCCCTAGTCATACTACCACAGTGCTTTTGCTTTTTGGTCTCTTTGGACTATTGTGCATTTCTGTTTGATTGTTTTGGATGGTTTTGTTTAATATGAAATGTTTAAAATAAATATATTTTTCAAAAAGTAATTCCAGGATTTTTGCTGTCTCTTGTCTATTGCACACATTGTTCACTCTTTGTGTAATGGACTGCCTGACAAAGGTCATTAAATGCCTTTTTAAAAATTGACCCAGTGATCCCTATTTTGACATCTTTGACATGCTACACTGTATTTCACTTTGATGTTGGATTGCAGCTTGTGATTTCGAAGTGTTTCCCAGTTACACTGGATATAATTAAACTCATTCACCTGTCAGAAGAAGCCATTGCTGGAAACAATTATTGTCTGTATGCATCACTTCTATGTTTTGTCGATAAAACCTAAGACATTTTAACAATTTGGATTTACAATGACTGTCACTCAGCTGTTAGTAAAGTTTGCCAGAGGAGATGGTGTAGTAAATGCAACTTACCCAAATTGTTGCTCATGTGGAGGTGTTTCTTATAAACACACATGGCAATAAAACAATCAGGCAGCACAGGATGGTATTATGAGATGATAGGATGATGATTCAGAACAATGACTCCTTCAATATTGATTGCAGTATTCAAATCTAGCACAACTCCTGTATTTTAAAATGTCAATTATCAACAAAAATAATGTCTTGACATTTGCCTCTTGGTGTTTCATAGTATTGCAAAAACTGAAAATTCTTCTTTCAGCTTCAAATTGTTTGCAATGACAAAAGGAAAGAGGATTCATAAGAGTTAGAATATGATTGTTTTTGCAAATTTCCTCCTCCTCCCACAGGCACTGAAAAGTGCAGGATTGCTCCAGAGGCACCGGTATCACGTTAGCTGACCGATGGTGCTAAAGCCAATTCCTCTCACCAATCCTTGTGGAGATCAGTAACTCAATATGTCACATCTAACATCTCCCTGATCTTATGGCTTAGCTCTAGAGTGGATGATACATTTACACTTAGCCATACAGAACAGTACTACAATAACTTGAGGTAATGTTTTAGTGAAACATATGATGGTAGTTAAGATCCTCTATTTGTAAAATTTACTTTAAAAACTCTGATCCTTAATCATCTGCATGAGTGCGGGTAATTGGATTTTCGATTCTTCCTTGTTTAAAACTGATATACAGGCCATTGGAGCCACTAATTTTTTCTTCCACTGCTCCTAGTTCCAGTTTTTGTAGAAGCTGACTCAGAAGATGAAGAAAAGGATACAGCTACAAAGGTGAAAGAACAGGAAGATGATGAGGGCATCACCTTTATGGCAAGAGCAGCGAATGAGAACTTACAAGAAAGAAAATTTTCAGGTATGAAATGAATTTGCAAAGTAAATTAGACAGTTAAGTCCACATAATTACGGGGAGGCAGGGAATGTGCCAGAGAAGCTGCAAATGACCGATGGATTTGGCTAGGGCTGGGGGGGGGTGGAGCTCCTACCAAACTTACCATCAGAGCCTCATTGTCATTTTCTTATTCTACCTGTTGCCCAGCAACCGGCCGAATTGACAGCCTGGCTGGGAGCAGGGAGGTAAACCAGATGCAAGAGGCTGCAACTAGGTCCTTTGGGGACAGCCCCCAGCAATCAAGAAAGAAAATTCCACCAATCGAGGCAGGGCTAAGAGTGGTGGTCAGGTTGGAAATGCAGCAGGTGGAGGAAGAAAGATGTTATGATTGACAGAAAGGAAGCTAAAGAGCTTTCTTGAGGAGCTGAGGGGAACATTCCTGCTCCTCCTCCATGGCCCTCAAGGGCTGCTGGAAAAGGCATTTACCTGGGGAGCCAACAGCTCCTGCCTTCCTTTCACTACCAGATTTCCTGTTCCCTGGGAAATCCACAAATTTTAAATTGGGTATCCAATTGTACAGTGGAGCCCAGTTTAAATAATCTAATGAAGTGTCCCACCTCTCCACGGCATGGCACTCAGATGGCACAATACTCATCACCATTATAAAATGTGGCAGGTGCATACATATGTATCGCGGATTGGGGGCGCATTCCTCAATAATAAGTATTTAATTACTCCTACCCCACAACCCGCTCTTGCCCATTGTAGAGGTATAATCCCAAGATGTTATCATTAGTAAGCACAGTTCTGCTGCTGGTAATGAATTAAAGAGCTAACTTTGCAAGAAATAGGAATAAGGAGATTTATTTTGTGCATCCAATTTGAGCATCCTGAGGTTCTTCATGAATACTGGTTCACAAACTAAAAATACTTCCTCACTGTGTGACAGAATCAATGACAATCTCACTGAGCAATTCATATGTTCCATTCACATGTCTGCAAGGATTTTTTTGCCACATTGATAAGACTTTGGAGATTAATAAGATTGGAGATATTTCTAGCTGCACTATGTGTTCCATAATAACCACTAGGGATGATTTGCAGTGGCCCCCGATCGCGAGCCTGGCCGTCCTGTGGGCCCCCGGCTGCGAAGGATTCCCCCCATCCCTCGCCAGGGCGACCGCAGACTCAACCCGGAGCCACCACTCCGAGTACCCGCCGGGTGGACCCATGTTAGAACCACGCCGGCGGGAACCAGGCCAGTTGCCGGCAGAGAATCGCCGTAGGGGCCTCTTTCAATGGCCCCCGATCGGCGCCACGTTAACCACACGCGTGCGATTGGTGGCGATTCTCCAGTGACCGGAGAAATGCAGGAGCAGCGTCGCTCCGGATTTTGGCATCGACACCCATTCTCCACCCCCCCACCGAGCATGATTTTGGCTCGGAGAATCCTGCCCCGGTTTTCAGTTTGAGCCTGACACTTTGAAAAAATATGGTAAGATTGCAACCACTAGATCTTGTTGACAACCATACTGATAAACTCTTCACCAGGATCCCTTTCAGAATAGCCCTGTTTGCTATATAAGTATGATGTGGAGATGCCGGCGTTGGACTGGGGTGAGCACAGTAAGAAGTCTTACAACACCAGGTTAAGGTCCAACAGGTTTGTTTCAAACACTAGCTTTCGGAGCACTTCACCTGAGGAAGGAGTAGTGCTCCGAAAGCTAGTGTTTGAAACAAACATGTTGGACTTTAACCTGGTGTTGGAAGGCTTCTTACTGTGCTATATAAGTACTTCAGATATAGCATCAGATGCTCCTGCTCCTAGGTTCAATACTCAAATATGTAAATAATGATCTTTTGTTTTGATTTTTGAGATGTCAATCTTCTCTCTCCATTCCTTGGTGATATTTCAAAAGTCTTTTAATTTTTGAAGTTAAACCACTGAGTCCATAATCATAACTTCATTATGGCAGACTTTCTTCACATTTGAGAATTAGATTCCCTCATTAAACTTTGGAGTGCTGATTTCCCGATGGTGGTAACTAAAAACGTGCTACTGCTGGCAGTTGCCAGATTTCCCAACCTGAAAACAGCAAAAATGACTCTTTCAAAAGCTTCCAAGTCTCCTATTTGTCACCGGGAACTGGAGTATGGGCCTCGAAGAAGTCCAGTCAAAGGTCATTGCCAACTGTATATCCCACATGGGTCGTACAGGGTATGGATGATCCACTACCGCATGGAGCTTGCAAAATACAAGCTCCCTCAATAAGGGGGCAGGGGACCCTTAACAAGGTTCATGTGTCTTTGTATAAATAGAGTCGGCCAGTAAGGCATCGACTAGAGAAGACCCAGAATGGAACTACTTGAGCTGTACATCATAGTTAACGTGTTAAATAAAGTAAGTTTTGTTTTTCTCAGTGTGGACTCTGTCGCAACCTTACAAAACCAGCCTTGTATTTAAATTCTATCTTTGGTTACCTCTGCAACTGGGAGTAGAGATGACACAGTTCTCAATGACTTATACTTCTGTTGGATTTACAGCAAGTTTCTCATTAGCTATGTTCCTGAACCTCAACATATCATTATCGTCAATTTAACCTTGCAACGTTCTGTTTTAATTTGGATTGAAAAATAAGTGGTTTCACATGTTGCGTATCCCTTTTGTTTCTGATATTGTGAAGATCTTTTGAGGATAACTCAGTCTTGTTTCAGTCACTAGCCACACCAGTGATGGCACAGAATTGGAGGTTTTCAAGAAGGAGCCCCCTTGGAAATTTCAGAATGATGAACCCATCCTCTCACAGAGCGCTCAGCTAGTGCGGCCTGGTCTCGTTCATCTTCACAAGATCAGAACTAATTCAACAGACTCGCAGTTGTCCATCGAAATAAAAGAGCTGCAGCAAACACATCAACAGTAAATAATGCAATTATCGATTTTTCCTTCTGCTGCGGGTCAATTATCTTCATCTCCTTTTTCCATCAATCTGGAGCTCTTCTGCTTTTCTCCTTCAACTATCTCTGGGAAGCATCCAAAATGTGATATATTCTAAGACATAATATGTAACACTGAGCTAACATCAATTTTTTTTAAACTAGCATTTTTACCATTTTATTTCTATCTGCCTTTTATTTTAAATCAGGCTATTGAATGAAAAGACCATCTGAACTTTAAAAACAAATTAAAATGGAGACTATACATTTAGATTCCTGAAATACCCTGTTTTATGGCTCTAAGTGATCTTAGAGTCATAAACGAGAAATTATTATTTTCACTCCAAGTTATCTTTACTGAAATTAAGATTTTTCTAGACTTGCCAATGTTTCACATATTAGCCTAGTTGAAAGTATATATGCAGTTTTTCATTGTGCATTTTGCAAACAGCTGCATTTTAAATTCAATGCATTTTATTAATAGACTAAGATGAGAGTTACATGGCCAAAACTGGACTAATGCAAACTATTTTTGGGTGCATTTTGGCACGAAAAATAGCAATATAATTTGGATGTTAGATTCCAATCTGGCATCAGAGTGCACTCAAGCCAATTGGTACGTGCCCCCTGGAGGAGGCTATCTCACACCCATTTGAATTCAAACCAGCTGTAGTATAATTACAGCCCAGAATGAGGTTGCAGTTTGAAAGTGAAAAGGGTTGGCATTTGTAACAACCTCAATGTAGGGGTGAAGCCAGAGTGCACACGTTTGCATATACATTTGATCCTCCGGGTGCAGTGAGAATGCTTCCTCTCCAATCTAATGCTGCTCTAAGGAATGAATCACTGCTGTGGCCAGGGATACTCAAGCCAGTTTTATGGGATCATATGCAAGCTGCAGCAGCTAGTTGCCCAGTGGCACTCAGGGGAAAGAAGCATTGTGTCCAGTTGGAAAAGAGTGGACGAACTACAGGAGGGAGTGCGAAAGGTGTCAGCATAAACAAACAGGTTGTGGAATGGGGAAAGTACCTGAATGGGCAAGGGAGAGGTGGAGGAAGGAAAGAAGAGTAGAATATGCCAACATAAACTGAGAAGGAGGAGAATGGTTAGGGGGTTAAAATACCAGGATGACCTTGAGAGAAAGACAAAGGTAAAAGGTGCCAGTGTGAGTGCCAGGTGCCAGCTGCTTGGGAAAGGAGGGAGGTCCTCTTCCCTTGTGACGGGAGGAGGATCCTGGCCCGGCAGACCACTCAAGACAGAACCGAGATCGCACAAGAGGTCAGCAGCTGTGGAGTTGTCCCTCTAATTGGGCAGCAGGGGTACAAGAAGGTAAATGACCATACGCTTTCTGCTGTGGTGAGCACATCACACATTGCTTAGCCAACAGCATTACAAGGTACTTGATGTGAATGAGACTGGTAAAAAATGGCATGCCCACCAAGCCATTAGCAATTGCTAGACAGCAGTATTGCTTGTCAGAGGTGCCAGCCTTTCTGGAGAAGGTCCTGGATCCATCAGAGTTGACTCCTGCTACTGAGTGGGATGCAGAATACATAATCATGGATGGTCAGGCTGCCTGCAGCATAGGTGGGCAAGGTGTCTGAGCTCACCACCAGATCCCCAGGGTTCTCGAGGGAGCAGAGAGAGGTAAAGGTGCCCTAAAATGGTAAAGGAGTGCTCGCCTGATGTAACTGGGGCCCTCTCATGGTGCTCCTGGCATGGACAGTGGCTCCTCAGCCTCTCTGTCAATGACACCAGTTCCTCTCGAGGCCGTAATGACTGAGATGCCTCCTGCACTTGTTTAAGAAGGTCTCAATATGCCGGATCTTCCAGGCTTCAGACAGCCAGAAGACAACTGCCCAGGTCCTGCAAAGTCACCCGGTAGCTTGGTTAGCAGCCTGCCTCCACTGACAATTGAAGGGCATGTATAAGAAATTTAGAGACATCATCTTTGCATTTGGGGTTCATGGGTTTATATTTTGTTAATGCATGGTGCTTTGCAGTCTCTTTTTCACCAAAAAATGTGGACTGCTACAAGGCAAGATGACTCTTTCTATTTCTTGTGGACTCCTTGTCCTTTAGCCTTATTGTGGTTCCTTCAAAAGGTGCACTGTGAAGGATCACACTGCGTGAGGCCAGCGTGTTCCCCATGTTGCAGTCTAATATCTTAGTGGGTGGAGGTAGTAGTATAGGTAATAAAATAAATTGCGCAGAACTGCAAAAGGCAGCTTTATCGGCATACATGGATCTATCCTTAAGAGTCATCTGTAAAGTGTTAGTGTGTCACAAGCCTCCTTTATATCTCACTGTGCCCTGCTTGTGGCTTGTGGGATTCTAACCTTGCAACACCAGATCAGCATCTTCCTCCCTAATCTCATTGTTGGAGAAGGTATTGTACTCTACAATATCCTCATTGATCAAAGAATCTCCCCTTTGATGCAGAGTACAGCACACCACAAAAGGCAATACACTTATTGGGGCATTCTGAAGGACTCCACCAGATCAATCTAGGCATCTGAGCTGCCTCTCTGGAAACCCAATGGTTTACTAATTAGTTGTTTGAGCCGTTTCATGGCAGACAGTCTGTCTATGTACGGCAGGATCTAGACAACATTCAGGCTTGCACCAATAGTGACTAGTTACATTTGTGCCAAACAAGTGCCAGGCAATGCCCATCTCCAACAAGGTAGAATCCAACCATCTCCCCTTGACATTCAATGGTGTTACCATTGCTGAATCCCCCATTATCAAAATCCTGGAGGTTACCATTAACCAGAAACAGAATGGGACTAGCCATATAACTACTATGGCTTCAAGAGCTGGCCAGAAGCTAGAAACTTAGTGGTGGTCAACTCACCCCCTGGTTCCCCAAAGCCTGTCCAGCATCTACAAGGCACAACTCAGGAGTGTGATGAAATTCTCCACACTTGCCTGCATGAGTGTAGCTCCAATAACACTCAAGAAGTTCAACATCATCCAATGCAAATCAGCCTGCTTGATAGGCACCCCATCCAGAAACTTCAGAATTCACTTCCTCCACCACTAATGCATCTAAAAGATGTACTGCAGCAACTCACCAAGGCTCCTTTGACAAGCACCTTCCAAACCCAGGACAGAAACACCAAGAAGAACAAGGGCAGCAGATGCAAGGGAACACCACCACCTGCAAGCTCCCCTTCAAGACACACACTATCTTACTTGGAGCTATATCATCTTTCTTCAGTATCATTAGGTCAAAATCCTGGAACTCATTTCTCACTGTGGGTGTATGGGCGCCACAGCGACTGCAGTGATTCACCATCACCTTCTCAAGGGCAATTAAGGATGAGCAGTAAATACTGGCCTAACCAGTGACGCCCACAGCCCGTAAAAGAATAAAGGAAAAAAACAGGTTTTGGGCTGGATTCTCCGTTTCTGAGACTATAAGTGTTGACGCCAACAGAGAATCCGTGGACTTTCACGACAGAAAAAGCGACACCAACTCGCACCGATTCTGTTACCGGTGAGGGGCTCGCATCGGCGCTGCGTGGAACACCATCAAATCGCATGGAAAATGATGCGGGAATCGGCGGGTCCATGATGAACATTCAGAGGAATGTCAAGCTGCAGCCGCGCTTCAACAATACACGCCCCACACACACACTGATCAGGGCCGGAAAGATGGGACAAGCTGTGCTAGAGCCAGAGGGCTCCCAGTGGGTTGCTCCGTGGGGGGGAGTCACCTATACGGCCCAGGGCACCAGGTTTATAGCGGACTGTCAGCGGCATGCACAGCTGCTTGGCTGCCTTGCCAGCTGCGATAATGGTCTTGTGTACACGTCCACCCCAATCCCAACCTCACACCCCATCTCCTAGCTACCCCCCACTACTCCCTCCAGCCCTGGCAGAAGCCCCCCAGTCAGTGACACGACTGTCGGTGAAGTATGGCTGGACACTGTTGGTGTGCCCTCTCTCTCTTTCAGCAGCCACCACGCCAGGTTCACGATTTGAGAGATCACACATGGACCGTGCCGTCGGTAATTTAGCCCATCGGAGGTGGAGCATCGTGGGTGGGCCCACTAATGATATGCAAATGATGTTGCATCTACGCGCAGCATGCGTCGCATTGACGCCATTTTCAAGGAGGCGGAGTACTGTGATTCAGCATCAAATTGGTGCCTGCCACGATTTCGGCGTCGTGAGCAATTCTCCGCTCGATCGCCGTTCCTGATTTTGGCATCGGCCAATGAAGAATCCTGCCTATTGAATCTCCCCATGCAGCAGCACTACGATTCCTAAAGCCACGTCTTCAGTGCGTAGCACTTGTCAATCAGTACCCTCCTTGAGGTCACACAGGAGACCTTAAAAGGTCTGGCCCCTGGGACTGCCTTAGTATATAGGCATTATGACTGCTTCCTGGGAACCGTGCACCCACCAGAAGGAACCATTTGGGATGGTCACAGATCAGTTGTATATTAAGTGAGTGGAAGTTCTTCCTGTTGATGGAGGCCACAGGCTGACCTGTGGGAGCTTTGATGACAACATGCAGGCATTTACATTGAGGATACCCTCCATCGTGTTGTGTGGCACTACCACTGTGCTAAATGGGATAGACTTCGAACAGATCTAGCAACTCAAGACTCTACATCCATGCTGTGGGCCATCAGCAGCAGCAGAATTGTATTCAACCACAATCTGCAACCTCATGCCTGGCATATCCCCCACTCTACCATTGCACCAAGCCAGGGGATCAACCCTGTTTCAATGAAGGGCGCTGGAGAGCATGCCAGGAACAACACCAGGCATACCGAAAAATGAGGTGTCAACCTGGTGAAGCTACAACACAGGACTACTTGTGTGTCAAACAGCATAAGGAGCAAGTAGTCTTGCCACATTCAGCCGTGAATGGTGGTGGACAATTAAACAACTCACCGGAGGAGGTGACTCCACAAATATCCCCATTATCAACGATGGAGGAGCCCAGTACATATGTGCAAAAGACAAGGCTGAGACATTCGCAACAATCTTCAGCCAGAAGTGCCGAGTGGATGATCCACCTCGGTTTCCTGCGGAGGATCCCAGCATCACAGATGTCAGTCTTCAGCCAATACGATTCACTCCACGTGATATCAAGAAATGGCTGAAGGCACTGGATATAGCAAAGGCTATGGGCCCTGACAATATCCCAGCAATAGCACTGAAGACTTGTGCTCCAGAACGTGCCACACCCCTAGCCAAGCTGTTCCAGTACAGCTACAACACTGGCATCTATCCGGCAATGTGGAAAGTTACCCAGGTGTGTTCTGTACACATGAAACAGGAAAAATCCAACCCAGCCAATTACCACCCTCTCAGTCTACTCTCCAACATCAGCAAAGTGATGGAAGGAGTCAACAACAGTGCTATCAAGTGGCACTTACTCAGTATAACCTGGGTATATTCCAGGGTCACTCAGCTCCTGACCTCATTACAGCCTTGGTTCAAACATGGACAAAAGAGCTGAATGTGAGGTGAGAGTGACTGTCCTTGACATCAAGGCTGCCTTTGACTGAGTATGGCATCAAGGAGCCCTAGGCAAACTGGTGTCAATGGAAATCAGGGGGGAAACTCTCCGATGGTTGGAGTCATACCTGGCACAAAGGAAGATGGTTTTGGTGGTTAAGAGATCAATCACCTCAATTCCAGGACATCACTGCAAGAGTTCCTCAGGGTAGTGTCTGAAGCCCAACCATCTTCAGCTGCTTCATCAATGACCTTCCGTCCATCATAAGGTCAGAAGTGAGGATGTTTGCGGATGACTGCACAATGTTCAGCTCCATTCATGACTCCTCAGATAACGAAGCAATCCATGTCCAAATGCAACAAGACCTGGACATTATCCAGGCTTGGGCTGACAAGTGGCAAGTTACATTCGCATCACACAAGTGCCAGGCAATGAGTATCTATTACAAGAGAGAATCTAAAACCACCGCCCCTTGACATTCAATGGCATTACCATCACTAAAGCCCCCACAACCAACTCCCGGGGTTTACCATTGATCAGAAACTGAACTGGACTAGCAACATTAATACTGTGGCTACCAGGGCAGATCAAAGATTAGGAATCTTATGGCGAGTAACTCACCTCCTGACCCCCCAAAGGCTGTCAATCACCTACAAGGCACAAATTAGGAGTGTAATGGAATACCCTCCACTTGCTCCAACTTCACTCAAGAAAGCAGCCCGCTGAATTGCTCCCTCTTCTACGAACAATCAAACCCTCCACCACAGATGAACAGTGGCAGTCTTGTGTACCATCTACAAGATGCATTGCAGTAACTCACCAAGGTTCCTTAGATAACTCCTTCCAAACTCATGACCACTACCATCTAGAAGGACAACAGCAGCATATACCTGGGAACCCCACCATCTGGAGGTTCCCCTCCAAGTCACTCACCACCCTGACTTGGAAATATATTGCCATTCCTTCACTGTCGCTGGGGTAACATCCTGCATCTCCCTCCCTAACAGCACAGTGGGTATACCTACACCTCTAGGACAGCAGCGGTTCAAGTAGGCAACTCATCACCGCCTTCAGAAGGGCAACTAAGGATGGGCAATAAATGTTGGCTTAACCAGCGGCGCCCACACATCCCGTAAATTAATTTTTTTTAAAGTTGCTGACACCTTGTGTGCCCCAGAATCCAGAAATAGCTGTGAAAGCTATTCTAAATAGCTTTCTCAGCCTGACTATCTGGATCAGTATAAAAGCATACGTATTGGCTGGCTTTCTTTAACATGGCTATCTTGATGCAGTGATGAGGTGTACAAATTCAATACCACAGTGGCCATCAGTGCCACACGCATGGGTGGCCACCATTTCCCATAGGGTTCAACTCATCCTCCATGAAATGAAATGAAATGAAAATGAAATGAAAATCGCTTATTGTCACAAGAAGGCTTCAATGAAGTTACTGTGAAAAGCCCCTAGTCGCCACATTTCGGCGCCTGTCCGGGGAGGCTGGTACGGGAATCGAACCGTGCTGCTGGCCTGCCATGGTCTGCTTTAAAAGCCAGCGATTTAGCCCAGTGAGCTAAACCAGCCCCTCGTGGTATCGTGGTATACAGATCTGTGACTGCTGTCCTAGATAGGCAGAGTCATCGGTGATACTGTTGCTCCAATATTTTAAGAACGCTGAGCCTCTGATAGCAGACGTTTTCTGATGGGTAACAACACACATGAGGCTGGTTGCGTTGTCGTTCTGCGCCCTCCTGCTGCACTCTCCCTGAGGCTGAAGCTCCCGTTGGCCCTCAGGTTGCTGCTGCCCCAGAGCCTGTGATTGCAGCTCTCTCACACTCTAATGATCCTCCTAACTGTGGTTTCGAAGCCTGAGTGAACAAGGCCCAGGGAAATGGCTGCACTCAGTTTCCAGGGATCACATCATGCACTGAAGCAGAATTCCCGTATGTGTTGGCAAGTTTGCCCCTGCTCCTGACTGCTACTGCCAATGCCCACACTTCTGCTAAATCTGCAAGTCTTGCTAGCTTTTACAATGGCTGCTGACCGGAGTCAGCACTGACCTCTAGGATAAGCAGGAGGTCAGTCCTGACTCCAGTCAGTGCTGACTGCCATCTCTGAGGTGGCAGTGGTTAGAATAGAGCAGCTGGATGTGATCCATGGAAACTGAGTGCAGCTATTTCCCTGGGCCTTGTTCATACCTGAGCTTCTAAAGCACTATTGTTCCTGTGCAGTCTTTTTTTAAATTAGAAATAACATTTCAGTGAAATGCGTGTTCAACAGACTTAATTACCTTCCCACCGTGTCAGTGTGTGGTCCTCCCACCATGCTGGTCAGCCTTTTTTTTCCCCAAGGCCTTTCCTTGCTATATTCCGACTCCTCCTGCCTTCCAGCCGGTTGCCATGGGGCTGATAAAATATGTCTCACAAGATTATTGTTAGGCTATTTTTGAGTTGGCAGCTTTAGGTGGTTTACTGGGTTGGCTTGCATGCTGCTGGTCACAGAAGCTGCTCAGAGCTGACACTGCTGCTTTTCACTGGGATTTCAGGCTGCACCTCTCGGTGAGAATTCGCAGTGTTCTGTTCAATCAGAATTCCTATTTGCAGAACGCAACTGAATGATCAGCTTTGAGCTACATCCAGGGCCAGCAACAATTCACAGAATTGTTATGGCGCAGAAGGAGGCCATTCGGTCCATGGTGTCTGCGCTGGCTTTCCAAATGAGCATTCTCCTGCCTTTTCCCCGTACCCCTGCACATGATTTCTATTCAAACAATAACCTAATGCCCTCTTCAATGCCTTGTTTGAAGCTGCCTCCACCACGCTTCCAGGCAGAGCATTCCAGACCCTAACCGCTCGCTGCGTGAAAAACCTGTTTCTCATATCATATTTGCTTATTTTGCAAATCACTTTGAATCTGTGACCGTCGTTCTTGGTCCTTTTTTCCAAGTGGGAGCAATTTCTGCCGATCTGCTCGGTCCAGCCCCAAGGTTGACTGGAGTAGTGGGTTTGGAAAATAGTGGGAGATTGGCCGTAAATTGGAAGGAAGAGTAGACCAGTCATTTTCAAACTCAAGGTCGCGACCTACTGGTGGGTAATGGGCAGGTTTCGGGAGGGTCGCGGAGCAAGCGGTTGCGGCGTCCCCAATCGCGGGAAGAATTGCCCAACAGCTGTGACCGACATTTTTAAATGCCAGCCGAAACCTGCCCCAGTGGGGCAGGCTGCCTCCTCCTGGTCTCAGTGATGGAGTGATTGCTCCATTTTGTAGCTGCTAGCAAGCAAGGCAACAGGACTGTGTGAAAAGCTGAAGATGAATCATTTTGTAATAAGGAAGAGAGGGCCAGAGGCACAAACAGGCCAAGATCCCACAACTGAATCTGCTGGAGAGAGCTGCGCAGGAGAGTCCACGGCAGGACAAAGCAGTGTTGGTGTGAGCTTCAGGCTCTCTCATGAACAACCCATTAAGAAGAAGCTGAAATTGGGAATACCGCAGTATAAAGATGATTTCTTGAAGTATGGTTTTATTAATTGTGCCACTGAAAATCAGGATACAAAGCCCATGTATGTTATATGCAGGGAAGTATTAGCAAATGAAAGATTAAAACCTTCAAAACTTCAAAGACATTTGAAGACTAAACATGGTGAGTTCGAGGACAAACCTCTTGATTTTTTTTCAACGGATGCAGTGAGATCTTAAATCATCAGCTGAAGTCCTGAGCAGAAATGTAACATTGAATAACAAAGCAAGTGAGATCATGAGGATCAAACAGGCTCACTTATCGCATTAACGGTAAGCGAAAATGGTCGGTCACAAAGTTCAGGCGACGTGGGTCACAAAGGCATTGTCCACGGAGTTACAAGATCTCCATGGAGTGGCAAATTTCAGGAAAATTAATCCCGTTGAAAGGGTTAATTATCAGTCCGAGGGGCAGCACGGTGGCGCAGTGGGTTAGCCCTGCAGCCTCACGGCACTGAAGTCCCAGGTTCGATCCCGGCTCTGGGTCACTGTCCGTGTGGAGTTTGCCCATTCTCCCCGTGTTTGCGTGGGTTTCGCCCCCACAACCCAAAGATGTGCAGGCTAGGTGGATTGGCCACATTAAATTGTCCCTTAATTGGAAAAAAATTAATTGGGTACTCTAAATTTATTTATTTTTTAAATTATCAGTCCGAACTTTCTGCAACAAATTTAGTTGATAATTGATGCGCATTGAATGCAAGTTTGTGTTTTTCATCAGATTTGCAGGGGAGTGACACAAATCGGCAATGGCTCATAGCAATTTGCAACTCATGGGGTATCACTTCCTTCCAACAAATTGATGGATGATTTGCACAATAATGACAATGTGCACCTTAAACTCACTGGGTGGAATTCTACTATGCTCCTACCAGTGAGTTCAATGGCGGGCGGGAGTGAGGGCAAGAATTTGGCAAGAGGTTGAAAAATCAACTTTACACCAGCGTGAATTTCGAGATGAACTTTCCGTTTATGCCCACCATAGCAGATCAGAAAAGCCTCTACTGGCCGGCATGAAACTGATTTGCATCCCTCTAATGGGGTACAGATGAAGGCCTGGCGAGAAGCCCCCGACTCCGAACACCGAATTTTCTACGAAGCCAGCAGGAATACATGTCAGTGGTAATGGGTTGAAGGGTTATGGAAAACGGACAGGACAGGGGAGTTCAGACCAGAATGAGATCAGCCATAATCGAATGGCAAAGCAGATTCTATAGGCAAATGGCCTAATTCTGCTTCTATGGGCACGATTCTCCGGAAAGATTTCCAATTGTGGTCGCGAGCGTGAACTGCCGCGAGCTTCCCGGTGCTCGGCCCAGCAAGGCCGATAATTGGTCCACTTAACGAAGCCCCACGGGCTTCTCACCGCACGTGAAGACTCGCCAGTGATTGGCCGGGACTGCACTTGCCTGTCTCCTGCTAACAAGGTCAGAAGCACTGAAAGAGCTCTTGCACAGCCGACCCAAGTCAGTTTGCAACCATGGCACTGAGAAGACCGGCCCCAAGATTCAGCATTGCGGACCTGGCCAGACTCTGAGACGCGGTGGAGGCCAGGAGGGATGTCCTGTTCCCCTAAGAGTCCAGGAGGGTGAGCTACAGGAAAGCCAGTGCTGCCTGCGATGAGGTGGTGGCGGTTGTAAGCTCTGGGAGCGTAACCAGGAGGGATGGCCTCCAGTGCTGGAAGAAAGTCAACAACCTACACCAGGCAACATGGGTGAGGAGACACCAATGCCCCCTCCCCCACCCCGAGTCCTTTCCACCCCACGCAAAAAACCACCCCACGGTGCATGCGTTCCACAGCCCTCCCTTCACCCCCTTTCTCTCTTCAAACCCCCCCAGCCCTTCCTTCACACTCCCAACCCCACCACTTTGAACCATGCGTTTGTCTAATGATGCTCTCTCTGTGTCTCCGCAGGAGAAGCTCTCCCACAATCGCCGGGAGAGGGCCCAGACTGGCGACGGGTTGCTGGACTTAGGAACTCTCACCACCTTCGAGGAATGGACCCTTGAGGTGACGGGATTGCCGAGGACAGAGCGATCACCAATGAAGAGGTTGGAGGAAGCCGCACAGGTGAGGAACCAGGGCCCCGCCCAGAGGACCAGTCACATGTGAGTTTTTATTGCCTTACTAACTGACCCATCCCTCCCACTGACCATATATCTATTCTCCCACAGGTCCGCCAGTCGGCAGCACCGGCCCATCCAGAATGGCCCCCTCTCCAGCCTCCTATGAGAACACCTAGAAGGAGAGCTCTGAGGAAGACATGATCGATGTGCCACAGCTTTCATTCCCACCCTCCACGAGTGCAGATATATGCACCTTGGCGGGAAACGTTTGTCAGGTTTCTGGGCCACAATCTGGTGAGCACCACAGCTGCTGATGTACATCACGGTGGAGGTAGGAACCCCCAGGTGACACAGCAGTCGGAGGTCTGCTGGATCCCAGGACCCGGTCGGGTCCCAGCCTGATTCTGGTACAGGTATACTCGGAGCTGATGGAGATGTTAGCGTGCGGTCAGGACAGTCAGAGGAAGCTGTTAGCGACACTCTAGCTGGTCCATAGCCGATTGGAGGAGTCCAGAGACTACGTGCACAGGAGATATCATTGGCAATGCATGGCACTGAGACCAACACCGCTCTGGGGTGGCGACAGCAGTGGAGAGCCTGGTGCACAACATCAGCACCATGAGTGAAGGTGTCCAGGGCGTTGCACAGGGTGACAGCCATGGCTGAGGGTCTCGGCAGAATTTCCGACTCACTTGGGGATGTTACGCAATACCAGGCTGACCTTGATGAGGCACTGTGGTACATGCCCCGCTCTCAGATAGGAATGGCCGGGGCACTGCGGAGCCTGTCCCAGACGAACATGGACATTGTTGAGTTGCTGCACAGCATGGCCCAATCACTGAGGAACAGTGTCGAGGGCGTCGACTCCTTGGTGTAGACATCGGGGCGCCACGAGGGCTAGTCAGATTATGCATGGACAGCCAGGGCTCGAGCCAGCTGCCGCTCTGTCCCAAGGTGAACCCCAGGGCCCTGTGGGCACCGACCAAGAGGAGTGGGCGCTGTGTGCCAACCCAGACCCGTCCCATGGAATGGTGATGGTGGCCACCAGTTCCTCCGAGTACCCCTCTGATGAGGCTGCATCTCTATGTCAGCACACAGGACAGGCCAACACAGCTGTGCATGTGCCATCGACAGGTGCACCGGTGCCCTCCGCCCCCCAGAGCCCCCAGAGGACGCCTGCCAGGGGCATTGAAGGTCACGGGACAAGGTTATGAGCTGGCTGCTTCCACCTCAGATGTGCATCCTGGGGAGACACCAAGGTGTGATTGGGATGCTAGGCAATGACTCCCACATGCCACAGGAATCCACTTGGGTTGTATGAAGTGCTCCCTTAACCACGATTGCCAATTCCCTATTTGCAATAGTCTTCAGCCGCATGGACAGAGGCCTCGGCAGATTGTGAGGGTTATGGGTGGTCGGTGGGGCAGAAGGAGGCCCAGCCCCCCAAGAGTCCGATCCCCTCGGGCTCTTTGCCTGTCAGCAGAGCAAAGATGGCTACTCACCTCCTCGGCTCCCCTCAGAAGCCCATCCATCAGGTTCACGTTTTTCAAAAGTACTACTGATTAGTGGCAGCGTGACCACTTGTTGCAGCGGCCGATGAATGACAGGAGGTCGTTGGATATTAAATCTCTCCCGTTAATTGTGTGCTTGGATGGAAATATGACATTACATTCATTACTGATTATTAAGTGGTGATAATTGGTTCCTCGCTACGGCGAGATCCCTATTTCACCTATGGGAGCGGGCCGGTTGCATTCCAAACTATTTAGCGCCTGACGTGGTTCTCGTTTTCACCCCCTCCCACTATTCACATGAAAATCACGGCTTATATCTTATGAACCTCTGGAACAACATGGTGTGCTGAAGTCGGGACTTACATGAAGAGTTTCTGCATTGCCTCCAGAGTTTGGTATGGAGGCCACCAACAACCCTAGACCCTGGAACACCAGAGAAGTGGGTAGGGGGGAGCATCTATCCAGTAGATCTTCCAGTTTCAGTGTTATCGAGAAGATCTGGTAGCACAGTGGTTACCACTGTTGCTTCACTGCTCCAGGGTCCCAGGTGTGATTCTCACTTGGGTCACTGGCTGTGTGAAGTTTGTACATTCTCCCCATGTCTTTTTTAAAAAATATTTGTAATTCTCCTCCTTTTTCACATTTTCTCCCAAATTTACACCAACAATAAACAATAATCAGTAACAAATGTAATGTCAATCCCCATATCAATAACAATGATCCCAAAATCCCACCAAACCCCAGACATTGGCTCGCATGTTAACATAAACAAATAACCAAAAGGAATTAGTAATCACCCATCGTCACCATTAACACATACAGTCCCTCTCCCCCCCAACCCTCCCAGCGACCCCCCCCCCCCCCAATGTTCGATATGATCCAATTCTCGAAAGTGCATAATGAATGACACCCATGAATTGTTGAACCCCTCCATCCTTCCCCTCAGTTCAAATTTGACCTTTCCAAGCATCAAGAATTCCAGTAGGTCCCCCCGTCATGCCAGGGCACAGGATGGAGAGGCTGATATCCAACCTAACAGGATCCGCCTTCGGGCGATCAACGAGGCGAAGGCTACAACATCTGCCTCCGCACCCGTTTCCAACCCAGGCTGGTCCGACACCCCGAATATGGCCTCCCGAGGGTCGGATCCAGTTTCATGTGCACCACTTTAGCGATTACCCTAAAAACCTCCTTCCAGTAATCCACCAGCTTTGGACAGGACCAAAACATATGAACGTGGTTAGCCCCCCCCCCCCCCCCCCCCCCCCCCCCCCCGGCGCAACGTTCACACAGATCCTCTATCCCATCAAAGTGCTGGCTCATCCTCGCCCTTGTAAGGTGTGCTCTATTCACTACCTTCAGCTGTATCAGGCCCAACCTCGCACACGAGGTGGAGGCGTTCACTCTCTGGAGCACCTCACACCAGAACCCCTCTTCCATACCCTCTCCCAACTCTTCTTTCCACATTGCCTTGATCCCTTCTAGCGGCGCCTTCTCCTCCTCCAAAATAGCCCCGTAAACCACCGATACTACCCCCTTCTCCAGTCCCCCTGTCGTCAGCAATGTGGAAGTCGGCTCTACTGGGAGCTCTGTATCTCCTTTCTGACCAAGTCTCGAACCTGCATGTATCTAAATATTCCCCCTGCTCCAGCCCATCCTTCGCTCCCAGCTCCTTAAATCCCGCAAAACAACCGCCAAGAAACAAATATTTTAGTGTCCTAATTGTTCTCCCCATGTCTGCGTGGGTTTCCTCCAGGTGCTCCAGTTTCCTACCACAGTCCAAAGATGTGCAGGTTAAGGGGATTGGCCATGATAAATTTCCCTTAGTGTCCAAAAAGGTTAGGTGGGGTTACTGGGTTACGGAGGTGGGGTGGAGGTGTGGATTTAAGTCGTGTGCTCTTTTCAAGGGCCAGAGCAGACATGATGGGCCGATTGGCTTCCTTCTGCACTGTAAATTCTATGATTCTATGATCCATCATGCAACCTTAGTAATAATAATAATAATCTTATTATTGTCGCAAGTAGGCTTACATTAACACTGCAATGAAGTTACTGTGAAAATCCCCTAGTCGCCACATTCCGGCGCCTGTTCGGGTACACTCAGGGAGAATTCAGAATGTCCAATTCACCTCACAGCACGTCTTTCGGGACTTGTGGGAGGAAACCGGAGCACCCGGAGGAAACCCATGCAGACACGTGCAGATGCAGACAGTGACCCAGGCCGGGAATCGAACCTGGGACCCTGGCAACAGTGCTAACCACTGTGCTACCGTGCCATCCATGTTCCTAGTCTGTTCCAAGAGATCCATCCACTTTCCTGAGGAGGCCCATCTTCTGACTCCAATAGTCATTCAGTGATATTGAGCACCTTTTAAATATGGCATCCAGATATGTTGGCGGGTCGCACTCAATGAAGCCGCCCTGCCACAGAATATGGCATTATACCCCCGGATGGATAATTATTGAGGTTGGAGCTGGAATATATGGCATATTTCCCCGTCAGTCTCTGCAGCAGGAAGCAATCCTCGACACCGCTCCCTCCACGGAACTTAGTCCCAGGTGGGAGAATTCTGCCCTATTGTTTTGCCATTTCGGAACTGATTCTGAAATTTTCAGGTTACATTGTCCATTTGATTCACAGTTGTTTTTTGGATTCACCAGTATCGGTAGCAATTGAATGTTTTATTCTCTTCCTTAATTCTGTAAAATGCTGTTGATCTTTCATGAGTGTCTTACTCATTCAATCTTAATTTGCTCCAACATGACTTTAACTCTGAAGCTGTAACTTTCCATCTTATTTATGCCTTTGTAAAAAATTTTATCCTGCTTTTACCCTCAGTGTGTATGTTTATTTGTTTACAAAATCTTTGCAGTAAGAATATATATTTCAGTTTAGAATGGCAATTAGAACCATTTTCACTGCCTTCACTTCATTAACTTTTCTATCTGCAGGAAATTTTGAATATCCTCAAAGCCCCAGAATTATTCCACCATCTCCTACTTCTGCTGAAAAAGAGCTTCCCTGGAAAGGCGATCAGGGTGATCTTCCAGCCTGCGTGTCTTCGGAAACCAACAAGATTGTGCCGATCGACTTGCAATATGCCTGGAAGCAAAGTACATCGTCACTGGAGAGCCTGGTCTCGCCACCTGGATCCGACGCAGTGTTTCAGCCAAGGACCTCAAACTTTATGCTGGAGGAACGCACATCTTCAGCTGCCCTGCCAGTGCCACGGCATCCCATCCATTTCCAGTTTCCTTGTACAGCTGGTGAAAAAAGCACTGATGAGGACACCATGGAGTTGATTGAGCAGCAGGAGCTGCAGCCTCTTATGTCTGCTGAAGGCGACAGCCCATCTGTTGGGTTAGTGAGTACCAGGTGGCCAGCACCATTCCACAGACCTTCCTATGTTTCAGCTCTGAGATCTCTGGTTACCTCAACACAATATAACATTAAGCAACCAGAGAAGTCTGGTAATATACAGACAAATCTCTAAGTTTATTTCATATATGATATATGAATTAAGGTGGATCATAATTTTTTTTAGTTTTGTAAACCACTTAATTTTACGCTATGAAAATATTGGAGAATCTTAACTATGTAGTGCTTTTGGAGGATCGTAATTGATTATGTGTAGCAAAGACATGCGCACAGTGTACTGCTCTACGTATGTGATCAAAGTTCCCAATATTGTTAAGTAAATGAAAATGTTTGATACGGTCACTGTTGCAGTTTGAAAAGGTTTTGACAAAGAGTCATCCAGACTCGAAACGTTAGCTCCCTTCTCTCTCTCCACAGATACTGTCAGACCTGCTACAATTGTCCAGTATTTCCTGTTTTTGCCGCAGTTTGAATGTTGGAATCCCTTGACGTGGTTGCCTTGAATGCAGAATGGAGTTTGGTTCTTGAGCTGGAGTAAGCAGGAAACACAGGCTGACCAACTGTAGAGCAATGTTCGCCCCATCAATCCAGCCTGAGGATGACTGGCATGAAAAGACCATTTTTGAGGGAAGCATTTATATAAAAAAATAGAAAATAATTGAGAAAGTTGCAACAAAAAGTTAAAAATGAAGTGTCCTTCCACTAAACTATTAGTTATAATGTTGTAATCAGCAATTTGCAGGGAGATAATGAGGCTGTAATATAAAAAAAACTTCTGCCTGAATTTTAATGTTTGAATACGATGGACGATGGATAACCCACACTAAACTCTATGGCCAGGAAATTTGATAATCCCTAAAGACAGATTTGAGGATTACAATGTGCAACTATACTGCACTCATTGCTTCTGATCCCTGCTTATTAAACAATTGTATTGTGCAGTCACAGTTAAGTGCATTGTTGATTGGCTGCACACTTGAGCAGGAGTTGCAAAATCATGAGAGACTGTCATGAATTCAAACCAGTCTTTACCTCTTATTTTTTTTCATTTATATTCATTTATTTGAAACCATGTTCGCAATTTGATGTTGGCATATAAAAACGTAGTTGTTGATTTCAGCTAGTATTTAAGAGTTACATCCCACCCATTTCCCAATGAAAGTATGGAGATCACCTGTTCTCGGACCTCTTCAAAAATTGCTCTGTTAGAAATCCCAAGCAGGTGACTAGACTTTCAATTTTCCCCCTTTATTGCAGGGAAAGTACTGCTACTGCTCAGCACTTTCTGTGGCAAAAAGATCATGGAAGAGATTATTAGGCCAGTCAAATTTAAATGGACATCTTTACTGTCAACATTTTTACTGGAAAAGATATTGAAAGTTCATTTTATTAGATGAGTTTCTCTATTGGATCCTTGTTAAACATACTTCTTTTCAACATATTCTGTAGAATATAATACTTGAGCTCATTAAAATTATTGAAGAAACTTAGAATATCATCTGATTACTTTCATCACCAGATTGCTAGAGTTCTTTTTGAAGGTTTCATAATCTTCACTCTTAAAAAACACCATTTCAGTTTCATGGACCACACCAGCTTCCTTCAGTGTGCTTGTCCCTTTTAACATACATTGATCATCATTATCCAAACTCACAACAAGATCATTTGTCTTGCTCCATGTGCTTGATTTTTAATGCACGATAGGTGTATTTCTTAAAAGGTGGTGCAAGTCCAGGTTTAGAAGGTATGTCATTCTGGAGAAAGTTAAGGAATTCTTTCACAGATTGATTTACATTAACATCATGGTCTGAAATTGTGATGTTCAAAGGACCGAACCAGGCGAACTGTGATACTGTAGTTACTTTTTCAGAAGATATGTGTTGTACCAGGAATTGTAATACGTAGGCCCATCAACATCAATTCAAAGAAAAAAAAAACGGTCTTCACCTCTTAAAGGGGAAAAGCATTTTGACCAAAGCAGGTTCTGGACATCATTATAAAAATGATTTTGACTTGGGAAAGACCCTATTCAGAAAGGGAGAGAGGCAAAAAGTAGGAAACTATAGACTGGTTAGCTTGATCTCTGTGGTGGGGATGTTGCCTAAATCAAACATTAAGGAGGAGATGACTGAACATTTGGAAAGACAAAGCACAATCCACCATTGTCAGCATGGTTTTATGAAGGGTAATACTTGTTGACAAACTTGAGGATGTAACCAGCAAGGTGGATAATGGGGAACATGTGGATGTGGTATATCTAGACTTCCAGAAGGGGTTTGACAAAGTGCCACATAAAAGACTGATCCAGAAGGTGGGATTGCAGGGGATTGGGGGTAGAGTACTAGATTGGATTGAGGATTGGCTGACTGACAAAAAGCAGAGGGTTGGGATAAATGGTCCCTTCTCTGGCTGGTGAACTGTAACTAGTGGGGTGTCACGGAGGTCAGTCCTCAGACCTCAACAGTTTACAATCTATACAAATGATCTGAAGCAGGGACAGGATGTAACATAACAAAGTTTGCGTATGATACTAAAATAGGTGGGAAATCAGGTAGTGAAGAGGAGACAAAGAGTTTACGGACGGATATAGATAGGCTAGGAGAATGTGCCAAAATTTGGCAGATGGAGTTTAATGTAGATAAGCGTGATTTGGCCGAAAAAATAGAAAGGCAAATTATTATCTAAATGGGAAGCAGATTCAAAATGTTTCTGGGCAGAGGGATCTGGGTGTCTTTGTTCATAAATCGCAGAAAGTCTGTTTGCAGGTACAGCATGTAATAATAAGGCAAATGGAATGTTAGTGTTTATTACAAAAGGACTGGAGTATAAAAGTAGAGAAGTGTTGATGGAATTGTACGGGGTGTTGGTGAGACCACATCTGGAGTATTGTGTCCAGTTTTGGTCTCCTTACTTGAGGAAGGATGTTGTGGCATTGGAGGCAGTTCAGAGGAAATTCACCAGATTGATACTGGGGTTGAAAGGTTGACATAAGATTGAACAATTTGGGCTTGTACTCTTTGGAGTTTAGGCGAATGAAAGGGGATCTAATTGAGGTGTATAAATTACTAAGAGGGATTGATAAAGTAAACGTAGACCAAATGTCCATCCTTGTGGGGCAATCTAGAACGGGAGGTCACAGATATAGGTTGAGAGGTGGTAGATTTAGAACTGAGGTGAGGAGGAACTACTCGCAGAACGTGGTGAAATTGTGGAGCTCGCTGTCCCATACTGCGGTGCAGTCTGAATCATTAAATGGCTTCGAGAAAGAGATAGATATATTTTTGATTTTAAAAATGGGTTAAAGGGACATGGAAAACATGCAGAGAGGTGGCTTTGAGACCAGGAAGAGATCAACCATGATCTGATTGAATGGCAGAGCAGGCTCGAAGGGCTAAATTGTCCACTTCTGCTCCTAATTCCTATGTAAGAATGAAAAATTTGGCAAAGGGTAGGCTTCAAAGTGTTCCAACACTGCACTTGGTGATCTTGCTGCAAGAGGTAAAGAGAGGAGGAGAGATACTTTGTCCACACAGGATCAGGAAAACTCCTACACAGACTCGGGAGAAACAGTGAGATCACTGTCGTGGGAGATTTTGAGCATGCACTCGAGTCAGTGGGATCAGCGGCATAAGCTGAAAATCCCACAAGATTCGGGAAACGCAATTCTCACCGGAAAGATTGCTAACATGTCGGCCATTCACACTCTGCAGACAGTGGATAGTGGAATTCAACTAGCAATGGTGGCATTCCTCTGGCTTCGCCGCTGCCCTGGGGGATGCACTGTGTATGTATGAGCTGGAGCTGTTCAAGGAAGAAGAAGCTGCAGCAGCAGAGTCCGCCCCAGAGGAACAGGAGGCAGCCACTGAGGATGGAGAGCTGGTCGCCCAACAGGCCGAGGACCAGGTGCAAAGGAGATGCCGCATGAGGCGTTGTGTATACCAGCAGCGCCTGTCATTCGAGAACCTGCCGGACCGGGCATGCTATCAAAGACTCCAGTTGAGCAGGGGGACAGTGCAACATATCTGCCAGATCATGGAGCACCTGGCACCACGGGGGAATGGGGGAGGACACCACTTCCGCTGGCTGTCAAGCTGCCGGTCGTCCTGAACTTTTACGCCATGGGGTCCTTCCAGGTGTCAAATGGGGACCTGTCTGGAATCTCAGAGTTTGGTGCACAGGTGCATCCGCACCATAATGGAGGCCCTATATGCCCAGGCGGCATAATGCATGCATTTCAATGTGGACCGAGACCACCAGGATGCCTGGGCAGCGGGGGTTCACTGCCATTGTCTAGATGCCCTGGGTGCAAAGGATGAGCGATGGGATGCATGCGCTCTACGAGCACCTGCAGATGACAGGCCAGTCTTCACAAAACAAAAGGGGTTCCACTTGATGAATGTGCAGCTGGAGTTTGACTATGAGCTGCGCGCCATGCACGTCTGCGCTCGATACCCGGGCAATGTGGATGACACCTTCATTCTGGCACACTCAACAGTCCCTGCCTCTTTGAGGCACCCTCCACCATCCCCCGACTGGAGGGTTGGCTCCTGGACGACAGGGGTTAGCCGCTGCACCGTGCCTGATGACACCTATCCGAGGCCACAGACCGATGCCGAGACCCACGACAACGACACCCATGCAGCAATTAGGGGCATAATCGAGCAGTGCTTCGGCATCCTGAAGATGCGGTTCAGGTGCCTGGAGGTCTGCGCCCCTCCAGTGTAGCGCCTGGAAGATCTCCCACATCGTGGTGGCCTGCTGCGTCTTCCACAACATTTCGCAGCAGAGGAGCGACCTGCTGGAGGAGGAGGATGACGCCAGTCCTCATCCAATGAGGAATATGCAGGGGAAGGCGAGGATGGGCAGGACATCAGACCCAGGAAGGCACGGGAGGCTGCTCAACCTGTGCGCCGGGGTCAATGAACACGGGACTGATCACCTCCAGGTTCACCGAGTAGTGGGCACGGACGTCACATCCCATTCCCACTGCCCCCAAACACGCCCTCCCATGAACACCCTCCCTGCGCCACCCCCAATTGAAACCACCATTGTGATTCCTACCTGCCTCACTACGAGGTGCGGGCCCTGGGTTGGCAGTAACAGCGGGCCTGGCGCATGGGATGGAGGGTGATGATAACCAGCTTTGGGATGAACTCTGGTGCTCCGCATTGTTTGGCAACGTCGACAAGGTTTAAGCCAGTGTAAGCCAGGCGTAAGGTAGTTAAGATGATCCCTTCGGAGTGCAGAGATAGGTATAGACCCCAGGGGTGGGGGTGGGGGGGCGGAAAGAGGGACATGTCAGGCAATGCCAGGCACAGGTTTTCTCTGCCAGGATAACATAGTGCCAATTGGGCAGTGCTAACCTGTGCCAGGGGCAGCGCCAGATGCAGGCTCTAGTCGGAGCCCCATGGGGGTGGGGGAGGAGGGTGCCGGCTATACTTCTGAGGTGTTGACAGAGGGGGTTTAATGCTGCCAATGGACAGGACGAGAGGGGAAGAGGATATTTGTGATGCAGGGTTGGCCCCGAGATCTTTGTGATGGGGACTGGGGGCTGTTAGGCAGCAGTGCTGATCGGGACACCCTTTGAAGATTGCACCCGATTTCTTTGGACCTGGTTTCCGACTCTATAATGCCCTGCCCTGCCAGTGTGACAGTGTAAACCACGCTCATTCTTTTGTCTAAAAGGCTCAAGGCTTGGTGAGAAAATGCAATTGTTTTCTATCCGAGTCTGACACTTTGCCAAATTCTGGTAAGATCCTGCCCAATATCAGGAGTTGACCTCTGAAGAACAAGGACAAAGAACAAAGAAAATTACAGCACAGGAACAGGCCCTTCGGCCCTCCCAGCCTGCGCCGATCCAGATCCTTTATCTAAACCTGTCGCCTATTTTCCAAGGGTCTACTTCCCTCTGTTCCCCACCTGTTCATATACCTGTCTAGATGCATCTTAAATGATGCTATCGTGCCCGCCTCCACCACCTCCGCTGGCAAAGCGTTCCAGGCACCCACCACCCTCTGCGTAAAAAACTTTCCACGCACATCTCCCTTAAACTTTCCCCCTCTCACTTTGAAATCGTGACCCCTTGTAATTGACACCCCCACTCTTGTAAAAAGCTCGTTGCTATCCACCCTGTCCATACCTCTCATAATTTTATAGACCTCAATTAGGTCCCCCCTCAACCTCTGTCTTTCCAACGAAAACAATCCTAATCTACTCAACCTTTCTTCATAGCTAGTACCCTCCATACCAGGCAACGTCCTGGTGAACCTCCTCTGCACCCTCTCTAAAGCATCCACATCCTTCTGGTAATGTGGCGACCAGAACGGCACGCAATATTCCAAATGTGGCCTAACCAAAGTTCTATACAACTGTAACATGACCTGCCAACTCTTGTACTCAATACCCCATCCGATGAAGGCAAGCATGCTGTATGCCTTCTTGACCACTCTATCGACCTGCATTGCCACCTTCAGGGTACAATGGACCTGAACTCCCAGATCTCTCTGTACATCAATTTTCCCCAGGACTCTTCCATTGACCGTATAGTCTGCTCTTGAATTGGATATTCCAAAATACATCACTTCGCATTTGCCTGGATTGAACTCCATCTGCCATTTCTCTGCCCAACTCTCCAATCCATCTATATTTTGCTGTATTATCTGACAGTCCTCCTCGCTATCTGCAACTCCACCAATCTTAGTATCATCTGCAAACTTGCTAATCAGACCACCTATACCTTCCTCCAGGTCATTTATATATATCACAAACAACAGTGGTCCGAGCACGGATCCCTGTGGAACACCACTAGTCACCCTTCTCCATTTTGAGACACTCCCTTCCACCACTACTCTCGGTCTCCTGTTGCCCAGCCAGTTCTTTATCCATCTAGCTAGTACACCCTGAACCCCATGCGACCTCACTTTTTCCATCAACTTGCCATGGGAAACTTTATCAAACGCCTTACTGAAGTCCATGTATATGACATCTACAGCCCTTCCCTCATCAATTAACTTTATCACTTCCTCAAAGAATTCTATTAGGTTTGTAAGACATGACCTTCCCTGCACAAAACCATGCTGCCTGTCACTGAAAAGTCTATTTTCTTCCAAATGTGAATAGATCCTATCCCTCAGTATCTTCTCCAACAGTTTGCCTACCACTGACGTCAAGCTCACAGGTCTATAATTCCCTAGATTATCCCTGCTACCCTTCTTAAACAAAGGGACAACATTAGCAATTCTCCAGTCCTCCGTGACTTAACCCATGCTCAAGGATGCTGTAAAGATATCTGTTAACACCCCAGCTATTTCGTCCCTCGCTTCCCTCAGGAACCTGGGATAGATCCCATCCGGTCCTGGGGACTTGTCCACCTTAATGCCTTTTAGAATATCCAAAATTTCCCCCTTCCACATGCAGACTTGACCAAGAGTATTTAAACATCCATCCCTAACCTCAACATCCGTCATGTCCCTCTCATTGGTGAATACCGATGCAAAGTACTCATTAAGAATCTAACCCATTTCCTCTGACTCCATGCATAAATTCCCTCTTTTGTATTTGAGTGGGCCAATCCTTTCTCTAGTTACCCTCTTGCTCCTTTTATACAAATAAAAGGCTTTGGGATTTTCCTTAACCCTGTTAGCCAAAGATATTTTGTCACCCCTTTTAGCCCTCTTTATTGCGTGTTTGAGATTTGTCCTACTTTCCCGATATTCCTCCAAAGCTTCATCAGTTTTAAGTCGCCGAGATCTTATGTATGCTTCCTTTTTCATCTTAGCTAGTTTCACAATTCCACCCGTCATCCATGATTCCCTAATCTTGCGATTTCTATCCCTCATTTTCACAGGGACATGTCTGTCCTGCACTCTCATCAACCTTTCCTTAAAAGACGCTCACATTTAGGGCAGCACGGTGGCGCAGTGGGTTAGCCCTGCAGCCTCACGGCGCCGAGGTCCCAGGTTCGATCCCGGCTCTGGGTCACTGTCTGTGTGGAGTTTGCACATTCTCCCCGTGTTTGTGTGGGTTTCGCCCTCACAACCCAAAGATGTGCAGGCTAGGTAGATTGGACACATTAAATTGCCCCTTAATTGGAAAAAATGAATTGGATACACTAAAAAATAAAAATTTTAAAAAGACTCCCACATTTCAAATGAGGATTTACCCTTAAACAGCTGCTCCCAATTCACATTCCCTAGCTCCTGCCGAATTTTGTTATACTCTGCCTTTCCCCAATTTAGCACTCTTCCTTTAGGACCACTCTCGTCTTTGTCCATGAGTATTCTAAAACTTATAGAATTGTGATCTCTATTCCCAAAGTAATCACCGACTGAAACTTCAACCACCTGGCCGGGATCAATACCAGGTCCAGTCTGGCCCCTTCCCGAGTTGGACTATAACGCCTGTCTACTCCCCTTACGATTGAATCCCCTACGACTATAGCCCTGCCAGTCTTTTTCCCGCCCTTCTGTGCAGCAGAGCCAGCCACGGTGCCATGAGCCTGGCTACTACTGCCTTCCCCTGGTGAGTCATCTCCCGCAACAGTATCCAAAACGGTATAGCTGTTTTGGAGGGAAATGACCACAGGGGACACCTGCACTGCCTTCCTGCTCTTTCTCTGCCTTTTGGTCACCCATTCCCTGTCTCCCTCACCAATCCTAATCTGCGGTGTGACCAACTCGCTGAACGTGCTATCCACGATCTCCTCAGCATTGCGGATGCTCCAAAGTGAGTCCACCCGCAGTTCCAGAGCCGTCATGCGGTCTAACAGGAGCTGCAGCTGGACACACTTCCCGCACATGAAGAACTCCCACATTGAGCACGAGGAGCATGACATGGGTCTGGGATCGCCTACCATTTTTGCACTTTACCTTAATTGATTACAAACATAATATCAAATAATGAATAAGTGAAAGGAATAAAGATTTTACTTACCAATCACAATACTTACCAACACACGAAGAGTTAAGTTTCTCCCAGCTACTGCTAATTGGAGCACTTTCCTTACCAGCCAATCAGGTCACTGCTTTGCTGTGATGTCACTCTTCAAATTTATCCCCAAAGACCCTATGGCCGCTGTTTCAGCAGCGAAGCAGCTAGTTTAAATACTCACCGCTCGACTCTGTAGTTCCGCCCACTCCAACAGCTGAATTCACGCCGAAAAGACTCGAAGCAGCTAGTTTAAATACTCACCGCTCGACTCTGTAGCTCCGCCCACTCCGACAGCTGAATTCCCGCCGAAAAGATCTGGCTGCAGTGCCACAAGAAGGTCAGTGATCTGGTACAAGTGGTCAAGGTCAGTGGATGTATCTTTAAATGCTACGTCTCGCCAACTGCACCAATAATTTCACATGCTGTTCAATGCAATTCACTCCTGTCATTCACCCAACAACAATCTCCATCGATCCCAATTGACACTAAGAATTCATAGCCTTTACCTGAGACTCACACTCACTGCTGCAAGCCTCATACACCTCATGGCCGGGATTCTCCAAAATCCCAGCGAAATGTTGATGCCAGCGTAAACACCGGAGTGTTTCACACCGGTGCCAACGGGCCTCTTGGCCCATCGATGCAGTGGCCCACAGGGGGCCAGCATGGCCAGCACTGCCGGTGCGTGTCAGCGTATGTGCGTGGGGGCCATTTCTGCGCCTGCACATGCAATTGGTGGCCGTTTCCGCGCCAGCACTGCGCAACATGGCGTTGTGACATAGTGGCCCGCACGGAAGAAGGTTGGGCCCCCTCCCCCCCCGGATCGCGCGCGCCCGCCGATAGGTAGCCCTCGATCGCGGGCCTGGCTGTCGTGGAGGACCCCCCCCCCCACCAGGATGGCCAGCGCAGCCGCGGGTCCGAGCTCCCGCCAGGTGGAACCAGGTTTGAACAACGGCGGCGGAACTCGGCCGGTCGATCGCAGAGAATCGCTGTAGGGGCCTCTTTCAACATCCCCGACCGGCGCCGTGTCGATCACACGTGCAGGCTCAGAGAATCCCGGCCCATAGCTTTCACATACTGTCACTAACACAGTTCCCCACCTCTTGTAGGACAAAGTGGCAGTAACAAAACTAGCAGGAGGCAGACAACAGCTGCTTTTCCATAGCACAGTGGGCTAAGGCTTGTAATGCAGAACAAGACCAGCAGCGTCGGTTCAATTCCCGTTCCAGCCTCCCCGAACAGGAATGTGGTGACTCGGGGCTTTTCACAGTAACTTCATTGAAGCCTACTCGTGACAATAAGCAATTATTATTATTATTATGTATCCCTATGCGGTACAGTCCTTACCTTCATTGACAAATCCATGACAGAGGCTATAGCAAACAACAATGAAGATGGTGGAAGGTCCTTTGTTTCTCAAGCCTTCCGTTGTGAACAGGAAAAGCTTCTCCCTATCTATTCTGTCTGCACTCTCAATTTTGAAAATCGCCATCAAATCTCCTCTTAACCTTCTCTTCCTCAAAAACAGTCCCAGCTTCTCCAATTTATTTACATAACTGAAGTTCCCCATTCCTGGATCCATTCCCATGAATTTTTTTGCACCCACTCTGATGCCTTTACATCAGATGATGGGACCCTGGAATTAGTTTAAGGAAGATCCACAAAATTAACCTCCAGCATTAAAGGAGTGAATTATGAGGAGAAACTGCAGGTACATAAACTATTTAGCAATAAAGGTAGACCAGCTTCCAGAATTAATTAAGATGTGGAGATGCCAGCGTTGGACTGGGGCGAGCACAGTAAGAAGTCTTACAACACCAGGGTAAAGTCCAACAGGTTTGTTTCAAATCACTAGCTTTTGGAGCACTGCTCCTTCCTCAGGTGAAGCACTGCTCCTTCCTCACCTGAGGAAGGAGCAGTACTCCAAAAGCTAGTGATTTGAAACAAACCTGTTGGACTTTAACCTGGTGTTGTAAGACTTCTTACAGAATTAATTAAGACAGTGAATGTCACGAAAGAGGCAGATTGAGATAATTACTTTCAACAAAAGTATTGCACGGCAACAAGTTTCCATCTCGTAAAAGGAAACGGAGGACTGGTGTCAAGAGGCTCTCTTTCAGGATGTCAACACTTGTCCTCCTATCACTGCCACACAAACTGTTCATACATGAATGGACCTTCAAACAGGGTAGTGGAGATAATTCTTCTTATATTCCCCTCATCCCACAATCTTTTCTGATTTATAAGATGTAGATGAAGTACACATGCACCTCTTGCTGCCCCTCCCCGCTCCACAACCCTGCCCTTGGGCCTTTCTCCTTTCAAATACCCAATAACTACAACTTAACCATGTAGTGGCAGAGGAGAAAGTAGTCCAGGAGTACAAAGACAGTCACTCATTTCACAGTCTCAGCCCCCAGGACTGATACTGATGCTGCCTGTACTTTACAGGTAGTTTCTGTATTTATTGAGAGACTGAACATAAATGGCTTGCCGCCAGGGCAAGGAACAAGGAGTACAAAGGTGCCAGTTTACACCTGAGGTTGCACACTAGTACTGTGGTGGAGGACTCAGATGCGGACTTCAGCCTATGGAAGAAGGCTGATAGGTATGTACAGTGAATGCTTGGTGAATTGGCAGGTCTACCAGAAAACCTGGGTCAGTGGGAAAGAACATGAGGACTCCAGCACCAATTTGGTCGAAGGCTTTACACTGAACCTGAAGTCTATCCTTTCCAGCGTGACCTATTCCAAAGCACATTCGTGAATCCAGATACAATGTACACCGAGGGTAGTGGGTGCCCTGGAACTTCCTGCCGGAGGAGGTGGTGGAAGCAGGGGCGATAGTGACATTTAAGGGGCATCTTGACAAATACATGAATATGATGGGAATAGAGGGATACGGACCCAGGAAGTGTAGAAGATTTTAGTTTAGACTGGCAGCATGGTCGGCACAGGCTTGGAGGGCTGAAGGGCCTGTTCCTGTGCTGGACTTTTCTTTGTTCTTTGTTACCTGATCATTGTTGAACATGAAGGAGCCACCCAACATCTAGGGTCTCCAGTGGAGGTTCACACTGCTGCCATCTTGGCTATAAATAGTACTGTTCAAAGGGACTTGCAGAGTCTTATATCAATCCAGGAACAATTTACTCAAATTGCTGAGGAGTGCACTGGAGGACTGGCGGTGACTCTGTGGAACACCAATCTTCTGTCCCTTTTCAGGATGTCAACACTTGTCCTCCTATCACTGCCACTCCACCAGTGCTTGTGCTGTTGTTTGTCAGCTGGCCAGCCCAGAGTGGTACCACCCTTGCTGAGATGATGCAGTCCTAAGCTGGGCTTTCAAGGCCCAAAGATGCTCCAGGTCACCCACCAAGGCTCTTTGCATCCTTCCCCACTGAGAATCAGCAGCATTTCACCAGCTATGCTGCAGCCACCAAGGTAGAACTGCACAGGAGCATTAGGATAGGCAAAGGCACATCTGAGAGCAACATGGCAGGACTTGAGTTATACATTTGGTTCAATCTTTATTTTTGAATTATGCCAAGCGGATGCAGTGAATGGTCAGTCACAAAGGGAAAGTGGTATGAGACGGTTGTGAATGACCAAATGCTAGTATTACAGTTGGATGAGTCAATCACAGACAGCCCGAGCAAAATGGGGCGATATTGGTTGCCTCCTCCCTTTTTCTCTCCCACCTCTTCCATTTGCACCCCTTCCTTCCCTTCCACCTCCTCTCTTCCTCATCCTTTGCCACAGCTGGTGACAAGGCCTGTACCCTCATGATCGCAAGGTTGTGCATGCAACAGAGCAGCATGAATCTTGACACCTGCTCTGCCAACCACTGCAGAACCCCACCAGACTGGTGCCGACAGTGGAAGAATTCGGCTGAATTTTCAGAAGTCAGTCAAGACAAAATTTCTCATCATCAGCCGGCGAACCAGTTTGTCAGAATTTTCCAGTTGGCAATCAGGACCCCCGAGTGCTGAGAGGACTCCTCCATCTTTGGAAACCCTCCCTCTCCCTTAACAGGTGCCACTCCCTTATTGTCGGATGAAGGATCACTAGAAAGTCTCTTTGTGTATTTAACTGGAAACAAACCATCTAGGAACTTCCAAACATTTAACTACATATAGGGATTGGCTACATACAAGGCACAGTGGTTAGCACTGCTGCCTCACAGCACCCAGGGACCTGGGTTCGATTCTGGCCTTGGGTGACTGTGTGGGCTTTGCAAGTCCTCCCTGTGTCTGCATGGGTTTCCTCCCACAGTCCAAAGGTGTGTAGGCTAGGTGGGGTGATGATAGCCCCCCTCCGCCCACCACCAAAGACACTTTTACCATCCTTGAGCAACAGAGAAAGGTGGTTTGACCAGTCTGCCAGACCGTGTTCTTGTTTCCTTTGGTGGAAAACTGGAGTCACAGTCTTCCTGTTAAGGGCCTGTGAACCATCGAGTAGGTTGTCTTCTCAGTCATCCAGGGAGTCAACTCGGTCCTATAAAGGCTGTCTGCTGGTGGAAATCAGTACAGTTTGTTCCACTGTGCAGGTTTAAGAGAGGGCTGTTGACTCCAGTAAGATAGTCCCTCATGACAAAGAAACAGCACATTTTGATCGTCTGGGCATCTATCTATTGGATGTTGTAGCTGCGCTGCCGTCACTTTCAATGTAGGCATACTATACAATTTAGACAAAATGAAAGATGGTGTGAAAAAAATAATTGGCGAGCAGGCTTCTAATTCAAATTGACGTTTGAGAGCTGTTGATGGGCCCCAAAAGAAATGTATGCAAAAACTGAGGAGTGCACCCACTTTTATCTTACTTCTACTACCATGCTTCTTGTGTTGCGCCTCATGTTACAGAGCCCCATTTTTTTTAGATTTAAAGGGAATTGTGTTGTGTACATTTCTCCATTTGTGTTATTGTGAACAATTAGTTTACTTTTCTGGACAACCTTTCCTTTTATCGTGAACCTCGGCCCTTTAAGAACTGCTGTCTCACTGGATCTTGTTCTCCAACAACAGAGTTCAGCAGAACAAGCTCTTGGAACAACCTTTTCCTGTGCCAGTAACCTAATCAAATCAGAGGGAGGGTTCCCCATTGCAAAATGCAGCACAATCTCATCACCCCACTCCAATCCCTGCACTACTGGCGGGTGTGTGCACTCACAGCCCCCAATTTAACTGTGATTGCAAAATTGGGCTTTTAGTTATATATAACTGAATCATTTTGATGAATTGCATGTAGATATTTTTGTACAAAAGTATGATGTACTACGATAATTTTATTTATTTTAATATGAAAAGACATGAGTTAATTACGTAACTATACCATTTAAACTCAGGGTGGACAATTGTAAGTAGAATTATAAAAGCAACAATTGTACATCATTTCAGACAACTGATTTAATATTGATATTGAACTGATATAAATTTCTCTCAATGGGGAAGTTGGTGGCATAATGGTACAGTCACTGGACTAGTGATCCCGAGGCCCAGACTAATGCTCTGGGGACATGGGTTCAAATCTCTGCTGGAATTTAAATTCAGTGAACAAATCTGGAATATAGTGCTATTCTCCGTAATGGTGACCATGACAATTATCATCGACTGTGGTAAAAACCCATCTGGTTCACTAATGTTCTTTGGGAAAGAAAATTTGCCATCCTTACCTGGTCTGGCCTACATGCGACTGCAGACCCATATTATGTGGCTGACTTTTAACTGCTCTCTGAAATGGTTGAGTAAGCCTCTCAGTTCAAGAGCGATTAGGATGGATAACAAATGCTGGCCTTTCCAGCGATGGCCACATTCCATGAAATAATAACAAAAAAAAGTATGTTCTGAATTTAATATCTCAACTCGGCTGAAGTGATTGTAATATTTTAATTATATACTCTGTATAATGGAGCAGGAGATTGAATGGCATTGAAGCTTTATGTTATTAGCGTAATATGATGTGCAAAACACAACATGGTAGACAAAGTATTTCTTAAATTAAATGTGAATGTGGTTTATTCTTTCTGACATTTCAAAGTAATGTGTCTCCTGGAAGTGAGTATGTTTGAAATGAGAGAAACCTGATTGTTTGGTAATTTTCCAATTTATTGACATGATGTTTTCTTCCAATATTGTCACAAGATTACTATTTGAAACAATTTTATAAAATAATAACCCACCCAAGCAATAACTAATGTTTGAAAATGAGTGATTAGAATGCCTCATAAAATATATAATTCAGTTGAATGTAACATACATTATACAAAAGAATGTAATTTTCTATTTCCCACATTATGGTTTCAAAAGAGAAGTGTATATGAATATGTAAATCAACTTGCACCCAAAGAGACAAAATCTAATACAGATAGTGTACCTAGATAGCTAAACTAAACACAGTTGCGCGAAATTAACTTACATTTATTGATGTCTATATTAAAAATTGTGTGCCTTCATTTTGGAAGACATTCTCCATATTTTCTCCAAAACTGAATGTAATAAATAGCAACATTGCCATTTAGTGAACACGCATTAAAATTTGTTAAACCTTCTTGACAAAATGTATTTTCAAGTACTACCCTTGCTTGATTGTTAGTAACTTTGGCTTATTTATTCACTCAGATTGCTAATGTGTCACTGTTTTGTAACAACTTATGAAAAATAAACTAATTTGATTTAAAAAAAGAATAAACATGGCTAATGGTCAACAGTTTTGTATCATTATTGGAACCTGCTTTCCTATATACTTACAATTAACTGCAATACAGATTCTCTAGGTGGGATGGTTTTACTGGGGGCAGGATACATTTCCACAACTCCATCTGCAGAAGTCAGTATACTGTGCAAGCCTCGATTCCAGATCTTTATTACTCGCCAGTGGCTCTCAATCGGCAATGTGGAAGCATCAAATTACCCTATCACTGTGGAAATAACAATGCATTGCTGGACTGAGATCATCAGAGTATTTTAATTTCATGTTATTAATGGTCATAAATGTTAGAAATAACATAAATAGCTTCATTTTATGCTTTGCGTGGATAGAAAATGTCATTCGTATAGTAGATGCAGGCATTGAGAAGCTTGTCCAACATAACCCATTTAATTATCTGTGCATATGTCACAGTGTAGAGATCACCAAATTCAAACAAAGCACATGTTATACTCTATCGGCTGAATTCTCCGTTCCTGAGACAACTACCTATCTTGCAAGTGCTCCAATTGACAAATTTTGATTTGCAGTAAAGCAATTTTTCACCAGTTCCTCCAATCACTCAATAGATAAATGTACTAGCTGTTGTGTCACTTTATTGGACCAGGTAGGTTAACAGATTGCAGATCGGTGTTGAATTAGCTGATCTTAGCTGGATTAGCAATGAGGATACCACAATTGAGCTGCATGCTACAAAGGAAAGGAAACTCAGTTAGCATTTCCCACTCCTGACAACTCTGCACTGACTACACTGGAAAATGCTGCCCTGATTTTTCTCCAGGGTGGGGATTCTGTTGGAAGAGGAACAGAGCAGACCCTAGCAATCCAGCCTATGTTCCTGAATTTCGGGGTGGAGGCCATCAGTTGTACAAGACAGGCTGCCAGTGGCATTTCTGCCATCAAGGGGAGGCCTGCTCCACTGGGAGCCACTGCCGGGCTACAAGGTCGAGTAGTATTGCACTGGGAGATGCATGACAGTACCAAAAATACGAGGATGAATGTCTAAAAAGGGTAGAAGCACAAACAATTCCAATTTTCCTTTTAGGTCTTAAACTGGGCTGAGGTCTTTATCGGGTGAGTAGTGGAACTGAAAATGGGGCATTCAGTGAATCATTTATTGCTGCCAGCCCATGGTCTACCAATATCCCTCTCTTGGTTATTCCTGGAATCAATGCAAAGAAATTAATGTGTTTCTGGGTCTCATCTACCCACAATATTTACATGTGACAGAGAAGTCATGGGGTAGCTGACTACCTAACCTGCTGCAGAGGACAAAGAGAATTGAGGATTTTAGGAGTCGAGAACACACCAGTAAACTTTCCCACCAAGTTACCCTTGATCTCCTGCCACTAGATAGGTTCATTTAATCAGATGTTATGGAGAAAAATCCAGCCCCGTGTGCGTGAATGTTAGAAAGGATTCTTTCATCATCTAACTGCCTTCAGGCATCCGCTCTCTCAAACCTCTGCAAATGTTTCCAAGCAGGAGCAAGTGCTTTCAGAGAAGAATGGGAGAAAATGAAGGAGATTGAAAAGGATATTTAACAGAATCAAACATATAAACAATATTTCTTGTCGGATATAAACCAGAAATTGGGAGACAAATATTTCAATTCTCTCTTGCTAGTACTCCAAGAGATCTCAAGAGACCCATTCTCAAAAAACTATCGCACCACCAGAATCTCCCACCCTTGCCATCAATAATTGGGAGTTTTGATCTCTACAAAATTGGTATTTGAATTACTATGTATTATAAACCGAATAATTATCTTTGAGATATCAATCTAGCTATTAATCTTAAGTAAGAGCAATCTATGTACTTAACATTGGTGACACTTGCACATTGAGATAAGGAGTACAATATAGGTTTTGTATTTATCGATTGACTGTTTTTGTCCTTTATTTGTGCACCGGCAAAATAAAATGTTTTACCAATGACTTAGGGAGTAGGCAATGTGTGAAAAGGTTACTGTTATTGTCATAGAATTTACAGTGCAGAAGGAGGCAATTTGACCCATCGGATCTGCACAGACCCTTGGAAAGAGCACCCTACTTAAGCCCACACCTCCATCCTATCCCCGTAACCAGTAACACCACTTACCCTTTTTTGGACACTTAAGGACAATTTAGCACGGCCAACCTGCACATCTTTGGACTGGAGGAAATCGGAGCACCCGAAGAAAACTCACGCATACACAGGGAGACTACACACAGACAGTGACTCAAGCCGGGAATCGAACCTGAGATCCTGGAGCTGTAAAGTGACAGTGCTAACCACTGTGCTACCATGCCGCCCACTCCAGAGCGTTCTGCTGGAAGACACAGGCTAATTAGCACATTGACTTAGCTTCCTTCATGGGAGATGCATGCCCTTGCTAATCACATCAGTGATGTAACCATGAGCTGAATCAGTTTGCAGTGGCTGAACATATTTTCAAAAGCTAGAGCCTTTTCTTTGAAGAACAGGGGCAAGGTTCAACAGGCGAGTTTTAGAAATGGTGAGTGGGATCTGAATCTAGGATTTCTACCTCCATTCCTGGCTCTGGTCATTTTCAGCAACGGGGAATAACTTTGTTTTGAAAAGGTTTGTAATCATTAAGTAATGTGGTTGCTATGACATCACTTCTGACATTTCATTCTCCATTCCAGTCAATTATCTTGCTCATTATCCATGAGAATTCATACATTCCAGGTTCCAAAATTGAATTTCACTTTGATTTTCTGACCACAGGTAGGCAAACCCACTGTGTGTGATTTACCAGCCAGGTTGGAGATGAAACAGACTATTTTTAGGGCACCTTTTCTAGCCCTTTCCCCATGCCGGGTGAGAAGTGAGGCTCCTAAAGAGGGCTGATCATTCATGACAAAAGCTGCTGAACGCTGTCCTGTTCCTATTCCAAAAGCACAATGACTGAATCAAACTTCACCGCCTATGTGCCAGTCCAAGGGACTTCCAGATCTCATGGCCCTGTCCCATCACCACTCTCTGATCGCCGCAGGGCTTGTTTGTGTGTCTCTGGGGGGGGGGGGGGGGGGGGGGGGGGGGGGTTGATTTCCTCTCGGTAGATGCCTTGTGCAGAACATCTTTTAATATGGGAATGCCATTGCATATCAGTAGACAGAAGGACCTCGACAGAATTAGGTCCAAATCCAGTGGTGAGGGATCCTTGACGATCGGGGATTTCCCTACCACTGCAGCCATTGATAACATGTGAATATCTTCTGCCAGATCCGCTGCGGAGGACTTGTTTTGGATTGTGCTTTGTCTGGTTCCTCCCCACCAAACTTACTGTCATGAGTGATGCTGCCATGAGTTTAAGACTCTCAATGGCATTGCTCTCAAGATCAACAGAACACTCAAGCCTCTCCACCATGGCAAGGTGGAAATCTCCAGAAAGGTTCTGATATATGGGAAGTTGTCAAAGACCAATGAAGCATTGTGAAAGTGGGAAAGTTTTCAGATCCATTAGAGTATATTATCCCTGGGAAAAAGTGTTCATCTGCATTATCCAGCCATGAAGTCTTGGAGATGATAGTATGAAATGTGGCCATTCCTTTGAGATTATCCTTGAGGTTTAGCTCAGCCATCTGTTTGGGTGATTCAAATCTTTGACAGATGTTGAACTTCTGCTTGTTTTCAAAGGCTTTAACAGAATCCATTTAAGAGGATTATTCACAGAGTTGTTCAATGGAATTTCATTATGAATGCTTAGCTGAATTCCAAACCTACTATTGGATTCAACTCAGCTGGGGTTGTTGGTACAACTGTCAAGGGAAATGTGGGCTTGATTGTTTTGACAGGTTAATGAGCTGTTAAGAAGAATATGATTTTTCGAGTGGATTTAAAGTTATGCCTCTTTATTTTGACAGATTTGTGAGCTTTTCAAGTTCTTCCCAATGTTATTAGGGGCTCTGGAGTTCAATTTATAGTGGAGGCTGAGTGGTGGGTTGTGAGATATGGGGATGAGGTGGAGTGAGGGAGGGTGAGGGCAAGAGGGAAGTGAGCCTTTTAACCTGGCTGCCTCAGCATTTTCCTGCTTCTGTTTCTGCCTTGGGCCTGTTGCCTCTACCAACCCTTCCTCGGTTCCCTTTGGTAGGTACTGCAGGTTAGGAAGCACGATTGCAACATTGGAATGTCTGCTTATTCCTCCAAGATAAAAATCCTGCTCCAATGTATGTAAATTTAAAATTCGCTGATCTGTGAGCAGGACATGGTGTTCAGTATTTGGGAATACAGAGCTGTCCTGACTCAAGATCATATGATCATAAAATGCTGATGTGTTAATCAGGATCCGAAACATGGAGACACCAAATTACAAAGTTGCCTCTTAATCAGTTCCAGGTTGTTCTGCATTTTATTTTACCACCAAGCATTGTCATTGTTGATATTTTAGTGGAAAATGTTTCTTCTGAATGTCATTGACTTTGCAATTGGCAGAATTTTGTTCTCTTTTTGCTAATTTTTGTTATTCTGATTGAACAATAGTTTAAAAGGCATAGCAAATTAATATGGATGCGTGCTGCTTTAATGAAAAACAAAATATTGACAATGCAGGATATTGAGTACTAAATAAATACAGGCTGTTAGGCTTCTAAAGTTTCTCATATGCTTCTTTTTTTAAAATATTTTTTTATTCTCCTTTTGCACATTTTCTCCCACATTTACACCCAACAATAAACAATAATCAGTAACGAATGTAATGTCAATCCCCATATCAATAACAACGACCCCATCCTCCCACCAAACTTCAAACATTAGCCTGCACGTTAACATAAACAAATGACAAAAGGGGATCAGGAATCACCCATAGTCACCATTAGCACATATACAGTTACTCATATGCTTCTTAATGTCATTCAGAAATGCATGTTTTGCTCCGAACAGGGACCCTGTACAATCAAATTGCCTCCTGGGGCAGTATTTGATTTACATACGGGCAGTACCTATTTATTCTGTCATTTCTGCAAAATTCAATGTCCTGCAAAACATATTGAAAAAGTAATCAGTTTAAAAGGAGTGGCTTTATTGTCTCAGCTGCTCTGATCTTAAAAGCAGTTAGTATTTCATTTCTGATTAACACAAACAGAAAGACGCCCTCTAAAAACACTGTTCAATTATGCATTCATAAAATAAATATCTGTATGTTGACAAATCAACCCAAGTTGTGACACCTGTCCTTCCAGTTATAGAGTCATAGAGGTCTACAGCACAGAAAAGGCCCTTCGGCCCATCGTGTCTGTACCTGTCAAAAACAACTACCTAATGTTTCTCATCCCATTTTCCAGAACTTGGCCGACAGCCTTATATGCCTTGACATCACAAGTGCACATCTAAATCCTCCTTCAATGCTACGGAGGGTCTCTGTCTCCACCACCCTTTCAGACAGTGAGTTCTGGGTGAAATATGTTTTCCTCACATCCCCTCTAAACCTCCTGACCCTTACCTTAAATCTATGCCCCTGGTCATTAATCCCTCCACCAAGGGGAAAAGTTTATTCCTGTCTATCTATGTCCCTCGTAATTTTATACATCTCAGCCATGTCCCCCCCTCAGTCTCCTCTGCTCCAAGGAAAACAACCACAGCCTATCCAATCTCTCTTCATAACTAAAACTCTCCAGCCTAGGCAACCTCTTGATGAATTTCCTCTGCACCCTTTCAAATGCTGTCATTTCCTTCCTATAATGTGGATTCGAGAACTGCACACAATACTCCTAGTGGTAGCCTAACCAACGTTTTATGTAATTCCACAAAAACCTCCCTGCTCTTAAACTCTATACCTTGGCTAATAAAGGCAAGTATACCATATGCCTTCTTAACCACAGTATTAACCAGCCCTGCTACCTTAAGGGACCTATGTACATGTACAGATATGTACATATCTACCTGATACAAACACCTGAAAAGAAAACTTGCAGCCATGTATATCTGTGTAATTTGCATACTTTTTCTTTTAGGGGTGATGGATAATCAAGATAAGGGATTGTGTGCTGGTAAACTGAACACTTGCTACCTCCCATCAGTACAATGATTAAGCATCAGAAATGATGCAGAGGAAAGCTCATCCTACTTTGCTACTACAACACCTCACCTCACAAAACATCAGAAGAACAGTCTCTCATTGTTTCTGAACTGACAGTAATTGTGAATCCAGCTATCACTATGCACGATACTATTGAAATGCAATAATTATGGGATTAATGATCATATCATTAATTTAAGTTCATTAAGGACTTCCAGTGGCGGCAATGAGGAGCTAAGCCGCACATTCGGCAGCTCCCGCTGAGAACGGACTTTGGGGCTCTTTTCAGGGCCCCCAACGGAGCTGTGGCGGCAAATCCCGACGTGGGAAGAGGTCAGGAGTCGACCCCAATGGTCCTATGGTCCGGACCAGGAGTAGGGTAAGGAGAAAACCGGAGAAAGCACCCCCGAAAAAGCAGGGGAAGGAAGACAAAATGGCGGCCGGCGGAGGCCTTGAGGAGCTGAGGCAGTGGGCTCAGGAGCAGCAGGCGACTCTGCTGCGCTGGCTGCTTCCAGGAGCTTAAGTTGGAGCTGCTGGAGTCGCTGAAGGTAGCCAACAGGGAGCTGATGGAGACCCAGGCAGCTCAGGGGGCTGCGATCCGGGAGCTGCAGCAGCAGGCCTCCGAAAGGGAGGATGAGGTCGTGGCCGTGGCAGGGAAGGTGGAGATGCACGAGGCACTCCATAAAAGATGGCAGGAGCGGTTCGAGGAGCTGGACAACCGGTCGAGGAGGAGGAATTTGCGGATCCTGGGCCTCACGGAGGGGTTGGAGGGGTCGGACCTAGCGGCCTATGTGGTGACTATGTTAAACTCGCTGATGGGGGCTGGGTCCTTCCAGGGGCCCCTGGAGTTAGAGGGGGCCCACAGAATTTTGGCTAGGAGGCCCAAGCCGAACGAGCCGCCACGGGCGGTGTTGGTGCGGTTTCATCGGTTCGTGGATCGTGAGTGTGTGCTCCGGTGGGCCAAGAAGGAGCGGAGCAGCAAGTGGGAGAACACGGAGGTGCGGATCTTCCAGGACTGGAGTGCGGAGGTGGCGAGGCAGAGGGCCGGGTTTAACCGGACGAAGGCGGTGCTCCATAGACGGAGTATGAAGTTCGGCATGTTGCAGCCGGCGCGTCTGTGGGTCACCTATAAGGATCGGCATCATTATTTTGAGTCCTCGGAGGAGGCGTGGGCCTTTGTGCAGGACGAGAAATTGGACTCAAACTGAGGGTCTAAGATGGGGGATGCTGTATAATACTGTATTTGTATTTGCTTGGTTTAATGTAAGATGTGGGTTGGCCTTAGGGTGGGTGGGGTGATTTTGATTTGTCTTTTCTATATGGGTTTTTCTGCAGGGGTCGGGTGGACGGGTTCAGGGCAGAGGGGTAAACGGGGAGTTCGGGGATCTGGTGGGGGGGACTGACAATGGGAGTAGGCCTGGGGGAGGCGGGGCCGGGCAGGGCGAAAGCGCGGGCTTTCTGCGGGTTTCCCGCGCTGGGAGATGGTGGGGGCGGGGTCGGGGCTGAGAAGCGCGGGTCGTTGCTGGCTGTTTTCTTTTCCCGCGCAAGAGCGGGGGGGGGGGGGGAGGACCCGTTGACGGACACGATGGAGGAGAGGTAGTCCCACGTGGGGAGGAGTCGGAGGTAGGGCGGGAGTCACCGGGGTCAGCAGAAGTTAGCTGGCTCACGGGAGTGCTATGGAGGGAGGGGTGCGGCTAGGAGGGGTCCTAGCCTGGGTAGGGGGGGGGGGGGGGTACCGGGTTGCTGCTGAAACGGTCAGGAAGGAGCTGGAGGACGCAGGGGGTGCTGGAGGGGGGGGGGGGGGGAGTTGCCGCCAATGGAAACTGGCAGAGCGGGGGACGATGGCCGGGGGTGGGCAAGGGATGGGTTATGGCTAATCGGCTAGGGAGGGGAGCAGGGAGCCCTTTGATCCGGCTGATAACCTGGAATGTGAGGGGGCTGAATGGGCCGGTCAAACGGGCCCGGGTATTTGCGCACCTGAAGGGACTGAAGGCGGATGTGGCCATGCTCCAGGAGACACACCTGAGAGTGGTGGACCAGGTTCGGCTGAGGAAGGAATGGGTGGGCCAAGTATTTCACTCAGGGCTGGATGAGAAGAGTAGGGGGTTGGCGATCCTGGTGGGGAAGAAGGTGTCGTTTGAGGCGTTAAATGTGGTGGCTGACAGTGGCAGGAGATATGTGATGGTGAGTGGCAAGCTGCAGGGGGAGCGGGTGGTGTTGGTGAATGTTTACACCCCAAATTGGGACGATGCAGGGTTTATGCGGCGTATGTTGGGCCGCATTCCGGACCTGGAGGTGGGGGGCCTGATCATGGGGGGGGACTTCAACACGGTACTGGATCCCCCCATTGGATCGATCCAAGTCCCGGATGGGTAGGAGGCCGGCGGCGGCAAAGGTGCTGAGAGGATTTATGGACCAGATGGGGGGGGTGGACCCCTGGAGGTTTGCGAGGCCAGGGTCAGGGAATACTCATTTTTCTCCCACGTACATGAGGCCGAGGATTGATTTTTTTGTCCTAAGTAGGGGGTTGGTTTCGAGGGTGGAGGATGCGGAATACTCCACCATTGCCATTTCAGATCATGCCCCGCACTGGGTGGACCTCGGGCTGGGGGAAGAGAGGGACCAACGTCCGCTCTGGCGCTTGGAGGCGGGGCTGCTGGCAGATGAGGAGGTGGGTAAGAGGGTTCGGGGGTGTATCGAGAGGTACCTTGAGGCCAATGACAACGGGGAGGTCCAAGTGGGGATGGTCTGGGAGGCATTGAAGGCAGTGATGAGGGGGGAATTGATCTCCATCCGAACCCATAGGGAGAGGGGAGAGCAGAGGGAGAGGGAGAGACTGATAGGGGAGATGGTGCGGGTGGATAGGAGATATGTGGAGGCTCCAGAGGAGGGACTCCTGGGGGAGAGGCAGAGCCTTCAGGCCAGATTCGACCTATTGACTACCAGAAAGGCGGAAGCTCAGTCGAGGAAAGCACAGGGGGCGGTGTATGAATACCAGGAAAAGGCGAGCAGGATGCTGGCACACCAGCTCTTCGCGTTGGCGATTGAGTCCCTGGCCATGGCATTGAGGGAGTCGGGGAACTGGAGGGGCCTGGTGCGGGGTGGGGAGGAGCATCGAGTGTCGCTGTATGCGGACGACCTGTTGCTGTATGTGGCGGACCCGGTGGGGGGGATGCTGGAGGTGATGAGAATTCTTAGTGAATTTGGGGGTTTCTCGGGGTATAAGTTGATCCTGGGCAAGAGTGAGTTGTTTGTGGTGCACCCAGGGGATCAAGAGGAGGGGATTGGTAGGCTCCCATTGAAGCAGGCAGGGAAGAGTTTCAGGTACCTAGGGGTCCAGGTGGCGGGGAGCTGGGGGGCCCTGCACAAGCTCAACCTCACAAGGTTGGTGGAGCAGATGGAGGAGGACTTTAAGAGGTGGGATATGTTACCGCTGTCACTGGCGGGGAGGGTGCAGTCCGTTAAGATGACGGTGCTCCTGAGGTTTTTGTTCCTGTTCCAGTGCCTCCCCATCCTTATCCCGAAGGCCTTTTTAGGAGGGTCAACAGGAGTATCACGGGATTTGTGTGGGCGCATGGGACTCCGAGGGTGAGAAGAGTGTTCCTGGAATGAGGCAGGGATAGGGGGGGGCTGGCGTTGCCCAACCTCTGTGGGTACTATTGGGCTGCCAACGCAGCGATGGTGCGTAAGTGGGTAATGGACGAGGATGGGGCAGCATGGAAGAGGATGGAGGCGGCGTCATGTGTGGGCACGAGCCTGGAGGCACTGGTAACGGCGCCGTTGCCGCTCCCTCCAACGAGGTATACCACGAGCCCGGTGGTAGCGGCTACCCTCAAAATTTGGGGGCAATGAAGACGGCATAGGGGAGAAGTAGGGCGCTCGATGGAGGCCCTGATACGGGGGAACCATCGGTTCGCCCCAGGGAGCATTGATGGCGGATTTCTGGGCTGGCACAGGGCAGGGGTTAGGAGGCTGAGGGACCTGTTTGTGGAGGGGAGGTTCGCGAGCTTGGGGGAGTTAGAGGGGAAGTTTGGGCTCCCCCCGGGGAACATGTTTCGGTACATGCAGGTTAGGGCGTTTGCCAGGCAGCAGGTGGAGGGGTTCCCCTTGCTGCCCCCACGAGGGTTGCGGGATCGGTTGCTCTCGGGGGTGTGGGTCGGAGGAGGGAGGATTTCAGACATATACCAGGTGATGCAGGAGGTAGACGAGGCCTCGGCGGAGGAACTGAAGGGTAAATGGGAAGAGGAGCTGGGGGAGGAGATTGAGGAGGGGACGTGGGCGAATGCCCTGGAGAGAGTGAATTCCTCCTCTTCCTGTGCGAGGCTTAGCCTCATACAGTTCAAGATGCTGCATAGGGCCCACATGACTAGGACGAGGACGAGTAGGTTTTTCGGGGGCGAGGACAGGTGTGCTAGGTGCTTGGGGAGCCCAGCGAACCGCGCCCATATGTTTTGGGCGTGCCTAGCGCTGGGGGAGTTTTGAAAGGGGGTAGCAAGGACGGTGTCGAGGGTGGTGGGATCCAGGGCCAAGCCAGGCTGGGGACTCGCAATTTTTGGGGTTGCAGTGGAGCCGGGAGTGCAGGAGGCGAAAGAGGCCGGTGTTCTGGCCTTTGCATCCCTAGTAGCCCGGCGGAGGATTCTTCATCAGTGGAAGGATGCGAGGCCCCCAAGCGTGGAAGCCTGGATCAATGATATGGCGGGGTTCATTAAATTGGAGAAGGTGAAATTTGCCCTGAGGGGATCAGTACAAGGGTTCTTTAGGCAGTGGCAACCTTTCCTGGACTTCCTAGCAGAACGGTAGGGAAATAGGCCGGCAGCAGCAGCAACCCGGGGGGGGGTTTGGATCGGGGGAGGGAGAACTGTGTACATGGGTCTGTGGGATGTGGCGGGTGTTATCTCTTTCCCTTTTGTCGTTGGGTGATCTTTTGGGGTTTTTTTCTTTCGTTTGTAGTTGCTTTTGAAGTTGGGTGGGAATTGTTCTTGGGGTGATACCGCGGTTGTTTTGTTAATAGAGTTGAGTTGTTTATATTTTGTAAAAATTTCAATAAAAATTATTTTTAAAAAATAAAAAATTTAAGTTTATTAAGAAGTAACTCACAGTTCATTATTATGAATTCAGGTATCATTATAAAGTGTACAAATTATATTTCTGTACATGCATAATTGGTGGGGTCACAGTTTTATTCTGTTTTCAATCATTTGTTCTGTTGGCAATATTAACCACAAGGCCATATTCTTTGCACTTGACAACTTTTTAAAAAAAAATTTAGAGTGCCCAATTAATTTTTTTTCAATTAAGGGGCAATTTAGCGTGGCCAATCCGCCTAACCTGTACATCTTTGAGTTGTGGGGGTGACACCCACACAAGCATGGGGAGAACGTGCAAACTCCACACAGTCAGTGACCCAGGGCGGGGATTCGAACCCAGGTCCTCAGCGCCGCAGTCCCAGTGCTAACCACTGCACCACATGCCACCGCACGTGACAACTTCTGAGACAAAATAATAGAATTGGTTACTATGAAATATAATCATTGTGTCCTGCAAATCAATGATGTGAAACCAGTGAAACACTTAAAATGTACCTTGGAATAAAATGGGTCTTGTCATATGATGCATACTTCCAGGTCCAACAAATAATTGGCAGCTGTACCCTTGCTTCTCGGACTTGCCACCTCATCGTTTTCACTGCCAGAAGTGCATAGCCACTACATAAAGGTAAGAATTATTATTATTAAATTGTACAATGAACTGCATTATAGAAGAAAGAACCCGGGACTGAGTTAAGCACTGTAATTACATCCCCTGATGCACAAACTTGCCTGTGTGGTATCATAGTATCTGACAACTTATTTAAATTACAACCTTGTAAAGTGTTCTCAGGTACCCAGCACTTTATACTATTGCATGCTATATTTTAAACATCTACTTAGTCTCATGATTGCTTGAAAAACATTGGCCCTCATTCCTTTCCTCACTTACCTACAGTGAACTATTATATTTTGCATTATTTGTTAATACAAGCATTTTACTTGAACATAATCCATCACATTGGGGTAGAGAGGGCAGGAGCCCAAATCCCACAATACTCGTGTCCCCCTTTATCACATTTTTCACCAGTTACTTATGCGACTGTCTTGAATTTGCCAGTCCATAACAAATAAGCCATCTCTTTCCCACACATGAAAGGGGGATTTTCCAGATCCAGCAATAATGCAGCAGAACCTTGAAGCAGGAAGCCTGTCACTCGATCAAATTACACTCTTCCAATCTGTTGATATTTCCTGAGATTAGTTCAATTACACATTCATAAGCAAACTCCTGCTCTCAGGTGGCCTTGAAAGGGGGAAGCTCAGATGGACAAAATAATGTTTAGCTGTACTCTGTAAAACCTGCAGCAAATGCTTAATGGGGCTGACTATTTCTTGTCTGCTGCAAGAGAAGAAATAGCTGCGGCAATGTGTAAGTTAGTGCCATTTCCTGATTGAAACTTGGAAGCTCTTTTTTTTAAAAATGTTTTTATTCTCCATTTTCACATTTTCGTTCAAAATTTACTCCCCACCCACAGACAGTAAACGGTAACAAATACAAAATCAATCCCCTTAACAATAACAACGATCCCATTCTCCCACCACCCCAAACAATGGCCCACCTGTCAATATATGCATCCAATAAAACAAACCCTCCCACGGTGGAAATTGAAAACGAAGGAGAAAAAGAAAAAGGAGCCCGGGACTGCCCATGGTCACCATAGAGTCCACTCCCCCCCCCCCCCCCCCCCCCCCAAAGACTCAACGCCATCCAACTCTGAAAGAGTACCGTACATGATATCCAAGAGTTGTAAACTGCACCCCCCCCCTCCCCATGCACTGCCTCTTGTAAAGCTCCTCCCCCCAACCTCGGTTCCTTCCCCCCAACTTTCCACCCTGGCTAGACCACTCAGACCCTGTTCTGCCAGGCTCCGATGGCCGCAGCCCCTCTCCCCACCTCACTCCCATTCACTGGCCGGTTTAAACCGGCCAGCGCGGAGGCCCCCGCCCGGGGCCCTATCCCCCTTGCCCAACCATAGGAAAGCCCAGAAATCTCCTTTTAGCACACACACCCCGCATACCCACCTACACCCCAAAGAGCCCTCACTTCGAGTGAAAGTCCCATCACTTCCCTTGTCCAAATATATACAACATTGGCTCCTTTAGCCCACACACACGCATGCAGCGAAACAAAAAAGAAGAAAATACAGCCATGTGGTTACATCGGCACATGGCCATTTCTCAGTTCTGCCACAGTCCTTTTGCCTTCGCAAACTCCTCCGCTGCTTCCGCCGTTCCAAAATAAAAGTCCTTGAGCTTGTAAGTCACCCTCAGCTTCGCTGGATATACAATGCCGCACAGCACCTTGCTAATGTACAGTGCCCTCTTCACCTGGTTGAAAGCAGCCCGCCTCCTCGCCAGCTCCACCGTAAAGTCCTGGTATACACGTATACCAGCTCCAGCCCACTGCAGCACCCGCTTCTGCTTGGCCCAGCACAGGACCTTCTCTTACACACTGTACCTCCGGAAGCACAGAGTCACTACTCTTGGCGGCTCACTCGCCTTTGGTACAGGCCTCCACGACCGATGAGCCCGATCCAGGGATCCTCCCCCTCCCACAATAGTTTCGCCAGCACGCGGCAAAATACTCAGTCGGCCTCGGCCCTTCAACTCCTTCGGGCAGCCCCACAATCCTTAAATTCTGTCGCCTGGATCACTGTTTTCCAGGTCTTCCATTTTTCCTGGCAGATCCTTGTTAATCTCCATCATCTTCCGCATCTCCTTCCTCATCAATGTAAGTTGATCACCGTGCTGCAATAATGCCTCCTCCACTTCCTTCAGCGCCTCCTCTTGCTCTCACACCTCCACCACTGCGCTCGCCACCGCCGTCATCACCGGGGAAATTGCCTCCTCCACCAGCACACTCAAAACCTCCCTCATCTCCTTCCTCATTGTCTGCATGTATTTTGTAAACTGCCTTTCGAATTCTGCAGCCATCACCTTAGTTATTTCTTCAGCTATAAGCAATGCGGCCTCCCCGGTGCTCCAGCCTCCAATTTCCTTGGTGACCCTGCGGTAACCTTTCCACTCCCCGACTGACCTTCAGCTGTTTTTTTTTAAACGACCGTTTTTTTGCTCACCCTCGACATTTTCCTTTACTGTGCCTTCACTATGCCTCTGTGCCGTCTCCCTGCTTTTGCCGCCTCCGTGGAACCTGGGACCGGGCTTAAAGCCCCAAAAATGCCGTTCCCGAACGGGAGCCCTCCATTGCGCGGCTGCCTCCCGCCCGCCGTCACCGGAAGTCAGAAAGTAGCCTACTTTGGTGTATATGAAGTTACTCAATCCTCTAAAGGATACTCAATATCTGTTTGGACCTTCTCTGGAACACAGCTAATTCCGCTTCCTTGCAGATCAACTCGAAACTTGGAAGCTCTTTTATACAAACAGCAGCAAAAGAGAGAGATTATTGCTGGCCTCTCAGGACAACATGCACTTGTGAAGAAATTTCACCCAGCCTGGTAGAGCTGGGTTAATAAAAAGAATTCCATCTCAATGCACAGAGTATCTGACAGCAGATGGGCTAGTGCTCGGTCAATTTCAGCCCACGTGCCTCGGGTTAACAATATAGGTAAATTAACCAATAATTCTTATAAAAAATACCCAAAGTCTTTGGCCGCCCAATAATGATGGTCTGGTCACTAGGTTTAGAAATGTAAACATGATTACTATTTAGTTATCACAAGAACTATCATGAAATACGCAGTGAATACAACAGGTTAACGTCAAGCTAATATCTTAATCCCACTTTAACTTGGCCCCACCCTCTATATACACATGCGCACACACACACACACACACACACTAGACAGACAGAGACAGAGGGGTGGGAAAGGATAAAAATCATAAGTGGAGGGAAGAAAGAGTCTTAGTTGCCAATGTTGGTTTTAGCACACTTTCCTTCACAGCAAACTTGCAGATTAAAGACTTTGATTTACAGTCTGTAATTATCTTCTTTGCAGATCAATTCATTCAGGTATTCTGTAGTTCAAAAATGCAGTACTCATAACTTTCCTGGAGAGACACATTACTTCACATCAAACTTCGCTTTCAGTTCATGGTTTGTCCTCTGGCCTCTGGGGTTCCAAGAAAACAGCCTATGATTGATCTTCCAGTCTGACTGCCAATTGAGGCCCTTAAGTAGTCAATTAATGATGACTTAAGGGCTTCACCCTGTCATCGCTGGTATTAATCCAGCTGCAAATGGGCCTATCACCATGTCGTGTGCATGGCACATAATGCTGTGCCAGACGAGTTGACACCTCTAGGGGTGGATCACTCAGATAAAGGCGCGCATTGCCTGATTGAGGAACATCCGGAATTGGGAAATGATGGTGATTACTGTGAGCCATCCTCATGTCCTTGCTGCTGACCGGCAACCGACAACCCCCCCCCCCCCCCCCCCCCCCCTGCAATCCCCATCCCACAAAAACTTTTTTCTGTGATCCTGGGACTCTGGTGCCTGTTCCTCTGGCCAGCGGCTTTTGATAGGTGAGACTTCCGCCCCGAGTTCTTGATTTCAGGGGATGGCCTACAGGCAGCCTCACCACTGCCTGATTGACATGTAGTCCAGCAGACCTTCTTAAAAGAAAAAGCATGGGTCTCTCCCAGCTTGTAGTTCCAATAATATTCCACCCATTGTCTTTAGGGGAAAAAAGCTAGCAATTGTTTAGAGCTTTTCATATCCTTGCGGTGTCCAAAGGTGTCTTACAGCCAATTAGTTGCTTTTGAAATTAGCTATGCCAGAAAACATGGTAGCCAGTTTGCACATGGAAAAGTTCTACATACAGAAATAAATTAATGATTTCTTTTTTTGTCAGTATTGCTTGAGGGAAAGATGCTCCCTCAGTGGAGGCAGAATCATTGAATATTTTTATGGCGGAGAGAATAAAGGTTAAGGGAAATCAAGGGAATAAAGGTTATCGGGATAGTTGGAAATGTAGAATTAGAAACACAAACAGATCAGCAATGATCATAATGAATGGCACAGCAGGCTCGAGGAGCTGAATGGCCTACTTCTGCTCCTATTTTGTCTGTTCGCATATGTGAAATTCTGTGTGTGTTTCCACCAGGTGCTCCAGTTTCCTCCTACAGTCCAAAGATGTGCTGGTTAGGTAGATTGTCCATGCTAAATTGCCCCATTAGGTGGGGTTACTGGGATGGGGTGGGGGCATGGGCCTAGATAGGGTGCTCTTTTGGAGTGTCAGTGCAGACTCGATGGGCTGAATGGCCTCCTTCTGCACTGTAAGTATTCAATGCACTAATCAATACCCCTAATTACTTCACAAAACAGAGAAGAGCGAAGGAATAGATGAGGGGAGATGACTGAAAATATTATCATAAAGATCATCCTTAATAAAACTCACGGTAGCACAGTGGGTAGCACTGTTACTTCACAGCTCCAGGTTCCCAGGTTTGATTCCTGGCTTGGGTTCCTGTCTGTGTGCAGTCTGCATGTTCTCCCACGTGTCTGCATGGGTTTCCTCCGGGTGCTCCGGTTTCATCCCACAAGTCCTGAAAAACGTGCTGTTAGGTAATTTGGACATTCTGAATTCTCCCTCTGTGCACCCGAACAGGCTCCGGAATGTGGCAACTGGGGGCTTTTCACAGCAATTTCACAGCAATGTTAATGTAAGCCCACTTGTGACAATAAAGATTATTATTATTAGAGATTGAAAGTGTAAACGTTTGGGAAAACCAATACATAGTATTGGGCCAAAGCAACAGAAAACTTTGAGATTAAAATGATGGTAGGTGAAGTACTGGTTCTGGAGAGTGGAGGATACCACGCTATCTATGGGGATATTGTAGGTTGAAAGGAGAGGTGAAGCTGAAGAAATGCTTATATGAAACGATAAGGAACAGGAGTCCAATGAACTGAGGCATGGGGAATCTGGGAAGGACACAGATGAGTTTTGGTTGAGTTAGTTAATTTTGGGAGGTTCTCTGGAGATTGCAGGGCAGGGTATATCACTTGAGCAGGTACAACTAAAGGTGGCAGAGGATTATTTGAGTGTTTCTGTGACAGAATGAGTTATTGATGAAGATAGATGATTTTGCAGAAATAGGAGTCAACAACCTCAGTCGTGCTAGGAATCAGGAAGCAGGAATCAGCAAGCAGTATAATGTTTCTGCCCATTAAAATTGAGATCTGTGGAATGAATGCCAATCAGGAGGACCGTGTTACCCGTGTGCGGGTGTTGAGGATTAGGCGCGTGGCCAATCAGGGGGTCTCTTTCTTCGGTATGGCTCCATGGTCCGAGTCCGCCATGGAGCAGGGCACGGCCACTGGAGGTCGCCCCTGTGCGCATGCGCGGCCTCTGACCCAGAAGTACGGGGGCCAGTATCTGCAGCAAAAGCTGCGAGATTCACTCCGGGTCCCTGCAAGCCCCTTGCAGGGCTGAAAATTAGTTTTAATAGATAGAATTTACAGTGCAGGAGGAGGCCATTCGGCCCATCGAGTCTGCACCGGCTCTTAGAAAGAGCACCCTACCCAAGGTCAGCACCTCCAGCCTATCCCCATAACCCAGTAACCCCACCCAACACTAAGGGCAATTTTGGACACTAAGGGCAATTTATCATGTCCAATCCACCTAACCTGCACATCTTTGGACTGTGGGAGGAAACCGGAGCACCCGGAGGAAACCCACGCACACACGGGGAGGATGTGCACACTCCGCACAGACAGTGACCCAAGCCGGAATCGAACCTGGGACCCTTGAGCTGTGAAGCAATTATGCTATCCACAATGCTACCATTTTGCTTTTATCAAGGAATTTCGGGAGTAAAGCTCCACCATCTGTACGCCAGCGTGGGGTCATAGTCTAATTTCATTTTCAGAGAATCCAGCCCAATTGTCTCATTGCCACGGATCGAGGACCAGTATACCAAGTTGGCCTGTGGTCACTCATTCACCAAGCATAACATGAACCATATGTGCCTTCAGTTGGTGTTAGACACGGAGTCTCATAAATATGTGATGGTGAACATGCATCAGCGGCTGTATGAGTGCACCAGATTGCCTTTCAGGGTGTCGTCGGCCTGTGCATTTTCCAGCGTGTGATGGAACATCCTTTGCATGGCCTATCTGCTGTAGCGGTTTATCTAGAAAATGTGTTGGTCACGGGAACGCCTGAGCAGGGTGACCTGGATAACCTGGATGAGGGGTTCATCACATCGCTGAGTCTAGCCTTCGCCGCTGTCGAGAGAAATGCGTTTTCACGCCCACAAAGTGTCCTATCTGGGCTACCACATGGTCCAGGAGGGCCTCTACCTGGTTGAAGATAAAGTGCGGGCCATCTGACAAGTCCCCGTTCCAGAATGGGCCACGGGACTCCTTTTGTTCCGGGGGCTCGTCAATTATTATAGCAAGTTCATCCTGGACCTTGCGACTATGTTGACCCCCCCCTGCACAGTCTCCTTAAGAAGAAACATGTATGGACAAGGGGCCAGCCGCAGGAGGTGGCGTTTGCTGAAGCAAAACGGCAGCTCACTTCTTCTCAGCTGCTGACTCATTTCGAGACCGCAAAGCTGCTTTTGGTTACCTGTTAAGCCTCACCATATGGCATTGGCACAGTATTGTCCCATCAGATGAACTGCAGGCAGGAGCGGCCAATCGCTTTTGCCTCGAGGACACTTGCTGTGGCTGAGTCCAACTATGCCCAAGTAGAGAAGAAAGGTCTGGCCGTGGTCTTCATCATCAAAAAATTCCACCGGTACATCTATGGGCATTGGTTCATAGTATTGACTGATCACAAGCTGTTGTTGGGGTTGTTCAAGGATTACAGGGCCATTCCTCCCATCCTGTCAGCCAGGATTCAATGGTGGGCCCTCAATCTGGTGGTGTACGAATACGTACTAGAAAACCGCCCGGGGATGCAGATAGCACACACAGACATTTTGAGTAAGCGCTCCCGAAGATGCCACCGACATCCCCCAGGACTGACGTGTTCATCACTCCAATGCATTTCATGCTGGTCACGGCGGCCCGGATACAGACTTGCTATCCAGGGGTCACTTTATTGCCGTGAATGGGGGCCAACGTCACGCCCTTCCTAGCGAACTGAAGGCCTTTACAATAAAGATTGCCAAGTTCAGTGTGGAGGACGGTATACTCCTTTGGGGGACACGCATGGTGGTTCCACAGAAAGGGCAAGGCCCCACCTTGGCGGACCTCTACAATGGACACCCTAGTGTGTCATAGATGAAGGTGCTCACTTGCAGTTATGTGTGGCAGCCAGGTTTTGACACGGAGATTGAGCAGCTCTCCCAGCAATGTGGAGTGTGCCAGGAGCAGCAGAAGCCCCCAACTGCAGTGCCACTTCACCCCCTGGGAGTGGTCAAGTCGTCCATGAGTACGCCTCCATGCTGACTTTTCCAGCCATTTTTAGGGTCCAAGTTTCTCCACCTTATTGACACTCACTCAAAGTGCCTGGATGTCCACAGGGTGTCCTTGACAACTTCATGGGCAATAGTCGAGAAGCTTCGGCTCTCTTTCGTACTCACAGCATTCCAGAGGTACTGGTCTCTGACAACGGAGCGCTGTTTATTAGCGTGGAGTTTGGGAATTTCATGAGGACCAATGGAGTACGTAACATACTCACTGCCCCATATCACCCCACGTTCAATGGTTGGCCAAGTGGGCGGTCTAGATATTCAAGCATGGAATCATCAAGCAGACCACGGTGACCCTCAATGACCCGGTTGGCATGCTTCCTTTCAGCTACTTACCATACCGCACGCCACCACCAGTTATAGGTTATTGGCTTCAGACTCGCCTCAGCCTAGCATTGCCTGATATCAATGGGAGGATACAACACGGACAGGAGCAGCTGCGGCGTTGCCCTTGATGAGTGTGCCTTGCCTAGGCGGTTCATGCTGAACGACACAGTTCATGTGCACAATTTTGGTGACAAGGCCAAATGGATATTGCGACCATTATTGTCTGGCAGACCATACCGGGTCTGGTGTCGTACCGGGTTCATGTGAGTGACCATGAATCAAATAGGCATCTTGATCATCTCCACAGTAGGAGCTCCATATGTGCGATGCTCTTTTGGAGGGCCTGGCGTGCCCCCCTCGACACACCACTGCCGCTGTCGCCCCCAGCACGATCCACAGGAGTCTTGACGCCCAGACGCCGGTTCCCGAGGACTCAGACTCCGAAGTGGAGGTGCTACCAATGGCTCCTGATGACCAGCCGTCGATGGTAGTACCACAGTGGCGATCAACGCGGAAACACCAGTCGCCTGACCGCTATACGCCACCTGGCCCTGCCCTCACAACGCCCGTGTGGCAACCACAGGCAAAGGGGCGCAGAGTTCCCCCACCGCACCCCCCATTGGCGGATGCGTTTTCAGACTATAGGGGAGAAGGCATGTTGTAACCTACACAAGACACATGGGGCCGGGTTGATTATGTTCCCCATGAATCCCGTGGAGTATGAGCTTCCCCACTGAGGGGGCAGTGCTCCCTCATTAGCAGGAGAGCAATCAGGATATAAAAACGCTGCCGAGTGTGGGCTGGACGTGGGTGTTCCCTTCTGGGACTAGTGTACATAGAGTCTTTGCTTTGTTGTTAATAAATCTTTCACTCCTTATGCTTCTTGTGTGGCCGCTCCTTGAACTCAACAGTTACAAAGCAACTCAGACACTGATGCAGACAAACAGGATGTATCAGTTCCCACACTGGATAAATGGGGTTGGGGGAGGGGGTGGCAGGAATGTTATTTGCAAAGAAGAGCATCTGGTTGTTTAAAAACCTGTCAAATCCAAAAATACTGGTTGGTGTGAAGGTGAATCACCAGCATCATGTTGATCCCATGGAAAAGCTGAAGGAGGGACCAACCATTATTATTTCTGAAGGTTTTCACAAACTGAAGTTAAATTGACTGCCTTATCGTTGCTGGGTTTACCATATACCCTTTTTTGAAGAACAATGTAACACTTGCAATATTCCAGGCTCTATGTGAGGAGGATGGTAAGATTATGGCCAGTGCCCCTTAGATACCTTTTGTGAGGGCCACAAAGAATCCAGCACGAGTTTGTAGAATCGAAAGAAAAAGCTTTATTTACAATTACATAGCTACAACAGCAGCTGCACTCCACCACTGCTCTCTCCTCTCTAGCTGGTTCCATACTGGCCAGCTCTATTTATGCAGGTGACTCTGCCAATTATTTCCCCACCCACCTTCATTGGGGAAGCTCATACTCACTAAGGATTGTGGGATTGGATTGCCATTAGTCGCCAGCCAGTAGTAAACAGGCAGGTTATAGCAATATCTTTCAGTTTCCTTGAATGCATCTGATCCAGTTTTGGTACAGTCAACCATTCTGATTCCTCCTCTTTATCAATTTTAGCCCACCCACTTTCTCAAATACCTCCTGTCCCACTGGTGACATTGCCCATGTTTGGAGGGACCCACAAGCTCTCTTAGAAATTGGGACACCCTTTCAAAATGGTTCAGCTCCTCAGTAATGAAGAAAATTCTAAGGGCGCGATCTCATTCAGTTTGTCTAATAATAACCTGAGTGTACTCTTTCCACACGAGAAAAATAATAATTTCATATGACGTTATACTCTCCACACATTATGAAAACACCAACTATAATTTAAAAAGTGTTACAATCTGAAAAAAAGACATTTGAGCGTTCAGATCGCTAAAAGAATGATGTAAGGAGTGTGATTTAAAGGAAACATTTCTATGTGTCGAAACTTCCTGGCATCCACTAGCACTTTCCAGTTATGGTGTTCACACCTGATAGTTGGTGATGTCCAGTCGGTTATGTACATCAGGTGGATGGAGGAACATTCAAGGCAGTCAGCAGTTGGATGTCTGCTGGTTCCCAGGACTCAGCTGAGCCCAGTCAGATGCTGAGCCACCCAGGCTGCCACCAGCATCGCAAAGCGTCCTTTGCGGGACTGACACCATCAATCATTTTGGTATCGGTAATGATACCAAAGGTGGGCCTGGTCCAGGTCAAAGTTAATTAAAGTCTGAAGCCTCGGCATACAGGGCATCCATGACCTCACCAATGCACCTGTGGTCTGTAGCTTGGGAATGGAGCACATATCCCCCCTTGCGCTCTGGAATGATCTGGTTGCATAGACTTTCAGGACTGTGGTGACCTTCACGCCCACCGGGAGTGGGTGTCCTCCTCCTCCCCAGGGTGACAAGTCTGCAACTACATGGCACAAGTGCCGCACTGTCTCTTTGTTAAGATGGAGCTCCTGCAGCACATGCTGGCCATCGTCTCCTCGCAGGTTCCTCCACAGAAATGGAGGATAAGCCATGAGGATATCATGTCCAAAACTTTGTCATAGAAATGATCTGTCCATCAATGTGTTACTTGTTCCACGTATCAGTGCCATTCTCCATCCAGGAGCCACAACCTGAAGGTCCTTCCACACAGTCCAATTCACCAGAACCAAATCCTGGCATCCACATATTCCACTAGTGCTCAACATCCTTAACTTCCAGTCTGTTTGACCGCGGTGACGTACTAGTTATGCACTCACCACAACAGCAACAAAAGGATCAGCAATCTGCAAAAGCATTTCTTCAACATCTTCAGCAGTTTGCTCATTTGGATCAATGTCACACACCAGGTCTTGCAGCGTCTTCTTCCATCAAACCTAATTGCCTTCTGGACTCTTACGTCCCCCCTGAGCCCGGTGTTCCAGGTTTCAAATATCTTCGAAAATATTGTCCTTCTTTCAGGCTACAGAAAAAGAAGGAAACAGTAGTAGCAGCAGCCTCCAAACATTTTCAGCTACAAGCAGCAGCAAACACAATCTGCAGCATAACTTTTTTTTTCTAAATTTAGAGCCCCCAATTATTTTTTTTTCCAATGAAGGGGCCATTTAGCGTGGCCAATCCACCTAACCTGCACATCTTTGGGTTGTGGGAGTGAAACCCAAGCAGACATGGGGAGAATGTGCAAACGCCACATGGACAGTGACCAAGGGCCGGGATTCGAACCCGGGTCCTCAGCGCCTTAGTAGTCCCAGTGCTAACCACTGCACCACGTGCCGCCCTTCCCTGCAGCACAACTTGAGAATATTTTGTTTCTTAACGGCCAACAATATCTTTAGATAAAAATATAAAACTAAACTACTTAACTGTCGATGTATCACATTAACCAACAAGGAAAAGGCACATTTCACTACAGAATATTGGTACAAACACAAAGCCACAACAGTGGATTTATACAAAGAAAACCAAATACATGTTAAACATTAAACAGTCAGCAATACAGGGAAGTTACCAGCATCAAACTCAAGCCGCCATTCTCTCCCCCTTCTGTAGCTCCCAACAGCAGATTTGTATCAGTGGAATGTCGTTTTGGGGGTAGCACAATATCACATTAACCATTAGCTGACAAGGAAAATACAATGTGCCATTCACACAGGCACCTTTCCACTACAAAATATCGGTACAAACACAAAACTACAACAGTGTAGCTACACAAAGAAAACCAGATGTATGGCAGACATTAAAAAGGCAACATTACAAAGAAGTTACCAGCATCAGAATCAACCCGTCGCTTTCTCCCCCTCCTGTAGCTCCCAGCAGCAGGCTCACATCAGTGGGAAGTGTCCTGGGGATAATACAACAACTCACCAGAAATTCATACTGATGAAGAGTATGGCAGAAGAGCGAGAGAGCTCCCCTTTCCGTATCCAAAGCTTCAAACAAAAGGGGCTGCAGCAGACAAACACATGGCCTCCAAACATCAAACATTAAACAGTTAACAGTACCAGAACTCTCCGCCCTTTCTCCCGCAGTTCCAGCAGGAAACCTGCATCAGTGGAAAGTCGCTCAGGGGGGGAAGCAGAACAATACACCGGAAAAGTCACTGACACAAAGTGTGTCAGAAGAGTGAGAAAGCACCCCCTCACCCTCTACAGCACTGGCAGTGGTTCCGGGCTCCAGGCCACAGAAGCAAAGGGACTGCAGCAAACAAGCACACAGCCTCCAGCCATTAAACACTAAATAGCAACAGTACAATAACAAGCACGAGGCTTCTGAAAATTAAACATAAACAAGTAACAGTACAAAAAGGCACCAGCAATTGAGCGGCTTCCAAACCTGAAATAGTAAACAGTCATCAGCACAATAAAGCTACCAGCAATCTACAAAGGCATTTCTTCATGACCTTCAAGTTGCTCAGTTGAAGCGAGCTGCCACCATTCCCTTCATCAGCAATGGCAGTAGTTGCATCTCACTCTTTCCCCTTCATCATTCCAGGCAATAGAAGCAAAAGAGGCGGCAGCAAGCAGTGACACAGCTTCCAAGAGGCAGCAACAGTATTCGGGTCACTCCTCCTCGCTCAGCCTCTCTGGCAGCTGCCAGCAGCAGACTCTCAAGGCAGGAATAATCATTAGCTGAAAGGCACACAAACAAAGAGCACAGCAGAGGAGAGAGAAATGGCACCTCTTCCCCTTCTTCAAACAGTTATTAGGCCAGCCAATCATCCCCTTGCCTGACTCCAGGTCAGAGAAGCAGAAGAGCAGCAGCAGGTACACAGCCTCCAGGTAGCTACAGCAGCATTCGAGTCACTCCTCTCTCTCCCCCTTTGGTAGGTCCCAGCAGCAGACTTTCAAGGCAGGAACAATCATTATCTGAAAGCTACACTAACACGGAACATAGCAGAGGATTGAAAGAGCACCTCTCCCCTTCTTCAGGACTGGTAGTAGGCCAACCAATTCTCCCTTTGTCTAACTCCAGACTACAGAAGCAGAAGAGATAGCAGCAAACAAACACTAGGCATGCAGACACTGTGCAGCCAAAGAAGGAGCAGTCAGCGTTCACAGCTTGGACAGTCAATTGAGAATATTTTGTTTATTAAATGGTCAACTGTAACAAATATTTAAAAATCAACTCGGTACGTTCCTCATATCACATTGACTATTAAACAACAAGGAAACATCACTGTTCCATATTGGTGCCAATACAAAGCTGTATTAGCTCATTTTCACAAAACAAAAACACATCGGGCAGGATTCTCCGACCCCCCCGCCGGGTTGGAGAATCACCCGGGGCCGACGTCAATCTCGCCCCCGCCATGTCCCGAATTCTCCGCCCCCCCGAGATTCAGCGGGGGCGGGAATCGCACCGCGCCGGTTGGCGGGCCCCCCGTGCCGATTCTCTGGCCCGCCATGGCCAAAATCCCGCCACTGACAGGCCTCTCCCGCCAGTGTGGATTAAACCACCTACCTGACCGGAGGGATTGGCGGTGCGGGTGGGCGCCGGGGTCCGGGGGGGGGGGGGGGGGGCGTGGGGCGATCTGACCCCGGGTGGTGCCCCCACGGTGGCCTGGCCCGCGATCGGGACCCACCGATCGGCGGGCGGGCCTGTGCCGTGGGGGCACTCTTTTCCTTCCACCTTTGCCATGGTCTTTACCATGGCGGAGGCGGAAGAGACCCCCTCCCCTGCGCATGCGCCGGTATGACGTCAGCAGCCGCTGACACTCCGGCGCATGCGCGGACTTACGCCGGCCGGCGAAGTCCTTTCGGCCCCGGCTGGCGTGGCGCCAAAGGCCGTTTACACCAGCCGGTGGAGTGGGAACCACTCCGGCGCGGGCCTACCCCTCAATGTGAGGGCTTGGCCCCTAAAGATGCGGAGAGTTCCGCACCTTTGGGGCGGCCCAATGCCGGAGTGGTTCATGCCACTCCAACACGCCGGTACCCACCGCCCCGCCGGGTAGGGGAGAATCCCAGCCATGGTATCACCCCATGCAGGTTCCTCAACAGAAATGGAGGATAAGCCTGGGAATGTGTTATCGTGTCCAGAACTTTGTCGTAGAAATAATATGTCCATTAGCGTGTTCCTTGTTCCACGTATCAGTGCCATTTTCCATCCAGGAGCCGCAGCTGTGCAGGCCCTCCCACGTGGCCCAATTTCACCGGAACCAAATCCTGGCATCCACATATTCCACTAGTACTCAATGTGCAGTTGAACATCCTTGACTTCCAGCGTGTTCAACCCTTGGTAACTTGCCAGTTATATGCAGCACTCACCTCACCAGCAACAAAAGCATCAGCAATCTGTCAAAGCATTTCTTCAACTATGTCATCAGGTGGCTCATTTGGATCAATGTCATGCACCAGGTCCTGCAGCGTCTTCTTCCTTAAAACTGGATTGCCTTCTGAACTTATACGTCCCCCTGAGCCCAGTGTTCCAGGTCCAGGTGCCTTAGAAAAAGTTATCATTCTTTCCAGCCACAGAAAAGGCAGGAAACAGCAACAGCAGCCACCAGTAGGAGCAAGCAGCAAACACAGCCTGAAAATATTTTAGTCTATTGATAGTATCAAAATACAAAAGACGATACAACAAGGATGCCAATCACTTGGCATCCGGAACACACTCACCACCCACCAATGACCTACATCAGCGGAAAGGCTCACCAGCCCAGTTCATCGGCTCCAACACGGAGGAGGAGAGACGGAAATTCATTCCACCCAAGAGGGGCACAGTTCAGTCCAGAACAGGTCCAGCACATTATAAACAAAACCAAATACAAAGCAACCACCAAAGGAAAACACAGAACAGGCAGGAAGACACCAGCCGTACACCAAGGACAAAAAATAAAACAAAGAACAAATGAACAATGCCACCAGCTGCCGAGGCAGCACACGCCATTCTCCCCAAGTCCCCAGCCCCACTCCAGCATCAGACCTTCATCAGCGGGAGGGTGCTAAGAAGCGACTCAAACAACCATAAAAGGACAACAGTGGGTCCAGAAGAAGCAGGAGAGAGGACACCCCACACCCTCTCACAGCACCGGTATTGTGCATCGATAGAAAACACAAAACAGGCAAGATGATAACAAGGACACCAGCTGCAGGCCAGAGGCAAAATTGAGACAAAAAACAAAAAGAATACAATACTGCCAGCTGCCAAGTCAGCGCACGTCACCCCCCCCCCCCCCCCCCCCCCCCCCCTCCCCCCCGACCGCCCCTGGCCCCCCACCCCACCAGCAGACCTGCATCGGTGGAAAGCAGGCCGGTTAGATAGCAAACAGATTCATGCCCACCGCAAATCCCAATGTTGGCTTTTCCTGCTATTTAACCCCCACGCCCAGATTACCACCAGGCGTAATGCGGTGGTGAAATCGTGCCCAAGATTTCACATTCCAAAACTTTCATTGTAATAAATTACGAAAAAAAAGACTTTACTAAAAACCATTATCGCTTTTGTGAGCAACTTATACTTTAAAAGGCCAACTTTGACAAAGAAAAATAAATTTTTTATGCAATGAATGGTCAGGATCTAGAATGTACTGCCTAGAATATGGTGGAGGCAGATTCAATTGTGACTTTGAGAAGAGAATTGTATAGTTTCAAGAGAAACCATTTGCAGGGCTAAGGGAAAAGGTGGGGGAATGAGACTAAGTAAATTGGTCTTGCATAGAACTGGCACAGACATGATAGGCTAAATGTCCTCCTTCCATGCCGTAACCATTCTATGATTCTGTACATAAATTGACATTCCCTTTTATACTTACAACCCATCATACTGTCTATGGAATTCCTATTTAGTAAGCAGGCTACAGTTGCACCCAGTTTCCAATGGGCACCCTCTCCCCATTTCCCCGAGTAGTAACTTTGAGTGACTGACTCCACACGCTTTTCACAGTTTTCACAGAGTTCCGTAAATCGACCATGAGCAGTGATAGATAGATAGAGAAATACAGGACAGAACAGGCCCTTCGGCCCACGATGTTGCGCCGAACTTTTGTCCTAGGTTAATCATAGAATTTTGGACAATCTTTCATGGCCAATCCACCCAACCTGCACGTCTTTGGACTGTGGGAGGAAACCGGAGTACCCGGAGGAAACCCACGCAGTCACGGGGAGGATGTGCAGACTCCACACAGACAGTGACCCAAGTCGAAATCGAACTTGGGACCCTGGAGCTGTGAAGCAATTATGCTATCCACAATGCTACCGTGCTGCCCTTAAGAAGTTAACCTACACTCCATTATTCTACCCTAATCCATTTACCTATCCAATAGCTGCTTGAAGGTCCCTAACGTTTCCGACTCAACTACTTCCACAGGCAGTGCATTCCATGCCCCCACTACTCTCTGGGTAAAGAACCTACCTCTGACATCCCCTCTATATCTTCCACCATTTATCTTAAATTTATGTCCCCTTGTAATGGTTTGTTCCACCCGGGGAAAAAGTCTCTGACTGTCTACTCTATCTATTCCCCTAATCATCTTATAAACCTCAAACAAGTCACACCTCATCCTTCTCCGTTCTAATGAGAAAAGGCCTAGCACCCTCAACCTTTCCTTGTATGACCTACTCTCCATTCCAGGCAACATCCTGGTAAATCTCCTTTGCACCTTTTCCAAAGCTTCCACATCCTTCCTAAAATGAGGCGATCAGAACTGCACACAGTACTCCAAATGTGGCCTGACCAAGGTTTTGTACAGCTGCATCATTACCTCACGGCTCTTAAATTCAATCCCTCTGCTAATGAACGCTAGCACACCATAGGCCTTCTTCAGAGCTCTATCCACTTGAATGGCAACTTTCAAAGATCTATGAACATAGACCCCAAGATCTCTCTGCTCCTCCACATTGCCAAGAACCCTACCATTAACCCTGTATTCCGCATTCAGATTTGTCCTTCCAAAATGGACAACCTCACACTTGTCAGGGTTAAACTCCATCTGCCACTTCTCAGCCCAGCTCTGCATTCTATCCATGTCTCTTTGAAGCCGACAACAGCCCTCCTCACTATCCACAACTCCACCAATCTTCGTATCATCTGCAAATTTACTGACCCACCCTTCAACTCCCTGATCCAAGTCATTAATGAAAATCACAAACAGCAGAGGACCCAGAACTGATCCCTGCAGTACGCCACTGGTAACTGGGCTCCAGGCTGAATATTTGCCATTCACCACCACACTCTGACTTCTATCGGTTAGCCAGTTTGTTATCCAACTGGCCAAATTTCCCACTATCCCATGCCTCCTTACTTTCTGCACAAGCCTACCATGGAGAACCTTATCAAATGCCTTACTAAAATCCATGTACACTACATCCACTGCTTTACCTACATCCACATGCTTGGTCACCTCCTCAAAGAAGTCAATAAGACTTGTAAGGCAAGACCTACCCCATACAAATCAGTGCTGACTATCCCTAATCAAGCAGTGCCTTTCCAGATGCTCAGAAATCCTATCCCTCAGTACCCTTTCCATTACTTTGCCTACCACCGAAGTAAGACTAACTGGCCTGTAATTCCCAGGGTTATTCCTATTCCCTTTTTTGAACAGGGGCACGACATTCGCCACTCTCCAATCCTCTGGTACCACCCCTGTTGACAGCGAGGATGACAAGATCATTGCCAACGGCTCTGCAATTTCATTTCTTGCTTCCCATAGAATCCTTGGATATATCCCGTCAGGCCCGGGGGACTTGTCTATCCTCAAGTTTTTCAAAACACGCAACACATCTTCCTTCCTGATAAGTATCTCCTCGAGCTGATCAGTCTGCTTCACGCTGTCCTCTCCAACAATATGGCCCCTCTCATTTGTAAATACTGAAGAAAAATACTTGTTCAAGACCTCTCCTATCTCTTCAGACTCAAATCACAATCTCCCGCTACTGTCCTTGATCGGACCTACCCTCGCTCTAGTCATTCTCATATTTCTCACATATGTGTAAAAGGCCTTGGGGTTTTCCTTGATCCTACCTGCCAAAGATTTTTCATGCTCTCTCTTAGCTCTCCTAATCCCTTTCATCAGTTCCCTCCTGGCTATCTTGTATCCCTCCAGCGCCCTGTCTGAACCTTGTTTCCTCAGCCTTACATAAGTCTCCTTCTTCCTCTTAACAAGACATTCAACCTCTCTTGTCAACCATGGTTCCCTCACTCGACCATCTCTTCCCTGCCTGACAGGGACATACATATCAAAGACACGCAGTACCTGTTCCTTGAACAAGTTCCACATTTCACTTGTGTCCTTCCCTGACAGCCTATGTTCCCAACTTATGCACTTCAATTCTTGTCTGACAGCATTGTATTTACTCTTCCCCCAATTATAAACCTTGCCCTGTTGCACGCACCTATCCCTCTCCATAACTAAAGTGAAAGTCACAGAATTGTGGTCACTACCTCCAAAATGCTCCCCCACTAACAAATCTATCACCTGCCCTGGTTCATTACCAAGTACTAAATCCAATATGGCCTCCCCTCTGGTCGGACAATCTACATACCGTGTTAGAAAAGCTTCCTGGACACACTGCACAAACACTACCCTATCCAAACTATTTGATCTAAAGAGTTTCCACTCAATGTTTGGGAAGTTGAAGTCACCCATGACTACTACCCTGTGACTTCTGCACCTTTCCAAAATCTGTTTCCCAATCTGTTCCTCCACATCTCTGCTGCTATTGGGGGGCCTATAGAAAACTCCCAACAAGGTGACTGCTCCTTTCCTATTTCTGACTTCAACCCATATTACCTCAGTAGGCAGATCCCCCTCAAACTGCCTTTCTGCAGCTGTTATACTATCTCTAATTAACAATGCCACCCCCCCACCTCTTTTACCATCCTCCCTAATCTTGTTGAAACATCTATAACCAGGGACCTCCAACAACCATTTCTGCCCTTCTTCTATCCAAGTTTCCGTGATGGCCACCACATCGTAGTCCCAAGTACCGATCCATGCCTTAAGTTCACCCACCTTATTCCTGATGCTTCTTGCATTAAAGTATACACACTTCAATCCATCTCCTTGCCTGCAAGTACTCTCCTTTGTCAGTGTTACCTTCCCCACTGCATCACTACGTGCTTTGGCGTCCTGACTATCGGCTTCCTTAGTTGATGGACTACAGATCCGGTTCCCATTCCCCTGCCAAATTAGTTTAAACCCTCCCGAAGAGTACTAGAAAACCTCCCCCCCCCAGGATACTGGTGCCCCTCTGGTTCAGATGCAACCCGTCCTGCTTGTACAGGTCTCACCTTCCTCAGAATGCGCTCCAATTATCCAAATACCTCAAGCCCTCCCTCCTACACCATTCCTGCAGCCACATGTTCAACTGCACTCTCTCCCTATTCCTAGCCTCGCTATCACGTGGCACCGGCAACAAACCAGAGATGACAACTCTGTCTGTCCTGGCCTTTAACTTCCAGCCTAACTCCCTAAACTTGTTTATTACCTCCACACCCTTTTTCCTACCTACATCGTTGGTACCAATGTGCACCACGACTTCTGGCTGCTCACCCTCCCCCTTCAGGATCCTGAAGACACAATCAGAGACATCCCTGGCCCTGGCACCCGGGAGGCAACATACCTTTCGGGAGTCTCGCTCGCGACCACAGAATCTCCTATCTATTCCCCTAACCATTGAATCTCCTATTACTATTGCTTTTCTGTGCTCCCCCCTTCCCTTCTGAGCCCCAGAGCCAGACTCAGTGCCAGAGACCTGGCCGCTGGGGCCTTCCCTCGGTAGGTCATCCCCCCCAACAGCATCCAAAACGGTATACTTGTTTTGAAGGGGAACGGCCACGAGGGATCCCTGCACTGTCTGCCTGTTAGTTTTCTTTCCCCTGACTGTAACCCAGCTACTCTTGTCCAGTACCTTTGGTGTGGCTACCTCCCTGTAACGCTTCTCTATAACCCCCACTGCCTCCCGGATGATCCGAAGTTCATCCAGCTCCAGCTCCAGTACCTTAACACGGTCTCTGAGGAGCTGGAGTTGGGTGCACGTCCCGCAGGTATAGTCAGCGGGGACACCAGTGGTTTCCCTCACCACCCACATCCTACAGGAGGAGCATGCAACTGCCCTCGCCTCCATCCCCTCTTACTTTACAGAATTAGCTACCCCGTGGACCAACTGGACCTCCGCCCTCCGACTCTGCTTCCAGTCAGCTGTACTCTAAACTCCTGGCTCCCTTTACGCTCTTTGATAAATATAGGAAATGAAATGTAAGGAGCACCTTACTCCTTCCTCACCTAACTCCCCGAGTCACCAAACTCTCACTGTAGCACTCAAATGCCACAAGCTCAGCACTCCAGTGCAAACAAAGTCTGCACTGTAACTAGCTCCTATTTATGCTGTGACTCTAGCCTCTGAAAACTGGCCTAATGCAATTAACTAATTAACAAGCTCCAGCTGCAAGTAAGTACAAGTAGAACCTTGTTTAAAGCTGATTCAAAATTCACCTTCTTTTTGACCAAACAGCAACTTTTAAGTTAATTAACTAAATAAAAGAAATACTAGACTTTAAATAAAAATGAACCCTTATACTCCCTCAGTCACCAAACTCTCACTGTAGCACTCAAATGCCACAAGCTCCTAAGTCTTGATGAAGTCTTGATGAAACCTCTTCTCCCTGGCTATGCCAGGACAAATCATCTGGAATCCTTAGATGGCTGAAGGATGTTTCTCTTCGATTACAGGCCATCTCTCTCCCATGTCTGGCTGTGGTAGATCGCAAAGTTAAGCAGCCTCTTCTCTCTGTTGACCACACAGAACTCCTGTCTGTCTGTGATATTTTTTGATTTGTAGGGAATCCTGATATCAAAATGGATTCCTTTGTCTTCTTCCCCATGGCAACATGAAACATACTATCTTTATTTCCAGATACAAATTTTAATTAGCTAACCCCGACCAATATATCAGCAATTACATTGCATAGCAATTACATTGTTAAGCCAGGTGAATAAGCATTGGCTCACCTATAAATGTACACAGTTGTGACAGTGGGATGTGAAGGGAGTGGAGAGAGTCTGTCATTTCACTGAGCTGTCTTAAGAGTAAACCTGCTTGAAGTAAATGACTAGCTTTGGAATCATTCCTTCACAATGTTCAATTATGGAATTAATATCCCTGATCCCAACTCTCTTTCATCGTACAAGTTAATGGACAGTTTACAGCACAATTGGATTAGATTGGATTGGTTTGGATTTGTTTATTTTCACGTGTACCGAGGTACAGTGAAAAGTATTTTTCTGCGAGCAGCTCAACAGACCATTAAGTACATGGGAAGAAAAGGGAATAAAAGAAAATACATAATAGGGCAACACAAGGTATACAATGTAACTACATAAGCACCGGCATCGGATGAAACATACAGGGGTGTAATGTTAATGAGATCAGTCCATAAGAGCATCATTTAGGTGTTTGGTAACAGTGGGGAAGCTGTTTTTGAGTCTGTTCGTGCGTGTTCTCAGACGTCAGTATCTCCTGCCTGAGGGAAGAAGTTGGAGGAGTGAGTAAGCTGGGTGGGAGGGGTCTTTGATTATGCTGCCCGCTTTCCCCAGGCAGCAGGAGGTGTAAATGGAGTCAATGGATGGGAGGCAGGTTTGTGTGATGGACTGGGCGGTGTTCACGACTCTCTGAAGTTTCTTGCAGTCCTGGGCCAAGCAGTTGCCATACCAGGCTGTGATGCAGCCAGATAGGATGCTTTTTATGGTGCATCTGTAAAAGTTGGTAAGGGTTAATGTGGGCATGCCGAATTTCCTTAGTTTCCTGAGGAAGTATAGGCGCTGTTGTACTTTCTCGGTGGTAGCATTGACGTGAGTGGACCAGGACAGATTTTTGGAGATTTGCACCCCTAGGAATTTGAAACTGCTAAACATCTCCACCTCGGCCCCATTGATGCTGACAGGGGTGTGTACAGTACTTTGCTTCCTGAAGTCAATGACCAGCTCTTTAGTTTTGCTAGCATTGAGGGAGAGATTGTTGTCGCTGCACCGCTCCACTAGGCTCTCTATCTCCCTCCTGTATTCTGACTCGTCGTTATTCGAGATCCGGCCCACTATGGTCGTATCATCAGCAAACTTGTAGATGGAGTTGTAACCAAGTTTTGCCACGCAGTCGTGTGTGTACAGGGAGTAGAGTCGGGGGCTAAGTACGCAGCCTTGCGGGGCCCCGGTATTGAGGACCATTGTGGAGAAGGTGCTGTTGTTCATTCGTACTGATTGTAGTCTGTTGGTCAGAAAATCGAGGATCCAGTTGCAGAGTGGGGAGCCAAGTCCTAGGTTTTGGAGCTTTGATATGAGCTTGGCTGGGATTATGGTGTTGAAGGCGGAGCTGCAGTCAATAAATAGGAGTCTGATGTTGGTGTCCTTGTTGTCGAGATGCTCTAGGGATAAGTGTAGGGCCAGGGAAATGGCATCTGCGAATTGCAGTGGATCAAGGTGTTCTGGGAGTATGGAGGTGATGCGCTTCATGAGCAACCTCTCAAAGCACTTTATTACAACTGATGTCAGGGCCACCGGACGGTAATCATTGAGACACGTTGTCTGGTTCTTCTTTGGCACCGGTATAATGGAGTCTTCTTGAAGCAGGTGGGGACCTTGGAGTGGAGTAGGGACAGGCTAAAGATGTCCGCCAACACCTCTGCCAACTGGTCCATGCAGGCTCTGAGTGCACAACCCAAAACCTACAACACCTTCTGCAATTTTGGGACTCTCAGAGACTACTCAATGTGAACTCAGAGACGACTGCCATTGTCTCCAAACATAAATCCTTCTGTGGGATTCTCTGTCGGCGGTAACCTCTGATTTTCCGGCAGCGCATCCACGTCAGTGGGTTTCCCGATATCATGGTGGTGGCCACAATGGGAAACCCCATTGACCAGCTGTGGGAACGGAGAATCCCGCTGCTGGCGGGGAATGTGCCAAGCAGGAAAACAAGGCTGGTGTGACGGAGAATCCCACTTCCTTCCTAGTAAAACAATCTAAGCCTTCCTTTGATCTTTAACAATCAAATTACCCAGGCTTAATGTCAGGCAGACTTCAGAATAAGACATATGGTCCCCTCTCTTCATTTTACCTTAAAATTAAAAATACAGTCCTAAAATATAATAATCCTATAGACCTCATCATTGTAACGTAAGTAATTATTTGGACACAACAATGTCCTGAGGAAATAAAATACACTATATTACTCAAGTCTTCTGCAACACATTCTATTACAACAGTGAATGTGCTTAAAATGTACTTAATTGGTTGGAAAACATTTTGCAAGTCTCATGTTGTAAAATAAGTTAAATAAATGCCAGTGCTTTCAAGTTTTTCTGTACATCAGTATGTTTTTTTGACAATGTTTTCGTTCCATGACAATAAATTAATTAAAATCCTTTGGAACCATGTATATAAGTTGAAAAATTACATGATCCCTTTGTATAAAAGAAAATGTAAAAGAATGTCTGCACCAATGTCTGAAATCAAACTTGGTAAATGTACTATAAGGATCCAATGTGCTGAAGAAAAATAGCAAAGGAATTGGTGACCAAACACGACAAATAAGTTAAGCTAAAACAAATGTTTACACATACAAAATACATCTGTGCTGAAAAAATACAATTCTTGAATAAGAACATCAAACAGGATTCTATCAACACACTTTCTTTTGAAAATGGGCATGTTCAGAAATAGCCAGATGTCCTCTCCATAAGGTATTATATGTTGCCTCAGTAACTTAGATGTCATGTTTTGAATTTTAACAAGCTTCTCAATTGATTTCTCACGTTATTATCTGAATTCCTTTCATAAAACAGGCATGCCAGGAACTGCCCTTTCTTTACACCATGTAATTTGAAACATTCCTATTTCTTTGCCTGTAAAGTGAGCTCAGAACATTAAGGATTCAGCATAAACATAGGAACAGGAGTAGGCCATTCAAACCCTTGCGCCTATTTTATCATTCCATTCGATCACGGCTGATCAGGATCTCAACACTATTTATTCACCTTTGTATCCTGTATCCCTTGATAGCTTTAGACAACAAAAATATTCTCAGGCCACAATCAGATCAGCCATGATCTTATTAATTGACTGAATGGTGGAGAAGACTCAAGAGGTCACTAGCCTATTCTAAATTCGAATATGCGTTTGTATGTTCACATGTTCTTGAAAATTTCAATTGACCTGACATCCACTGGCATTTCAGGAGAGAATTAAAGATTTCCACTACCCTTTGTTTGATTAAGAGCCTCCTGATTTTACTCCAAAATGATCTGGCTCTCATTTTAGGAATATAGATGTGTTTCCATTCCCCCCCCTCAGAGGAAATTGTTTCTCTGTATCTATCCTATCAAATGTCATAATTTTAAACACCTTGATTAGGTCATCTCACAACAATTCAAACTTCTGGGGCAGCACAGTGGTTAGCACTGTTGCCTACAGCGCTGAGGACCCAGGTTCGATCCCGGACCCGAGTCACTGTCTGTGTGGAGTTTGCATATTCTCCCCGCGTCTGCGTGGGTTTCAACCCCACAAGCCAAAAATGTGCAGGTTAGGTGGATTGGCCACACTAAATTGCCCCTTCATTGAAAAAAAATAATTAGGTACTCAAAATTTGTACAAAAAAACCCCAATCCAAACGTCAAAGATCAGTCCTCGTATTTCAACGTTTATTTTCCAGTTTATTCGGTGACTCTGTATTGTGCTCTTTCCAAGGTCAATATAGCCTTCCTGGGCTGAAATGCTTAAAACTAAATGCAATATGGCTGTTTAAACCAAGCTCTGTACTGTTGGTATAATTTCCTACCCGTTGTATTATAGTCCCCTTGAGGCTAAGATCAACATTCCGTTAGCCTTTTGATTCCTTTTTATAACCAATGCACTCGCTCTTCAATGTTTTATATACATGGACACTTGAATCTTTTTCCACGGTTCCTATTTACTTTTTTAAAAAATTATTTTTATTGAAATTTTTTGAAAAATGTATAGCAACAGAACAATAATAATAACAATAATAAACACCCCCGGCACCCGTTACACCACATATAACGAACCCCCCCACCCCCCCCAACCCAATAAACAACAAAATAAATTAACAATAATTAAATTAACATAACCAATACCCCCCTGAAACCACCCCCCTTTTCCCTCCCTCCCCCCCCGGTTGCTGCTGCTGACCTAGTTCCTTATCGTTGAGCCAGAAAGTCGAGGAAAGGCTGCCACCTCCTAAAGAACCCTTGTACTGACCCCCTCAGGGCGAATTTGACCTCCTCCAGCTTAATGCATCCCGCCATGTCATTGATCCAGGTCTCCACGCTTGGGGGCCTCGCATCCTTCCATTGCAACAAGATCCTCCGCCGGGCTACTAGGGACGCAAAGGCCAACACACTGGCCTCTTTCGCCTCCAGCACTCCCGGCTCCACCCCAACCCCAAATATCGCGAGTCCCCAGCCTGGCTTGACCCTGGACCCTACCACCCTCGACACCGTCCTCGCCACCCCCTGCCAGAATTCCCCCAGTGCCGGGCATGCCCAAAACATATGGGCATGGTTCGCTGGGCTCCCTGAACACCTAATGCACCTGTCCTCACCCCCAAAAAACCTGCTCATCCTCGTCCCGGACATATGAGCCCTGTGCAGTACCTTGAACTGGATGAGGCTAAGCCTCGCACATGAAGAGGAGGAGTTCACCCTCTCCAGGGCGTCCGCCCATGTCCCCTCCTCAATCTGCTCCCCCAGCTCCACTTCCCACTTAGCCTTCAGCTCCTCTACCGACGCCTCCTCCACCTCCTGCATCACCTGGTAGATGTCAGACACCTTCCCATCCCCGACCCACACCCCCGAAAGCACCCTATCCCTTACCCCCCGTGGGGGCAGCAAAGGGAACCCCTCCACCTGCCGCCTAGCAAACGCCTTGACCTGAAGGGACCTGAACATATTCCCCGGGGGGAGCTCAAACTTCTCCTCCAACTCACCCAGGCTCGCAAACCTCCCGTCAATGAACAGGTCTCCCAACTTCCTTATGCCCGCCCTGTGCCACCCCAGGAACCCGCCATCAATGTTCCCTGGAACAAACCGGTGGTTCCCCCGCAGCGGGGCCTCCACCGAGCCCCCCACTTCCCCCCTGTGTCGCCTCCACTGCCCCCAAACCTTGAGGGTAGCCGCCACCACCGGGCTCATAGTGTACCTCGTTGGAGGGAGCGGCAACGGCGCCGTTACCAGTGCTTTCAGGCTCGTGCCTCCACAGGACGCCATCTCCATCCGTTTCCATGCTGCACCCTCCCCATCCATTACCCACTTACGTACCATCGAGACGTTAGCCACCCAATAGTACCCAGAGAGGTTGGGCAGCGCCAGCCCCCCTCTATCCCTGCCCCACTCCAAAAAGACCCTCCTCACCCTCGGAGTCCTGTGCGCCCAAACAAATCCCGTGATGCTGCTGTTCACTCTCCGAAGAAAGGCCCTCGGAATGAAAATGGGGAGGCACTGAAACAAAAACAAAAACCTCAGGAGCACCGTCATTTTCACAGACTGTACTCTACCCGCCAACGACAGCGGCAGCATGTCCCACCTCTTAAACTCCTCCTCCATCTGCTCCACCAACCTAGTAAAATTAAGCTTATGCAAAGTCCCCCAACTCCTAGCCACCTGAACCCCCAGGTACCTAAAACTCCTCACTGCCCTTTTTAGCGGGAGCCTACCAATCCCCTCCTCCTGATCTCCCGGGTGTACAACAAACAGCTCGCTCTTGCCCAGGTTCAACTTGTAGCCCGAGAAACTCCCAAACTCAGCAAGAATCTCCATCACCTCCGGCATTCCCTCCACCGGGTCTGCTACATACAGCAGCAAGTCATCTGCATAAAGCGACACTCGGTGCTCCTCCCCACCCCGCACCAGACCCCTCCACCTCCCCGACTCCCTGAGCGCCATGGCCAGAGGCTCAATTGCCAACGCAAAAAGCAAGGGGGACAGGGAGCACCCCTGCCTCGTCCCACGGTAGAGCCTGAAGTACTCAGACCTCCTCCCGTTTGTCACTACGCTCGCCATCGGGGCCTCGTACAGCAACCTCACCCATTTAATAAACCTCTGCCCAAACCCGAACCTCTCTAACAACCCCACAAATACCCCCACTCAACCCTGTCAAAGGCCTTCTCCGCATCCAATGCCACCACAATCTCCGCCTCTCCTTCTGCCGCCGGCATCATTATCACATTTAGCAGCCTTCGCACGTTAGTGTTCAGCTGCCTCCCCTTCACAAAACCCGTCTGATCTTCATGTATCACCCCCGGCACACAGTCCTCTATTCTAGTGGCCAAGATCTTCGCCAGCAACTTGGCGTCCACATTCAGCAGTGAAATTGGCCTTTATGATCCACACTGCAAGGGGTCCTTATGCCGCTTCAGGATCAGGGAAATCAGCGCCCGTGACATCGTCGGGGGCAAAACACCCCCCTCCCATGCCTCGTTAAAGGTCCGAACCAACGGGGGGGCCCACCAGGTCCGCGTATTTCTTATAAAATTCAACCGGGAACCCATCCGGTCCCGGCGCCTTCCCCTACTGCATATGGCCAATCCCTCTAACCAGCTCCTCCAACTCGATCGGCGCCCCCAGTCCCTCCACCTGCTCCTCCTGCACCCTTGGAAATCGCAGCCTGTCCAAAAAGCTCTCCATTCCCCCAGCACTGGCGGCTCCGACCGGTACAGTGCCCTGCAGAAGGGAATGGGACAACTCATCGCCGTCGTCTCATCGCCGCCGACTCATCGCCGCTGACTCATCGCCAGCCCAACTCATCGCCAGCCCAACTAAAAATTGTAATTCATGGTAAAAGCTGTCGGCGGCGGGTAACTTTTGAACGGCCCGCACCAAGCATTTGACAGATAGACCGGCCGGCGAACCAAGTTATATCACAGTTCAGACCGGTGGTATTTCAAATTTAATTCATGGTAAAAGCTGTCGGCGGCGGGTAACTTTTGCGGGCTGTTCAAAAGTTACCCGCCGCCGACAGCTTTTACCATGAATTAAATTTGAAATACCACCGGTCTGAACTGTGATATAACTTGGTTCGCCGGCCGGTCTATCTATCAAATGCTTGGTGCGGGCCGTTCAAAAGTTACCCGCCGCCGACAGCTTTTACCATGGATTACCATGAATTACAATTTTAAGTTGGGCTGGCGATGAGTTGGCTGGCGATGAGTTGGGCTGGCGATGAGTCAGCGGCGATGAGTCGGCCGCGATGAGTCGGCCGCGATGAGTTGTCTTAGACCCCTGCAGAAGTTCCTAAAGACCCCATTGACCTCTGCCCCCTGCCACACCACATTCCCACCCCTATCCTTCACTCCACCAATCTCCCTAGCCGCGTCCCGCTTGCGAAGCTGATGCGCCAGCATCCTGCTCGCCTTCTCTCCATACTCGTAGACCGCTCCCTGCGCCTTCCTCCACTGTGTCTCCGCCTTTCTGGTGGTCAATAAATCAAACTTGGCCTGCAGGCTACGCCGCTCCCCCAGCAATCCCGCCTCCGGGGCCTCCGCATACCTCCTATCTACACTCAACAGCTCCCCCACCAGTCTCTCCCTCTCCCTCCTCTCCCCCCTCTCCCTAGGGCTCGGATGGAGATCAGCTCCCCCCTAATCACTGCCTTCAGAGCCTCCCACACCATCCCCACCCAGACCTCCCCAGTATCATTGACCTCGAGGTACCTCTCGATACCTCCCCGGACCCTCCTACACACCTCCTCATCAGCCAACAACCCCACGTCCAGACGCCAAAGCGGGCGCTGGTCCCGCACCTCCCCATCTCCAGATCCACCCAATGCGGAGCATGGTCCGAAATCGCTATAGCCGAATATTCAGCATACTCCACCCTCGGGACCAGCCCCCTACTCAGGACAAAGAAATCAATACGGGAATAAACCCTGTGCACGTGGGAGAAAAAATACTCCCGAGCCCTCGGCCTCCCAAACCTCCAGGGATCCAACCCTCCCATCTGGTCCATAAACCCCCTCAACACCTTGGCCGCCGCCGGCCTCCTGCCTGTCCTTGAGCTAGAATGATCCAGTAGGGGATCCAGCACCGTATTGAAGTCCCCCCCCCCCCCCCCCATGATCAGGCCCCCCACCTCCAGGTCAGGAATGCGGTCCAACATACGCCTCATGAAACCAGCATCATCCCAATTTGGGGCATACACATTTACCAACACCACCCTCTACCCCTGCAGCTTACCGCTCACCATCACATATCTGCCGCCACTATCAGCCACCACCTCAGACGCCTCAAACGCCACCCTCTTCCCCACCAGGATCGCCACCCCCCGGTTCTTCGCGTCGAGCCCTGAATGGAAAACCTGCCCCACCCACCCCTTCCTCAGACGAACCTGGTCCGCCACCTTCAGGTGGGTCTCCTGGAGCATGGCCACGTCCGCCTTCAGCCCCTTCAGATGCGAAAACACCCAGGCCCGCTTAACCGGCCCATTCAACCCCCTCACGTTCCACGTGATCAGCCGGATCAGGGGGCACCCCGCCCCCCTCGACTAGCGATAACCCATCGACTGCTCGCCCCTGGCCAGCACCCACTCGGCCCGTTTCCCACGGCGATAGAACCTCACCCCGACCCCCCCCGACCCACACCAGCTCCTCCCTGGCCAATCCAGCAGCAACCCGGTATCCACCCCCCCAGGTTAGGACCCCTCCTAGCCGCGACGCTCCCTCCATAGTACTCCCGTGAGCCAGCTAACTTCTGCTGACCCCGGCAGCTCCCGCCCTAACTCCGACCCCTCCCAATATGGGGTCACCCCTCCCCCCCCCCCGCAGCAGCTCCTTGGCACCGCTCCAGCGCGGGAAAACGGAACTGATATCCACGCCCCTTGCCTCCAGCTCCACCCCCCTCGTCCCGCAGCGCGGGAAACCAGAGGAAAGCCCGCACTTTCACACTGCCCCACCCCACCCCACCCAAAGCAGCTCCCAAACAGCAGTCCCAACCCATCCACCAACCCCGTACAAACAAAAACAGATCAACCACAGACCCCAACACCCCCCTTAAAACACAAAACCATAACCAACATCATCCGAAAGCGGGAAAAAAAACCAAACAGAATAACCAGCAACAGCATAAACAGTGATACAAAAACCCCCACAGCCCCCAATCCCTAGTTCGAGTCCAACTTTTCAGCCTGCACAAAGGCCCACGCCTCCTCCGGGGACTCAAAATAGTAATGCCGGTCCTTGTAGGTGACCCACAAGCGCGCAGGCGGCAGCATGCCGAATTTCACCTGTTTGCTGTGGAGCACCGCCTTCATCCGGTTGAACCCGGCCCTCCGCACTCCAGTCCTGGTAGACGCGCACTACCGAATTCTCCCACTTGCTGCTCCTCACCTTCTTGGCCCATCGCAGCACACACTCCCGGTCACTGAACCGATGGAACCACACCAGCACCGCCCGCGGGGGTTCATTCGCGTTAGCCGCCTGGCCAATACTCTGTGGGCCCCCTCTAGCTCCAGGGGCAGATGGAAGGATCCTTCCCCCACCAGCGAGTTCAGCATCACGGCCACATAGGCCAGCAGGTCCGGCCCCTCTAGCCCCTCCGCGAGGCCCAGGATCCGCAAGTTCTTCCTCCCTGATCGAAACTCCATCTCCTCGAAACAATCTTGCCACTTTTTGTGGAGCGCCTCATGCATCTCCACCTTCCCCACGAGGGCTGAGACCTCATCCTCGCGCTTAGAGGCCTGCTGCTGCAACTCAAGTATCGCTGCACCCTGGGTTGTCTGGGTCTCCAGCAGCTTACTTGTCATAACCTTCAGGGATTCCAGCAAATCCCCTTTCAGCTCCTTAAAATAGCGCAGAAGGACCGCCTGCTGCTCCTCCGCCCACTGCCTCCACTCCTCAGGGGCTCCACCGGCCGCCATTTTGTCCACCTTCCCCCGCTTTTCCTGGGGAGCTGCTGCCGTTTTCTCCTCACCCCACTCCGGGTCCGCACCATAAATCCCGGGGGGTTTTGCTCTAGACCCCTTTACCCACCGGGAATCGTCGAATCAGTGCCGTTTGGGGCCCTTAAAAGAGCCCACAAGTCCTATTAAAGCGGGAACTGCCGAGCGTGTGGCTTAGCTCCGCATAGCCGCAACTGGAAGTCCACGGTTCCTATTTTCTCACCATTAAGGTGAAATTCTGACTTGTTTTCGCTCGGGTCCAAAGTTCCTTACATTGCACTCCATCTTAATTTGTGTCCCTTTGGATTGTTCTGCTTCATTCTCCATGAATCGCTGGCTTTTAAAGCAGACCAATGCAGGCCAACAGTGCGGGTTCAATTCCCGTACCAGCCTCCCCGAACAGATGCCGGAATGTGGCTACTAGGGGCTTTTCACAGTAACTTCATTTGAAGCCTATTTGTCACAATAAGCAATTTTCATTTTTGTTCTCAGCCACATAACTCACAGCACCTCCTAATATTGTGTCATTTTCAAATTTTGTTGTACTTCTCTTTATACTGTGAAAAGCTGAGGCCCCATGAAGGAACATCACGGGCGCGATTCTCCGCAAAGGCGGAGAGTCATGAAGGCTGCCACGAAACCGGCCGTGTTTCACGGCAGTCTCCACGTCCCCTCCCGGGACCCGATTCTGCTCCCCGGTCGGGGCTAGCATCGCGGCCCCGTGAACTCCGGCATCGCGGGCTTAACGAATTTCGCTAAGCCCGCGCGCCAAAGTTAGCGACGGCTGACGCATATGATGACGTCAGCCGCGCATGCGCGGATTGGATGACTCCAACCCGCGCATGCGCGGATGACATCATCCGCGCATATGCGTCAGACCCGCGCATGCGCGGTCCGTAATGCCCCTCAGCTGCCCCGCGGACTTATCCTGCGGGGCGGCAGAGGGAGAAAGAGTGCGCGGGAATCGGACCCGCTGCCCGCGATCGGTGCCCACCGATCGCGGGCCCATGCCACCCTTGGCACGGCCGTGGTGCGGCCGTGCCAATCGGTGGCATGGTTGTGCAGAACGGCACTTTGCGGCCGTTTTCACGAACTGGTATAGCAGGTGTATTAAAAATCGTGAAAACGGCCGTAAAGGCCTTGGAAATCGGCCCATCGGCCAGGGGAGAATCGCTGCTCGCCGTAAAAAAACGGCGAGCAGCGATTCGTGTCGGGGGGCGGGTGTGGTGGGGGGGGGGGGAGAGAATAGCGGGAGGGCGTCGGACCAGCGTCGCCGTAAAAATTTGCGCCGCCCGCTATTCTCCGCCCCGTCGTGAGTGCGGAGAATCGCGCCCCACTTGTCACATCCCATCAAGCAGTGTACGCTCCCTGTATCCCTATTTTCTGTCATTCAACCTGTAGTAAAGTTTGGAAATAGGTAAGAAATTGACAGAAAGTAAAAAAGCAATGCATACTTGTATTGAGTTATGTCAGGGAGTGGTGGGGTGGTGTTGGGGTGTTGAGTAGGATTAATGTTGGGATACTTATTCATTTACATTATTGACTTGGGTTCAAAAACCCAACATAAATGTTCTTAGATTTACAGATTATGTGAAACTAGGTGGGGCATTCAATCTGGGAAATAGCTCAGGAACCAGAAAAATTGCCGAATAATGTAAGTGGGTGAAAAATGGCCAAACTAATATTAAATACACAAATCTAAAGCCTGCACAGAAAAAATAGGAGTCAAAAGCACTGCATAAATGCTATTTAAAAAATACTGGTAATGTTGACGGAGGCTTATGCATTATAGCAGATTCAGGCAGTCCGGCCACTATGAAGCAGCAGTTAATAATTTTAAGCTGATTTTTAAACTAAAGTAAAAAAGTACAAATCAAGGAAAAAGATCGTAGAAGAATAAATTAAAAAATATATATTTTATTCCAAACGTAAGCATTAACAACAAAACCACATTCCAGAAAAGGTTAACAGTTTGTACATTTTACCCCTTGTAATCCCTTCTCTCCCCCCCCCCCCCCCCCCCCCCCCCACCCCCCCCACCCCCCCCCCACGCGATGACAGCTCTCCCAGCCAGGCCGCAATACCTGGTGGCATATCTGACCTCCAATTCAAAAGAATCTTTCGCCGGACAGACAGAGACGCGAAGGCCACAACATCGGCCCCCTTCCTCTCCAGTAGCTCTGATCCCCGAAACCCCAGTGATCACCATCATGGGGGCCCGGTATCACCTCGGCCCTCACTATCCTCGATAAAGTCCCAAACACTGCCTTCCAGAAGCTCTCCAACTTCTCGCACCCTCAAAACATGCGACCATGATTTGTCTTCCCCGCCCACACTTCTCACATCCATCCGTTACCCCGGGAAGAACCCATTCACTGAGCCCGAGTCATGTGCACCCTGTGCACTACTTTAAACTGAATCAAGCTCATTCCAGCACAGGAGGAAGTTGAGTTCACTCGCCGCATCGCCTCACACTAGAGACCCCATCCTGTCTCCACCCGCCCCACTTCCACTTAATCATAGAATTTATACTGCTGAAGGAGGCCATTTGGCCTGTCGAGTCTACACCGGCCCTTGGAAAGAGCACCCTACCTAAGCCCACAATCACCCTATCCCCTTAACCCCACCCAACCCAACCTTTTTTTGGCCGCTAAGGGCAATTTAGCATGGGCAATCCACCTAACCTGCACATCTTTGGACTGTGGGAGGAAACCGGAGAACCAGAGGAAACCCACGTAAACACGGGGAGAAAGTGTAAACTCCACACAGTGACCCAAGCCAGGAATTGAACCTGGGACCATGGAGTTGTGAAACAACTTTGCTTACCACTGTGCTCCCATGCCCCCCATGTCTTTTCCACCAGCGCCTTACCCTGCTCTCCCAACCACCCGTATATGTCCCCGATCCTGCCCTCCCTCACCTCGTCTGGGAGCAGCAATTTCTCCAGCAGCGTGTACTCCCGTAGCTGGGGGAATGTCGACAGCTCCCGCATCTGCCAGTACCTAAACTCACTTTCCCTCGGTAACTCAAACGCCTCCCGCAGCTCATTCAACGCAGCAAAATTCCCCTCTGAGAACATGGGACAGATTCTCTGTTTTCAGGAATATGTCCCCACGCCGTTGTGAAAACTGTTGTCTTTTACGCCAGAAAAACTGGCGTCATAAGGCCACAGATTCACAGCCTTGCAGGAGGCTAGCAGGCAGCTGTCGTGGAGCTCGCAGTTCCAGCTGTTGATACGGTCCCCACACTTCTTGGTCAAAGGCCACGCATGCGCACGGTGACAGTCTCCAGCGGCTGCGTCGTGCTCCATGGCGGACTCAGACCTGGACCGCGGAAATAGTGCCCCCGATCAGCCGCTCGTCTGACCTGGACTGCCCGCATAAAAAGAACCAGTCTCGAATGAGGCCCCCGCTGCCCTCCGATTGACCCGTCCCCGACTGTGGCGGCCGCGGACTGAGTCCGCAGCCACCTCGTGAGTTTCCTGAACGGCAGGACCACATTAGAAATACACCGTCAGGAATTCAGCTGGTCGGGGGCGGGGAATAGTGGAGTGGGTCTCAGGCAATGGCCTCAGGTGGTGGATATGTGGCGCGGTGTACTCCCCGAATACGCCGCTTTTGGGGGGGGGGGGGCGCGGAGAATCGCAGAACTGGCACCGGTCCCAATTTCATGTGTGAAACTGGATTCTCCGCTGAACGCGATTTCGGCATCGGGCTGCGGAGAATCCAGCCCATTATCTCTGACCCGCTCCAACCCGTCCTCCTTCCATCACTTATACATTCCATCCATTTCCCCCAGGTTAAATCTGTGGTTCCCATACAGTGATGTCAACACCGATATTTGGTCCAATTTAAAGTGCCTCCTCAGCTTCCAAATCTTAATAGTCAACTCCACCACCGGACTCCCCGTATACTTCCTCGGAGTTAGCAGCAATGGGGCCGTCACCAGGGCCCTCAAACCCAAGCCCCTACAGGACCTCTCCTCCAACCTGATCCACTCCACCTTCTCCCCACCAACGTCTCATTTCTCCATAATCGCTGTCCAATAGGAGAACATCAGGTTCGGGAGCGCCAACTCTCCTCTCTGCCTCTGCTTTGTAGCAGAGTCCTCTTCACCCGTGGTTCCTTCCCTGCCTACACAGATTCCAAGACCAGCACCTCCACCTTCCGGAAAAAGGCCATAGGGAGAAAAATCAGGAGGGACTGAAAAACAAACAGGAACCTTGGCAGCACATTCATCTTTACCAACTGCACCCTCCCTGCCACATCAAGTGCAACATATCCCATCTTTGTCTCCCTTAACCTCCTCCACTAACCCTGTCAAGTTCCACCCATGCATTGTGGCCACTCATGCATTACCTGAATCCCGATACCTAAATTGTTCCCTTGCCACCTTAACTGGCAGCATAGAATGGTTACAGCATAGAAGCCATTCAGCCCTTTATGTCTATGTTGGCCTCTGAAGGAGCAATTCACCAAGTGCCAATTCCCTGCCTTTTCCCCAGCACTTTGCAATTTTTCCTTTCCAATTCCCTTTTCAAAGCCTCAATTGAGCTTGCCTCGACCACACTGTCAAGCAGTGCAATCCAGACCCTAGCCACTTAATGTGTGCAAAGGCATTTCTCATGTCACCGCTGCTTCTTTTGGCAATTATTTAAAATCTATGCCCTCTGGTTCTTGATCCTTCCACCAACAGGAACGATTTCTCCTGATCTACTGTTGAAACCCTTCATGATTTTTTATACCGCCATCAAATCTCCTCTTAACATTCTCCAAGAACAGTTCCGACTTCCCCACATATCTGAACTCCCTTATCTCTGGAACCATTCTCGTGAATCTTTTCTGCACCCTCTTAAGCCTTCGTATTCTTAATTTGTGGTCCCAGAACTGGATGCAGTATACCCATTGAGGCTGCAGCAATGTTTTATGATGGTCCATATTTTGCTCTGGTCAGATCATACCGTGAACATTTAATTCCATTCTTGATACCAGGACAAACGTGAGATGATGAGATCCTGGAATTAGTTTAAGATCCACAAAACTAACCTCCAGCATCAAAGTTATGATGAGAAGCCGCGGGTACCTGCACTGTTTAGCAATGTATCTAGGCCGCTAAAAGTAATTAAGACAGTACAGGTCATGGAAAAGGGAGATTCGGATAATTACTTTAACAAAACTGTTGGTGTGCAACAAGTTTCAAGCTGGTGAAAGACTGAGAACTGGTGCGAAGAGGTTCTCTGCCACACACACGAGTCAAAAATTATTGGACTGTGAAAGAATAAGTTATTTGAAATAAGCGTGTTCCGACGAGTCGATTGAAGAGGACAGCATGTGAAGGGGAAGGAGGAGGACTTTTCCCGCCTCTTCACCACGTGCTGCGGTTGTGACGTCTGCGCCGTCGATCTCAGCTTCCGGCTGGGTGGGGTGGCGGTTGGAGATTTTGCGGGAAGGTTCGGCCTCGACGTCCCCGCCGACGATGAGAGGTTAGTTTTTGCCCAAACCGTTAATATTGCGAATGGCTTGTTTTCACTTGAGAGATGTGTTTCTGTCAGGGTTGGGGATAGAATTGGGGCTTCTAGAATTGGGCCGCTTGGGCCCCCGCGCACCGTCACAAGCTGCCCCGACCCAGTGGTGGGTAACCTGATTCGAGGAGAATTTCTGGATAACATCTTTTTTCGTATATATTTGACCAGAAAGAGCAGGGGAGTTACCCCTGGCGCCCTGGTCAATATTCGCATCTCAAGTAACACCACAAAAACACCACACTACCATTAATATGTTGATATTTATTGGAACTTGCTGCCCACAAATTGACTGCTGTGTTTCCTACAATTACAACAGTAGTTGCCCTTCCAAAATACTTCATTGGTGTTTCTTGACGTCCTGTGGTTGTGCGAGATAAATGTGAGAAGTATGTTTGTGATTGCAACATGAGAAGCTTAGCTTTCTGGGGAGTGCCTTTTGATTTGGAACTTACAGCCAATGTCCTTTCCCTGATATCTACCCTCAAACCCATTCTGCTTTTTTTCTAGTTGTGATAACATCGCTCAAATACCGAAGCCCCATTTCACCTGCACTTTTTGGAACTTGTGCCTTGGACAAATATACCATCTGCATGCAAGTTTTTGCCCCTCCAAATAATGTGCCCCAATGACTGCTGATCATAGGCATAGGTTTCTCACTCTTATCTTGGAAATTTGGTTGACCAAGAACACTTGTGGTCTTGTTTGCTTCTTTATGAGTCACATAGGGAAATTCCAGCAAATATAGGCTTTAGTCTGAAGTACATGTGAGAAGGTAGCACTTCATTTCATGAACTTTGAGAGGAAAAGGGACCAAGCTTATGGTTGTGAACATAACATTCGTTTCTCAGCTTTGAGCAGCTACTGATACCCCTCAAGAGGTTCTAAAGTTCTTTCTGGCAGCTGCATTAAAACATTGGAAAAGGTTTTGGGAACACATCACCTCCCCCTCACTCCTTGGGTAAAGGCTAATGACACCCAGTCAGGTAAAGAGAAAAATGAAAATTAGGAGGAGTGGGATAGTGTTGATATAAAGCTGGTATTAATCAAGTTTGATACTGTACAAGAGCTGCAGTTGTCTGCAAAGTTTTCAAGACTGTGACCAGTAGATGATTTAATTAGGCTTTTTTCCTGATCTGTGGATCTGACCGAGCATGAGCTTTAATTGAATAGAATTAGATTTGTGTAACTCCGTTGGGAGGATTTAGGAGACATCAGAAGCACTTATGAAATAGTTGGGTCAATTATGCAAAAAGCAGTTAAGGTGATATATGTGGGCATCGCAAACCCAAAGTGCCTGACTTCTGCAGAGTGGCAATCAAAGTCGGCTTGCCACTCCGCTCCAACTTTACTACCCAAAAACGTTTGCGATCCTGTCTTGCCCAACCTTCGGCTCAGGCTGGGCATTGCAGCACAACCCTTGCCCCAGCTTTGAGAGAAGCTCACTCTTGTGTAAGGGGGCATCCCATTTTTATGGCACTAGCTGCTCTAAGCTATTCATGGTAAAGGGCCAGCCAAAATTGGAAGTCCTTGACAGGCCAGGGAGAAGGTATGTGGGCAGGATTTGGGCAGAGTAGGACATTTTGGGGAGGGGGAGGGGGGGGGTTAGGGTTGGTCAGGTCTCGGATGGAGGGGGAGTAGTTGTGGCTTGGGGAAATACGGTGGGGGTTTGGAAGGGGTGGGGTGTCCCATTGGGGATGTTTACGTGGGTCTGTACTACAGTTCAAAGTGGTTTTAATCCTTTTAACATTTTCAGGGCAACTATTGATGTAACACAATCTGAACCATTGGAAGTTTGCAGTTTAAATTGCATTTTCACATGGCTCCCAGTGCAGGGCAATTGTGAAGTCAAAGTTTGCACTTGTACTGTGTACAGTTTTGGTCCCCTTAATTGAGGAGGGATGTAGTTGCATTGGAGGCAGTTCAGAGGAGGTTCATATTGATTCCAGAGATGAGGGATTTGTCTTATGAAAAGAGATTGAGCAGTTTAGGCCTATACACAAGTTTAGAAGAATGAGAGGAGACCTAATTGAGGTGTATGAGATGATAAAAGGTATTGACAAAGCAGATGTAGAGTGGATGCTTCCTCTTGTGAGGCAATCTAGAACGAGAGGTCATAGTTTTAAGTTGAGTAGCAGATTTAAAACAGATGATATAGAGAAATACAGCACAGAACAGGCCCTTCGGCCCACGATGTTGTCCTAGGTTAATCATAGAATTTTGGACACTAAGGGCAATTTATCATGGCCAATCCACCCAACCTGCACATCTTTGGACTGTGGGAGGAAACCGGAGTACCCGGAGGAAACCCACGTACACACGGGGAGGATGTGCAGACTCCACACAGACAGTGACCCAAGTCGAAATCGAACTTGGGACCCTGGAGCTGTGAAGCAATTGTGCTATCCACAATGCTATCGTGCTGCCCTTAAGAAGAAATTAATCTACACTCCATTATTCTACCCTAATCCATGTACCTATCCAATAACTGCTTGAAGGTCCCTAACGTTTCCGACTCAACTACTTCCATAGGCAGTGCATTCCATGCCCCCACTACTCTCTGGGTAAAGAACCTATCTCTGACATCCCCCCTATATCTTCCACCATTTATCTTAAATTTATGTCCCTTTGTAATGGTTTGTTCCACCCGGGGAAAAAATCTCTGACTGTCTACTCTATCTATTCCCCTGATAATCTTATAAACCTCTATCAAGTCGCCCCTCATCCTTCTCCGTTCTAATGAGAAAAGGCCTAGCACCCTCAACCTTTCCTCGTAAGACCTACTCTCCATTCCAGGCAACATCCTGGTAAATCTCCTTTGCACCTTTTCCAAAGCTTCCACATCCTTCCTAAAATGAGGTGACCAGAACTGCACACAGTACTCCAAATGTGGCCTGACCAAGGTTTTGTACAGCTACATCATCACCTCACGGCTCTTAAATTCAATCCCTCTGCTAATGAACGCTAGCACACCATAGGCCTTCTTCACAGCTCTATCCACTTGAGTGGCAATTTTCAAAGATCTATGACCATAGACCCCAAGATCTCTCTGCTCCTCTACATTGCCAAGAACCCTACCGTTAACCCTGAATTCCGCATTCATATTTGTCCTTCCAAAATGGACAACCTCACACTTGTCAGGGTTAAACTCCATCTGCCACTTCTCAGCCCAGCTCTGCATCCTATCTATGTCTCTTTGAAGCTGACAACAGCCCTCCTCACTATCCAAAACTCCACCAATCTTCGAATCATCTGCAAATTTACTGACCCACCCTTCAACTCCCTCATCCAAGTCGTTAATGAAAATCACAAACAGCAGAGGACCCAGAACTGATCCCTGCGGTACGCCACTGGTAACTGGGCTCCAGGCTGAATATTTGCCATCCACCACCACTCTCTGTCTTCTATCGGTTAGCCAGTTCGTTATCCAACTGGCCAAATTTCCCACTATCCCATGCCTCCTTAATTTCTGCATAAGCCTACCATGGGGTACCTTATCAAATGCCTTACTAAAATCCATGTACACTACATCCACTGCTTTACCTTCATCCACATGCTTGGTCACCTCCTCAAAGAAGTCAATAAGACTTGTAAGGCAAGACCTACCCCTCACAAATCCGTGCTGGCTATCCCTAATCAAGCAGCGTCTTTCCAGATGCTCAGAAATCCTATCCCTCAGTACCCTTTCCATTACTTTGCCTACCACCGAAGTAAGACTAACTGGCCTGTAATTCTCAGGGTTATCCCTATTCCCTTTTTTGAACAGGGGCACGACATTCGCCACTTTCCAATCCTCTGGTACCACCCCTGTTGACAGCGAGGATGACAAGATCATTGCCAACGGCTCTGCAATTTCATTTCTTGCTTCCCATAGAATCCTTGGATATATCCCGTCAGGCCCGGGGGACTTGTCTATCCTCAAGTTTTTCAAAATGCCCAACACATCTTCCTTCCTAACAAGTATCTCCTCGAGCTTACCAGTCTGTTTCACACTGTCCTCTCCAACAATATTGCCCCTCTCATTTGTAAATACTGAAGAAAAACACTTGTTCAAGACCTCTCCTATCTCTTCAGACTCGATACACAATCTCCCGCTACTGTCCTTGATCGGACCTACCCTCGCTCTAGTCATTCTCATATTTCTCACATATGTGTAAATGGTCTTGGGGTTTTCCTTGATCCTACCCGCCAAAGATTTTTCATGCCCTCTCTTGGCTCTCCTAATCCCTTTCTTCAGTTCCCTCCTGGCTGTCTTGTATCCCTCCAGCGCCCTGTCTGAACCTTGTTTCCTCAGCCTTACATAAGTCTCCTTCTTCCTCTTAACAAGACATTCAACCTCTCATGTCAACCATGGTTTGCTCACTCGACCATCTCTTCCCTGCCTGGCAGGGACATACATATCAAAAACACGCAGTACCTGTTCCTTGAACAAGTTTCACATTTCACTTGTGTCCTTCCCTGACAGCCTATGTTCCCAACTTATGCACTTCAATTCTTGTCTGACAGCATTGTATTTACCCTTCCCCAATTGTAAGCCTTGCCCTGTTGCACGCACCTATCCCTCTCCATTACTAAAGTGAAAGTCACAGAATTGTGGTCACTACCTCCAAAATGCTCCCCCACTAACAAATCTATCACCTGCCCTGGTTCATTACCAAGTACCAAATCCAATATGGCCTTCCCTCTGGTCGGACAATCTACATACTGTGTTAGAAAAGCTTCCTGGACACACTGCACAAACACTACCCCATCCAAACTATTTGATCTAAAGAGTTTCCACTCAATGTTTGGGAAGTTGAAGTCAACCATGATGAGAAGAAATTACTTCTATGAAAGGGTTGCAGGTTTCTCGTGCATAAAATGTTGACGGGGCGGGATTTTCTGATCCCGTCATCGGCCAATGGTGCGCCGCCTTCACTGCCCAATGCATATGTTATGTTAAGCTATTTTGAAAAAGAAAAGTAAGAAAATATACTTGTGCAAACCCATTGTAGATAAATGAGTTAATTAATTTTAAGTAATTTCATATCAACTTGAATGATTCTGATCCATATTCTTTCAGTGGTATCTGTAAGAAATTTAACTTTATAATGATGAAGTGCTATGGAGTAGCAATAAAACAGCATGCTGATGGGGTATATTAAGTTTGCTGAGGAATAGTTAAACTAAGACGAGCCTAGGCAGAAATGCCTAAGTGATTTTTTTCTGAAGGCCTTTTAATTTGATTTCTATGTTCAGTAAGTTTGATGTTTTTCTCTCTCAAGTAACCTTTGAAGTTAAGAGCCTACTGCGTCACATAGACTTTGTTTAACAAAATGTAGGGTTTCTGTAATCTCAGCTGCACATACCTTGCTGCATAAAACTACCTAAATCGAACACCGCTTTTTAATTCTAACTATTCACAGAACCTTTAAGTATTTGGTAGTCCATACATAACCTATTGATCTATTTGTCGTAAGATGTAGAGTAGAATTAAAAAGTGGAAGAAGATTTTATTTGACCGAGCAAAATATAATGTAATTAGAGCAAATGTGATGAGGTTCCATCCTGTTTTATGTTGCTAACCTGATATTCTGAGAATGATTCGGCAAATACCCAACAGCAACAAAGATGTATTGAAGGTGTAACAAGGACTTGAAAGGAGAAAATGCTTTAGTTGTCTGCTGTGTGACATCATCTGTACCCTGATTGACATTACAGCCGTAATTTATTTCTACTTTTCTACCATCCTTTGTCATGGATCAGCTTGTATTCAAGATCGCAAGATAATTACGAATCAGGGAGGCTATCTTAATTCATCCATCTAGGAGCATTCTACATCCCGTTCATGTAAGCATCCAATTATTTCTTAAATTCATCCAGAATTGCAACCACTACTCTGTTCAGGATTTTATATTGATTTCTATATTTTTATAACTTTCTGCTGATATCACACAAGCAGTTTAACATGTAGTTGAAGTATCAAGAAAAACAATTAAATTAGGATTATAGGAATTTCAGGGGGTGGGGGTGGGGTGGGTTGGTGGTGGAGCACAGGATGTCTCTGTACCCAGGTGATCTGCTGTTATGTATTTTGAACCAAGCTCCTTGGTGGGCGACAGAATGGCTCTGCTTAAGACATTTAGGGTGTTTACGAGATACAAGTTAAATTTGGGGAAATTGGAGTATTTTGTGGTGTCTCCAGGACTGGACGTGGGGGTGGTGCCATCTCACAGGTATTTCGGGATGCAGGTGGCCCGGGATTGTGCGCGGCTTCGTAAGCTGAACTTCGAGTCTGGCTCGGTGGTTGAAAGCGGATTTATTGAGGTGGGACAGTCTTCCCCTGTCGCTGGCAGGCCGGGTGTAGGCAGTTAAGATGAACGTTTTGTTGCGGTTTCTATTATTTCTGTGCCTGCTGGTATTTTTCTCAAAGTTATTTTTTAAGAGGGTGGAAATATTGGTTTCATTTGTTTGGGCGGGGAAGGTGACCAGAATAAAGAAAGTGGCACTTCAGAGGAGTCAGCAGTTGCCGGGGCGGGGGATGGGAGGAGGGTGTTTCTCTTTTAGCTTTATTGATAATAACCATGATGAACCATCAATCGAACGCGAGACGAGTTGCTGTACAAAAGTTAGTAAGAAGTCTTACAACACCAGGTTACAGTCCAACAGGTTTGTTTCAAACACGAGCTTTTGGAGTGTTGTAAGACTTCTTACTGTGCTCACCCCAGTCCAACGCCGGCATCTCCACATCATGTACAAAAGTTAGGCTTTAATAAGCTAGAAGTTAGCCCTGCGGTCGACTACAGTAAATGGACGACCGCCGGGCGTTATGACTATTTATACCTCTGTATGGAGGCGTGGTTAACTCAGCCTCTCGATCAATTGGAGAACCATCACATGACTGGTCTCAACCAATCGGTCGAGAGGCACATGACCGACCAGGGCCAATGGTAAGCCGGTGTTCTGCGCCAATGGCAGACAGCTATGCAAATCATACCACCACATTCACCCCTTGCGGAGAAAGAAGCCCGGGGGGGGAGATCAACGAGAGCCGGGGGGGGAGAGAGAGAGAGAGAACTGGTGGTATGAGTAGCAGCCAGAGAAGGGAGCGAGAAATTTTTTTTTCTCTTGTCTTTTATTACTTTTGTTTTTGGCTTCCCACTGGCCCAGACAATTAACAATAGTGCACAAAGTCCCAATAAGGTCCATGGAGTTGTTGTAATTTAAATCGATTCGATCAGTCTTTTCGTGGCCTGTGACGTTCTGGCAGACCGCCGCAGTGGAGTAGGTGACGTCGGTTCAGCCGATGGTGGTGGTTCAGCTGACGTCCGGGAGCGATGGTCCTTGAACAGTCTCCGTCACCCGAGCTGGCTGTGGAGATGCCATGGATGGGGAAGGGGTGGCCAGGGTGGGGCGCTGGGGGAAAAAAACGGGGGGGGGGGGGGGGGGGGGGGGGGGGGGGGGGTCTGTGGTGAAGGGGGGGAAGGCCGCACGCCGGCGGGTGCCAGGTCCTGGAGGGAGACCGTGTCCTGCCGACCGTCGGGGTACTCCACATACGCATACTGCGGGTTAGCGTGGAGTAACTGGACTTGTTCCACCAACGGGTCGGACTTGTGCACCCGCACATGCTTCCAGAGCAAGATGGGTCCGGGGGCGGCCAGCCACGTTGGGAGAGGGGATCCGGAGGACGACTTCCTGGGGAAAACAAGAAGACGTTCATGAGGTGTCTGATTTGTTGCGGTACAGAGGAGTGAGCGGATAGAATGTAGGGCATCGGGGATAACCTCTTGCCATAGGGAAATAGGGAGATCTCTGGACCGGAGGGCCAGTAGTATGGTCTTCCAGATGGTACCATTCTCCCACTCAACCTGTCCGTTACCCCAGGTGTTATAGCTGGTCATCCTGCTAGAGGCAATGCCCCTGTTGAGCAGGAATTGACGCAGCTCGTCGCTCATAAATGAGGACCCCCAATCGCTGTGTATGTACGCGGGGTAGCCGAACAGGGAGAAGATGGAGAGGAGGGCCTTAATGACGGTCGATGTGGTCATGTCGGGGCAGGGAATGGCGAAGGGGGAAGTGGGAGTATTCGTCGATTACTGCCAGGAAGTAAATGTTGCGGTTGTTAGAGGGAAGGGGCCCCTTGACGTCAATGCTGAGACGTTCGAAGGGGCGGGATGCTTTGATCAGGTGTGCGCGCTCGGGGCGGTAGAAGTGCGGTTTGCACTCTGCGCAGATGTGGCAGTCACGGGTTACTGTCCTGACTTCCGCGATGGAGAAAGGCAGGTAGCGGGCCTTAATGAAATGGTAGAGACGGGTCACCCCTGGATGGCAGAGGTCCGCGTGGAGCTACTTCTGATGCGTCGCTCTCGACCTGGAAGGGGAGGGACTCGTCGATGGCGCGCATTGTGGCCTTTGCGATGTCCGCTTTGATGCGGCTAAAGGCCTGGCAGGCCTCTGTCGATGGCGGGAAGGTCGTGGTTTGAATGAGGGGACGGGCCTTGTCAGCGTAATTGGGAACCCATTGGGCGTAGTAAGCGAAGAAACCCAGGCAGCGTTTGAGGGTATTGGGGAAGAGGGAGTTCCATCAGGGGGCGCATGGGGTCGGGGCCTATCACTCCTTTACGCAATACGTAGCCGAGGACGGTCGGTGCTAAACACGCACTTATCCTTATTGTATGTGAGGTTAAGGAGTTTTGCGGTTTGGAGGAATTTCTGGAGGTTGGCGTCATGGTCCTGCTGATCGTGGCCGCAGATGGTGACATTATCAAGATACGGGAAGGTAGCCTGTAATCCGTACTTGTCGACCATTCGGTCCATCTCCCGTTGGAAGACGAGACCCCATTTGTGACACCAAATGGAACCTTAAGGAAGTGGTAGAGGCGCCCATCTGCCTCAAACGCGGTGTATTTGCGGTCGCTCGCATGGAGGGGGAGTTGGTGGTAAGCGGACTTAAGGTCCACAGTGAAGAAGACGTTGTATTTCGCGATATCGTTTACCATGGCGGAAATACAGGGGAGAGGATATGCGTCCAGTTGCGTAAACTGGTTGATGGTCTGGCTATAGTCGATGACCATCCGGTTTTTCTCCCCAGTCCGGACCACCAGCACTTGGGCTCGCCAGGGACTGTTGCTGCCCTCGTTGACCCCTTCCTTCAGCAACCTCTGGACCTCGGACCTGATGAAGGACCGGTCCTGGGTGCTGTACCGTCTGCTCCGTGTCGCGGCGGGTTTGCAATCGGGGGTGAGATTAGCAAACAAGGAGGGGGGGGTCCACTTTGAGGGATGCGAGGCTGCAGACAGTGAGGGGCGGTATAGGGCCGCCGTATTGGAAGGTCAAGCTCTGCATGTTACACTGGAAGTCCAGTCCTAGGAGTGCTGTGCGCAAAGGTCAGGGAGGACAAGGAGTTTGTAATTTTAAGAAACCTTCCCTTGGACCGTGAGGTCCGCGATGCAGCATCCGGTGATGTGGACGGAGTGCGAACCTGAGGCTAACCCGATTTTGTGTTTTACAGGATGGACAGGGAGTGCGCAGCGTCTTACCGTGGTAGGGTGAACAAAGCTTTGCGCGCTCCCGGAGTCCAGCAGGCAGCCCGTCTCGTGGCCGTTGAGGTGGATCTGCGTTGTCGTTTTGGCGAGCGTGCGTGGATGTGACTGGTCGAGCTGAATGGCCGCGAGCCGTGGAGAAGATCCATAGTCGTCGTCGTCGGCCGAGTAGGTGCTGGAAGAACCTTGCGTGCCAGTCCCGGAAGGTCGTGCCCAGGATCCGCACGTGGAGTCGGGATCCCAAGATGGCGGCGTCCAGGACCCGCACGTGGAGTCGGGGCCCAAGATGGCGGCGCCCAGGACCCGCACGTGGAGTCGGGGCCCCAAGATGGCGGCACCCAGGACCCGCACGTGGAGTTGGGGCCCCAAGATGGCGGCGCCCAGGACCTGCACGTGGAGTCGGCGCCCCAAGATGGCGGCGCCCAGGACCCACACGTGGAGTCGGTGCCCCAAGATGGCGGCGCCCGCAAGGCCCTCGTGGTTGAGGGGGGCAGAGTTAGTGGTGCCGGCGGGCCGACCGGAGCGGGGGCAGAGAGGCGCGCAGGGTCGGCGCAGGGACCCGGGGTCGGCGAGGAGAGAGTTGCGCGGTGCGCTGGAGGGGCCCGGAGGAGAGGGGGAGGCGCGCAGGCCGGGGGCGGGAGGGGAGAGATCGGTGCGGCGTACTGGAGGGGCCAGCAAGGGCCCGGTGGGGGGGGGGATCCCCGGTCGCTGCGCGGTACAGCAGCGACCGATTTGGCCTGGCAGACGGAAGAGAAGTGGCCCTTCTTCCCGCAGCTCTTACAGAGGGCGGAGCGGGCTGGGCAGCGCCGGTGAGGGTGTTTCGCGAACCCACAGAAATAGCAGCGGGGCCCCGTGGACTTCTCGGGGCGTCCCGCGGCGCAGGCCTGAGGGAGGTTGGGAGCGGCGGATGGTGGTCGGGAAGCGTGCCAGGAGGCCCAGGGTGGTGCAGCGCGGCTGGGGACATAGGCACGGGCGTTTAAATCGGCGACCTCCAGGGAGGTGGAGAGAGTCCATGCCTCAGTTAAGCTGAGGTCGTCTTTCTCCAGCATCTGCTGGCGGATAGCGGGGGACTGCATCCTAGCCACGTAAGCATCTCTGATCAGTTCCATGTGCTCCGTGGCCGAAACTTGGAGGCAGGAGCAATTCCTCCCCAGGACAGCGAGGGCCTGGTAAAATTGGTCTAATGACTCACCAGGGAGCTGTTGTCTGGTGGCCAGCAGATGTCGGACGAATACTCTGTTGACTGGTTTAATGAAATGAAATGAAAATCGCTTATTGTCACGAGTAGGCTTCAATTAAGTTACTGTGAAAAGCCCCTAGTCGCCACATTCCGGCGCCTGTCCGGGGAGGCTGGTACGGGAATCGAACCGTGCTGCTGGCCTGCTTTAAAAGCCAGCGGTTTAGCCTGGTGAGCTAAACCAGCCCCTAAGAAACTGTCCATTCTGCTTAAGCATGGCTGCATCATAATCTTTCTCTTCCCTGATCATCGCGTAGGCTGCCGTGCCCACGCTGGAGTGGAGGATGTGAAGCTTCTGTGCCATGGTGGGGGGGCTGTTTGCAGACGCCAGGTATCCTTCGAGACATGTCAGCCAATGTTGAAAAATTTCTGAAGCGTTCTGAGTTTGCGGGCTGATGCGGAGGCATTCGGGCTTGATCCGGAGCTCCATCTTCAAAATTCTACCTTATTAAATTGATGAACCATCAATCGAACGCGAGACAAGTTGCTGGACAAAAGTTATGATGTGGAGATGCCGGCGTTGGACTGGGGTGAGCACAGTAAGAAGTCTTACAACACCAGGTTAAAGTCCAACAGGTTTGTTTCAAACACGAGCTTTCGGAGCACGGCTCCTTCTTCAGGACAAAAGTTAGGCTTTAATAAGCTAGAAGTTAGCCCTGCGGTCGACTACAGTAAATGGACGACTGCCGGGCGTTCTGACTATTTATCCCTCGGTTTGGAGGCGTGGTTAACTCAGCCTCGAGACCAATCGGAGAGCCGTCACATGACTGGTCTCAACCAATCGGTCGAGAGGCACATGACCGATCAGGGCCAATGGTAAGCCGGTGTTCTGCACCAATGGCAGACAGCTATGCAAATCATACCACCACAAACGACAAGACGTGAGTATGTTCCGTGTATTAGACAAATGACCACACAACCTGTATATTAGTTCAATTATTGTTTATTATTAACACCGGCTTGGTTCTATTTTTAAAAAAAATAATTTTTATTGGAATTTTTTACAGAAAATATAAAATATAACAACAAACAATGAAATGCAACAAAATAACCCATAACAACTGTAACACCCCCCCAGACCGTATCAACGCATGTATCATATCCCCCCCATCCCCCCCCAACCCCAACAAGAGAACTTAAAATAAATTAAAATTAAATAAACAAACATATTCATCGCCCCTTCCCCCCCCCCCCCCCCCCCCCCCCCCCCCCCCCCCCCCCTCCTCCCCCGGGTTGCTGCTGCTACCGTCCCAGTACCCTATCGTTGAGCCAGAAAGTCGAGGAAAGTTTGCCACCGCCTAAAGAAACCTTGTACCGATACTCTCAGGGCGAATTTGACCTTCTCTAGCTTAATAAAACCCGCCATGTCATTGATCCAGGTCTCCACACTTGGGGGCCTCGCATCCTTCCATTGTAGCAAAATCCTTCGCCGGGCTACTAGTGACGCAAAGGCCAGAACACCGGCCTCTTTCGCCTCCTGCACTCCCGGCTCCACCCCAACCCCAAAAATCGTGAATCCCCATCCTGGCTTGACCCTGGATCCCACCACCCTTGACACCGTCCTCGCCACCCCCTTCCAGAACTCCTCCAGTGCCGGGCATGCCCAGAACATATGGGCATGGTTCGCTGGACTCCCCGAACACCTGACACACCTGTCTTCATCCCCAAAGAACCTACTCATCCTCGTCCCAGTCATGTGGGCCCGGTGCAGCACCTTGAATTGGATGAGGCTAAGCCGCGCGCACGAGGAGGAAGAATTAACCCCCTCCAGGGCATCAGCTCATGTCCCGTCTTCGATCTGTTCCCCCTGTTCCCCATCCCACTTAGTTTTCAGCTCCTCTACTGACGCCTCCTCCACCTCCTGCATAACCTTGTAGATATCAGATATCTTCCCCTCTCCGACCCAGACCCCCGAAAGCACCCTGTCACTCACCCCCCTCGCGGGAAGCGAAGGGAATCCCTCCACCTGCCGTCTAGCAAATGCCTTTACCTGCAGATACCTGAACATGTTTCCCGGGGGGAGCCCAAATTTCTCCCCCTTCTGGGTCCGCCACATACAACAGCAGGTCGTCCGCATACAGCGATACCCGATGTTCCTCCCCACCCTGCACCAGACCCCTCCATCTCCCTGACTCCCTCAACGCCATAGCCAGAGGTTCAATCGCCAGTGCAAAGAGCAAGGGGGACAGGGGGCACCCGTGCCTGGTCCCACGGTAGAGCCTAAAGTACTCCGATCTCCTTCCGTTTGTAACTACCCTCGCCATCGGAGCCGCGTAGAGCAGCCTCACCCATTTGATGAATCCCTCCCCAAATCCGAACCGCTCCAGCACCTCCCACAGGTACCCCCACTCCGCTCTATCAAACGCTTTCTCTGCATCCAGCGCCACCACTATCTCTGCCTCCCCCTCCACTGCCGGCATCATGATAACATTTAGCAGTCTCCGCACATTTGTGTTGAGCTGCCGTCCCTTGACAAATCCTGTCTGTCTTTGTGTATCACCCCGGCACACAATCCTCTATCCTGGTGGCCAGGATCTTCGCCAGCAACTTGGCGTCAACATTGAGGAGCGAGATAGGCCTGTATGATCCACACTACAAGGGGTCCTTATCCCGCTTTAGGATCAGAGAGATCAGTGCCCGCGACATCGTCGGGGGAAAAGCCCACCCCTCCCATGCCTCATTGAAGGCTCGCACCAACAGGGGACCCACCAGATCCGCATACTTTTTATAAAATTCCACTGGGAACCCGTCCGGCCCCGGCGCCTTACCTGACTGCATTTGTCCAATCCCCCTGACTAGCTCCTCCAACTCTATCGGCGCCCCCAGCCCCTCTACCAGCTCCTCTTGAACCCTTGGGAAACATAGCCTGTTCATGAAACTCTCCATCCCCCCTCCCCATCGGAGGTTCCGACCGGTACAGTTCCTCGTAGAAGTCCCTAAAGACCCCATTTACTTCTGTCCCCTTCTGCACTACATTCCCACCCCCATCCGTCACTCCACCATTTTCCCTAGCAGCATCTCGCCTACGGAGCTGATGCGCCAACATCCTGCTTGCCTTCTCCCCATACTCATATACTCATGTACTCCTCCACTGTGTCTCCGCCTTTCTGGTCAAATTTGGCCTACAAACTACGCCGTTCCCCCAGCAACCCCTCCTCCGGTGCCTCTGCGTATCTCCTGTCCACATCCAGGAGCTCCCCCACCAGTCTCTCCCTCTCCTTCCTCTCCTTCCTTTCCCTGTGGGCCCGGATGGAGATCAGCTCCCCCCGGATCACTGCTTTCAGAGCCTCCCAGACCATCCCCACCCGGACCTCCCCCGTGTCATTGGTATCAAGATACCCCTCAATACTTCTCCGGACCCTCATACAAACCTCCTCATCAGCCAGCATCCCCACATCCAGGCGCCAGAGCGGGCGCTGGTCCCGCGCCTCCCCCATCTCCAGATCAACCCAGTGCGGAGCATGGTCTGAAATCGCTATGGCCGTATACTCGGCATCCTGCACCCTCGAGATCAATCCCCTGCTCAGGACGAAAAAAATCTATTCGTGAATAAACCCTATGGACATGAGAGAAAAAGGAATACTCTCGCGCTCTCGGTCTCCCAACCCTCCAGGGATCCACCCCTCCCATCTGGTCCATGAATCCCCTCAGTACTTTGGCCGCTGCCGGTCTCCTACCCGTCCTTGAACTGGACCGGTCCAGTGGGGGATCCAGCACTGTGTTTCTCCCCCCATGATCAGGCCCCCTGCCTCTAGGTCCGGAATGCGGCCCAACAAGCGCCTCATGAAGCCAGCATCATCCCAATTCGGGGCATATACATTAACCAGCACCACCTTCTCTCCCTGCAGCCTACCCTTCACCATAATTTATCTGCCCTCCTTGTCCAACACCACCTCAGCCGCCTCGAACGCCACCCTCTTCCCCACCAGAATTGCCAACCCCCGGTTCTTCGCGTCCAATCCTGAGTGAAAAACCTGTCCCACCCACCCCTTCCTGAGACGAACATGGTCCGTCACCTTCAAGTGGGTCTCCTGGAGCATAGCCATGTCCGCCTTCAGCCCCATCAGATGAGAAAATACCCTAGTTCTCTTAACCGGCCCATTCAGCCCCCTCACGTTCCAGGTAATCAGCCGAATCAGAGGGCAACCCGCCCCCCTCCCGCGCCGGCTAGCCATAGCTTATCGACTGCTCGCCCCAGGCCAGCTCGTCCCGCCCCAGGCCAGCTCGTCCCGCCGGACCCGTTCCCCATGGCAATAACGCCTCTCCTCTACCCCCCCCCCCCCCCGGCCCACACCAGCTCCTTCCTGACCACTCCAGCAGCAACCCGGTATCTCTCTCCCCCCGCCCCCCCCCCCCCCCAGGCTAGGACCCCTCCTAGCCGCGACGCACCCTCCATGGTACTTCCGTGAGTCAGCTGACTTCTGCTGACCCCGGCAGCTTCCACCAAAACCTATCCCCTCCCGGCATGGGGTCAATCCCCTCTTGCCACACCTCCTTGGCACCGCTTCAGCGCGGGAAAGAAAACCAGTAGAGGCCACGCCAGCTCCGCCCCCCCTGCCCCGCGGCGCGGGAAACCAGAGGAAAGCCCGCGCTTTCACACTGCCACACCCCACCCTTCTGACGCCGCTCCCCAAAATCCAGTTTCACCCCAACCCCCAGCCCCGTACAGAAGAGAACATATAAAATACAAACCCCCAATATTCCCCACATACCCCACACCCATACCCAACAGACAGACCCACCCGGAAACAGAGCAAAAAGAAAACAAGCATAAAAAACACACATGTCAAAGTTAAAGAACAGCAACAGTGAAAACAGCAACGGCCATAGTGTGTCCCCAGGCCCTAGTTCGAGTCCAGCTTCTCCGCCTGTACAAAGGCCCACGCCTCCTCCGGGGACTCGAAGTAGTGGTGCCGGTCCTTGTATGTCACCCACAGGCGTGCAGGCTGCAGCATCTGACCTGCTTGGCATGCAGCACCGCCTTCGTCCGGTTGAACCTGGCCCGCTGCTTAGCCACCTCCGCACTCCAGCCTTGGTAGATTCGCACTACCGAGTTCTCCCACTTGCTGCTGCTCTCTTTCTTGGCCCAGCGCAGCACACACTCCCGGTCGCTGAATCGATGGAACCGCACCAGCACCGCCCTCGGGGGCTCATTTGCCTTTGGCCTCCTGGCCAGCACTCTGTGAGCTCCCTCAAGCTCCAGGGGCAAATGGAAGGACCCGCCCCCATCAACGAGCTCAACATCGTGGTCACATACGCCGGGAGATCTGACCCCTCCAGCCCCTCCGCCAGGCGCAGGATCCTCAAATTCTTTCGCCTTGTGCGAACGTCCAGCTCCTCCAAGCGGTCTTGCCACTTTTTGTGAAGTGCCTCGTGCAACTCCACTTTCCCCGCGAGGACCACGGCCGCCTCCTCCTCCTTCTCAGCGGGCTGCTGCTGCAACTCCCGAATGGACGCCTCCTGGGCCGCCTGGGTCCCAAGCAGCTTGTTGGTAGTCGCATTCAGGGAGTCCAGCAGCTCAGCATTCAGCTCCGCAAAACAGCACAGAAGAGAGGCCTGCTGCTCCTGCGCCCATTTCCACCAGTCCTCGGGTGTTCCGCCGGCCGCCATTTTGTCCTCCTTCCCCCGCTTTTCTTGGGGAGCTGCTGCAGCTTTTTCCTTTGCCCCACTCCGGGTGAGCACCATAAATTATGGGGAAAGCTCCTCTAGACACCTTCCCCCGCCGGGATTCGTCGAGACAGCGCCGTTTGGGGCCCTCAAATCGGCCCAAAAGTCCTTAAGTAGCGGGAGCTTCCGAACGTGCGGCTTAGCTCCGCATAGACGCAACTGGAAGTCACCGGCTTGGTTCTATGCGTAATAATCTACAAGCGGCTAGACAGTAAACTATACCCATGAGTTTAAATGACCTTTACTTAACTTTCAAGTGACCGGCTCTGCAGGTTAGACAAGGCCTTTGTCTGAATCCCCACGTATGGCGGCTGGAAGTTGTCGGGTACATCTAGGCTGCGGTTCATCCTTCAGGTAGTGATAGAGGGTCCTTGAACTTGGCTGGTCGAGGTGCTGCAGTTGGTAGGGGCAGAGGCCAGTCCCAAAAGAGACAGGATATTAATCACGCAGTTCTTCTTATCGTTCGATCTTTCGCACTCTTTTGAGCGGCCCCAACTTTGGATCCAATGGATCGATAAGATTTCGATCACCCTAATTGATTCTGGCCAATTAGGGGCGAGTACCTTGAAAGTTGGGCGGGTACTAGTTATTGTCCATGGCATGTAGGCACTCTCAAATAAGGTAAAGAGGCACCTCCAAGTCTGTTACTGCTATTGTCCATGTCCCAACTTGACCACAATTCCCATTATCCTTTGCGGGGTGGCCATTTTAGATGGCCACAGAGGGAAGAGATTGGGCCTTGCGAACTTGTATTATTACTGTGCGGCGAAAACTGAGACGGTGCAGGGCTGGAGTAGGAAGGCTTTATGGTGAGGATGGAGGCAGGATCTTGTAGGAGGTCAGGGTTGCGGGCGCTGGCAACGGCACTGTTTCCATTTGCCACAGGAAAGTATTTGACAAGTCCTGTTGTGGTTGCTACGTTGTTCATTTGGAGGCAATTTCATCAGCATTTTATGTTGGGAGCAGAGTCGAGGCTGATGCCGATCTGGGAGAATAACGGATTTGAGCTGGGAAGATGGTGCAAGGTTTCAGGGATGGGAAGAGAGAGGGGTGAAGGAGATGAAGTATTTGTTTCTGGAGGGGTTGAGGGGCAAGTTTGGTTTTCCACGAGCGGAGGGTGTTCGGTATATGCAGGCGCGGGACTTTGCTAGAAATGTTTTTCCAACCTTTCCAATAGCCCCTGCCCTCCCCTTGAATAGCAAAGTTGGTATCAACCCAGATAGCGCTCAAGGGGAGGGTGGAAGATTAGGAGAACAGGTCCTGCTGTCCGAGCCTAAGAATTGTCGGGCTACCTGAGGGAACAGAGGGCAGAAATCCGATGGGGAATGTCACATACGTGCTCCGAAAGCTGGTCGGAGAGGAAGGCTTTGCCAAATCCCCAGAAGTAAACCGAGCCCACAGGTCCTTCCAGCAAAGGCCCAAAGCAGGAGAACCACTGGAGACGATCACAGCAAAACTGCATAAATTCCAGGATGATGAGTGGGTAATGAATTGGGCGAGGAGCACACAGTCGTGTAGAGGGGAGGGACATGCAATCCACATCTACCAAGACATTGGGGCCAACCCGGCCAAGCGCCGGGCTGAGATTAATTGGGCCTATGCGACTTAATTCAAAAGCAAAGTGCAGTTTGAAATGCTGTACCCCAGCGAGACTCTGGGTAACCTACGGCAACAAAAACATTATTTTAACTCTCCGCCGGAGGATGCAAATGAGTTCATCCAGAAAAATGGGCTGGGAAGTCAGCAAGAGTGGACATCTAAGAGCTATTAATCAAAATTTTTCATGTTTTCAGGAATGAGAACAAAACGGGCTGAGGCAGAAGGAGCTGCTCCCAGGGGGGAGCCACCACATTAGTGAGTATGCCGGCGCACGGAAGTAAGAGAATGGGGGTGGGGGGTCAGCGGGGCAGCTTGTATAGGGATGGAGTGCCTAGCAGAACGGGGGAGGTGCAAAAAAATAAACCCAGGGGAAGAGGGGTGTGAAGAGAAAAGGGTGGCGGAGGCAACAGGGGTACAGCAATAGAGGAGGGAATGGCAAGAGTAGAGGGGCTTGAGGCAGAGGTGGTTGGGGATTAGATTAGGGCAGGGGTAGAATGTTGGTTACAACAGGTCACTCATGGGGACGGCTGAAATAAAGAAAATGGCAACCATTTCTCTTTATTTTTGTGTGATATTGTTATAAATAAATGCAAACTAATAAAAATATTTAAAAGAAACAATATGGGTTACTTGGGTTTATAAGTGGAGACAGAATATGAAAGCAAAGAGAACTTGCTTGAAATTTGGAAATCAGTGGTTAGGCCTAAGTTGTTTCACAGTAACTTCATTGCAGTGTTAATGTAAGCCTACTTGTGACACTAATAAAGATTATTATTATTATTATATTGAACGTTTCTGGACATCACGCTTCAGGAGATATGTTAAGGCTCAGAAAAGAATTAGGGACTGTTAAGACCCAGGAAGCTGAGCGATAAGATGAACGTCTATTTTATTCACAGTCAAAGAAAGTCTGCCTATGACAGCAAACTATTTCAAGTACAGTCCCGTTGGGACAACCAATATGCTGACCCCTGTCTGGGCTGACCTTTATACTGGGTTCTTATGAGCCCCAACTGGGCGGGCCTCAGCCCACCATTGAAGAAGCTAATATTGCGCGAGTCCCACTGGGAAATCAGTCAGGATATCTCCGTGTGCTTCATGGGGTTATTCCAGGGACTTCAATTATCAGGAGAGGTTGGAAGAGTTAAGACTATTCTCTCTGGAACAGAGAAGTTTGAGAGGTGAACAAATAGAGGTTTTGGAGATGGTGCGAAGCTTTGATAAGAGTAGATAGAGAAAATATATTCCTTTTGTCAAATGGGTCAATAACCAGAAGTTATAGATTCAAAACATCATGAGGGAAATGAGGAGAAATGTTTTCACCCAGACTTAATCAGGATCTGGAATGCTATCTGAAAAGATGGTGGAAGCTGATCCCATAAATAATTATAAAAGATAGTTGACCAGCACTAGAGGCGTAGGAAATTGCTGGATTATTGACAACCAGGAATATGGAATTAAGCATAACTGCTCTTTCAAAGACCCACTATGAGCGCAATGAGCTGAAAAACTACTTCTTTTTGTGATGTAAGTTTCAAAAATTGAGGCTGTAGAATTAAAATGTAATGGCATACACAAGGTGTATGTTCCCCCCATCCTTTACCCTGCCCATTTTCAGCCTAAGAATATTTCAACCCTTTTGCAACAAAGCCTAATTGGAGTCGATCATTAATATTTTATCTGATTTTAAGATTTTACTTTGGGTTTTTTTCAATGCTAAAATTCTGTTTTAAGTTCAAGCTTTTTTGTTGTGTTACTCTGACACCTTCAACTTTGATGTCAGTAGATGGACCTTTACCAATGTGCTGTAATTGTGATCGAATTTAAGGATAGATGGTAATGTTTTGCTAAGTTTTCAACTTAACTTCAGCTGGAAGCATGAAAATAACTTTTTTTTTGTTTAAACCAATGTTTTATTCACAAAATGAATGACTTTACCGTATATGTATATATTTAAAAAATATATATTTTTATTCTCCTTTTTCACAATTTTTCTCCCGAATTTACACCCAACAACAATCAATAACCAATAACAAATATCTCAAACCCCATAACAGTAACAACGATCACATCCTCCCACCATGCCACCATGCCCAGACATCAGGCCGCATGTTAACATAAACAAATGACAAAGAAAAAAAAAAAGGAATCAGGGATTACCCATAGCCATCTTCAACATACACAGCCCCCCGCACCCAACCCACCCTTCTCTTTCACCCCCCCCCCCCCCCCCAAACTAATGTTCGATGTTATCCAGTTCTTGAAAGTGCATAATAAATAGTGCCCATGACTTGTAGAACCCCTCTGAGCATCCCCTCAGTTTGAACTTAACCTTCTCAAGGGTCAAGTATTCCAACAGGTCCCCTTGCCACGCCAGGGCACAGGGTGGAGAGGCTGCTCTCCATCCCAGCAGGGGAGGCCGCTCTCCATCCCAGCAGGTCTGTATATGTATATATGGCATAATTAGCAAATTATGTACGTTGTTGAATGACTGCCGTCAAACCTTAGTGGAGTTAATCTGAGTTTATTTAGCAGAATATTAAAACTTCAGGGGAAATAAAAGATCAAAAGTATTGAGTTGAGATGATTTGTAATGTGTTCTTACTGTTTTAAGAACATTGAACTTTAAATGATACAACATTCAAAATGTTCACTGATCTATAAACAAGCTCAGCTAATAAAGTCAGCTTGCATTGCATTTATACTATTTCAGAAGATGATATCATGAAACCAAATTCAAATATTCTTTATTAAATAAAGACAGAGGCCGATGATGGATACATACCAGAAAAATCATAACCAGTGTTTTCTCTGTATAGATGTTAACTGATTTGCTGTATGCTTCCTGTATTTTCTATTTTGTTTCAGCTTTTTGCAATTTGCACTTTTCTCCTCTCTGTTACATTTACATTATTAATGGAGAGGGAAGGATTATTTTCAATGTTTGTGTGTAGCAATATCATGAATTTGTTCTTTATGCATACAATTCCAATTATAAATTGTGAGACATGTACCCCATGGGCCTCTAATGGAAAGTTGAATGATTTATGGATAAGCTTTTAGTAGTTCTTTAGTTTTGTGCCTTTGGCTAAAATGTCTGGCCAAGCATGTGCAGGTGCTCGAAATGAAATTCAACAATACCTGTTTTAAAAAAAGTACAAGAATAAACCTGATTTACTTGGGAATGGGCATTCCATTGTATTTTTTTCAATTTTCTTGTCTTCTCTTTGTTGTGATTAAATAACTGCAACAAATCCTTCCCCATCCTCCTTGGCCTCTTTGCAGGCTTTGACATGGGTTTTAAAAAAAATATTTGTATTCTCTTTTTTTCCCCACAATTTTTCTCCCGAATTTACACCCAACAACAATCAATAACCAACAACAAATATCTCAAACCCCATAACAGTAACAACAATCTCATCCTCCCACCATGCCCAGACATCAGGCCGCATGTTAACATAAACAAATGACAAAAAAAAGGAATCAGGGATTACCCATAGCCATCTTTAACATAGCCCCCCCCCCCCCAAAACTAATGTTCGATGTTATCCAGTTCTTGAAAGTGCATAATAAATAGTGCCCATGACTTGTAGAAGCCCTCTGAGCTTCCCCTCAGTTCGAACGTAACCGTTTCAAGGGTCAAGTATTCCATCAGGTCCCCTCGCCACGCCAGGGCACAGGGTGGAGAGGCCGCTCTCCATCCCAGCAGGATCCGCCTTCGGGTGATCAACGAGGCGAAGGCTATGATATCTGCCTCCGCACCCATTTCCAACCCTGGCTGGTCCGACACCCCGAATATGGCCTCCCGGGGACCCGGGTCCAGTTTCACATGCACCACCTTGGAAATGACCCTAAACACCTCCTTCCAGTACTCCCCAAGCTTTGGACAGGACCAAAACATATGAACGTGATTAGCCCCCTCCCCCCGCAACGTTCACACACATCTTCTACCCCTTCAAAGAATCGGCTCATCCTCGCCCTCGTGAGGTGTGCCCTGTACACCACCTTCAGCCCCAACCTTGCACACGAGGTGGAGGCAGTCACTCTTCGGAACACCTCACACCAGACCCCCTCCTCTAGAACCTCTCCCAACTCTTCCTCCCACTTTGCTTTGATCCCCTCCAGTGGTGCCTTATCATTTTCCAACATAGCTCCGTATACCGCTGACACTGTCCCCTTCTCCAGTCCCCTTGCCGCCAGCACCTCCTCCAACAACATGGAGGCTGGTTCCTCCGGGTTGCACTGTATCTCCTTCCTGGCAAAGTCCCGAACCTGCATATATCTAAACAGTTCTTCCTGCTCCAGCCCATACTTCGCTTCCAGCTCCCTCAATCCCGCAAATCGACTCTGAAGAAACAAATCTTTTAGGGTCTTAATCCCCTTCTGTTCCCATTTCCGAAAGCTTCCGTCCCATCTCCCTGGCTCAAATCTATGGTTCTCCCGAATCGGCATTTCCCTCAACCCTGCCCCGAACCCGAAATGCTGGCAAAACTGCCTCCAGATTTTCAATGAAGCTATTATTACCGGACTCCGCGTATTTCCCCGGAGCTATCGGGAGCGGGGCTCTTGCCAGTGCTTTCAGCCCCGACCCCCTGCACAAACTCCTCCATTCTGACCCACTGGGAATCAACCCCTCTGACCCCTCTCTCCACCAAACTACAGTAGTCGCCCGTTATAACGCGGGTGTTGGGGTCCAAGACAGCCACCCATGTTGCATCCGAGCCGCGGATATCCACGATGGGGGTTTTAAATTTATTTAAAAATCTATGCATGCGCTTCCCATTGTGAGTCTATGGGGGGCGGGGGGAGAGGTCAGACCCCCGTAGACTCACAATGGGAAGCGCATGCATAGATTTTTAAATAAATTTAAAACCCCCATAGTGGATCTAATTAAAACAAGCTCTCTGATTGCCAGAGAATGAGGCTGGGAGTTATTCCAGAGGGAAACCCACAGAAACTTACCAGGAACTCTGATGGGTTTCACCAAACTGGAGGAAAGGATTGCCTTTCAAAAATATGTTCTGACCGCCACCGGTGTCTGCTGTGCAGGGTTGAGGCAGCTGTAGCTCTGCACTATCCACTTCCGGACGCTGGGAGAGCTGCTCCTCTCTCACTGAATCTCCCTCCAATCAGCCGGCAGTGTCAACTTCAGCGGCCGGCTCACTTTGATCCGGAGAGGGAAGCTGACAGTTGGGGTCTATAAGCCCCCCCCCGCCGTATATCGCGAACCGCGGTATTGCGGAGCGCGGTATAACGGGGGACTACTGTAGTGATGTTGTATCTGTGAAGCCTTCCCCACTCCTGGGCAACCTGCACCCCCAAATATCTAAAGTGGGTCCCTGCCCTACGGAATGGCAGCCCCCCACCCCCGGCTGAGATACCACAAAATACTCACTCTCTTGTCCAAGTTCAGCTTGTACCCCGAGAATGACCCAAATACCTACAGTAACTCCAATATTCCTCCTATTGACGCACTCGGCTCCGACACATACACCACCCCCCCCCACCCCCCCGCTATTCCTTACCATGCTCCCGAACCTCTCAATGCGATGCCCAATGGCTCAATCACAAGAGCAAACAGGGGGGACATAGGACATCCCTGCCTCATCCCACGGTGGAGAGAAAAGTATCTCGAACTGATATTGTTCGTGCGGACACTCTCCTTCGGCTCCTTATATAATAACTTTACCCAGTTCACAAATTTTGGTCCAATCCCAATCCGCTCCAGCGCTGCCATCAGGTACCCCCATTCCACCCGATCAAATGCCTTCTCGGCATCCAATGCCACAACCACCTCTGTTTCCTTCCCTTCCGCCGGTGCCATAATGACGTTCAAAACACTCCTAATATTCGAAAACAGCTGCTTCCCTTTCACGAACCCTGTCTGATTCTCACCTATCATCTTCGGGAGGCACCCCTCCAGCCTACGCGGCAGTACCTTCGCCAATACCTTTGCGTCCACATTCAGAATTGATGTGGGCCTATACGACCCACACTCCGTCGGATCCTTATCCTTTTTAAGCAACAGTGAAATCGATGCCTGCTCCAAGGTTTCCAGCAGCACTCTCCTATCGCCTCTTCAAACATCCCCACCATCAGGGATGCCAACTTATCCTTCAATTTTTTATAATATTCCACCGGAAAACCCATTTGGCCCTGCCACCTTCCCCGAGTGCATCCTCCCAATCGCATCCTTTATCTCCTGCTCCAGTATTGCTCCTTCTAATGCTGACCAACACCGCTACCCCTCGAGCCCTTCCATCAAATCCAGAGTGAAACACTTGACTAACCCAACCCTTTTTAAGTCTCACCTGGACCTTCACCCTCAAGTGAATCTCCTGCAGCATTGCCACATCAGTTTTCAGACTTTTAAGATGCGCAAGCACCCTTGACCTCTTGACTGGACCTCCTAGCCCTCCCGCGTTCCACGTGACTATCCTTACTGGGGGTCTCCCACCCCCCCACCTTTCTTATCCACCATCATCATACCGCCGGGCCCGGCCCCATAAGCCTGACCTGCCCCATCCATTGTTAACATCGACCCCCCCCTCCCTCTTGTAGGCCCATTGAAGCCTGCTATCCAGGCTCCAACGTCCGCAACCCTCCTCTCCCCTCACCTCCGTTCACTAGCTGACTTTAGCTAGCTAGTGCGGGTGGCTCCCTCCCGCCAAGACATATCATCCCCTTCCACCCAGTCCCAGAGAAGGAAATAAAACGAACCCAACAATCCAACCCCTACAATTCACTAACATAACATTTAACCGTCGCAACACAGAACGGCCATCAACCCACCATTAACTTGAACTCTATAACAGTGCAAAGAGAAGTAAATTACAATACAAATCCGTAAGAAAAAGGAAAGTTATAACATTTATACATTTTCCCGCTGTTCACAATCCACAGTCTCTCCTCCAGTTCCGCTCTTCATGTCTGTCCCAAGCCTTCTACCTTCACGAACGCCTCAGCCACATCCGCTGTCTCAAAGTAAAAGTCTTTGCCGTTATACGTTACCCTCACCTTGGCTGGGTACACCATACCAAATCGCACCCCCTTCTTGTACAATGTCGCCTTCTCTCACCCAAACGCCGCTCGTCTTTTTGCCAACTCCACCGTCAAGTCCTGGTAGATCCGGACCGTAGTACCATCCCATAGCACCTCCCGCTTCTGCTTCGCCCAGTTTAATACCTTCTCCTTCATGCAAAACATATGGAAGCAGATAATTACTGCCCTTGGCGGCTCGTTCACTTTGGGCTTCGGCCTTAATGACCGATGGGCTCGGTCTAGTTCGTACCGGGAGGGATTCTCACCCTCCCTCATCAGCTTCGCCAACTTCTTAGCGAAGTATTGTTTTGGCCTTGGGCCCTCTGTCCCTTCGGGCAAGCCCACAATTCTCACATTATGCTGCCTTGAGTGGTTTTCCAAGTCTTCCAACTTTGCTCGGAGTCCTCCGCAACTCTTCTCCCATCGCGGTGACCTGGTCGCTGTATCGTGACACGGCTTCCTCCACTACCTTCATCATCTTGCCCTGCTCTCTCACCTCGGCCAATGCCTTTTCCACCGCCACCTCCATTGGGGCGATTGCCTCCTCCACCAGTGACTTCAATGCGACTGCCGTCTCCTTTTCTCAAGGCCTCCATGTGCCTCCCAAACTGTTTTTCCAGCTCCACCGCCATCACCTCAGTCATCTTCTCCACCATAAGTAGTGCGGCCACTGCTTTGCAGTTCGGCTTCCACCATCCTGTCACCACTTTTATTTGTCTTCTTCAGCGGCGGCGATCCCGCGTTTCCTCCTTTCTTCGCTGCTTTTCGCATCCTTTACCGGCTTATTGTCTTTTACTTTCTTTCTCTTCTCCTCTCTCTCCCTCCACCCTTCTGTCCTTCATCAATCTGAGTTATTCTTTAAAGGTAGAAAAAAAAACTTCACCAAGCTTCTTTAAATCTTCCAACTTCCTTTCCTTCTCTGCATTCATCCACAGCTCCCCTGGGACAAGGCTTCAGCCTTCTTTCTTCCTCCTAGGTGGGAGCCATCCGATGTGGGACTCGGGCCTGCTTCCTCGGCCTCCTCATAGCTCTGCCCCTGCTGCTCTGACCTCGACGCTGCGCTGGACCCAGGGCCTCAGCCCCCGTCGCCCGACACCCGCACGGGGGTTCTTCATTGGTTTTTAAACCGGCCCCGCTGGCTGCTCGCGACGGCCCCGAAGGCCGACGGTAGTCTGGAGGGTACGTTGGACTTGGGGATTTCCCCGAAAATGCCGCGACTCGAGGCCACCGGCGGGAGCTCTTAATGCTGCGGCTGCCCTGCGAGCCCACAACACCGGAAGTCGGCTTTGACATCCTCCTCTGATAAGCATTTGAGGCAAAGGGAATCAAAAGATACTGGAGGAAGGCGAGATCAGGCTACTGAGTTGAGCCATGATCATAATGAATGGTGGAGCAGGCACGAAGGGCCAAATGGTGTCCTCTTCTTTTCTATGCTTCTATGCATGTTTCTGTGAAACCTCTCCACCATTGATTCCACTATCTAGTTGTAGCCAGGATATATCTTCTGATGGTTTCTCTGGCTGTTCTTAAACTGTTGCCTCTGGTGCACTGCAGGGATTTATCCTTGGTATCCTCCTGCCCCTCAGCGACCTCTGTAAACATTGAGTCCTTTCTCTACACGTATGCGAATGATACCTCTCCACCACTTCCCTCGTCTGCACCATTATTTGTAAATTGTCAGACTGCTTGTTCGCCATCCAGAATTGGATCAACAGAAATTTCCTCCACTTGTATATTGGGATGACCAAAAGTCGTTGTCTTCCATTCTCTTGTCACCCATCTCTTGTTAAGGAATGGGTTAAGACAGTGTTCTTCAAACTTTTTTTCTGGGGACCCATTTTTGCCAACCTTCGCGACCCACGCCGGCCGACCTTCGTGACCCACGCCGGCCAACCTGTGCGACCCACCATTTTTTTCTTACCCTGTTTGCTGTTGACAAAAATGGCGGAAATGGTTTTGGGTCCCTTTGGCCCTGGTACACACTCCTCCAATGGAACCTGTTGGATGAAGGTGAAGCCTTCTGGTGTCTGAAAGTATGGAGTCTCCATCTGTGCAAAGTTTTGAATTTTGTTCCTGTAAAATTTTATCAAATAAACCCCCCCCGAACTTGTTAAAAAAAATGAGTAAAATAAATGAAAAAAATGAATTAAACGCCCCCGATATTGTAAAAAAAATAAAATGAATAAAATAAATGAAAAAATAAATTAAATGAATAAAAAACACTACAGAACTTGTAAAACAAAAAGCAGCAGATGTTTAAAAAATAAATAGCAGCCGCACTGCGCATGCGCGCCCGAATTTTTTCTTTCTTACATTTTCACGTCCGCTAGCAGCCGGCTTTTCGGGGATTTGCGCGATCGGGAGTGCCGCGAACAACGGCTCCGCGACCCTCCAGACACCCGCCCGCGATCCACCCGGATCGCGCCCCCGACTTTGAAGAATATTGGGTTAAGAGACATTCCAATTAGATGTCTCATCGATGTTAAGTATCCAATAATTGACACACATGTAAAAGGTTGCAGGTGGGTTGTGGTGTGGTGAGAGAGGTTTGTACAGAGGAACATAAAGGTGTTTATGAAAAGGTGCAGAACTCATGACTCTTTACTCAACAGCAGCCAGAAGCTAATAGTGGTAGCAAATGATGGTTGCTATAGAAATGTAAATGGTTGAAAGATACAACTTTTCCAGAAGAAAAAAAAATCCACATCAACCAAGAAGTGAATGAGAAGACAAAAAGAATATGTATATGTGGCTGAACCTAGAATAAAGATGTCTGGATTTGACTATCCGCCATTATTTTCTAAAAGGGGATCGTATGACTAATGGAGAAGTGAAGTTGTTATGTGGACTAAGGTAATTGCCTTGGGAAAAAGGAAATAAGTTATGGCATTGGCTCTTTCTCTATCTTTATGAGAGTAAAATCTGAAGCAAAGTGTTCTCTGAACTGGAATTGGAAGAGTTAGACTCAGAAGATGTTCTGGGGATTCTATTATGTTTTATGGATAAGATTTATCAAAAGGTGACTTGTTAAATGCGTATGAAGCCTGGTCAGAATTTGATGGATTCCGGGAAACAGGGGTTATCTTTATTGAGGACTGTATAATGGAATTCAGCAGATTATACAAAATGCTGCATAAACACCACCTGGAATTTCCACAGTACGTGTTTGCATTTAAGTTACTGGACTGTGCTAGCATGACTAATATGGATAGGCTCCTAGTTTTGATAGGAGTTAAGTTTGAAGATAATGATACCTTATTCGATCAGATGATAGAAGCCTTAAAGAAGTTTCTGGGGAAACATTCAATTCCTATGGCTCTGATGACAAAATAGGGTCAGTCAGCAATAAAGTAGATGATGGAAGATACACTACTGACAGGATGGTGAGATCGTATGGCTACAAACTGGTTACGAAAGTATGGAAGGAGATAGGGACCTGGAAATTTGAGGACAGAAACACATTTAAAACCTATAACAGGAGAAGTGACGTGGAGAATGGTAATAGGAAAATTAACCCCATAAATGCCTGGGGTATGATAAATCAATGTTTTCGGTGTGACTCTCAGTACAATTATGCTTTCAGCTGTCCACGTTATAAGAGTGTTTGAAGCTACACGTGACATGGAACAGTCAGAAGAGGAAAAAGATAGTGACCAGAAAGAAGGCATTGTCCTATTAACGAGCAGTTTTACTCCGGTAATGAGTGTTAGTTGTATTGGACAGCGGCTGCACATCTACTGTGTGTGGAATTGACTGGTTAAAATGTTACCTAGACTCTTTGCTGAAAATCGTAACAAGGTTAAGGAATTTGAAAATTCCACAAGCTTCAGGTTTGGGGATGGTAATACTCTGAAGTCGCTGAAAAGAGTGGTGATCCCTTGCAATATTGCTGGAGTGAATCATTTAATTAGCACAGATGTTGTATCAAGTGCTTCTGAGCAGACCGTAGATAAAGAAAGCACACATGAAACTGGATATGGAACAGGATAAGGCAACAGTTTTTGGAAAGACGTTGGACTTACAATTTACACAGTCGGGACACTATTGTATTCCACTACTGGCAAATAATTTTTCAGGTGCAGTTGTTAAGGATGTGTTACTGACAGCTGGAAATGGGACATTAGCTGATAAGATTATTATATTAAAACTGCATAGGCAATTTGCACATCCGTCACCTCGGAGGCTGAAATTTTTATTAAAGGATGCAGGGGGTAAGGGATGAAGACTATATAAACTGATAGAACAGGTTAGTGATCACTGTGAAGTTTGTACGAAATACAGAAGGATACCATCACGACCGATAGTAACCCTACCTTTGGCCAGGGATGTTTTACGACATTGTGGCCATGGATCCTAAGATCTGGGATAAAGCTAACAATATATTTATTTTGCATTTTGTAGATTTAGCAACCAGATTTAGTCTATCAACCATTGTAAAAAGTAAAGAAAAGAGAGTAATTCTGGATCAGATTGTGGAAAAAATGGATAGGGACAGGAATGGGCTCACCGGCAAAATTCCTTGCAGACACTGGGGGAGAATGTTCTAATGTGAGTTTAGGGATATGTGAGAAAACGTGAATATATCACAGTTATGAATACGACTGCGGAAAGCCCATTTAGTAATGATGTGTGTGAAAGAAACCATGCTGGAATAGATGACATGCTCCAGAAAATTTTGGCAGAAAGACCAAGTTGCAAGTTAAGTTCAGCCTTGGCATGGGCGGTATATGCAAATAATTCATTGCAGATGGTTGGGGGCTATAGTCCCTATCAATTAGTGTTTGGTAGAAATCCTAAACTTCCGTCCATTTTGGATGGCCAGCCTCCAACTTGGGAAGGGACTACAATTAGCTCTGCCTTTGCTGAGCATTTAAATGCATTACATAGCAGTAGAAAAGCTTTTTTGGAAGCCAAAATCCCTGAAAGAATTCGCAGAGCATGAAGGCATAATGTACGGCCATCAAATACCGTTTTTCAGCAAGGAAACAAAGTATATTATAAGAGAGACAATTGTAATGAATGGAAAGGCCCAGGGACGATCATAGGAATAGATGGCAAAACAATTGTTTTGTAACATAACAATCAGACTATTAGGGTACATTCATCAAGGATAATGGGTACAGATTACACATTTTCAAATTTAGACAGAGCAGACAGACATGATGAGGAACCAGGGTCATCTGGTACACACGTTACAGAAGTATGAGGATCAGTTAACTGATATAGACCGGGTTTCTGTAAAGGAACACAATTCTTCTGATTAATTGGAACAGGCCATTTTTCTGAAAGGACAACTGCCAAAAGTTCATACAAAGTGACATATTTGCCTGAAGTGTGTGGTCACTGGAAGGATGCAACTGTTATTAGTAGAGCAGGGAAAGGCCCCTGGAAAGTATAAACACTGGTTTAATGTACAGCATTCAGGGGAGTGTGTCAAGACAATGGATTGAAAATACGAAGTTCAAAAATGGAGGGCATAGAAACGCAGTGCCAGTTCAGATAATACATCGGATAGTGACCAGGTTCGCAGGAAAAGGCCGAGAACTATTGAAAGGCCAACTAAGGAAGGGAAAGATCAAGCAGTAACAGTACAGAATGAGATACCAGGTGGGATAGGGAACGTAGTTTGTCAAGGTCTTGGAACATACTACGAATACTACTAGAAGTAGAAGCCCACATTTACACGAGATTTTGGTGGCTTCCAATAAATTAGATGAAAAAGCTGTCAAAGATGCCAAACAGCAAGATCTGCATAGTTGGAGTGAATTTGGGGTATACACGGAAGTACCGGATAAGGGACAAAGAGCTCTATCCCACAGATGAATTTGCACGGAAAAGGTTCTTCCGGATGGAACTTATAAGGCTTGTGGCAAGGGGATTTGAAGAAAACTTAGAAAATCAGGATTTAAGGATAGATTCACCTGTGGTAGGAAAGGTTATTTTACTTATATTCTTCTTGGCTCTATTAGCCACAAAGGCATGGGAATGCAAATCTATAGATATAAAAGCGGCCTCTTGCAGGGGCATTTCAGAAACACATTTTTCTCCGTCCTCCTAAAGAGGCAGCCACAACAGAAGGGATACTCTGGAAGTTGAACAAATGTGTATATGGATTAAATGATGCGCCTAGAGTCTGGTATTTTTCAGCAAGGTCAGTTTTGTTAAAGTTAGGCTGTTGCTAGTTGAAAGAGGATCCGGCAATGTTTTACTGGCACTATAAAGGAAATCTTTCTGGCATGTTTTGGTGCATGTCGCTGATTTTTTTTTTGTGGGGTGGGATTAGTGATTTCAAAGCTATTGTAATCTCCGGGTTGCCGAAAGAATTCAGCGTTGGAAGTCAGGCTTCCGGTGAATTTAAATATATTTGACTGGAAATCGGACAGATTAAGTTAGGGGCAACTTTATGTCAGCAATCTTATTTGGAGAGCATCAGCCCAAAACCAATTAGTCGTGGCTGGGTTTCACAAAACGTTGCAGTGGTTTCAAAGATGGAAAAAGAGCAACTGCGTAGTTTAATTGGGCAACTGAATTGTTTAGGTAGACAGACTAGACCGGTCGTTAGTTTTGATGCCTTGGAGTTGAATACAAAAATGAATGATCCTAAAGTGGAAGACCTAATGAGAGCAAATAAAGCGGTGGTCAAACTAAAAATGCAGGAGTGTGTTTTGAGGTTGCCAGTTTTAGGTGATCTTAGGCACTTGGAACTCAGTTTATAGTGATGCGTCCCATGCAAATTTATGTGATGGGGTTTCAAGCACAAGAGGTTTTATAATTTTCCTTTTTGGGAACAATGGTAAATGTTGCCCTCTTGTATGGGAAACAAAGAAAATAGAGGTGGTGGATATGGCCTTTTATATATATCTCAGATATTGACAGACATTTTGGGATTAGGGGATTTGGGAACATACCCATTGTGTGTCACATTGACAATAAATCCCTGTGGGAAAATGTGCACTCTACAAAAAGTGTGAATGAGAAAAGGCACGGGATAGACATCGCAAGTTTGAAGCAGCTGTTGGACAGAGGGGAGATAGCAAAAATTAAATGGGTCGACCGTAGCTATCAATTGTCCGATTGTTTTACGAAAAGAGGGGCTAGTTCACAGAAATGTTTGGATATTATTAATGAAGGGCACCTGTTTCTGTGACTTTTTAAAAAAGGGGGGGGGGGGGAATTGTGTGGGTTTTTGAGTTTCTTGTAATGTTTTTTCGGGGGAAACCAATATTTACAATTTTTTTTTCTCCAAGGAAGGGGCGACTGTTTAGGAATGGGTTAAGAGACATTCCAATTAGATGTCTCATTGATGTTAAATATTCAATAATTGACACTAATATGTAAAGGGGTTGCAGGTGGCTCATGTGGTGTGGTGATGAGAGTTTTGTACAGTGTGTGCTCAAGGAAAATGAAGGTGTTTATGAAAAGGAGCGGAACTCTTGACTCTTTATTCAACAGCAGCCAGAAGCTAACATATCTCTCCCTGGCAGTTGCCTGAGGAATTTGGCCAGTTTTCAGGATATAAATTGTACATAGGAAAGATTGAGGTGTTCCCAATCAGTGCTAGGGTACAGGAAAAGCGGTTAGGGAAGTTGCCGTTCAGGGTAGTGGGGACTAGCTTTAGATACGAGCTGGGTCCAGCTACAGAGGCTGAGCTTGGCCCGATTGGCTAAGGGAATGAAGGCAGATTTTAAGAGGTGGGAGTTTTGCTGTTGTCGCTGGAGAGATGGATGCAGACAGTAAAAATGACGGTGCTGCCTAGGTTTTGGTTTGTGTTTCAGAACGTCTCTATCTTTGTCCCTAAATCGTTTCAGGAAAGTAAAGTATCGGAGTTTGTGTGGGCGGGGAAGGCCCCGTGGATATGACGGGCTGTTTTAGAATGGGTTGGGGGGTGGGGGGAAGGAAGGAAGAGGGGAATTGGTGTTGCTGAATTTGATAAATTATTATTGCGCTGCAAACATTGCGACGGTGAGGAAATGGGCCATGGAGGGGAGGTCGGTTTGGGGCGGGTGGAGGCGGCATCCTGTAGGAGAACAAGCTGAGGGCTTTGTTGTTGGTGCCTCTGCCGTTCTTGCCAACAGGTACTCCGTTAGCTAAGCGGTGGTGTCGGCTTTGAGCGTGTGGGGGCAGTGCAGGCAGCATTTGGGGTAAGCGGATATGTCATGTGGGTGCCTATTTATGATGACCATAGGTTTGTACCAGAGAGATTGGGTATGCGGTTCCGTGGATGTTGGCAGGTGGGGATTGAATACTTCGGGGACTTGTTTATGGGGGTAAATTTGCAGGGCTGGAGGTGTTGGAGGAAATAGTTGCTCGAGGGGAATGGTTTTAGGTACCTGCAGGTTTTGGATTTTATGAGGAGGTGTCGGAGTTGCTGCCTCTGATGCTGCAAAATAAGCTTCTGTCGAAGGACGAAGTAGGAGAGGGGAAAATATTGGATATTTACAAGGAACTGATGGAGCGTGAGGGCACACTGGTGGAGGATATTAAGCGCAAATGGGAGGAGGACTTGGGGAGGAAGTGGGGTCTGGGACATGGGCTGAGGCCTTGTGGAGGGTGAATGCGTCTTTGTCACTTGCGAGGTTAAGCCTCATCCAGTTTAAAGTGGTGCATAGGGCCCACATGATGGTGGTGAGGATGAGCATGTTTATTGAGGGGGGTGGAAGATGGGTGTGGGTGGAGCCCCTGCAAATCATGTCCACATGATCTAGGTGTGTCCAAGATTGAGGGGGTTCTGGCAGTGGTTCACGGATGTTATTTCCAAGATTCTGGGTGTGGGGATGGCCCCGTGTCCAAAAGTGACGATATTTGGTTTGTCGGAAGTCCCGGGAGTGCAGGGGGGAGAGAGGCCGATGTATTGATCTTTTCTTCCATGGTAGCCCAGAGACGGATTTCACTTGGAGCTGCCGAAGACAGGGGTGTGGGTGAGCGACCTGGTAGAATTCCTGAGGCTGGAGAAGACCAAGTTCACTCTGCGGGGGTCAGTAGAAGTGTTTGCCTGGAGGTGGAAACAGTTTATTTCCTCAAGGAGGATCGAGGGGTCATTGGATTGTATTTGTTTATTGTCACGGGTACCGAGGTACAGTGAAAAGTATTTTTCTGCGGCAGCTCAGACGGATCATTCCTTACATGAAAAAAAACGCATAATAGGGAAAACATAAAATACACAATGTAAATACATTGACACAGGCATCAGGTGAAGCATACAGGAGTGTAGTAAGTCTGATGTAGGAGTCCTTCTCGCCGAGATGCCGGGGGGGTTGGGTGTAGGATGTGTGGATGGTGGTTGGTGTCAGGGGGGCTGGAAGGTTGGGGCTGTTTGAGTTGATGTGATGTTCTTTTGACATTCTGTATATTTATCTTTTTTTGAAAAGGCTTGAATGAAAATATTTTTAAAAACCTGGACTATATCCATCGGTTTGTTATATTCCGTCCATTTGGTGGGAGCTATCTTCACACAAGTCCACTATTTATCAAAATCAAGGAGCACCGCAATTTGCTAACATCCGGGTAAGGAACGATGAACTGTCTCCCATTATTCAACCCCCTTGTTGATAACAACAAGAAGGATCTCTTTCTTCATGGATCCTGTTTCCCAGTCCCAATATTTATGTTTTGAAGGAGTCATTTAACCAGGTTTTATTGAGTTAAAGATAGTGAGTTTATTAACTACTAAAGGTAAGGAAATTATAAAACACATGTATATACATTTATCAAACAATTTTATTGAGGTATTTTTCGGCATTGTAAACAGTTACAGATAACAACAAAAAAAGGCAAAAATGTGCAAACATCAACTTAAAATCAATACTTCAATCAAACCATACTGCACAAGCTCGCTCCTCTCCTATCGACACTACCCGCCTATTTATCCCTCCTACTCTACTCTAATCCTCCCCCCGGCGAAGAAGTCGATGAATGGTTGCCACCTTTGGGCAAACCCCAGTATCCCCTCAAGGCAAACTTAACTTTTTCCATACCCAGAAAACTTGATATGTCCGAAAGCCATAGCTCGGCCTTCGGGGGTTTTGAATCCCTCCATGCCAGCAGTATTTGTTGCCGGGCTATCGGGGAAGCAAAGGCCAGAACATCGGCCTCTTTCTCGCCCTGGACTCCCGGGTCTTCCGAAACCCCAAAAATTGCCACCCCAGGACTCATCACCACCCTTCTTTTTAGCACCCGGGGCATGATCCCCGCAAATCCCTCCCAGTACCCCCTAAGCTTAGGATATGTCCAAAACATGTGAACGTGGTTTGCTGGTCCTCCCCAGCATCTAGCGCACTTACCCTCTACCCCAAAGAATTTGCTCATCTGAGCTACTGTCATGTGGGCCTGGTGAACGACCTTAAATTGAATCAGGCCGAGCCTGGCACATGTTGCGGTTGAGTTTACCCTACTCAGGGCTTCTGCCCACAGCCCGTCCTCCATCTCCCTGCCAAGCTCCTCCTCCCATTTGAGTTTCAGTTCCTCCGTCTGGGACTCTTCCCCCTTCATGAGCACCTTGTAAATATCTGAGATTCTATCCCCTCCTCCTTCTCCTCTAGAGACTATTCTGTCTTGGATCCCTATTGGCGGGAGGCGTGGGAAGGATGGGACCTGTCTGCGGACAAAGTGCCGCATCTGTAGGTACCTGAAGTCATTTCTCCTTACCAGACCAAATTTCCCCACCAAGCCCCTCAAACTCGCAAAGCTCCCCATCAGGAACATATCGCCCACCCTCCTCACCCCTGCCCGCTGCCATGTTCAAAACCCCCCATCCAAGTTCCCGGGGGCAAATCGATGGTTATCACATATTGGAGCCCAGACAGATGCACCCACCTCCCGTACATGCCTCCTCCACTGGCCCCATATCCGCAGGGGCGCCCCCACTACTGGGCTGGTGGAGTACCTGGCCGGCGACAGCGGTAGGGGAGCCGTGACCAGGGCTGCCAAACTGGTGCCCCTGCACGAAGCCGCCTCCACATACATTTATAACATAAGTGAGAATTTAGTCCGCAGTGAGTTTTGTTAAAAAGATTGCGAAACAGTTCTTTACTCGTGAGGAGTGGATGATTGAGCGCTGTGGTTATTGCGATCCGAGATTCCATTAACGCTGACTTCAGGTGAATAGTCGGTGTTGAGATTCCAGTATTCTTCACTTTTTCGCAGAGAAGCTTTGCTCCCCTTGCAGCTGTGGTCTTTACTGATTTGGCTTAATTCCACAATCAGAGAGAGCGAGAGAGACGTGCAAAAACGCTTTTGCAGGGGTGCTGCTACTGGCTGGCTTTTTATTTTTGTGTCAGATTCTCTGGCACCTCCAGCACTAGTTCTACATGTGGGACAGGTTTTTTTTAGCTGACTTTGAACAAGACATACATTTTATCTACTATTACACATCATCTTCTCTTCTCTCTCTCTCTCTCTCTCTCTCTCTCTCTCTCTCTCTCTCTCTCTCTCTCTCTCTCTCTCTCTCTCTCTCTCTCTCTTCCCCCCCCCCATTTATAGTTATATTGACAGTTTGACTGCTGCAGTTGGGCAATATGGCCCATAACACCTGGTTCCCCAGTGTCACATTTAGGGGTACCCCTGTGATGCGCTGGGAATTCCTCTCGGAAGTTGTCATGGAAGGGTTTATCCAGCAATTGCCCAGAGCTGACGTCCTCTGGACAATTGCGCCGGGCTGGGTGCCAGACCCGATACCCCTTCCCCCACTCTGACCGATCCTCCCTCCTGGATGGGCACCTCCACCTCACCAGCAGCTACTGTCGTAAAAAAGGGTAATGATGTGCCTCTCTGCACCCCAGTTAATCTATGACGATCTGCTGGGGGCAAGCTTTACTGGAAGGTTGGGCAAAGATTGGTTTAGGAATTCCAGTGCAGATAAGTCTGACAAGAGTGGCAAGCTGCCGGAGATTGCCCCTCTATGAAGTTACGGGCTGGGGTAAACCACTGTTGCACCTATATTAGGTGATGTATGGTCGGACCTGTACTACAGGTACGGTGGTAGTCCCTGCCTGCTGGCTCCGCCACACATCTTGGAGCAATAAAGCCTCAGTTGTATTCAACTCTCGTCTTTGTGCAATTGATCGTGCTTCAATTTATTGCTCTAAGATTTTCAGAAGATGGACCTCCGTATCAAGCCGGATCGACTGCAGCTGGATCCGCAATCAAGCAACGCCAAAAAGGACTTTCGGCACTGGCTAGCTTGTTTCGAGGCGTACATCAACTCGGCACCAAGCCCTGTTCCGGAGTACTCGAGGTTGAGCTCCCAACGTCTTTCCGCTGATCCAGGACGCGCCAAACTTCGCCGAAGCCATGACGCTACTTAAAGAAAATTACGCCCAGAAGACGAACATGCTCTTCGCCAGGCACGTACTCGCCACTCTCTCTCAACTCCCTGGTGAGTCCATAGAAGACTTCTGGCGGGCCCTAATCCCACTAGTTCGGGATTGTGACAGTCAGGCCATTACGGTCACTGAACATTTTAACCTCCTGATGCGGGATGCTTTTGTTACGGGGATTGGGTCGGACCTCATACGCCAGCGACTTTTAGAAGGGGCCACGCTCTATCTCGCAGAGACAAAGAAGCTAGCGCTCTCTATGACAGTCGCCTCGCGCAATGTTCAGGCATACACCACCAGCCGCGTGGCCCACCCCTCCTACGCATCGTGGACCCCACAGACGGCCGCCCCAGAGGGGGCCTTACCTACCCAATACACCTGCGCCATGCGCCAGCCAGCGAACCCCGGGGGTCCCTGATGTTACTTTGGCGGCCAGCAGAAACACCGCCGCCAATGCTGCCCGGCCCGCGCTGCCCTTTGTCAGGGTTGCGGTAAGAAGGGGCACTTCGCCGCGGTGTGCCAGGCCCGCGCAGTCGCCGCTATCACCCCCATCGCCCCCACCCCCCTCGTTTATGGACAATGGGCGCTGCCATCGTCACCTCCCCGGACCACGTGCGGCCAGTGGGCGCCGCCATCTTCTCCACCTCAGACCAAGCGTGGCCAGTGGGTGCCAGCATCTTCCCCTCCGCGCAACACCTGCAGCCCATGGGCGCTGCCATCTTTTTCAACCTCTGCCACGTGCGGCCCATGGGATCCGCCATTTTGTCCTCCCCACGATCTTTAGGCGCCACCAACTTGTCTCCCCCACAGCACGTGGGCACCACCAGCGTTCCAGGACCCGTGCCCTCCGGGCACCCCATCATCTGACACTAGCGACGACCAACCACGACTCGCCTCAGTGACCATAGACCAGCCTCGTCTGCACAACCTGAACACCGCATTGACCAGCGTTAAGATCGACTGACACGTGACCTCTTGCCTGCTGGACTCCGGGAGCACCGAAAGCTTCATCCATCCGGATAAGGTAAGGCTCTGCTCCCTCGCGGTACACCCTGTCAATCAAAGAATCTCCCTGGCCTCCGGATCCCACTCCGTGGCAATCCGGGGGTACTGTACGGTCACACCCATGGTCCAGGGCATAGAATTCAGTGGCTTGCGTGCAGCAGCCATTTTGCCAAACTATTGTTAGTTTAGTACAGAAGAACACCTACATGGATAGTTGCAGTGCCAAACTTAGTGTTACGACCGCTAGGGTGCATGAACGGATTTAAGGTGAGATTGTAATATATTGGCTTTGAGAATAGTGCAGATAAGCACACTGGAAAGGTTTTTTGGATCGCTGGCTATTTCTGCTGGAGATCTTTTTATAGGGATACAAAGGTTATTTTTATTATTGTTGGCTCTAAAATGTAACTAAGATACAAAGAGTAAGCCATGCCCGAAAGTCTTCGGGGTAATCTATTCCTGGGGAGGAGAGTGGACGCCCTTGCCTTTGCCTCCCTGATCGTCCGCCATAGAATCCTGTTCGGCTGGCGGTCAGCAGCACCACCCAAAGCTGCAGACTGGCTGTCCGACCTCTCAGAATCTCTCCAAATGGAGAAAATCAAATTCGCCATCCGAGGGTCAGACGACGGCTTCCACAGAACGTGGGAGCCATTCACCCAATTGCTCTCTCTCTCTCTATATTATATATATTCTGTGTACATAATGGTAAATATACTTTGTTCAAAAACCCAATATAAAAAACATTTTTAAAAAAACATACAAAGAGTATGTTTGAAGATAGTCTTTAGAAATATGGAAATTCACAATGATGCAAGTACTTAAAGAAAGTAGGGTTGGATTCTCCACTTTCCAACCCCAGAAGCGAGCGAAATGGAAAGAAAATCCCGTTTTGCGACTGCACTGATTCAGACACCATGCCTCGATCTCTCTGGTGGCAATATGTGGCTGTGAACCCTGTGCCGGTGGATCCATGCAAAACCCTCATTTGCGTAATGACGTGGACTTTTCATGCTCCATTCCTCCATAATGCTCTGCCCTTCATTGGCGTTGGTCTCACAGGTGCAAATTAATGCAAGCATTTACAAGCGGAGCCTGGGCGGCATGGCTGCAGAGAAGGAGCAGGAGAATGAAGAAACTCAAAAAGCCTAAAATACTGTCGGGATTGCTGGGGAGGGGGTTGCCGGGCCGGGGGCAGTTATGGGGAACAACTTAGTGCCAGGCCCTTGGACTTGGGGGGTGACCACCTTGGGATTGGATGGCTTGGCTCAGACTATTATTGCTGTCTTTTAAACACACCCCTTTGGTGCTACTTGTAGGCTTCTGGCTGCTCACACTGCTGAGTGTTGCGACCTGTGACCTTTCAATGCTCAGAAGGCCTCTGCTCATTTGGGAGCCCACTCGGGCTGCCCTCTGGACACCCTCCTACCCCAACTGTTTCATCAAATGGATGGGCACAGCTCAATTAGGGGCCGACTAGGTGTTGGCGCTTCTCCGAAGTGCTGCCCCACGCAGTGGAAGCAGAGAATCAGCAGAGCTCACCCAACCAGAGGACACCTGCACCGTGGCCTTTGGAACCCTCCATGGTTCTCTGTCCTTCTCAGGGTAGAGGCCTCACTAGTGACCCCCACCCCATAGGATCACCAGCTATCTCCTCCTGGTGAGGCTGGCAGCGCTGATTGCCTCTGTCACCACCTCCCAGGCACTATTCAGGAGGACAGGCTTTGAGTCTTCGGCCCACCCTGGGGAAGAGCTCCACTGGCATGGAGCTCTGGGTCCACCTTGGACTCCTGAACCTCAGGGGTTGGGTGGAGCGGCAGGTCTTCTGTAAGCCATCTTTGTGGCTGCCGTGAGTGTGAGGTAGGTGGAGCGCTTTAAAACAGCTCCAGCTGTCAGACTGTTTGGCGCTACCTACAGCCCCATACAATGCCCAGTGAGTCGGTGATGCACCATCAATTGGACTCGAGTCGTAGTGAAGTTCCAAACAACAGGCTTTAATACGCTAGCTGTGAGCCAGGCAGTGGTCGTACAGAGAAAGGCCGACTGCCAGCCAACACGAGCTCTTATACCCCGCCTTGCCAGCGGAGCTACCAACCTCTCAGCCAATCGGCGGGGAGTCACATGACCAGCCACAACCAATTGGCGGAGAGGCACATGACTTGCCTGGGCCAATGGACAGCGAGGCTGCTGTTCCAATGGCAGCCTGGTTCTCTGGTAATATGATCTCTCTAGCCATACTACCACATTCACCCCTGGTTGGGGGGGGGGGGGGGGGGGGGGGGGGGTGTGCATGTATGGCCCAAAAAACTGGTAGTATGACTAGAGACCTTCTCGGGCAGTACCGAGGTAACTATGGCTGCCCACTGGCCCGTGACGAACGTGCAAGAAAACCATGCTATACACAGTGTACAAGAGAGAAACAAACAACAATAACCATAGTAATATTAATTTTAAAAAAACAACGGCAATTAACGTGCAGAACATGAAAGTCCATAAGGTCCATCAAATTGACTCCATCAGCCGGATGGGTGCTTTCGGTGTCGTACCGGACCTGCGCAGCGGTGCCGGTGACGTTGGTTCGGTTGTCGTCCGTGACTCCGGGAGCTGTGGTCCTGTGTCCGTACCCCTGGTCGGAGTTGGTGGTAGCCGGGCCGGGGGAAGTATTGCGGGGGCACTGGGGGCGGTCGGAACTGGGGGGGAGGGTGTTGGTGTTGGGGGGTGTGGCCGCACGCCGGCGGGTGCCAGGTCCCGAAGGGAGACCGTGTCCTGTCGTCCGTCGGGATACTCCACGTACGCGTACTGCGGGTTCGCGTGGAGTAACTGGACCCTGTCAACCAACGGGTCGGACTTGTGCACCCGCACATGCTTCCGGAGCAGGTTGGGCCCGTGGGTGGCCAGCTAGCCAGGTCGGGAGTGGGGTCGCAGAGGAAGACTTCCTGGGAAAACAAGAAGACGTTCATGAGGTGTTTGGTTCGTGGCAGTACAAAGGAGGGACCAAATATAGTGGGAGGGCGTCTGGGAGAACCTCTTGCCAGTGGGAGACTGGGAGACACCTGGACCGCAGGGCCAGTAGGACTGTCTTCCAGAATGTACCGTTCTCCCTCTCGACCTGACCGTTACCCCGGGGGATATAACTGGTCGTCCTGCTAGAGGCGATGCCCCTGCTGAGCAGGAATTGACGCAGTTCGTCACTCATAAAGGAGGACCCCCGGTCGCTGTGGATGTACGCGGGGTAACCGAACAGGGAGAAAATGGAATGGAGGGCTTTGATGACAGTTGAAGTGGTCATGTCGGGGGCAGGGGATGGCAAAAGGGAAGCGGGAGTACTCGTCAATCACATTTAAAAAGTATATGTTGCGGTTGTTGGAGGGGAGGGGAGCCTTGAAGTCCATGCTGAGACGTTCAAAGGGGCGGAAATCCTTTACCAGATGCGCCTGCTCGGGGCGGTAAAAGTGCGGTTTGCACTCTGCGCTAATGTGGCAATCCCTCGTCATGGTCCTGACCTCCTCGATGGAGTAGGGCAGGTTGCGGGTCTTAATGAAATGAAAGAAGCGGGTTACCCATGGATGGCAGAGGTCTGCGTGGAGGGTGCGGAGGCGGTCTACCTGTGCGTTGGCGCAGGTACCGAGCGACAGGGCATCAGGAGGCTCGTTGAGCTTCCCAGGACGATACAAGATATCGTAGTTGTACGTGGACAACTCGATCCGCCACCGCAAGATCTTGTCGTTCTTGATCTTGCCCCTCTGTGCGTTATCTAACATAAAGGCCACTGGCCGTTCGTCTGTGAGGAGGGTGAACCTCCTGCCGGCCAGATAGTGCCTCCAATGTAGCACAGCTTCTACTATGGCCTATGTCTCCTTTTTCCACCGAGGAATGGCGGATTTCTGAAGAGTGGAGGGTCCGGAGAAAAAGGCCACGGGTCTGCCCGCTTGGTTGAGGGTGGACGCTAGAACTACATCAGACGCGTCGCTCTCGACCTGGAATGGGAGGGACTCGTCGACAGCGCGCATTGTGGCCTTCACAATGTCAGTTTTGATGCGGCTAAAGGCCTGGCGGGCCTCCATCGACAGGGGGAATGTGGTGGATTGGATGAGGGTGCGGGCTTTGTCGGCATAGTTAGGGACCCACTGGGCATAATAAGAAAAGAAGCCCAGACAGCGTTTGAGGGAGTTGGGAAGGGGGAGTTCCATAAGGGGGCGCATGCGTTCGGGGCCGGGGCCTATCACTCCGTTACGCACTACATAGCCGAGGATGGCTAGACGGTTGGTGCTAAACACACACTTATCCTTATTATACGTGAGGTTAAGGAGTTTTGCGGTTCGGAGGAATTTACGGAGGTTGGTGTCGTGGTCCTGCTGGTCATGGCCGCAGGTGGTGACATTGTCGAGATACGGGAAGGTGGCTCGTAAATCGTATTGGTCAACCATTCGGTCCATCTCCCTTTGGAAGACCGAGACCCCATGCGTGATACCAAAGGGAACCCTCAAAAAGTGGTAGAGTCGCCCATCCACTTCGAACGCAGTGTACTTTCGGTCACTCGTGCGGATGGGGAGCTGGTGGTAGGTGGACTTAAGGTCCACCGTGGAAAAGACTTTGTACTGCGCGATCCTGTTAACCAGGTTGGAGATACGGGGGAGAGGATACGCGTCCAGCTGCGTAAACCTGTTGATGGTCTGACTGTAATCGATGACCATACGGTTTTACTCCCCAGTCTTAACCACCAGCACTTGTGCTCGCCAGGGACTGTTGCTAGCCGCTATGACCCCTTCCTTCAGGAGCCTTTGGACCTCGGACCTGATGAAGGTCCGGTCCTGGGCATGGTACCGTCTGCTCCTGGTGGCGACGGGTTTGCAATCCGGGGTGAGGTTCACAAACAACGAAGGGGGGTCGACCTTGAAGGACGCAAGGCTGCAAACAGTAAGGGGGGGGGGGAATAGGGCCGCCGAATTTAAAAGTTAGGCTCTGCAGGTTGCACTGAAAATCCAGTCCAAGAAGTGCCGGTGCGCAGAGGCGGGGGAGGACGAGGAATTTATAATTTTTAAAAACCCTTCCCTGGACCGTGAGGTCCGCTATGCAGCACCCGGTGATTTGGACGGAGTGCGAACCAGATGCCAGAGCGATTTTGTGCTTTACGGGGTGAACGGGGAGCGCGCAGTGTCTTACCGTGTCGGGGTGGACGAAACTCTCTGTGCTCCCGGAGTCCAGTAGGCGGCTTGTTTTGCGACCGTTGAGGTGGATCTGTGTGGTCACCGTGGAAAGCGTGTGGGTCCAGTGTCACCGAGGCGAGTCGTGGTAGGAACGCGGAGTTGTCATCCAGGACGGAGTAATCGCTTGCGGGGTCCTCCGTGCCAATCCAAGATGGTGGCGCCCGTCAGCCGCACGTGGTGGGGAATGAACAAGATGGCGACGCCCTGGGGTCACATGTGGCGTCGGGGGCCCAAAATTGTGGCGGCTGTGGATCACTCGTGGGGGGGGGGGGGGGGGGGGGGGGGGTGGAGGCAGCGAGGTCCGCGGGCCGCACGGGGCTCTGGGGGGGCGTGGTCGCTGTCTGGAATGGCAGCGACTAACTTAGAGAGTCAGATGGCCGCAAAATGGCCCTTGTTGCCGCAGTTCTTGCAGACTGCGGTGCGGGCTGGGCAGCGTGGGCGGGGGTGTTTGGCCTGCCCGCAGAAATAGCAGCGGGGGCCCGAGGGCTTGTCTGGGCGTCCTGCAGCGCAGGTCTGGGGGTCCGAGTCGGCGGGGGTGAGGGGGCTGTGCCACGCTGCCCAAGGGGCTGCCGCGCGGCCAGGGGCATACATGCGCGTGTTGCAGTCAGCAACCTCCAAAGAGGATGCAAGGGTTCGTGCCTCAGTGAGGCTGAGAGCGTCCTTCTCTAACAGTCTCTGCCATATTTGGGGTGACTGCATGCCCGCCACAAAGGCATCCCAAACAAGAGTTCGGTCTGCTCCGCAGCAGTGACCTGCGGGCAGGCGCAGTTTCTCCCCAGGACAATGAGGGCCCGATAGAATTCATTGACGGACTCACCGGGGAATTGTTGCCTTGTTGCCAGGAGGTGCCGCGCGTAGACTTGGTTTACTGGCCTGATGAAGTATCCTTTTAGGAGATCCATGGCGATATCATAGTCCAGTTCGTCCTCTTATCATCGAGTAAATGGCGGTGCCCACGCACGAGTGGAGGATGTGGAGTTTCTGCTCCTTTGTTGGTTGATTTTCTGTAGCAGAAAGGTAGCTGTTGAAGCACGCCAGCCAATGTTTAAAAGTTGCTGACACGTATGCAGCATGCGGGCTGATCCGGAGGCATTCTGGCTTAATCCGTAGTTCCATTTTCAAAGTCTACCGTATTATATTGATGCACCATCAATTGAACTCGAGTCATAGTGAAGTTCCAAACAACAGGCTTTAATACGCTAGATGTGAGCCAGGCAGTGGTCGTATAGAGAAAGGCCGACTGCCAGCCAACATGAGCTCTTATACCCCGCCTTGTAGGCGGAGCTACCAACCTCTCAGCCAATCGGTGGGGAGTCACATGACCAGCCACAACCAATTGGCGGAGAGGCACATGACTTGCCTGGGCCAATGGACAGCGAGGCTGCTGTACCAATGGCAGCCTGGTTCTCCGGTAATATGATCTCTCTAGCCATACTACCACAGTCACGAATTGCTCTCCATTCGCGCAGGAAGTGCGAATTGCAAGATATTCAGTCCCGGCAGGAACACTTAGTTCCCCAAACAAAGAATTCTGGCCCTAATTAATCATTTTTCTACTAATACTGCTTTATTTCAAGACCGTGTTATTACCAGGGGTTCAGATAAATGTGTAATGCAGAAAAGTGTTTTACTGATATTGGAATTCCTCAAACTAGGACTAGACAATAAACATCTAATGTTGGCAATTACCATCAACTTCCATTAGCTTTAACTTTGACTACCTTAAACAATACTTTAAAGAGTTAAATAGCTGAAGGATTTCTCCAATCATCAACCAGTTTTCTCATCCCATGTGCTTTGACAGGCATATGTAAATTAGCCCTGACGAAAAAGCAAGGACAGACCAAAACTGATAGAATAAATATGATCTTGGAGCTCTGTTTGTAATTCTTACTTGTCATGATCTTTTATGTTGTGGCCCCAAAGAAGCAGAGGACAAAGTGGAGTTGTGAGCTGCTGTAGTGTATTTTCACTGCTGCACCTCTGATTCAAGGAATCTAAGACTTGCTGGGAAAAGACAAATCGGGAGGTGGAATTTGAACTTCTGTGCTGTGTTTTTTGTAAGTACAGGCTGTTACCTGCTGTCTTTTTTGTGTGGTTTTGTCACGAGTTATTTACTATGTTACATTATTTCTGGTATTTCAGGTATGATTAGTTTCCAGCAGCCATTGATTTAATTGCTTGTGCCTTTGTACAAGATTTCATGCATCAGTTGCGACTGTTGCTGATTTCTGTTTTCCACAATTAGTGCGGTGTGCTGCTTAAACATGTTGGGAAAAGGGGCTTTGTTTTAAGGTAGGATATTTCATAATAGAATCACTTTAAATTGTGTTTGACTCTCTTTGGAGCATGTAAACCACATCTTGCACCTTTTAATTTCATCTATTATTAATGTACCCTTGTATTAAATAATTTGGTCAAGTGAAAATCAAAGTAAAACACTTTTTAATGCTTCATCTATAACTTAGGAATGTGTTACTGCAGCTCTTGTAACTTGGTTTTTGAATAGGTTAGTGTTTGCAATGGGGGAGGGCGAGGAAGTTGGAAGAAAGGATGATAGTTTGCAGGTGTTTGTGTTAATAATACATAGCAAGTAAGATTACTGCTTGTATTTTTATCATGTCTAGTTGAAGGCAACCACCGGACTGCTGCAACATGGTCATTAATGATTCTGGCCAGTTTTTGAATTTAACCTTGTTGCCTGCCATGGTTACCTCTTTATCCATTAAGAAAGAAAGAAAAAGCTGATGCCTTTACCACTGCTTTGTCACATCTTGAACTGTATTTATTGGACAACAGGTAATTTGAATTTTCAGCATGTCATATTATTTGGAAGACTAGGCAAGGCGTTTTCAACTCCAAACAACAGATTGGTACTTACAGCCTTTATGTTTTCGTGCGGGTAGGTAGATTGTGGAGCTGGGAGAGAGACAAAAATACGATGCAAAGAAGTCGTAAGCGTTTTGTAATTTTAAACAAGTCTTCATTGTGAAGGGGCAAGGGTTATAATAAAGGTAAACAAGCATATATGCAGTTTATATAAACCCAGAGAACAGCAATAGGTATTGAATATTTTCATACTCCTAAATGTTCTTGGATGCCATTTATTGATGTGCTAGTTGCATGGCATTCATTTATAGATTAGGAAGGGATTCAGGGAAAAAAAACAATTTATACATGTAAACTTGTTTATCAAAGCTACTTTGCAAAATAAAAGTTACTTTCAAGCTGACAACGTTGTTTTTGAATTATGCTTTGAATTAGGTGATGATCAAGCTTTCAAAACAAAAGCTGACCGTCATGGTGCTTGGCTGCAAAACATCTCTGCACTTGATCTAATAATGGTTTGAAAATGAAATAAATATTTTATGTTCTTTTTAAAGTTATTTGGGGTCTAATCCTATTATTGTACAGCTTTGGTGAGCGAGAATGCTTATGAAATGATAATTAAGCATGGCTTACAATAGGTTTAAAAATCAAATAATATACCTCGATAATAAAAGAAAATTACTGCAGATGCTGGAATCTGAAACGAAAACAGAAAATACTGGAAAATGGCAGCAGGCCTTGACAGCACCTGTGAGAGAGAAGTGAGCCAACGTTTCTAGTCTGGATGACTCTTTGTCAAAGCTGGAGAGAACTGGATAAAGGGCCAGATTTATAGTATTGGGGGGGGGGTGCGCGCGGCTGGATAGAGGGCCAGCGATTGGTGGAGATTGACGAAGATGTTGTGGATCGAAAGACTAAAGGAATGTAAATGGGAGTGATTAAGTCTAAGACGGATTCTCGATAATATACCTCAACATGCTGCTGACATCAGTTATATACATTCCATTGATTAATGTAGATGTGTTTTTCTACTGGATTTTAGTAGAATTAGTTCACAGATCATCTCACCCATTGAGATCTATTTATGTGTTTGCAGCTAATGTTTCTGTTTTACTATTTTGCAAATATGTGCAGCTTTGTATGGTAACATTAATTGAAGTAGAATTTCCACACTGGAGACTTCCAGTGGCGGCGATGTCCGGGTGAGCCGCACATTCGGTGGGCTCTCACTCCAGCTGGCTGGAACAGCTGTTTCCCCGCGATAGCGGGACTACGGAGGCGGCAGAAAGGCTGCCTGGAACAGAGGAGGAGAGCGGGCTGCAGATGATGTAAGTGTGGGGGCCAGCAGGTGAGGAAGAAGGAGAGAGAGAGAGAAGGAGGAAGCTGACCTGCAGGGTAAGATGGCGGACCCACGGACCTTCCTTCCTCCAGGACAAAGGGAAAAAAAAGTTCGGAGTTGCTGAGGAGGGACAGCTTGGACCCACTTCAGATGCCCAGGAGGTAAAATTGAAGGAGCTGGGCGAAGGAAAGCGGCAGCGGAGGCGCTGAGGAGCGGGCTGCGGCACATGGAACAGCGGGATTCCAGAAGGCAGAAGAAGAAGGAGAAAAAGGGACAGAGACAAGGACCGGAAGAAAATTACCTGGGACCTAAGATGGCGGACACACGGAACCCGGACTCAGCAATCCAGCTGGCGCTGGATAACATGCTCCAGGTAATGAAGTCCAGTTTTGAAGAGCTGAAGCGGGACAGCTTGGACCCAATCCAGAAAGCGGTGGATCAGCTGAACCAGAGGCTGGACGCCCGGATGTTAAAGTTAAGGAGCTGGGAGAGGCGGTGGAGGAGCAGGCGGATGCGCAAACGGTTGCAGCGCTAAAAGTTGACGGCCTGAAAGAGCGGCAGAGAAGACTGCTGGACAGAGTGGAGGAGCTGGAGAATAGAGTCCACAGGAACAATCTGAGGATGGTCGGCCTCCCGGAGGGGGCGGAGGGAGTTGATGCTGCAGCGTTTGTAGCAGACCTGCTGAAGCAGCTGATGGGGGCCGAAGCCTTTCCGCGACCGCTGGAGCTGGAGGGGGCACACAGGGTGCAGGCAAGGCAGGGGCGGCTGGGCGGACCCCCCCGCCCGATGGTGATTAGGTTCCACAGGTTCGTGGACAAGGAGCGGGTGCTGCAGTGGGCAAAGAGCGCCAGGAGCAGCACGTGGAACAACAGTGTTCTCCGCATCTATCAGGACCTAAGCCAGGAGGTGGCTCGGCGGCGAGCAGCCTTTAAGAATGTCAAGGAGGTGCTGTTCAAGAAGCACGTGAAGTTTGGTCTGCTGTTCCCAGCTCGGCTATGGGTCACGCACCAGGGTCAACACCACTACTTTTCCGAGCCCGAAGAAGCGATGGATTTTGTGAGGGACCTGGGGCTGGTCCCGAAAGGAGGCCCCAAGGACGCGAGTTAGGGCCCGAAGATTTCTGTGGGGAGGAACACCGAATGTGCCTGGACTGCTGCTGAACGGTTTGCTGGGCCAATGGGGCCAAGCGGAACATTTGAGACTCTTTCCTTTGTTCATGGACATTTATGTGCTTTTTCTCTTTTTTCTATGTTTTTTCTCCTTTTTTTTTCTGTTTGGGCTTTTTGTGCAGCTCGCGGAAGACACTGGAGCCGGCTTGCCCCAGTGGGTGGGGAGGAGGGCGGGGAAACAAGGGGAATGGGACAGGAAGGCGCCGGAGTGTTGAGTCACCGGGCTAGCAGATTGGCTAGTCAAGGAAGTCAGATGGGGGGGGGAAGCTACAGCCAGTAGATGGCAGGGGTGGGGGTATCGGGGGATGGGGTTAGGGGAGGAGGGGGCTGTTCTGCTGACGGGAGAGGGACTTGAAATAGGCACTGGAAAGGGGGTCGAGGGTGGAGGCAGCTATAGGGCGGGCCAGGAAGGGCGCGACGCACGGGTCAGGGGCCGGCCCGAGAAAGGCTATGGCTGACCGGCGGGGTGGGGGGGGTGGGATGTGCCCCCCGACCAGGCTGATCATCTGGAACGTCAAGGGACTGAATGGGCCGGTTAAGAGGGCGCGGGTGTTCGCGCACTTGCGGGCCCTGAGGGCGGACGTAATTATGTTGCAGGAGACACATCTGAAAGTGTCAGACCAGACCAGGCTAAGGAAGGGCTGGATTAGCCAGGTCTTCCACTCGGACTTGGACTCGAAGTCCAGAGGGGTTGCAATCATGATCAACAAGCGCGTGCAATTTGAGGCAGAGGGCATATCCGCAGACGGGGGGGCAGATACCTGATGGTACGGGGCAGGCTGGAGGGGAGAAGAGTGGTGCTGGTGAATATATATGCCCCGAACTGGGATGACGTGGACTTCATTAAAAGAGTGCTGGGGAAGATCCCGGACTTGGATTCTCGCAGGCTAATAATGGGAGCGAACTTTAACATGGTCCTTGACCCGACTTTGGATCGGTCGTGTCCCAGAACGGGTAGACTCTCAGCAATGGCAAGGGAGCTGAAAGGGTTTATGGAGCAAATGGGGGCAGTGGACCCCTGGAGAGAGGGACAGCCAACAGGAAGGGGCTTCTCGTTTTACTCGCACGTCCACAAAGTATATTCCAGGATAGATTTCTTTGTGCTAAGCAGGGACTGTAGGGGGGAGGTAAAGAACACGGAATACTCAGCAATTACCATTTCAGACCATGCCCCGCATTGGGTGGACCTGCAGTTCGGGGGAGCGAGTTATCAACGCCCGCAATGGAGGCTAGATGTGGGACTGCTGTCGGAGGAGGGGATCTGCGAGAGGCTTCGGAAATGTATAAAAAATTACCTGCAGGTGAATGACACTGGGGAGGTCTCAGCGGCGACCGTGTGGGAGGCGCTAAAGGCAGTAGTGCGGGGGGAGCTGATTTCAATTGGGGCCCATAGAGCCAAGGCAGACCGGGCAGAGATGGATAGATTGGTCAGGGAAATGGGCCGGATAGATGAAGAGCACACGGAGTCCCCGGGGGAGGTTTTACTCAGGGAGAGGCAGAGGCTACAGGCGGAACTGGGGGCACTATCCACGAGCAGGGCAGTGGAACAGCTTAGGAAGGCGAGGGGAGTGGTGTACGAGTATGGGGAAAAGGCTAGCAGACTGTTAGCGCAGCAACTTAGGAGGAGGGAGGCGGCCAGGGAAATAGGTAGAGTGAGGGACGAGGGGGGGCACAAAGTGGAGGATCCGGCAGAATTGAATAGGGTATTCCGGGACTTCTATCGTAAGCTGTATACTTCGGAGCCGCCAGAAGAACCGGAGGGGATGAAAAGGTTTCTGGATGGGTTAACATTCCCAACAGTTGGGGGGGGGGCGAGTGGAAGAGCTGGGGGCCCCGATTAGAGTAGAGGAGGTATTGGGGGGCCTAAAGGCCATGCAGTCGGGGAAGTCCCCGGGGCCGGATCGATACCCAGTAGAGTTTTATAGGAAGTTCTCGGAGCTGGTGGGCCCGGTCTTGGCGAGGGTTTTCAATGAGGCAAGGGACAGAGGGACCCTGCCGCCGACGATGTCACAAGCCACCATATCTCTGATATTGAAGCGGGGTAAAGACCCGGAGGTGTGCGGGTCCTACAGGCCAATCTCCCTGATTAATGTAGACGCCAAGCTCCTGGCAAAGGTACTGGCGGGTAGAATGGAGGACTGTGTACCGGAGGTGATTGGGGAGGATCAAACGGGGTTCGTGAAAGGTAGGCAGCTGGCGGCCAATCTGAGGAGATTGCTCAATGTGATAATGATGCCCCCGGCGGGTAGAGAGGTGGAGGTAGTGGTGGCTATGGACGCCGAGAAGGCCTTTGACCGGGTGGAGTGGGAATACCTATGGGAGGTGCTCGGACGGTTTGGGTTCGGGGAGGGATTGGTGGATTGGATCAAATTATTATATCAGGCCCCGAGGGCCAGCGTCAGGACAAAGAGAAGTGTCGGAGTACTTTAGGTTGTACCGAGGGACCAGGCAGGGCTGCCCGCTCTCCCCGCTGCTGTTTGCGCTGGCCATAGAGCCGCTGGCGATTGCGCTGAGAGCCGCAGAGGGTTGGAAGGGGATGGTGAGGGGCGGGGTTGAACACAGGGTTTCTCTTTATGCAGACGACCTGCTCCTGTACGTGTCGGACCCAGTGGCCGGGATGGGAACTATACTGGGAATGCTGAGGGAGTTCGGCCAGTTCTCAGGATACAAATTAAATACGGTCAAGAGTGAAATGTTTGTGGTACAGGCAAGGGGCCAGGAGAACAGATTGAGAGGGCTACCGTTTAGGTTAGTTGAGGAAAATTTCCGGTATTTGGGAATCCAGGTGGCACAAGACTGGGGCAGGCTGCATAAGTTAAATTTGGCCAGGGTGGTGGAGCAAATGAAGGGAGAGTTTCGGAGATGGGATGCACTCCCGCTGTCGCTGGCAGGGAGGGTGCAGACTGTAAAGATGACAATCCTCCCTCGATTTTTGTTTATTTTTCAGTGCCTCCTGATCTTTATCCCACAGTCCTTCTTCAAAAGAGTTAACGGGCTGATCATGAGCTTTGTCTGGGCGGGAAAGTCTCCGCGGGTGAAGAAGGCGATGTTGGAGAGGAACCGCAGCGAGGGGGGTGCTGGCGTTGCCGAGTCTGGTCAATTATTACTGGGCGGCCAACATCGCTATGATAAGGAAGTGGATGGTGGGCACGGGGTCTATTTGGGAGCGGGTGGAGGCGGCTTCGTGCAGGGGCTCCAGTTTGGAAGCCCTGGTCACGGCTCCTCTACCGCTGCCGCTGGCCAAGTACACCACCAGCCCGGTAGTGGTGGCGACCCTGCGGATATGGGGCCAGTGGAGGAGGCATGTGGGGGAGATGGGGGCGTCTGTCTGGGCGCCAATCTGCGACAACCATCGGTTTGCCCCCGGCAGTATGGATGGGGGGTTCCGAGTATGGCGGCGAGCAGAGGCGGGAAGGGTGGGTGATATGTTCCTGGAAGGGAGCTTCGCGAGTTTGAGGAGCTTGGAGGAGAAATTTGGGTTGGTAAGGGGAAATGATTTTAGATACCTACAGTTGCGGGACTTTGTTCGTAGACAGGTCCCATCTTTCCCGCGCCTCCCGCCAATGGGGATCCTAGACAGAATAGTCTCTGGGAGGGGCGAAGGGGAGGGTAGAGTCTCGGGTATTTATAAGGTGCTCATGAGGGAGGAAGGGTCCCAGACAGAGGAACTGAAACTTAAATGGGAGGAGGAGCTAGGCGGGGAAATGGAGGATGGGCTGTGAGCAGAGGCCCTGAGTAGGGTAAACTCGACCGCGACATGTGCTAGGCTCGGGCTGATCCAATTTAAGGTCGTTCACCGGGCCCATATGACGGTGGCTCGGATGAGCAAATTTTTCGGGATAGAGGACAAATGCGCTAGGTGCGCGGGAGGACCAGCGAACCATGTGCACATGTTTTGGGCATGCCCTGAGCTGAGGGGGTACTGGGAGGGATTTGCGGGGGTCATGTCCCAGGTGCTAAAAACAAGGGTGGTGATGAGTCCAGGGGTGGCAATTTTTGGGGTTTCGGAAGACCCCGGCGTCCAGGGGGAGAAAGCGGCCGATGTGCTGGCCTTTGCTTCCCTGATAGCCCGGCGACGAATATTATTGGCGTAGAGGGACTCAAAGCCCCCGAAGACTGAGTGGTGGCTTGCGGACATGTCATGTTTCCTGGGGATGGAAAAAATTAAGTTCGCCTTGAGTGGATCTGTGCAGGGGTTCACCCGAAGGTGGCAACCATTTATTGACTTCTTTGCGGGAGAGTGAGCGTCAGCAGGGGGGTGGGGGGGGGTAGAGTAGAGTAGGAGGGAAAATATGGCGGGTAGTACGGGTGGGAGGGGAGCGGGCTTGTGCAATACGGTACGATGGAAGTATTGAAAGTACGTGGATGTTTGCACATTTTTGCCTTTTTTGCTTCCTTTCTGATGATGTCTGTAACTGTTTATAAAGCCAAAAACTACCTCAATAAAATTGTTTATTAAAAAAAAAGAATTTCCACACTGGTTCCTATTTGGACAATTTGAATTGTGTCACAATCTCCGATAGGAATTTGGACATAACAGTCTCAACTGATTTGGGCGTCAAGAATTTTACTAGTTTTCCATAAGAATTTGCACATTAAATGTGCTAACATTATGTAAAAATGTTCAGTAGAAATGTCATTAATATATTACGACCCCCTGGGCGAGTGCGTGGTCAATTACAGAACACTTGACGCAGAGTCTCAACGCAATTGAAATTAATAAATAATTCTTAGGAAAACACCCAATGTCTTTGGCCCTTGGCTGCCCAATAACTAATGTCAGTCACCAAGTTCGCAAATTTAAACGTAATTAATTTTATTAATAAGAAGAACTATAATTGAAAACGCAATAGATGCAACAGGTTAACTATTATCTAATTCTAAGGGTGGCACGGTTAGCACTGCTGCCTCACGGCACCGAGGACCCTGGTTCGATCCGGGCCCCGGATCTCTGTCCGTGTGGAGTTTGCACATTCTTCCCATGTCTGGGTGGGTCTCGCCCCCACAGCCCAAACAGATGTGCAGGGTAGGTGGATTGGCCACACTAAATTATCCCTTAATTGGGGAAAAAAATAATTGGGTAATCTAATTTGATGTAGTGTACATGGGCTGCCAAAAGGCATTTAGTAAAGTGCCAGTTAGTGGCGGCTTGTCAGCAAAATTACAGCTCGTAATTAAAAGAACAGTAGCAGCTTGGATACACTGAGTGATTGGAACCATCAATGGTGAACAGATTGTTTGGACTGCAGGATCCAAACCTCAAGGTTTGTGTTAGGACTCCTGCTTTTCTTGATATGGGTGGTACGTTGGCACAGCTGTTAGCATTGCTGCCTCACAGCACCAGGGATACTGGTTCAATTACGCTTTGGGTGACTGTGGAATTTGCACGTTCTCCCTATATCTGTGTAACTTTCCTTGGGTGCTCTGGTTTCCTCCCACAATCCCAACGGTCTGCAGGTTAGGTGGCTTGACCATGCTAAAATTGCCCCTTAGTATCCAAAGATATGCGGGTAGTTGGGTTACAGGGATAGGGCAGGGGTGTGCATCTAGGTAGGGTGCTTTTTCGGAGGGCCTGTGCAGCCTCCCTGGGACAGAGGGCCTCCTTCTGCACTGTAAGGATTCTATGGATTCAATGAATATTAATGACCTAGCATTGGATGTGCAGGGCACAGTTTCAAAATTTACAGATGACACAAAACTTGAAAGTATTGCGAACTGTGAGGAGGACATTAATAGACTGTTGAAATAGGCAGACATGTGGCAGATGAAATTTAATGCCGAAATGTGAAATGATTAATTTTGGTAGCAGAGTGCAGTGAGGCAAAATAAAATAAAGCATACACAATAAAACAAGCGGTCATAAGGAGTCTGGTTTGTGACCGTGCAAAGGAGGGGCCTGATAGCGTGGAGCGCATCGGGGAGGACCTCCTGCCAGTGGGAAACCGGGAGATTCCTGGACCGTAGGGTCAGTAGGACGGTCTTCCAGACTTGTCGCGTTCTCCCTCTTCACCTACCCGTTTCCCCAGGGGCTGTAACTGGTACTCCTGCTCGAGGCGATGCCCTTGCTGAGCAGGTACTGACGCAGTTCGTCGCTCATGAAAGATGAGCCCCTATCACTGTGGACATAATTGGGAAAACCAAACAGAGTGAAGACGCTGTGCAGGGCTCTGATAACGGTGGGGGTGGTCATGTCGGGGCATGGGATGGCAAACGGGAAACCGGAGAACTCATCTATAATGTTAAGGAAATAGGTATTGCGATTATTTGAGGAGAGATGCCCTTTGAAATCAATACTGAGGCGTTCAAAGGGCCGGGAAGCCTTCATCGCTGCGAATTATCAAACATGAAGGCAACCTATCTTTGGTCGGTGATGAGGGTAAACCTACTAGCAGCGAGGTAGTGCCTCCAGTGCCGCACGGCTTCCACGATGGCTTGAGCTTTTTCGACCAAGGAGTGTCGAGGTTCAGAGGTGGAGAGGGTGCGTGAAAAAAACGCTGCCTGCCTGCTTGGTTAAGGGTGGCGGCGAGAGCGACCTCTGATGCGTCGGTCTCCACCTGGAAGGGGACAGACTCATCCACCGCACTCATGGTGGCTTTGACGATGTATGCCTTGATGCAGTTGAAGGCCTGGCTAGCCTCGGCTGACAGTGGGAAAAGGGTGGCCTTAAATAATGGGCGGGCTTTGTCCGCATACTGGGGGACCCACTGGCCGTAATAGGAAAAAATTCCAAGGCACCTCTTGAGGGCCTTGGAACAGTGAGGGAGTTGTAGGAGGGGGCGTATACGGTCAGGGTCAGGTCCTAGGACCCTGTTTTCCACAACGTAGTCGAGGATGGCTAGCCTGGTAGTGCGGAAAACGCATTTCTCCTTGTTGGAAGTAAGGTTAAGTTTTTGGGCGGTTTGGAGAAATCGATTGAGGTTGGCATCGTGGTCCTGCTGGTCATAGCCGCAGATGGTGACGTTGTCCAAGTACGGAAACGTGGCCCGCAGCCCGTACTGGTCCACCATTCGGTCCATCACTCGTTGGAACACCGCAACCCCGTTTGTGACGCCAAAGGGGACCTGGAAGAAATGAAAAAGTCGGCCATCTGCCTCAAACGCTGTGTAATGGCGGTCCTCCAGGTGGATTGGGAGCTGGTGGTATGCAGACTTCAGATCCACCGTGGAGAACACGTGGTAGTGCGCGATCTGATTCACCATGTCTGCAATCCGGGGAAGGGGTTACGCATCAAGGTACGTAAACCGGTTAATGGTCTGGCTGTAATCAACCACCATCCGGAACTTTTCCCCGGTCTTGACGACCACCACCTGAGCTCTCTAGGGGCTATTGCTGGCTTCTGTGACACCTTTCTGTGACACCTTCCTGCAAGAGATGCCGGACCTCGGACCTAATAAATGCCCTGTCCTGCATACTACACCTCCTGCTTCGAGTGGCTACAGGCTTGCAGTCCACGGTGAGGTTAGCGAAGAGGGGAGGGGGATTGATTTTTAGGGTTGCGAGGCTGCACATAGTGAGCAGGGATCCGCCAAAACCAAGAGTTAGGCTCCTGAGATTGCGCTGAAAATCGAGTCCTAAGAGGAGAGGGCACAGAGGTCTGGGAGCACATACAATTGAAAATGAGTATACTCGGCGCTCTGTATTGTTAAGGTTGCAGTAGTGCGCTCTTGGATTTGTACTGAGTGCGCCCCAGATGCGAGGGAGATTGTTTGTTGCGTCGGGAATATCTGGAGCGAACAGTGTCTTACCAGATCCGGGTGGACGAAGCTCTCGGTGCTCCCGGAGTCGAACAGGCAAGGTGTCTCGTATCCGTTAACCCGGTCGGCCATCATGGAGCTCCTGAGGTGCTTGGGTCTTGACTGGTCCAAGGTGACTGCACTGAGTTGAGGGTAGTCGGCGACGTGGCTGGCGGTGCTGGGACGGCCCCGCGATGACTGTCCGTGCAGGTCGTATGTGTCGAGCGGTGTAGCGGGTGATGGCCAAGATGGCGGCCCCCGTTGATCGCACGTGGTGGGCGGTGAGCAAGATGGAGCCCAAGATGGCTGCTCCCATGGATCGCACGTGGCTGGCCGCGTGGGGGAGGATGGCCAAGATGGCGGCCCCCATGAGTCACACGTGTTGTGTGGAGTCGGGGTCGGCAGACACGCTGCCACAATACGGGGTCTATGGGCCTGAGAGTCGGTGGATCGAGTTTGTGCGTTCGCGTTCGAGTGTTTAGGCTTGGCTAGGCAGACCTTTGCGAAGTGTCCTTTTCGCCCGCAGCTGCTGCAGTTCGCGTTGCGGGCCGGGCATTGTTGCCGGAGGTGTTGAGGCTGGCTGTAAAAATGGCAAGTGGTGGGCATAGTTCGATTAGACCCCCGCAACATAAATGTCTCCGACGGCGAGTTCCATGTGCGGAGTGGCTGTAACGGCCTGATAGTTACAGTTGCGTGCAAGGGCTTTGAGGTCACGCAGATAGTCATCTAGCGACTCCCCGGGGCGCTGGCAGCGAGTAGTGAAGATATGTCGCGCGTCGACTTCATTCACAGGCCGCACGTAGATGCGTTCGAGTATTGCAAGGGCCTCAGTATAGGAGGTGGCTTCGTCGAGTTGGGCAGAAATTCGATGGCTCATTGATTGCGTGGAGAAGATTCAATTTCTGTTCATCCGTGATGGATGATGTCGACGACGCTGCCAGGTAGGCCTTGAAACACCAAAGCCAATGTGAAAATATTTGTTTTGCCTCCGCGGCCTGTGGATCGAGTTCCAGTCTGTCAGGTTTGAGGGCTGACTCCAGAGTAGTTCTCTAAACTGATTAAATTGATGCACCATCAATTCATTCGGAGACTCGAGTCGAAGTAAACAGTGGTTTTAATCAGCTTACAACTTTGCCTGCCTGTGACCGGTACAATACAAAACTTCCTATAAGGGACAGAGCCTGTACATGCTCCACATCTCCCCCTGTGAAGCCACACAGTGGCCCATAGATGGAGCCCACAGGGTTAATAGCATGGTATAATGCAACACAGTGTACTGGTGAATTAACAGTATTTATACATGCACCACAGAGGGGGTGCAGAAAAGATGAATGAGAATGGTTCCAGGGATGAGGAATTTCAGATACTTGGATAGTTTGAAGAATCTGTGACTGTTCTTCTAGAAGTAAAGATTAAGAGATTTGATAGAGATGTCCAAAATCATGAGAGATCTAGACAGAGGTGACCAGTAGAAACCTTCTCATTCATGGAAGTATTGAGAATCGAAGGACACTGATTTAAGGTGATCAGAAAAAGAAGCAATGATGACTTGAGGTGGTGGAGGCTGATTCATTCATGGTTTTCCAAAGAGAAATGGATAGTAGCTGATGACAAAAAGATTACAGTGCTGCATAGGGATGGGACTAGATGAGCTTTTCTTGCAGAGAGCCAGCATGGACATAATGGGCCAATTGGCAACCTCCTGGTAACTATTCCTTGTGACAATATTTTCATGCACCCTAAAAGCTAGTTTTTTTTCCAAAAGTTAGTCAAAGTAGTTAATTGCATGTTATTTTATTTTATTGTCTTAAAAGCAGTGCCACAAACTTCATTCTCGAACCATCAATTCAATCCCCCTCCCTGGGCACCATCTTTGTCTATACCAGACTGACAGCTAACTCAGCGTCCTATTTGATCCTGAACTGAACTTCAGATACCAGGGCTGGGACTCTCCCCTACCTGGCGGGAAGGAGGGTCCCGGCGTGTCGGAGTGCCATGAACTACTCCGGAGTCGGGCCGCCCCAAAGGTGCAGAATTCTCCGCACCTTTAGGGGCCAAGCCCTCACATTGAGGGGCTAGGCCCGCGCCGGAGTGGTTCCCACTCCGCCGGCTGGCGTGAACGGCTTTTGGTGCCACGCCAGCCGGGGACGAAAGGACACGCATGTGCCGGTGCATCAGCGGCTGCTGACATCATACCGGCGCATGCGCTGAGGGTCTCTTCTGCCTCCGCCATGGTGAAGGCCATGGCGAGGGCGGAAGAAAAAGAGTGCCCCCACGGCACAGGCCCGCCCGTTGATCGTCGGTGGGCCACGATCGCGGGCCAGGCCACCATGGGGCACCCCCGGGGTTAGACCAGACACCCCCCCCCCCCCCCCCCCCAAGGGACCATGGAGCCCGCCCGCGCCACCAATCCCACCTGTCAGGTAGGTGGTTTAAACCACGCCGGCGGGAGAGGCCCGTCAGCGGTGGGACTTTGGCCCATTGCAGGCTGGAGAATCGCCGCGGGGGGGGGGAGGGGGAGGGGGGGGGGGGCCTGCCGACCGGTGCGGCGCAATCCCCCCCCCCCCCCCTCGGCGAATCGCGAGGGAGGGGGAGAATTCGGGACACGGCGGGGCGGGATTGACGCTGAGGTGTCGGAGAATTCTGCCCTAGATCTTCTCCATGGACAACAAAGACCATCTTTTTCTAAATGGTAATGTTGCTTATCTCTGCTCCTGTCTCAGCCTACCTGTTGTTAAAAGCCTTCATCTATGCTTTTCATACCTCTGGACTCAACTAAACTATCCCAGTGTTCTTCTGGCTGGTCTTTCGTTTTCCACCCTCCATAAACTTGAACTCATACAATATCCTGTTGTCCATATCCTAATTCTCACCTAGTCCTTATCACCCTTCATTCCTCTGCTTACTGATCTACATTGACTTCTTGTCCAATAATACTTCATTTTTAAAATTCTCATCCTCCATGTTAAGATCCCTCCATAGCCTCTCGCCTCCCAGAATCTGTAACCTTCTTCAGCCTTGTAATAACTCTATATTCCTTGACCATTTGTGCAGCCCCCAATTTTTTCACAATTTATTCTGTAAATTCTTAACTCTGGTGATCGCTCCTCTTTTAAGACAATTTAAAAACTAACTCTGCCGACATATCCTAATGGTTCCTTCTCTGAAGCGATGCCAATTTTAGTCAGATTACGTTTTTTTGAAGAAGCTTGGGAACTTTAGTAGATTTAAAGTGCTATATATATATATTAAAAAATGAGAGTTTGTGTTGTAGCATCGGAATCAGTTGCAGTTATTTTGTTCAGATCCTGGGTGGAAAGTTTAGCCCTAATGGAAGTTCCGTTTTCCAGAGGTAGACGAGAATGAGAGAACCGTTAACACTAGTTCCACTCTAAGCTGCACCAGATGATTAAGGATTCCGCTATACCTTAGTTAACTTTCAAAAGAAAATGTGTATACTTCTGATTTCTTTATTTCGCTGCAAACAAAATGGCAGAGGCTGCATTAACATATTGGAAAAATAGACAGAAAAAGAATATACTAAAACAGTTGAAACAATAGACTAATTAAATACTTCTCTATATACTTTTATTTTGTGCATGGTGAAATCGAATGAATGCAAGTGTATAGTTAATCCAAACAAAGTTTTTACTCAGTAGTTTCATTGTACTATAGCTTACAGTAGCTGAAACCACATGTATAAGAAACTGCTGGATTCATATCTGCTTCAGCTTACACAAATTTTCAGAGGAGTACAAAAATTGACAGTATGACATTTTTTTAACATGGGTAGTGCAGTTAGTGACTGCTAGATTTTTGGGTGACTTCGGATTGATGTATGAAAAATCTCATATTCTGAAGTTACTTCATGAACTGTTGAAGATGATATATACTTTATATATACAAGGAATACTTTTTTTATTGAAACAAAAAACAGTTTTTTTATTCTCTGATTCTCAAATATTTTTCTCACCATTCAAACCATTTTACCCTTAAGTCTAACATGGCTGAGCTTCTGTGAATCATTGCTATGCAACTGATTTGTGAAAGTGCTGAAGGATTAATGTATTGATGTATTACATTACAGAATATTTGTATTGCAGAAAAATAGTATTTACAAACTTTTTAATCAACCTTTTTAAGAAACTAATTTATTTTCTCAAATGTAACGGGTAAGTTACATTTTTTTAAAACTACTAAATCTGGTGTTCTCTAATATAAAAATAAAGTTATCACTGCACTTTACATTTAGTAATGTGGCATTAGATACATGGTCCTCCTGCATTTTTTTTGGAGCACAACAGCCATTTTGGAAATAAAATGTGTAGTGGGAAACCCCATGTTCTGTCATTGATTTTTTTTTGGAAGTGGAAAAGTCCTTAACCGTTTGCTCCTTCACTCACTAAAATGAATGAATAGAAAATCACAGCATCAAAACTTTTAAAGCGCAAAATATCCTGGCCTGAATGTTAATATTGCAAAACTTCTTTTTAAAAATGAGCATTAAATATTATGCTCAATTATTTTTTTTTTTTTGTTTCTCTTCTTTCTCTCCTTTACTTTATCTCCCACTTCATCAGCATTTGCTTCTTCTCTACTATTTAAATGAAAGACTTCTCTTTGCAGTATAGATCCATGGTATCAGTGATTTTACAAGCTTCGTTGGAGCATCATAGAGGATACTCCAGTTTGTGATTGTGGTGTGGATGATTGGATAATAATCTTTTAGTGTCACAAGTAGACTTACATTAACACAGCAATGAAGTTACTGTTAAAATCCCATAGTCGCCACACCAGAGCTTGTTCGGGTGCACTGAGGGAGAATTCAGAGTTCCCAATTCATCTAACAGCATGTCTTGTGGAAGGCAACTGAAGCACCCGGAGGAAACCCACGCAGACACGGGCAGAACGTGCAGACTCCGAACAGGCAGTGACCCAAGCCAGGAATCAAACCCGGATCCCTGGCGCTGTGAAGCAACAGTGCTAACCACTGTGCTACCATGCCGCCCTGTTGGTGTTCTCCTACCATCCTGATAGTGTTCAGGAGGGGAATGCTTTTCCTTCCTTCCTCTTCCCAGGACGGCAGTACATAATCTAGCCTTCAGCATTAAGAATATGAGCCGTTAACATTATAGATATATGATGTATTGAGTGGGATCTGTCTCGCACAAATGGCCTTGATTGGTAACAAGTGGGGGAAATAAAGGCTACAGGCAAGGAACAGATTTCATGAGAGAGGATAGAGAGAATGATGGATGGGAAGTGGGCAATGATGCCAGTTAATGCCATAAAAAAGCAAACCAAGTCTGTCCACCATCTACAAGGTACAAATCAGGATTGTAGTGGAATACTCTTCAGTTGCCTCCATCAACACTCCAGAAGCTTGATTCCATCCAGGACAAAGCAGCCTGCTTGATTGGCACCCATTCTTACGCACTCCTTCACTGTTCCTTCAGGCAGCAGTGTATACTAACTACAAGATGCACTGCTGCAACTCGCCATGGTTCCTTTGGCAGCATTTTCCAAATCTACAACCTCTACCACCTATAGGGGCAAGGACTGTAGATGCATGGGGACACCGTAACCTGCAAATTCCTTTCCAAGCCCCACACCATTCTGGTGTGGAACTATAATCGCTGGGACCCATTATAATTCATTGTTGCTGGGTTAAACAACCTGGAACTCCTTCATTAACACACTGTGGGTGTACCTACATCAAATCTGCTCCAGCAGTACAAGAGGTGGCTCATCACCACCTTCTCGAGGGTAATTAGGAATGGACAATAAATGCTGGCCTAGCCGGCGATGCCCTCATTCTGTGAAAAGAATAAAAAATAAAATATTTGGTACAGTAAGCTGAAACGCTGTTGTTATATCTCAGGATCAGACTTAATGTATTTTCTTTCCAACAACCACTTTCGATGCTCATGTGTGACAGAAAGAAGGTGTGGATGTTGACTTCCGGTGGCGGCCATGGAGTGAGTGGGCCAACATTGAGTAAAAGGATGAGGTTTGTAAGTGTCAAGTGTGGGACCTGTGTGGGAGATTTGTGATAGTTAGGTGGGTGCTGGGTGGGACACCGGTGATGCCAGTGAATGTTTATGTGCCAAATTGGGATGACGTGGGGTTTATGAAGGGGTTGCTGGGAACGATTCTGAACCTAGAAGTGCATCAGTTGATTATGGGGGGAAATTAAAAAAAAAAAAATCTATTACCATTTTCATTTTTAACAGTTTAATAATTAGACATACAAAACACACAATATTTACAGAATAACTTGTTTCTTCTGTGCAATTTCACACCAACCCCTTTTTGCGGCCCACCCCCGAGTGTTGAATTATTATAATTCTTTCCACATTTTGTGTTTTTGGTTGTTACCCCGGTGACTTCGGTCCCTTCCTGATACTTCCCTGGTTTCTCTCCCCCCACCCTCCCCCCGCTCTGTGCACTCTTATCTGCTGTCATTGGTCTCCCTTCCTAGTCACTATTGGCTTTGAACAGGTCTTGGAACAGGCTGATAAATTGCCCCCATGCTTTGTGGAAGCCCTCGTCCGATCCTTGGATGGTGTACTTGATCTTCTCCAGGTGGAAAAATTCAGACAGGTCTGCCAGCCAGTCTGCAGCTGTGGGATGTGCTGCTGATCGCCATCTGGGCAGGGTTCTCTGGTGGGTGGTTAAGGAAGCAAAAGCAAGGGTATTGGCCCTCTTCCCCATATGTACGTCTGGCCGGTCCAATACCCTGAAGATTGCCACTCTTGGGCACAGCTCCACCTTCGTCACTACAACCTCGGACATCACCTCGAAACCTGACAAGTCTTGGGCAGGCCCAGAATATGTAAGCATGGTTGACCGGGCCTCCCTGGCACATTCACATTTATCCTCCATCTCCGGGAAGACCCTGTTCATTCGGGTTCTGGTTATGTGTGCTCGTGCACCACTTTAAACTGCAAGAGGCTTTGCCGTCCGCAAGTGGAGGTCAGGTTAACCCTACTTAGTGCTTCGCTCTAGAGTCCCCACCCTACTTCTCTCCCAAAGTTCGTCCTCCCATTTCTTTTTTTAAATTTAAAAACATTTTTTTAAACATAAATTTAGTGTACCCAATTATTTTTTCCCAATTAAGGGGCAATTTAGCATGGTCAATCCACCTAACCTACATATGTTTGGGTTGTGGGGTGAAACCCACGCAGACACGGAGAAATGTGCAAACTCCACACAAGACAGCGACCTAGGTCTGGGATTCAAACCCGGGTGCTAACTACTGAGTCACATACCGCCCTTGTCCTCCCATTTCTGTCTTGTCCCATCTAATGTCGAACATGTCCCCACAGTTCCTCTTCTCCCTACTGTTCGCATCCAGCAGTTCCTCCAGCAATTTGTCTCTCGGGGCCCTAGGGTACCTCGTCGTCTTCTTGCGGAGAAAGTTTTTGATTTGTAAGTGCCGGAGCTCCTGTCTGTTCAGTAGCTCCAGTCCTTCCATTAGTTCGTCGAGGGTTGCAAGTCTGTCACCCACGTAAAAGACCCTGACTGCTAGCGTCCCCACTGTCCTGTCTTCACTTCTTAAAAGTGGCATCTAGCATGGCTGGTCGGGAAGAGGAACCTTGGTAGTACATTCATCTTGATTGTTTGTACCCTCCCCGCCAGGGAAAGTGGGAGTGCATCCCATCTCTGTAGGTCCTTTTTAAATTCCTCAGTCAGACTGGTCAGGTTCCATTTGTGGATCCGTGTCCAGTCACGGGCTATCTGGATCCCCAGGTAGCAGAATTTGATAGTTTGAATGGTAGATCCCCAGCTCCCAGTGATGCTTCCAGTTCCCCCCATCTGTTGTCCCCCACGACTGGCATGTCCAGTCCATTGAGGAACCGTATCATCAGTGCCCAGTAGAAGACCTCAAATGTTTGGTTGACCTTTTTTGGTTCGGCTACCAGTCCGTCTCTGCTATCTTTCACCTGTGCTAGCTCCCTCGTGGCTGCCTGCTTTCTCAGCTGGTGAACCAACAGGCGGCTAGCCTTCTCTCCATGTTTATAGAAGGTCCTCCGTGTCTGGCAGAGTTGATGCACTGCTTTCCTGATGGATAGCAGGTTAAAGGGGCTGGTTTAGCTCACAAGGCTAAATCGCTGGCTTTTAAAGCAGACCAAGCAGGCCAGCAGCACGGTTCGATTCCCGTACCAGCCTCCCCGGACAGGCGCCGGAATGTGGCGACTAGGGGCGTTTCACAGTAACTTCATTGAAGCCTACTCGTGACAATAAGCGATTTTCATTTTCATTTCATTTCAAAGTCCAGTTGTAGCTTTTTTCTCTCTGCCAGAAGCTCTCTGGTCGGGGCCTCGGAGTATTTCCTGTCGACCTCAAGGATGGTCTTGATCAGTTGTTGCCTAGCTGTCTTCTCTATCTCTATGAGCCTTGTAAGCTATAATTTCTCCCATAATCACTGCCTTCAGTGCCTCCCAGAACGTGGAAGGTGAGACTGGTTGTTAGTGATGTGTACTCTTATGGCTTGTGATGTTTTCTGGCAGAAGACCTTGTCGGTCAAGAGGTACGTGTCCAATCTCCATGTGGGGTATTGGGCACAGCCAGTCTCCAGCCTCCCACCCATATAATGTGGAGTATGGTCAGAGATGACTATCGCGGAATATTCATCCAAATTTCAAGCATTCAGCATTCCAAATTTTATTCAGTTCCTGCACAGGGCCGATTTCACCTGGTTAAATTTGGCCCTGCGTTTTGCTAAGTCCGCTCCAATGTTTTCATAGACCCAGATTCTATATCCTTCTAGCTGCTCGCCTTTGTCTGTGTTGCCCACCTCGGTGTCTGAGCCGGGTAAGATTAACTAGGCATTCGGGGAGTATTACGAGAAATTAGAAAGGGCCGAGCTGGGTGGTGAGGGAAGGATTATGGGGTGGTTTTTGGATGAGCTGGAATTCATAAGGCTGGATGAAGAGAGGAGGCAGGCGCTGGTGGAACCGCTAGGGCTGAGAGAGGGGATGGATAGCATAAAAGGGATGAAGTCGGGAAGGCCAGGCCAGATGGTTACCCAGCGGAATTATATCATGAGTTCGTGACAGAATTGGCACGACGTTTACAGGTGATGTTTAGCGAGGCGCTGGAGAAGGGGGTGCTACCGGAGACACTGATCCAGGCATCGATCTAATCCCGAAGAAGGGGAAGGGACTGTTGGAGTGTGGATCGTATAGGCCTAAATCACTTTTAAACACAAATGTGATAGTGTTGGCCAAGCTAGTGGCAGGGAGGATGGAAGGATGCTTTCTGGGGGTGGTCGCAGAGGACTAAACGAGTTTTGTAAAGGGTAGGCAACTTTCCAGTAACATTATACGATATTTAACATGATCACGACCCCGTCAAAGGGGTGCATATAGGAGGTACTGGTCACTATGAATGCAGATGAGGCTTTTACCCAGGTGGAGTGGTGGTAACTGTTTGAGGTTCTGGGAAGGTTTGGGTTTGGGCAGAAGTTTCTGGCATAGGTGTGTCTGTTGTATGTGGCCCCAGTGGCGAGTGTATGAACAAATGAGCTGAGTTCTGGAGCTTCGGATTGCACAGGGGGCGAGGCAGGGGTGTCAGCTATCACCGCTGTTGTTCGCGCTGGCGATAGAGCCCTTGCCGATGGCCCTTAGAAGGTCAGTCATGTGGCGGAGATTGTGAGGGGGTGTAGGAAACACTGAGTTGCTGTACGCAAGCGACCTGCTGCTGTTCATGTCTGACCCATTTGAGAGTATGGGGAGAATTATGGACATACTAGAGAGATTTGGGGCATTCTCGGGCTACAAGTTGAATGTCGGAAAGAGTGAGGGGTTGGATTACAGGCAGCCGGGGGACAGATGCACGCGGTCAGATCTTCGGGTGTGTGGCCGAGTGGGGGACTCTAATTTCTATGTCTGCCTCCGCGGTCTGAGTCTGCCATGGCGCTCAACCAGAGGTGCGGGGGCCCGTATCTGCAGCTATAGCTGCATGAATTACTCTGGGTCCCTGCTAGCTCCTGCAGGTCATTGAATCAGCTCCACTTTTCCCCAGGAATCTTCAGAGTAAAACGGCAGCATTTTTATGCCCACGTGGGTACATATTCCCATTTTGGGAGAATCCAACCCGAGGTGTTTCCGGTGAAAGTTGCGGGTCAGGGAGCCAATCTTGTGATGTTGCCATTTAAGGTAGCCAGGGACAGGTTCATGTATTTGAGGGTTCAGGTGGCGGGGGAGTGGGCTTTAGGAGATGGGATTCGCTACACCTGACATTGGTGGGGAGGGTCCAGGTGTTAAAAATGAATGTTCTGCTAAGATTCCTGTTTGTATTCCAGACCCTCCCAATCTTCATCCAGGAGGCCTTTTTCCAGAAACTGGATGCAGTGATTTCAGAGTTTATATGGGCGGGGAAGGTACCTTGAATGAAGAGGCAGAAAGTGGGGAAGCACTACCGCACCTGCTGTATTACTATTGGCCGGCAAATGTGGAGTTGACGAGGCAGTGGTGGAAAGGAGAGGGTTAGAGTGGAGTGATTAGGGTGGATGAAGAGTCCTATAGCGGCTCTGGCCGGAGGGCCATGATGATGGCGGCACTTCCGCTGACACAGAGGAGGTACACGGTGAGCCTGGTTGTGCAGTCCACGATTAGGGTGTGTAACCGGTTAAGGAGACACTTTAGAATGGAGGGGATGTTGGGACTTCCGGTGGCGGCTATGAAGGGAGTAAGTCGTGCATTTGGTGGCTCTCGCTCCGGTCAGACTTTAAGACCTTTTCCCCTGACTTTTTTGAACTTTTGAGAGCTGGAGTGAAACACAATAGCACTCTAGATCTGAATCCATACAGAGTTGTATGGACTTAAGGAGCAGAAGGTAGCGAAAACAGGCGAAGAAGGGGCTGAACAAAGGTGGTGTGGAAGCTCAAGTGGGAGGAAAGATGGCCGATGAACGGACCACGGAACGGACGGTCCAGACAGCACTGGAAAACATGCTGAAGGTCATGAAAGAGAGCTTTGCAGCACTGAAGCGGGATAATTTGGAACTGCTCCAGAAAGCGGTGGAGCGACTGGACCAGAGGCTGGACGCTCAGGATAAGAAGGTCCAGGCACTGGAGAAGACAGTGGCAGAGCAGGCGGATTTCCAAACGGTAGCGGACGTGGATATTAGAAAATTGAAGGAGCAACAATCAAGGCTGATGGACAAGCTGGAGGACCTGGAAAACAGGTCTCGCCGGCAGAATCTGAGAATCGTTGGGCTCCTGGAGGGGGCCGAGGGAGTGGATGCCACGGCATATGTGGCAGACATGCTGCAGAAGCTGGTGGGGGATGATTTCTTCCTGTGTCTGTTGGAACTGGACAGGGCACCCAGAGTGCAGGCGAGGCAGCCGGACCCCCCCCCCCCCCATGGACAAGGAGCGGGTTCTACAATGGGCCAAGAGCACGAAGAGCTGCTCATGGAACAACAGTGTTCTGCGCATATACCAGGATCTGAGCCAGGAGGTGGCCAGCAGGAGGGAAGCCTACAGACAAATTAAAGAGATCCTGTTTAAAAAGGTCAAATTTGGGCTACTTTTCCCGGCGTGGCTTTGGGTTACATACCGGGAACATTATTTTGACGACCCGGAGGATGCGATGGACTTCGCTAAGGGTATTGGACTGGGGCCGAACTGAGGACCCATGGACACAATTTAGTATATTAAGGGATGTTTGCATTTGTTCGCAGATTGCCCTTCGTGTTAGCGATGTCGTTCGGCATGCTCTTTCACTTAAAATTGGGGGTGTTCTTGTGTTTGTGTTTGCCTGTTTGAAAGTTTTAAAGTTAAAGCCAAAGTTATAGTTAAAGTTTACGTTATTAGGTGCTGGGGGGCTGTTCGGGTTCTTTTTTTTCTATTTTTCTGTGAATGTTGGGAGGGGGTGGGTGGTAGCGCCCACATCATTACACAGTTTGAATTGTACTATTGTGGGGGCGAGCTTTGTTCTTCGTTTGTTTTCTCTCTGTTTCGGTCCCAGAGCGATTGCTCGAACAGGACTGTTCTGGGGAGGTGGTGTTGATGGGCGGATGGGGGGAGGGGTGTGGGGGGACAATAGGTGGGAGAAATGGTGGCGCCGGAGTTGAGCCACCCGGCTAGCTGCTTTGTTAGTCAATGGGAGCGAGGTGGGGAGTGTGTATACAGCCAGTATATGGCAGGGGTTAGGTTACAAGGGGTTGTGGCTGGGTAGGTGGGGAGAAGGGGGAAGATGATCTGCTGACGAGGGAGGGAACTGAACCAGGCAACAGGGACGAGGTCGAGGGTGGGAGCTGCTAAGAGGTGGACCAGGGGAGGCGCGGCACATGGGCAGGGCGTGGGCCCAAGAAGGGGGATGGCTGATCGGCGTGGGGGGGGACAGGACAGGGTGCCCTCCAACCAGGCTGATCACCTGGAATGTTAGGATTAAACAGGCCGGTCAAGAGGGCACGTGTGTTCGCGCACTTACGGGCTCTGAAGGCGGATGTAATGTTGCTGCAGGAGACACATTTGAAAGTGGCAGACCAGATTAGATTACGGAAGGCCTGGGTTAGCCAAGTCTTCCACTCGGGGCTTGCCGCTAAGACCAGAGGGGTCGCGATCATGATTAACAAACGGGTTAAATTTGAGGCGGACAGGACAGTTGTGGATGGGGGTGGTAGATTTCGCATGGTCCGGGGCAAGCTTGAGGGGGTGAGGGTGGTCCGAGTGAATGTTTACGCTCCAAACTGGGATAATGTAGATTTCATCATGTTCACAAGGTTTATTCTCGTATTTACTTCTTTATTATGAGTAGGGACTTTTTGGGGGGGGTGAGGGATGCAGAATACTCGGCGATTATTATTTCGGACCATGCTCCACATTGGGTCGACCTGCAGGTCTGCAAAGAAAGTTACCAGCGCCCACAATGGAGTTAGAGGTGGGATTATTGGCAGATGAGAGGGTGTGTGAGAGAGGGGAAATGCATGCAGGACTACCTGCAGGTCAGCGATACTGGGGAAGTCTCAGCAGCGGTGCTCTGGGAGGCGCTGAAGGCAGTGGTGAGAGGGGAACTGATCTCAATCCGAGCCCATAGGGACAGAACGGATAGGGTGGAGATGGGACAGACTGGTGCAGGAGATGATACGGACGGATAGGGAATATGCGGAGTCCCCGAGGGCAGAGCTACTTGGGGAACGACGGAGACTGCAGGCGGAGCTGGGGCTATCCATTAGGAAGGCCGTAGAGCAGCTCAGAAAGGCCAAGGGGCGGTGTATTAGTATGGGGAGAAAGCCAGCAGAATGCTTGCACAGCAACTTAGGAAGAGGGAGGCGGCCAGGGAAATAGGGACAGTAGTGGATGGGGCAGGGAACCGGGTTGGAGACCCGGCAGGATTGAACAGGGTATTCAGGGACTTTTACAGCAAGCTGTATACCTCGGAACCCCCCACAGGGCCGGAGGGGATGAGGCGCTTCTTGGATGGGCTGACCTTCCCAAAGATGGGCAGGGGGATGGTAGAGGGGCTGGGGGCCCCGATTAGAGCTGAAGAAGTAATGGGGGGCTTGAAGGCCAAAGCCCCGGGGCCGGATGGATATCCAGTGGAGTTCTACAAAAAGTTCTCGTGGATAGTGGGTCCGGTGCTGGTTAGGATGTTTAACGAGGCGAGGGACAATGGGGTGCTACCCCAAACGATGTCGCAAGCCACCATCTCGCTGATATTAAAACGGGATAAAGATCCGGAAGCCTTATGGGTCCTATAGGCCAATCTCCCTGATTAATGTGGACGCTAAACTGCTGGCCAAGATCCTGCCGACCAGAATCGAAGATTGCGTACCGGACATGATTGTGGAGGACCAAACTGGGTTTGTTCAGGGCAGGCAGCTGGTAGCCAATCTAAGAAGGCTACTCAATGTGACTATGATGCCCCCGGAGGTCAGAGAGGTGGAGGTAGTGGTGGCAATGGATGCCGAAAATACTTTTGACTGGGTAGAGTGGGACTATTTATGGGAGGTGCTGGGACGGTTTGGGTTTGGAGAAGGCTTTGTGGACTGGGTTAGACTGCTATATCAGGCCCTGGAGGCTAGTGTAAGGACGAACAGGATGACATCTGAGTATTTTAGACTACACAGTGGGACAAGACAGGGATGCCCCCTCTCTCCACTGCTGTTTGCATTGGCCATAGAATCGCTGGCAATTGCTCTGAGAGCGGCAAGGGGATGGAAGGGAATGGTCGTTTGGGGGGGGGGGGGGGTGTTGGGGGGATAGAACACAAGGTCTCGCTCGACGCGGATGATCTGCTTTCGTATGTGTCGGATCCAGCGGCAGGGATGGACGGGATTATGGAAACCCAAGGGGAATTTGTCCGGTTTTCGGGCTACAAGTTGAACATGGCAAAAAGCGAGATGTTTGTGGTGCAGGCGACGGGTCAGGAAAATAGGCTGAGGGAGCTACCGTTTAGGCTGGTTTGGGAAAGTTTTAGGTATTTAGGGATACAAGTGGCGCGTGACTGGGGTAAGATGCATAAGTTGAACTTGTCTAGGCTGGTGGAGCAAATGAGGAGCGTGTTTTGGAGGTGGGATGCGCTCCCGCGGTCACTAGCGGGGAGAGTCCAGACGGTGAAGATGACGATCTTCCCGAGATTCCTGTTTATTTTTCAATATCTCCCTATTTTCATTCCACGGTCCTTCTTTAAAAGAATCAATAAAATTATCCTGGGATTTGTTTGGGCGAGGAAGTCCCCGTGGGTAAAGGGGGGGATGCTGGAATGGAACCGTAGCGAGGGGGGGACTGGTGTTACTGAACCTCAGCAACTACTACTGGGCGGCTAACATAGCCATGATAAGGAAATGGATGGTGGGTACGGGGTCGGTTTGGGAGCGGTTGGAGGCTGCTTCGTGCAGGGGCACCAGCTTGGCAGCCCTGGTCACGGCTCCCCTGCCGCTCCCGCTGGCCAGGTACTGCACCAGCCCTATAGTGGTGGCGGCTCTGTGGATTTGGGGCCAATGGAGGACTCATGCGGGGGAAGTGGGAGTGTCGATCTGGTCCCCAATATGTGACAACCACCGATTTGTCCCGGGGAAGATGGATGGTGGGTTTTGAGCGTGGCGGAGGGCAGGGGTGGGAAGGATGGGCGACCTGTTCCTGGAAGGGAGCTTCGCAAGCATGAGGGCGCTGGAGGAGAAGTTTATGTTGGTGAGGGGGAATGACTTTCGGTAATTGCAGGTACGAGATTTCGTACGTAGAGAGGTCCCATCCTTTCCACGCCTTCCACCAAGGGGGATCCAAGACCGGGTAGTTTCCAGGGATGAGGTAGGAGAGGGGAGGGTCTCGGATATTTATAAGGAGCTTATGGGAGCGGAGGACACAGGGACCGAGGAACTGAAACTCAAGTGGGAGGAGGAGCTTGGTGGGAAGTTGGAGGGAGGCGTATGGGCAGACGCTCTGAGGAGGGTAAATGCAACCGCAACATGTGCCAGGCTCGGCCTGATTCAGTTCAAGGTAGTTCACCGGGCCTACATGACGGTGGCTCAGATGAGCAAATTCTTTGGGCTGGAGGACGTGTGCTAGATGTGGGGGAGGATCAGCGAACCATGTCTACATGTTCTGGGCATGTCCAAAACTCAGGGGATACTGGCAGGGATTTGCGGACGTCATATCCCAGGTACTGAAAACAAGGGTGGCGATGAGTCCAGAGGTGGCGATTTTTGGGGTGTCAGAAGACCCGGGAGTCCAGGAGGGGATAGAGGCCGATGTGGTGGCCTTTGCTTCCTTGATAGCCTGGCGACGAATACTGTTGGCCTGGAGGGACTCAAATCCCCCAAAGACTGAAGTATGGCTGTCGGACATGGCAAGCTTTCTCGGCTTGGAAAAAAAAATCAAGTTTGCCGTACGAGGATCACTATCGGGGCTCGCCCGGAGGTGGCAACTATTCATTGACTTCTTCGTGGGGAACTAATCGTCGGGGGGGGGGAGAGGAGATAGAATGGTGTAGAGTAGGGGGGAAGAATAGTCGGGTCTATTTGCGAGAGAGGTACTGTTACTTGCACTTTTTTGTAATTGGTACCTGCACACTAATGTATATTGTTACTGTTTACAATGCCAAAAAATACCTCTGTAAAATTGTCAGTTTAAAAAAAAAAAGAATGCAGGAGATGTTGGTGCTGATACCGTTGAGCGGGAACCATTGGTTTAAGCCAGGGTAGACGGATGGCATTTATAGGAGGTGGAGAGAGGTGGGGCTGGTGAGGGTGAGCAATTTATATTTGGAGGAGAGATTTGCAAGTCTCGAAGAGCTGCGAGAGAGGGTGGAGCTGTATAAGGGAAGCAAGTTCAGGTATGCAAGTGAAGTACTTTGTGCGGAAGGAATGGAGAGAGTTTCCCAAGCTGCCGCAATACCCTGTTGGAGCGGTTGCTGCTCCCAGATGTGGAAAAGGAAGGTAGGGGGTGAAATGGGGAAAAACTTGCACAAACTGTGAGGAGTGAAGAATTAAAAAAATTATTCATGATTTTATACTTTTGAATATGCTTGGAACAAAATACATTTATATTAAAAAAAAAAGGCTGTGGCCCTGCTGAACCCAACAGAACAAGAGATGCAGCCTGCAGTTCCATCCATTTTGACACTAGTTGCTGTGAGGTAGAGTTGCGAACTCTGGTGAATATATTTGAGGGTTTTGTCACATGACTTTCGGACTCCAACCACCCTACCTCCACTCCGTGATTTATCATTCAACACATCAGTTTTCGTAGCACTGGACCGTTCCATGCTAATTTGAAAACAAACACTCTTGTTAGCTATTTCCTGGTTCTCCGGCAAATAGTCAATTTTTTCCCATCCCAATATTTTATAACTAAAGCTAAAGTCTTCAAAGAAACTGAAAACTAAACAGTTTTTTAAAATCAATGCCCTGCGTGGTTACCCGTAGCAGTGTCCTGGAGATTGTTCTTCAATTCCTAGAAGCTCTTGTCAGTCCTGGAGGATTTATAATTCCGTTTCAACTTACTTAAGGCAGTTTGAATTAAGGCAGTTTGAATAGACAAGTCTGGAGATAACAACAGCAGGGATGAGGTTCACAGCAGCAAATAGACTGAGGTGGGGCACTATTACAGATGTGGCTACCTTCTACTAAGGTTGACTAATATATATATATATTTTGTCAGGTTGGCAACTCTGGTTTGGCATACTCCTGATGTTTACTCACATGGTGTCTGTCAAATGACATCGCTTGTGATGCTTAATCACATGACATTGTGCATGAAGGGTGTTGATAAGAGAAATTGGCCCAAAGTACGATAGATCACAAAGGGAATTATAGCACTAAAGTTTGTTGTACATTTCAATCAATGGTTCATACTACAGGGAATAAGAGTGACATTAAAGTAGTGTACTACTATAAAGAAGTGCTATATCTGCAAATTGATAACTGATGAAACTTTTCAATAATAGTGTTTGGGCTTTGTGAAGTGTAACTTGATACTCCTTTGGTTTGAATGTTAAACTTTAAAGGACTAGTTATGGAGAGGCAATGGCATGATGGTATTGTCACTAGGCTAGTAATCCAGAGACCCAGAGTCAAGCTCTGGGAACCTGGGTTCAAATCCTGCCACGGCAGATGGTGAAATGTGAATTCAATGAAAATCTGGAATTAAAAAGTCTAAAGGTGAGCATGAAACCATTGTTGATTGTCGTAAAAACCCATCTGATTCACTTAATGTCCTTTAGGGAAGGTAATTTGTCGCCCTTATCTGGTCTGGCCTACGTGTGTCTACAGCAATGTGGTTAACTCTTAAATGTTCTCGAGGGTGGACAATAAATGCCGGTCCAACCAGCGACGTCCACATCCGATAAATTAATAATTTTTAAAATCTGTATGGAAAATATTTTTTTTTAATCGTGTGATATGTTCAATTTTTCTTGTGTGTTTGTATGGAACTTGCAGAATTGTCAGAGCAGTGAAACCTTGCAATTTCTGTCCTGCCAGCGTAAAGAGGTCTGATTTTTATAGGGCCAGAGGTTTTGAAAACATTAAGTCGTGTTTTGGTAAAAAGTCTAGCATGCTTTGTTGACAGAATGTTGCATACCCTATCGGGCGCCTCTCATCTGTGTTTTTAAATGAGTAATATAAGAGCGTAAGGTTTTAGAAGCTTAAGTATTGAATAATATTATGGTTTTTCAGTTTAATTGCATGTTAGATTCATGAATGTTCTTTCGGAATTCAGATTTACAGAAAATTACTGGAGAACCATTGTATTAACTCTGGATATGCTGATTTTAAAAGAAACTTTTTAAAATGGATTAGTTGGGTTCCCAATGTTGGACCTAGCGTGTATTGCCCAGTCTGCTGATATTGATTCTGTTATTCCTACTTATCCTTGGGTCTGTCCTCTGGCTGTGCCGCCTGTCTCCCGTGGTCACGCACACATTCCCACCGCACTTCGTTCCCCCCTCCCCCTTTCCTTTGCATTTCGTGGCTCGTCTCTGCAACCCCCCGCCACCGCCACGCTCTACTAGTTGCTGGCTACGAACAGGTCTTGGAAAAAGTTGGTGAACGGCTTCCACATCTGGAAGCCCTCTTCCGACCCATGGATGGCAAATTTCATCTTCTGCAGTTGGATGAATTCCGACAGGTCAGACAGCCAGTGTGCAGTTTTAGGGTGGTGTTGCTGATTGGTAGCCGAGCAGGATTCTTTGGGCGATTAGGGAGGCCAAAAGCTAGGGTGTCAGCCCATCTCCCAAGTTCTGGCTGCTCTGTGACCCCAAAGATTGCCACTTCTTGGCATGGCTCCACCCTCACCCCCGCAACCTTGGATACTGCCTCAAAGAAGGTTGTCCAGAATCCAGACAGCGCCCCCCCCTCCCCCGATGCCTAGTTCATCCTGGCATTTTTCTCTTGTTTAGTCCAGGGGGGAGCGTACCTCCTTGAACAGCCACCCATACAGGTCGCCACAGATCCCTTTCCCTCGTCGCCCTTGTCCAACAGTTCCTCAACTACCGAATGTCTGGACGTCCGTGGTCGATGTTTCCCTAGGAGGAAGTTTTTGATCTGAATGTATGTTAATACGTTCCCTTCGGGTCGTTGGAACCTCGCTAAGTGTTTCTCCAGAGTCACTAGTCTGTCGCCTGTACATTTCCCTAACCGTCAATGTCCCCATGTCCTGTCTCCACCTTTTGAATGTGGGGTCCATTGTTGTTGGCGTGAACCTGTGGTTGTTACTGATGGGGGCAGAAGTGCTGCCTCATTTGATACCGTGTTTCGAGTGTGGCTGCCACCGCTGGGCTTCTTGAGTGTTTGGTTGGAAGAGATGGGAGTGCTGTCGTGACTAAGGCTCAGAGGTTCATCCCTATGCAGGAACTCTCCTCCATCTTCTCCCTGTTTTGGGGATGTAGATTGTTATGGATCTGAACAGGAAGAGGAACCTGGGCAGTACGTTCATTTTGATTGTCTGCACTTTCACTGCCAGCGACAGTAGGAGTGTGTCCCACCTCTGCAAATCCTTTTTTTTTAATAAACAATTTTATTGAGGTCGTTTTTGGCTTTATAAACAGTTACAGACATCATCAGAAAGGAAGCAAAAAAGGCAAAAATGTGCAAACATCCACGTACTTTCAATACTTCCATCTTAACATATTGCACAAGCCCCCTCCCCTCCCACCGGACATGTCGAGGAAACTCGACATGTCCGCAAGCCACCACTCAGTCTTCGGGGGCTTTGAGTCCCTCCACGCCAATAATATTCGTCGCCGGGCTATCAGGGAAGCAAAGGCCAACACATCGGCCTCTTTCTCCCCCTGGACGCCCGGGTCTTCCGAAACCCCAAAAATTGCCACCCCTGGACTCATCACCACACTTGTTTTTAGCATCTGGGACATGACCCCCGCAAATCCCTCCCAGTACCCCCTCAGCTCAGGGCATGCCCAAAACATGTGAACATGGTTCGCTGGTCCTCCCGCGCACCTAGCGCATTTGTCCTCTATCCCGAAAAATTTGCTCATCCGAGCCACCGTCATATGGGCCCGGTGAACGACCTTAAATTGGATCAGCCCGAGCCTAGCACATGTCGCGGTCGAATTTACCCTACTCAGGGCCTCTGCCCACAGCCCATCCTCCATTTCCCCGCCTAGCTCCTCCTCCCATTTAAGTTTCAGTTCCTCTGTCTGGGACCCTTCCTCCCTCATGAGCACCTTATATATACCCGAGACTCTGCCCTCCCCTTCTTCCCTCCTAGAGACTATTCTGTCGAGGATCCCCATTGGCGGGAGGCGCGGGAAAGATGGGACCTGTCTACGAACAAAGTCCCGCAACTGTAGGTATCTAAAATCATTTCCCCTTACCAACCCAAATTTCTCCTCCAAGCTCCTCAAACTCGCGAAGCTCCCTTCCAGGAACATATCACCCAACCTTCCCGCCCCTGCTCGCCGCCATACTCGGAACCCCCCATCCATACTGCCGGGGGCAAACCGATGGTTGTCGCAGATTGGCGCCCAGACAGACACCCCCATCTCCCCCACATGCCTCCTACACTGGCCCCATATCCGCAGGGTCGCCACCACTACTGGGCTGGTGGTGTACTTGGCCGGCGGCAGCGGTAGAGGAGCCGTGACCAGGGCTTCCAAGCTGGAGCCCCTGCACGAAGCCGCCTCCACCCGCTCCCAAATAGACCCCGTACCCACCATCCACTTCCTTATCATAGCGATGTTGGCCGCCCAGTAATAATTGACCAGACTCGGCAAAGCCAGTCCTCCCTCGCTGCGGTTCCTCTCCAACATCGCCTTCTTCACCCGCGGAGACTTTCCCGCCCAGACAAAGCTCATGATCAGCCCGTTAACTCTTTTGAAGAAGGACTGTGGGATAAAGATCGGGAGGCACTGAAAAATAAACAAAAATCGAGGGAGGATTGTCATCTTTACAGTCTGCACCCTCCCTGCCAGCGACAGCGGGAGTGCATCCCATCTCCGAAACTCTCCCTTCATTTGCTCCACCACCCTGGCCAAATTTAACTTATGCAGCCTGCCCCAGTCTCGTGCCACCTGGATTCCCAAATACCGGAACTTTTCCTCAACTAGCCTAAACGGTAGCCCTCTCAATCTGTTCTCCTGGCCCCTTGCCTGGACCACAAACATTTCACTCTTGACCGTGTTTAATTTGTATCCTGAGAACTTGCCGAACTTCCTCAGCATTCCCAGTATAGTTCCCATCCCGGCCACTGGGTCCGACACGTACAGGAGCAGGTCGTCTGCATAAAGAGAAACCCTGTGTTCAACCCCGCCCCTCACCATCCCCTTCCAACCCTCTGCGGCTCTCAGCGCAATCGCCAGCGGCTCTATGGCCAGCGCAAACAGCAGCGGGGAGAGCGGGCAGCCCTGTCTGGTCCCTCGGTACAACCTAAAGTACTCCGACACTTCTCTGTTTGTCCTGACGCTGGCCCTCGGGGCCTGATATAATAATTTGATCCAATCCACCAATCCCTCCCCGAACCCAAACCGTCCGAGCACCTCCCATAGATAGTCCCACTCCACCCGGTCAAAGGCCTTCTCGGCGTCCATTGCCACCACTACCTCCACCTCTCTACCTGCCGGGGGCATCATTATCACATTGAGCAATCTCCTCAGATTGGCCGCCAGCTGCCTACCTTTCACGAACCCCGTTTGATCCTCCCCAATCACCTCCGGTACACAGTCCTCCATTCTACCCGCCAGTACCTTTGCCAGGAGCTTGGCGTCTACATTAATCAGGGAGATTGGCCTGTAGGACCCGCACACCTCCGGGTCTTTACCCCGCTTCAATATCAGAGATATGGTGGCTTGTGACATTGTCGGCGGCAGGGTCCCTCTGTCCCTTGCCTCATTGAAAACCCTCGCCAAGACCGGGCCCACCAGCTCAGAGAACTTCCTATAAAACTCTACTGGGTATCCATCCGGCCCCGGGGACTTCCCCGACTGCATGGCCTTTAGGCCCCCCAATACCTCCTCTACTCTAATCGGGGCCCCCAGCTCTTCCACTCGCCCCCCCCCCCCCCCCCCCCCCCCCCCCCCCCCCCGGGCTGGGTCACTGTCTGTGTGGAGTCTGCACGTCCTCCCCCTGTGTGCGTGGGTTTCCTCCGGGTGCTCCGGTTTCCTCCCACAGTCCAAAGATGTGCGGGTTAGGTGGATTGGCCATGCTAAATTGCCCGTAATGTCCTAATAAAAGTAAGGTTAAGGGGGGGGTTGTTGGGTTACGGGTATAGGGTGGATACGTGGGTTTGAGTAGGGTGATCATGGCTCGGCACAACATTGAGGGCCGAAGGGCCTGTTCTGTGCTGTACTGTTCTATGAATGTTAACCCGTCCAGAGACCTTTTCATACCCTCCGGTTCTTCCGGCGGCTCCGAAGTATACAGCTTACGATAGAAGTCCCGGAATACCCTATTCAATTCTGCCGGATCCCCCACTTTGCGCCCCCCCCTCGTCCCTCACTCTACCTATTTCCCTGGCCGCCTCCCTCCTCCTGAGTTGCTGCGCTAACAGTCTGCTAGCCTTTTCCCCATGCTCGTACACCACTCCCCTCGCCTTCCTAAGCTGTTCCACGGCCCTGCTCGTGGATCCTGCCCCCAGTTCCGCTTGTAGTCTCTTCCTCTCCCTGAGTAAAACCTCCCCCGGGGACTCCGCGTGCTCTTCATCTATCCGACCCATTTCCCTAACCAATCTATCCATCTCTGCCCGGTCTGCCTTTGCTCTGTGGGCCCCAATTGAAATCAGCTCCCCCCCGCACTACTGCCTTTAGCGCCTCCCACAAGGTTGCCGCTGAGACCTCCCCAGTGTCATTCACCTGCAGGTAATTTTTTATACATTTCCGAAGCCTCTCGCAGATCCCCTCCTCCGACAGCAGTCCCACATCTAGCCTCCATTGCGGGCGTTGATAGCTCGCTCCCCCGAACTGCAGTTCCACCCAATGCGGGGCATGGTCTGAAATGGTAATTGCTGAGTATTCCGTGTTCTTTACCTCCCCCAGACAGTCCCTGCTTAGTACAAAGAAATCTATCCTGGAATATACTTGTTGGCTGTCCATCTCTCCAGGGGACCACTGCCCCCATTTGCTCCATAAACCCTTTCAGCTCCCTTGCCATTGCTGAGAGTCTACCCGTTCTGGGACATGACCGATCCAAAGTCGGGTCAAGGACCATGTTAAAGTCCCGTCCCATTATTAACCTGCGAGAATCCAAGTCCGGGATCTTCCCCAGCACTCTTTTAATGAAGTCCACGTCATCCCAGTTCGGGGCATATATATATACAGCACCATTCTTCTCCCCTCCAGTCTGCCCCATACCATCAGGTATCTGCCCCCCCTGTCTGCGGATATGCCCTCTGCCTCAAATTGCACGCGCTTGTTGATCATGATTGCCACCCCTCTGGACTTCGAGTCCAAGTCCGAGTGGAAGACCTGACTAATCCAGCCCTTCCTTAGCCTGGTCTGGTCTGACACTTTCAGATGTGTCTCCTGCAACATAATTACGTCCGCCCTCGGGGCCCGCAAGTGCGCGAACACCCGCGCCCTCTTAACCGGCCCATTCAGTCCCTTGACGTTCCAGATGATCAGCCTGGTCGGGGGGCACATCCCACCCCCCCCACCCCGCCGGTCAGCCATAGCCTTTCTCGGGCCGGCCCCTGACCCGTGCGTCGCGCCATTCCTGGCCCGCCCTTTGGCTGCCTCCACCCTCGACCTCCTTTCCAGTGCCTATTTCAAGTCCCTCTCCCGTCAGCAGAACAACCCCCCCCTCCCCTAACCCCATCCCCCGATACCACCACCCCTGCCATCTACTGGCTGTAACTTCCCCCCCCATCTGACTCCCTTGACTAGCCAATCTGCTAGCCTGTCTCATTCCCATTGTTTCCCCGTCCTCCTCCCCACCCACTGGGGCAAGCCGGCTCCAGTGTCTTCCGCGAGCTGCACAAACCAGCCCAAACAGGAAAAAAAAAAGAAGCAAAACACAGAAAAAAGAGAAAAAGCACATAAATGTCCATGAACAAAGGAAAGAGTCTCAAATGTTCCGCTTGGCCCCTTTGGCCCAGCAAACCGTTAAGCAGCAGTCCAGGCACATTCGGCGTTCCTTCCCACAGAAATCCTCGGGCCCTAACTCGCGTCCTTGGGGCCTCCTTTCGGGACCAGCCCCAGGTCCCTCACAAAATCCATCGCTTCTTCGGGCTCGGAGAAGTAGTGGTGTTGACCCTGGTGCGTGACCCATAGCCGAGCTGGGAACAGCAGACCAAACTTCACGTGCTTCTTGAACAGCACCTCCTTGACATTCTTAAAGGCTGCTCGCCGCCGAGCCACCTCCTGGCTTAGATCCTGATAAATGCGGAGAACACTGTTGTTCCACGTGCTGCTCTTGGCGCTCTTTGCCCACTGCAGCACCCGCTCCTTGTCCACGAACCTGTGGAACCTAATCACCATCGGACGGGGGGGGGGGGTCCGCCTGGCCGCCCCTGCCTTGCCTGCACTCTGTGTGCCCCCTCCAGCTCCAGCGGTCGCGGAAAGGCTTCGGCCCCCATCAGCTGCTTCAGCAGGTCTGCTACAAACGCTGCAGCATCAGCTCCCTCAGCCCCCTCCGGTAGGCCGACCATCCTCAGATTGTTCCTGCGGACTCTATTCTCCAGCTCCTCCACTCTGTCCAGCAGTCTTCTCTGCCGCTCTTTCAGGCCGTCAACTTCTAGCGCTGCAACCGTTTGCGCATCCGCCTGCTCCTCCACCGCCTCTCCCACCTCCTTAACTTTAACATCCTGGGCGTCCAGCCTCTGGTTCAGCTGATCCACCGCTTTTTGGATTGGGTCCAAGCTGTCCTGCTTCAGCGCTTCAAAACTGGACTTCATTACCTGGATCATGTTATCCAGCGCCAGCTGGATTGCTGAGTCCGGGGTCTGTGTGTCCGCCATCTTAGGTCCCAGGTAATTTTCTTCAGGTCCTTGTCTCTGTCCCTTTTTCTCCTTCTTCTGCCTTCTGGAATCCCGCTGTTCCATGTGCCGCAGCCCGCTCCTCAGCACCTTCGCTGCCGCCTTCCTTCGCCCAGCTCCTTAAATTTTACCTCCTGGGCATCTGAAGTGGGTCCAAGCTGTCCCTCCTCAGCAACTCCAAACTTTTTTTCTTTGTCCTGGAGGAAGGAAGGTCCGTGGGTCCGCCATCTTACCGTTCAGGTCAGTTTCCTCCTTGCCTCCGTCTCTCTCTCTCTCTTTCTTCCTCTACCTGCTGGCGTCCCACAATTCCATCCGCTGCAGCCCGCTCTCCTCTTCTTTCACGGCAGCCTTTTTGCCGCCCCCGTGGTCCGCTATCGCGGGGAATCAGCTGTTAAGCCCTGCCGGAGTGAGAGCCCGCCGAATGTGCGGCTCACTCGAACATCGCCGCCACCGGAAGTCCCTGCAAATCCTTTTTAACTTCCTCCGCCTACTTGTCTTGTTCCATTTGTGGGTCAGTGTCCAGTCATGGGCAATTTGGATCCCCAGGTAGCGGAATTTGTTTTGCGCTTGTTTGAACGGTCATCCCTTCAGCTCTGTCCCTGTCCCTTGCGGATTCACCGGGAAGATTTCACTTTTGCTCTGGTTGAGTTTGTAGCCCGAAGGGGACTTTTGGTTGCGGCTATGCCTGGGTAGGTTGCACGTTCGGCAGCTCCTGCCGAAAATGGACTTTTGGGCCCTTTTGAGGAGCCCCAGCGGCACTTGGTTGACGATTCCAGGTGTGGGAAGACGGCAGTAAGGTCCCCCCAGCATTTATGGAGTGGACCAGGAGCGATGCGGTCAAAAAAGGGGCATTGTAGAAGAGAGGAGACCAGGCAGGTGGGCTCAATGGTCGCAGGAGCAGCAAGAGTTTCTACGAAGCTGCTTTGCGGAATTGAAGGCAGAGATGTTTGGCCCCTATGAAGGCGTCGATAGAAAGTCTGGTAGAGACCAGAGGATGCAGGGGACAGCGATTAAATAGGTGCAGCAGAAGGCCTCTGACGAGGACGCGATCCTGGCCTGGCAGTGAAGTTGGAGGTGCACGAGGCGCTCCATAAAAAGTGGCAGGTCGAGAAGGAAGAATTTGTGGATTCTGGGTCTCCCTGAAGGTGCGGAGGTGTCGGTTTCTGGGGCGTATGTAGCCACGATGCTGAGCACGCTGATGGGCGCGAGAGCCTTCCCGAGGCCCTTGGAGCTGGATGGGGCGCACAGAGTCCTGGTGAGGAGACCGAGGGCGAATGAGCCGCCGAGGGCTGTGGTGGTGAGGTTTCACCGTTACACCGACAGGGAGTGCATCTGGAGATGGGCGAAGGAGGAGCGGAGCAGCAGGTGAGAGAATGCTGAAATTCGCATTTACCAGGACTGGAGCACAGAGCTGGCCAAGAAGAGGGCAGGATTCAATCAGGCCAAGGCGGTTCTCCACGGAAAGAGGGTGAAGTTTGAGCTGTTGCAGCCTGCACGACTGTGGGTCACATATCAGGACCGTCACCACTATTTTGATACGCCGGACGAGACGTGGACCTTTATCAAAAATGAGAAGCTGGACTCAAATTAGTGGTCTGTAGCATGTTTTGGGGATGTTGTGGAGTGGGAGAGGGTGATATTTGTGTTTCTTTTTTTTTCTGTTCGGGCACTGATCTGGGTGGGGTTGATCCCCGTGTTCGGTGGGGAGGGAGAAGGGGCCAGGAATCCTGGGCCTCTGGGGATGGGGGTGAGGTTGTAGGTGAATGGAGCTGCGCCATAGAGGGCGGGGTCAGCCCGGACTGGGAGCGTGGGTTTTCTTTTCCCACGGAAAGAGAGGGGGTGAGGCCGGACGCAGGGAGGTGGTATTTGACTGGAGTCCACATTGGTTTGGGGGGTGACTTGGATTTTAGGAGGGAATTCTGCGGGGATCGGTGGTAGAGGCGGGAGCGGCCGGGGTCTGCAAGAGTCAGCTGATTTACGGGCGTGCAATGTGTGTTGGGGGGGGGGGGGTCAAGCAATTGCCCGGCCGGGGGGGGAGAGAGAAACAGGGCACTGATCCCGAGAGTAGAGGGGACGGAGTACTCGGCCATTGCGATTTCGGATCACGCCCCGCATTGGGTGGAGCTGGAGTTGCGAGAAGAGAGGGGCCAGCGCCCATTGTGGCGCTTGGACGTGGGATTATTGGCGGATGAGGAGGTTTGTGGGCTGGTCCGGGGGTGTATACAGAGGTATATGGAGGCCAATGACAATGGGGAGGTCTCGGTGAGTGTGGTCTGGGAGGTGCTGAAGGCGGTGGTTAGAGGGGAGCTGATCTCCATCAGGGCTCACAGAGAAGAGGGAGAGGAGGGAGAGGGATAGATTGGTAGGAGAGATACTTACGGTGGATAGGGGATATGCGGAATCCCCCGAGGAGGGGCTGTTGAAGGAGCGCCGGAGCCTCCAAACGGAGTTTGACTTGTTGACGACGGGGAAAGCTGAGGCCCAGTGGAGGAAGGTACAAGGAGCAGCGTATGAATATGGGGAGAAGGTGAGTCGGATGCTGGCGCATCAGCTGCGGAAGAAGGAGGCGGCTAGGGAAATTGGGAGAATCGGGGACAAGGGAGGGAATACGGTGCGAAGTCCATTCAGGATAAATGAGGTCTTTAGGGACTTTTATGAGAACTTGTACAAATCAGAGCCCCCGGAGGCGGGGAGGGGATGCGGCGGTTCCTGGACCAATTGAGGTTTCCGAGGATGGAGGAGGAGCAGGTAGAGGGCTTGGGGCCCCCGATTGGGATGCAGGAGCTGGTTAAGGGGTTGGGGAGTATGCAGGCGGGCAAGGCCCGGGACCGGATGGCTTCCCGATTGAATTTTATAGGAAGTTTTCTGAACTGTTGGCTCTGTTGCTGTTGAGAACTTTTAACGAGGCGAGAGAAAAAGGAAGTCTCCCCCCAACGATGTCGCGAGCTCTGATCTCGCTTATTCTTAAGCGGGACAAAGACCCACTGCAGTGTGGCTCGTATAGGCTGATTTCACTCTGTAATGTGGATGCCAAGTTGTTGGCGAAGGTTATGGCCACTAGGATTGAAGATTATGTCCCGGGAGTGATACATGAGGATCAGACGGGATTTGTGAAGGGCAGGCAGTTGAATGCAAATGTGTGGAGGCTTCTGAATGTGATTATGATGCCCTCGGAGGGGGGGATACAGAGGTGGTGGCAGCTATGGACGCGGAGAAGGCCTTTGACCGGGTGGAGTGGGAGTACCTGTGGGAGGTGCTGGGTAGGTTTGGGTTTGGGGAGGGTTTCATAGGGTGGGATAAATTGTTATACCAGGCCCTGGTGGCGAGTGTGTCGACGAACCGGTTGAGGTCAGAGTACTTTAGACTATATTGTGGAACGAGGCAGGGGTACCCTCTGTCCCCCCTGTTGTTTGCTTTGGCAATTGAGGCATTGGCTATGGCGCTGCGAGAATCTAGAAGCTGGAGGGGTTTTGTCCGGGGGGGGGAGAGGAGCACCGCGTCTCACTATATGCGAATGATTTGCTTTTGTATATTACGGACCCGGTAGAGAGGATGGGGGAGGTTATGCAGACCCTCGGAGTTTGCAGACTTCTCGGGGTATAAGCTTAATGTTGGGAAGAGCGAGCTCTTTGTGGTGCATGCGCGGGGCCAGGAAAAGAGGTTGGAGGAGCTGCCGCTCAAGACAGTGGAGAGGAGTTTTCGGTATTTGGGTTTTCAGGTGGCCAAGAGTTGGGGGGTCTTGCATAGGCTCAATCTGGCGTGGCTGGTGGACCAGATGGAGGAGGACTTTAACAGGTGGGACATGCTTCCGCTCTCCCTAGCGGGTAGGGTGCAGTCTGTCAAGATGACGGTCCTCCCTAGGTTTTTGTTCCTGTTGCAGTGTCTCCCCATCCTCATCCCTAAGGCCTTTTTCAAGCGAGTGAGCAAGAGTATCATGGGATTTGTGTGGGCCAATAAGACCCCGAGGGTTATAAGACTGTTCTTGGAGCGCAGTCGGGGGGGGGGGGGGGTGCTGCCGAATCTGTGTAGCTACTACTGGACAGCAAACGTGTCGGTGCTTCGGAAGTGGATGCTGGGGGGAGAGGGGGCGGCGTCTTGTGTAGGTACTAGCCTGGGGGCACAGGTGACAGCACCATTGCCACTTCCGCCGACGCGGTATACCACGAGCCCGGTGGTGACGGCGACGCTGAAGATTTGGGGGCAATAGAGGCGGCATAGGGGGGAGACGGGGGCCTCAGTTTGGTCCCCGATGTGGAATAACCATAGGTTTGCCCCGGACAGGATAGATGGTGGGTTCCGAAGCTGGCACCGGACGGGAATTAGAAGGCTGGGGGATCTGTTCATTGACGGGACTTTTGCCAGCTTAAAGGCACTGGAGGAGAAATTTGGGTTACCCCCGGGAAATGCCTTAAGGTACATGCAGGTTCGGCCGTTTGTCAGGAAGCAGGTAGGAGAATTTCCATTGCTGCCTACCCGAAGGATAAGGACAGGGTGATTTCGGGTGTGTGGGTCGGAGAGGGTAAGATCTCGGAAATACACCAGGAGCTGCAGGAGGCGGAGGAAGCCTCGGTGGAGGAGTTGAAGGGCAAATAGGAGGAGCAGCTGGGTGAGGAGCTGGATGAGGGCCTGTGGTCTGATGCCCTGGGCAGGGTCAATTCCTCCTCATCTTGCGCCAGGCTCAGCCTGATCCAGTTTAAAGTGTTACACAGGGCGCATATGACAGGGGCGAGGATGAGTACGTTTTTTGGGGTGGAGGACAGATGTGTGAGGTGTTCGGGGAGCCCAGAAAACCACACCCATATGTTCTGGGCACGCCCGGCGCTTGCGGAGTTCTGGAAGGGCTTTGCAAAGGTCATGTCCAAGGTCTTGGACACTCGGGTAAAACCGAGTTGGGGGATAGCATTATTTGGGGTATCGGACCGGGAGTGCAGGAGTCGAAAGAGGCTGGAGTTCTGGCCTTTGCCTCCTTGGTAGCCCGGAGAAGGCTCTTGTTATTGTGAAGGGATGCAAAGCCCTGCAGTGTGGAGGCTTGGATCAATGACATGGCGGGTTTCTTAGGTTGGAGAAGATAAAGTTTGCCTTGAGAGGGTCTCTGCAGGGGTTCTCCGTGCGGTGGCAACCATTCCTTGACTTTCTCGCAGAACGTTAGGTGGAGGTCAACAGCAGCAGCATCGTGGGGGGGGGTGATTTATTTTAGTTTTGGAAAGGGGCGCTTGCCATATTTTGTTTTGAGTTGGGTGTAAATTTGTTAAACTGTTTATCGTTTAGAGTGTTAAGTTGTTCTGTTTGGTTGGCATGTTGCCCGTTTCTCTTTGTATTCTTTTCCTTTATGGAGTGTTCTGTAAAACTTTTTGAAAAACTTTGAATAAATAGATTTTAAAAAAAAAAGGTTTGTAGCCCAAGAAAACTCCAAATTCCTTTTAAGCACTTCATGAACCCTGCCAAAAATGGCTTGGGGATCAGAGATGGAGGAGCAGGTCATCTGCATAGAGTGAGACTCTATGCTCTCTGTCCCCACCTCTGAATACCTCTCAGCCGTTTGCCGTTCTGAGGGCGATCGGTAGTGGCTCAATTGCCAGGGTGAACAGCAGTGGGGACAGTGGGCATCCCTGGCTCGAGTATCTGTCCAGCTGGAAGTGTTTAGAGGTGGTGGTGTCAGTCTGTTGGCTCGCCATGGGAGTGCTGTACAGTAGTTTCACCCAGGTGGTGATGCCTGATCGAAGCCCAAACTGTTCCACTACCTCAGGTATTTTCACTCTACTCCGAAAAAGGCCTTTTCTGTGTGCAGGGACGTGATCACTTCTGGTGTTCTTTCCCCGGATGGGGTGATTATCATTCATCAGGTGCCTGATGTTTGATGTCAGCTGCCTCCCCATGACAAACCCCAAGAGAGAAAATGCTGGAAAATCAAAGCAGGTCTGGCAGCATTTTGTCTTTTGGTTTCAGATTCCAGCATCTGCAGTAATATGCTTTTATCTTGACAAACTCCATTTGGTCCTGCGACCACCTCCACCACCTCTGGCATGCAGCTCTCTAGCCGCCTACCTAGGGGTTTTGTGTCTACATTTGAGCAGCGAGGTGTGTCTGTAAGACCCGCACTCAGTTGGGTCTTCGTCTTTCTTGGGTATCAGCGATATTACCAGTGTTGGTGGCAGGGAACCCTTTGCAGCAAGTCTGCAAACATCTCCCGCAAAGTGTGGGTTCGATGCTGGCACAAATCCTTTGTAAAAGTCCACCAGGAATCCATCTGCCCTGACACCTTCCATTCCTGCATGGATTTGATGCACTCCATGACTTCCCCCAGTACTAATGGTGCAACCAGGCTCCGCCTCCAAATTTCCACCACGACTGGCATGTCCAGTCCGTCGAGGAACTGCTTCATCTTCGAGTCCCCCTTGGGGATTGGAGTTGGAGTCCCCATCAGAAGGCCTTGAATGCCTCATTGACCTTTTCCGATTTGGCTACTGATGAGACCATCAATTCACGAGACATGTGCTTTAAGATATGAACAGTGGTTTTAATCTACTTACAACAGTAATATGCTTTTATCTTGACAAACTCCATTTGGTCCTGCGACCACCTCTGGCATGCAGCTCTCTAGCCTGTAACACGATGAACCCTGGATGAACTGGTCAGCTGACTCTGGGCATCGATCTTTATACAGCAGCCCAGGGGGAGGAGCCGTGGGCGGAGCCAAGGGTGGAGCCCTGTATAAACTCCTATGCATTCCCAGTGCTACTCCCCCTAGTGGTCGGGCAACGCAACTGCGCTTACAATAATATGGTATATATATTACAGTGTGAATTACATTCACCACAGCTACCATTCGGCTAGGGGCTTTTCACAGTAACTTCATTTGAAGCCTACATGTGACAAGTGATTTTCATTTCATTTTCATTTCATTTCATTGTGGCTGTCTGCTTTCTCAGCTGGTGTGCCAGCAGACGACTAGCTTTGTCGCCTTATTTGCAGAAGGTCCCCTGTGTCTGGCGGAGTTGGTGCACTGCTTTCCCCATAGAGAGCTTTTTTCATTTGTAGCTTTTTCTTCTCCGCCAGATGGTCTACGGTCGGAGCCACAGAGTACTGTCTGCCCTCCTCCAGTGTTATAATTGACCAGTTGTTGTCCAGCTGCCCCCTCCTTCCTGTCTCTGCGTGCTCTGTTTGTGATAATCTCTCTTCTGATCACCATGGGGGTGGGGGGCGACGTTGGATCCGGACCATCCCCAACCTCACATCCATGCGCTCTGGGTCATGATCGGAGATTACAATTGCGGAGTGTTCCACTCCTACTACCCCTTGAAGCACTGATTTCCCCACTACAAATAAGTCGATCCTGGTGTAGACCTTGTGTACCTGGGAGAAGAAAGAGAACTCCTTCTCCCCTGGGTATTTGAATCTCCATTGGTCCACTGCTCCATAGTTCCCTCGCCATGTTTGATTCCCCTCTCCTCTCTCTTCCCCCCCCCCCCGATTTGGGGTTTGATCTGTCTGTCCATGGGCCCTGTACATAGTTACAGTCCTCCCATACTGAGTCGGTGTGTGTGTTGATGTCGGGGATTTCTGCCATGGTCTTGTGTACAAATGAACAAGGACCACCGGTGCCCTTCCAGGACCTCACGACCCATGACATACCCTGAGTCTGTAACTTTCCTCGTCACTGTGAACACCGTCATCATATTGAACAGTATGGCTAACCCCATAGCTCTCGACCCATAACAAGAATGGTACACCTGTCCCACCCTGCCCTTCCTTACCCGCAGTCGATCCTTCTCCCTCAGATGTGTCTCTTGGAGCAAGAAATACCCATAGTCAGTCCTTCTCCCTCAGTCTTCCTCCAAGAGACACACCTATGTCGGTCCTCATACCTTTCAGGTGGGTGAAGACTCTGGATCTTTCCACTGGGCCGTTAAGTCTCCTGATGTTCAAGGTGGCTATTCTGTCTCTTCCACCACTCCCACCCCGGGGTGTCAATCATACTAACTTATGGATGCGGTCCTACGCAACGGGTTTCCCTTTGTCATTGTGCTATTCAAGATGGCTGTCAGCTATGTGAATGCCATGTGGTTGAACCCAGGGTTTCCCTTTGTGGACCTTCCCAAGTAGCTGTGTGTGGTGCCGTTTTGTTCCGTGCTGCCATGTATAATCTGTCGTAGCCAGCCTAGTGGCCTACATTCCCGTCTGTTTGTTCTCCCGCTGAGTCCGCTTCCTTCCAATCTCCCCTCGTTGCCCCTGCCAGTCTCTCTCTTCTACCCCCCCCCCCCCCCCCCCCCCCCCGTACTAGTGTGATCTTCCCCCCCCCCCCCGGGGTCGGTTTAAATTTCTCCCTGGCTCGTTGTGTGCCTGTCTGTTACCCCCTCCCCCTCTTCCTCACTCCCTCTTGCGTCCTGCTGCTCTTGCCCCCATCTTTCTGAGCCTTCGCTCTAACATTCGGAACGAGACGAGGCAGTCACCCGCGAACAGTCTCTTAATGTCCCAATCCACCAGGGTGTCGGGTTCATTGTGGCTTCTGCTGTCTTCCCAGCCCGTGTTTCTGAACAATTTGTCTGCATCCGCCACTGCGGTGAAGTAATGTTTCTGCCCTGGAAGGTGACCCAGAGAGTGGCTGGGTACAACATTCCAAATTTCAATCCTATCCAGGGCTGCTTGGGCTCTGTTGAATCCTGCCCGGCGCTTGGCCAGGTCTGTCCCAGTGTCCTGGTATATCCTGATCGAGTGTCCCTCCCAATTGTCGGACCTTGTCTGTGGGCCAGCTCAGGATTCTTTTCCAGTCCTGGTATTGGTGTAGCGTAGCTTTATGATTATGGCCCTTGGTTGTTCCCTGGCCTTGGGCTTTGGCCTGTCTATTTCTTGTGGCTTGGGGATGGGTCACATATTCTTTTCCAGGGCTGCCTGTAGGTGATCATTGCCTCTGCCTCTGCCACTGCCACCTTGACTGTTACTCTCATCTCTGCTTTGAATGCCTCCTTGAGTTCCTGGGATTCCTTTGTAAGGAACTCCCTCTATTTTTTCGTAGGGTACGGGAAGCTCTGCGTGGCCTGCTGGTCCCCCTCGGTCAAACGTGGCCAGGGCCTGGTCGCTTCTCGTGCTTTCTGTCTCCTAGATTTGTTTCTCCAGGCTTTTGCTGCCTTTTCAGTCCTTTTGGCCTATGGACAGCTGCTGCTCGACATATCCAGTCCTGGTGTTGTTGGAAAAGGGTGAGGGGTGTTTTTCCTGATTTTAGCAGGCTATTCTGAGCCTAAAGTGCCTAATTCCAAGTTTTTAAAGAGGAAAGCCACCTTTCATGCGACCACTCAGCACATCCCTGTAACCGGACATCTTGTGATTTTTTTTCTGTTGAGGTTGTTTTATTTATATTTTAATCTTACCTGTAAGAGCTTTGAACTACCATTTGTCACTTGGATACAGCAAAGGCTATGAGCTCTGAAAACATCCTGACCGTAGCGCTGAAAATATGTTGTTTAGTTTGGTTTTTGCATGTGACAATTGAGGGAAGCAAAGTTTACAGCATTATATCTGGTATTGGGGTGGCACAGTGGCTAGTACTGCTGCCTCACAGCGCCAATGACCTGGGCTCAATTCCAGCCTTGGGTGACTGGAGTTTGCACTTTCTCCTGGTGTTTGCGTGGGTTTCCTCTGGGTGCTCCAGTTTCTTCCCACATTCCAAAGATGTGCAGGTTAGGTGGGGATATGGGGTTGCGGGGATAAGGTGGGGCAGAGGGCCTAGGTGGGGGTGCACTTTTGAAGGGTTGATTCACTTACTTTCTGTTTGATTTGACAAACCCACGCTGGATTCTTCGTGGCCCTCACAAAAATCTTGTCCATAAAGCATCAGCAAAATGATGGAAGGTGTGCTCGACAATTGATCACAAGCAGCACTTACACAGCTATATTCTGCTCACTGATGTTCAGTTTGGGTTCCGCCAGGGCCTATTCTGCTTTTTAAAAATAAATTTAAAGTGCCCAATTCTTTCTTTCCAATTAAGGGGCAATTTATTGTTGCCAATCCACCTACCCTGCACAACTCTTTTTGTGTTGTGGGGTGAGACCCACGCAGACACGTGGAGAATGTGCAAACTCCACAGGCAGTGACCCGGGGCCGGGATTGAATCAGGGTCCTCGGCCTGAGGACCGTGAGGCAGCAGTGCTAACCACAGCGCCATTGTGCCAACTGTTTTTGACCTCATTACAGCCGTGGTCCAAACTTGTATAAAAGAAATAAACACTGAGGTGAGAGTGATGGTGCTTGAACGTCAAGACCGTATTTGAGTGGGCAGCACGGTGGCGCAGTGAGTAGCACTGCTGCCTCACGGCGCCGAGGTCCCAGGTTCGATCCCGGCTCTGGGTCACTGTCCATGTGGAGTTTGCACATTCTCCCCGTGTTTGCGTGGGTTTCGCCCCCACAACCCAAAGATGTGCAGGCTAGGTGGATTGACCATGCTAAATTGCTCCTTAATTGGAAAAAATGAATTGGGTAATCTAAATTTATTTAAAAAAATGATTTTTTTTAAAAAAAGGACTGCATTTGATCCAGTGTGGCATCAAGAAACTCTCACAAAATTCAAATCTTAAAATCATAGAATTTGCAGCCCATCGAGTCTGCATCGCCCCTTACAATGAGTACCCTACCCAAGCCCACGCCTCCACCCTATCTGCGTAACCCAGTAACCCCCATCCAATCTTTTTGGACACTGTCAATTTAGCATGGACAATCCACCTAACCTGCATATCTTTGGACTGTGGGAGGAAACCAGAGCACCCGGAGGAAACACACGCAGACACTGGGAGAACGTGCAGACTCCACACAGACAGTGATTCATGTTGGGAATCGACCCTGGGACCCTGGAGGTGTGAAGCAACTGTGCTAACCACTGGGCTACCGTGCTGCCCCAAACAGTGGCAGGGAGAAACTCTCCTCTCAGCACACAGGAAGACGGTTGTGATTATTGAAGACCAATCATCTCCGTACCAGGACATTACCCTGAGGAGCTCATGCAGCAGTGTGCTAGACGTAAGCACCTTAGCTGCGTTCAATTACCACCTTTGCACCATAAGGTCAGATGTGGGGTTGTTTGCTGATTTCACTGATTGCTGTGTTCAGCATTATTCAGAACTCCTCCGATACTGAAGTAGTCCATGTCCACATGCAGCAAGATCTGGACAACATTCTGGCTTGGGATGATATGTAGCATTTGCACCACACAATCGCCATGCAATTTTTTCCAAAAGAATACCTAACCATCTCCCCTTGACATCACTGAATTCAATCGCCATCAACATCCTCGAGGTTACCATTGATCAAAAATTTAACTTCAATATTATGGTTCCAAGAGCAGGTCAGAGGCTGGGAATTCTGTGGCGTGATCTCTTGACTTCCCAAAGCCTGTCCATCAGGGCACAAGTCAAGAGTGTGATGAATTACTTTATGCTTCCCTGGATGAGTGCGACTCCAAAATAATTGAAATCCAGGTCGAAGCAGCCTGCTTGATCGGCGCCCTAACCACAACCTATTTATTTGCTACCTCCACCACTAATGCAAAGTGCCAACAGTGCGTACTATATAAAAGATGCGCTGCAGAAGCGCATCGAGGCTCCTCTGTTAGCATCTTCCAACCCTGTAATCTCTACCACCTAGAAGGACAGGGACAGCACATATTTGGGAATCCTATCATCTGAGTTCCCCTCAAGGGTTCAGGGTTAAGAAATTTCTGCTGTTGCGATCACAGAATATGCCCTTTTAATTTGTTTTCCTGCCCTTTGACTTATCCGGGAAAGCCATCATTGAACCCCCTCTCTTTAATCTTGCTCACATTCTGAGATTGGGAGATGCAGAGGATGTGTCCCCAGTAGCTGTTGCTTCCATGTGCAGTCTGCCGAATGCTTTTATGCGCTGGACTGTCTCCCTGGGAAGCTGGGCCGAAAATTGGGGACTGTAACCTGGGGCCTGGGTTTTGAACCCTAACAGCTACTTTCCTCCTTCATAACTTTTAAACCTTCATAAAACATTGATTAGAGTCTAATTCATAATATTTTCCTTTTTATTCCTTTTACCCATCATTATTTTTACTACTTTTTCACTCCAGTTCCCCAACATCTTGCTGGGCAAAGTGGAGAACTCCAGGTAGGGTGGGAGAAGGAAGAAGATGGGTTTTTGCCGGGGGAGGGTGGGGGTGGGGGGGAAGGAGTTGGAAGAAGAGGAGAGAAGGACATGAGTGAATGTGTAGGGGGAGGAAGGCAGGTTGGGATGATGGATGCATGTGTGTATTTGGGGGGGAGGGGAGGAGTTGGTAACAATGTATATAGGTGAGAGAGAGAGGGCTTCACATGTCTACTCACCATGGAATATGGCAAGTTTGTTTAAACTTACAGGAGTACATAAAATAAGAATGTTTTTACAGAGTACTTATAAAAAAAAATAAAAAAAAAATTTCATTTTTGTATGATGTTTATGTATTGGTCTAATATGTAGAATTCACTGCCTGAGAATGCAGTGGAGACTTTCAAGCAGGAATTGGATTATTAACTGAAAAATAAGTTTTTACAGGGTTGGTGGGTAAGCAGGGAAGACACCTTATGTGATTTGCTCCTTTGGTGCAAGGTTTTCAAACGATGGGTCGTGACCCATAGGTGGGTCACGGCAAGGTGACAGGAGGGTCATGGAGCGATCAGTCATGGCATTTCTGATTGGGGAAGAAGCGTCCAACGGCAGCATCCGGCTTTTAAGAATGCTGGCTGTAACTGGCTTTTAAGTTGAGAATACCAGCTGCGACCAGCCTTCAAATATGAATGATGGAGTCTTCCACCCAGAAATACCGGCAGAGAGCAGGTCGCGTGCCTGGCATGTACACTGACATCACGTGCCCTGTATGTCCTTACATTGTGTACAAAAGCACGGAGGACAGATTCCTCCATTTTGTAGTTGCCTGCAAGCAAGCAACAGGGCTGTGAAGAACTGAGAATGGATCGTTTTGTAATAAGGAAGAAAAGGCCAGAGACACAAACGGGCCAGAATCTCACAACTGAATCTGCTGGAGAGAGCTGCTCAGGAGAGCCCATGGCAGAACAAAGCAGTGCTAGTGTGAGCTGTATGCGGAGCTCCAGGGCTTCTTGGTGAACAACCCATTAAGAAGAAACTAAAATTGGAAGCAAAGCAGTATAAAGAATTTCTTGAGGTATGGATTTATTAATTGTACCAATACAAAACAGGATGTAAAGCCCATGTGTGTTATATGTAGGGAAGTACTGGCCCATGAAAGTTTAAAACCCTCAATTTCAAAGGCATTTGAAGACTAAGCATGGCGGATTCAAGGACAAACCTCTTGTTTTTTTTCAAAAGATGCAGCAAGAACTTAAATCATCAGTTGAAGTCCTAAGCAGAAGTGTAACATTGAATAATAAAGCAAGTGAGATCGTGAGAACCAGGCAGGCTCGGCTGTCATATTAAAGGTAAGTGAAAATGGAGTGTTGCAAAGGGAGGCCAGCCTGGGATAGGACGTTCGGTTGGTTGGTAAAAGTGGATCCTAGGAAAAAGTTTGAAAAACTTTACGGAGAGCTAACACAGATATGACACAGTAAGAAGTCTTACAACACCAGGTTTAAGTCCAACAAGTTAGTTTCAAACACTAGCTTTCGGAGCACTTCTTCCTCAGGTGACATCAATAAGTTCCATCCCATCATCAGACTCGCCATGGACTACTCTCCAAAATCAGTTGTATTCTTGTTTTAAAAAACGATTCACCTGAGGAAGGAGCAGTGCTCTGAAAGCTAGTGTTTGAAACAAACATGTTGGACTTTAACCTGGTGTTGTAAGATTTCTTACTGTGCTCACCCCAGTCCAACGCCGACATCTCCACATCACAGATCTGACAAGCTGAATGAACTGCTGTGCTGAAACCATTCTGCGATATCTTTCTTAAAAATGTATTTTATTCCAAACTTATTCAAATGATTACAAAACATGAACAGTCCAGGGAACATACTCCCCACCACACAATTCTACAGTTTGTACAAATTTTACCCCATTTTCATCTCCTAACTGTGACGAACAACTCCTCAAACATGGCCACGAACATCCCCCACCTTGCCTCAAAGCGCTCTGCTGAACCCCTCAATTCGTATTTAACCTTTTCTAGATGTAGAGAGTCATAAAAGTCTCCCAGCCAGGTTGCCACCCATGGTGGCATTACCGTTCACCATTCCAATAATATCTTTCGCTGGGCAACCAGAGAGGTGAAGTACACTATGTTGTCCTTCCTCCCTTCCGGCTTCTATGATACCCTGAATAGCGCCACCAATGGTGCCGTGACGACCCCCCCCCCCCAAAAGATCCTTGTTAGTGCTGCGAACACTCCCGCCCAGTATCTCTCTAGCTTCTCGCAGCCCAAAACATATATGTGTGGTTGGCTGTTACCCGCCTTCACTTCTCGCACTTGTCTACCAGTCCCTGGAAGAACCCACTCTTGCCTGAGTCATCTGCACCCTATGTTTCACCTTGAATTGATTCACGCTCATCCTTGCGCATGAGGAAGTTGCGATTACCCTGTGTAGCTCCTTGCTCCACATGCCGAAGTTCATCTCCCCTCCTACCTCCCCCTCCCACTTCTCCTTAATCTTTACCTGCTCTCCCAGCCACCCATGTTCTGCCCTCCCTCTCTGTCCGGAAGCAGCAGTGGCACCAGCAGGGCATTCTTCAGTCGCTTGGGGAACCCTTTCCAAACCTTCCATGCAAAGTCCCTTACCTGCAAGTATCTAAACTCACTTTCTCTCAGGAGCTCTACCTTCTCCCTCAGCTCCTCTATACTGGCAAATCTTTTTCCAGGTACAGATCCCTTACCCGAGTCAGCCCCAACTTCTCTCCACTACCTATACACACTGTATGTCGTCCGTCTGTCTGTCTGTGCCCCCCCACCCCCTCCGTGGTTTTTGCACATCAGCGTTAACACTGACATCCCCTCTATCCTATAGTGCATCCTCAACTGGTTCCAGACCTTCACTGTGGATTGCACCACTAGGCTCTCCATGTATTTCCTTGGTGCCAGTGGCAATAGTGCCATCACCATAGCCCTCAGGCTGGATCCCGACAAGGTTCTTCCTCCATCCTAACCAATTCTGCCCCCTATCCTTCCGACCACCTCACCTTTTCCATGTTCGCCGCCCAATAATAATGCAGCAGGTTTGCTACGCCAACCTGCCATTCTGCCTCTGTAATAGGGTCATCTTTACCCTTGGTACCTTCCCTGCCCACACAAACTCTGAAATGATCGTATCCAGCTTCCGGTAAATGGGCATTGGTACAAAATTCGGAAGCGTCTGGAATATGAATGGGAACCTTGGCAGGATGTTCATCTTTACCACTTGAACCCTCCCTGCCAGAGTCAGTGCAGTATGCCCCACCTCTTAAGATCCTCCCTAACCACCTCCACCAGCTTTAAGTTCCATTTATGCAACGTCACCAGTTCTCCCATTACCTGGTTCCCCATATTTCTGAACCTAGCTTTGGCTACTTTGAATGGTAGCACCCCTAGGTTGGTTCCCCGACCCAACTTGTTCACTGGGAACACTTCACTTTTCCCTATGTTCTTGTACTGCACCCCTTTTGCCCTACGGAGCTGCCCCACTGCCCTCCCCATAGTCACCCCAACAACATTTTCCTTCTCACCAATCGCTCCATGGTGGATGTCTCGAATACTCCCTGCCTACTTCGACTATCTTCATTAAACTCCCCCTTTTTCTGTCCTCATGTGCCTTGAACGAAACCACCGCCTTCGATGCTTCACAAATGTGGCCGACGACACCTCCCCGTTCTGGTTCAGCTAAACGTAGTCTTTAATCACCAACCGCACCTTATCACAGAACCCTGTCTGCCAACAACCCTGAATCGCGCCTCTGCTCCCATCCCGATATCAGCTGAATCTCTAGCCAGTGGGGCGCATGGTCCGAAATTACTATCCCCGCGTACTCTTTCACCCCTCCACCCCTACCAATACCCCACAGCTCATCATGAAATGTCGATTCCTACGGGGTCCCTGGTCGTGCACTTAGATCCTGCGCGGACCAGCTGGCAGATGCGTGCGCAGACCAGCTGGCAGAAATGTTCGCGGACACCTTCAACCTCTCCATACTCCGGTCCGAGGTCCCAACCTTCTTCAAGAAGACCATACCAGTGCCAAAGAATAACCAGGCAATGTGACTCAATGACTATTATCCGGTGGCCTTGACATTGATCGTAATGCAGTGCTTCCGACAGGTTGGTCATAAGGCACATTGACTCCATACTTCCAGAATACCTAGATCCACTGTAATTTGCATACCGCCACAACCGGTCCACAGCAGACATCATTTCCCTGGCCAACACTCATCCCTGAACATCTCAACAACAAGGATTCCTACATCAGACTCCTATTTATTGACTGCAGCTCTGCCTTCAACACCATAATCTCAGCCAAGCTCGTATCAAAGCTCCAAATCCTAGGACTTGACTCCTTACTCTGCAACTGGATCCTTGACTTTCTGACCCATAGACCACAATCAATATGGATAAACAACAACACCTCTTCCACGATAGGCCACAATACCAGGGCCCAACAAGGCTGCATACTTGGCCCTCTAATATACTCCCTATATACACACGACTGCGTGGCAAAATTTGACTCCAACTCTATCTACAGGTTGCTGACGATACGGCCATGGTAGTTCGGATCTCGAACAACGATGAGTCAGAATACAAGAAAGAGATAGAGAGCCTATATCTAGTGGAGTGGTGTAACCTAGTGGAGTGGTGTTACAACGCCAACCCTCTCTCACGTCAGCAAAACTAAAGAGCTGGTCATTTACTTAAGGAAGAAAAGTATCGTATACATCCCTGTCAGCATCAACGGGGCCGAGGTGATGGTTGACAGCTTTAAGTTCCTAGGTGTGCACATCGCCAATAATCTGTCCTGGTCCACCCAATCGACGCTACGACCAAGAAAGCACAACAGTGCCTATACTTTCTAAGGAAACTAAGGTAATGCGGCATAGCCACATTGACTTATCAACTTTTATGGATAGAAAGCATCCCATCTGGCTGCATCGCAGCCTGGTATGGGAACTGCTCAGCCCAAGGCCGTAAGAAACTACAGAGAATCGTGAAACCGCCCAGCCTATCCCAAGAAACTGCCTCCCAACCTGTCTCCACCTCCCGCTACCTTGGGAAAGTGGACAGCATAATCAAAAGACCCTCCCACCCAGTTTATTCACTATTCTAACTTCTTCCATCGTGCAGGACATACAGAAGTCTGAGAACACGTGCAAACAGCTTCTTCCCCTCTTACCAGACTCCTGAATTGACCTCTTATGGACTGATTTGATCTCTTCACACATCTTCTCTACTGAGTAGTACTGCACTCCTTTACACTTCACCTGATGCCTTTGTCTGTATATTTACATTGTATATTTTATGTTTGCCCTATGTATTTTCTTTTCATGTACGAAATGGTCTGAGCTGTAGCAGAACAATACTTTTCACTTGCCTCCTGCACACGTGACAATAAACAAACCCAATCCAATCCCAGCTCCTTTGCCATCCCGTATCCTTCTGATTGACCTGGGGCTCGACCTGTCCGCCTTCTGCTCTAGAACACACTTAAAGTCTCCTCTTATGTCAACTGGTGCATGGCCAAATCCCCCTTACAAACATTTCATCCCTGCTACCCATTGTCTACCCAACAAGAAAAATGAAACCCTTCACCTGGAAGGAAAAGAAAACAAAAAAACCCACTCTCCAAGTTTCTCCTGTTTTTGGGTAAAAAGAGCTCTTTTAGTGTCTTCAAGCAGGAGCTGCCCTGTGTGTGACCACTCACACCATGGCCACCACCGGAAGTCCCCATTCTAAGATATCTGACTAGGAAGCAGTACCTGCTTCTCAGGCTTGAATTGTTCTGAATTAGGAGGTCTTGTGCATAGGGGCTGGTTTAGCACAGTGGGCTAAATAACTTGCTTGTAAAGCAGACCAAGGCCAGCAGCGCGGGTTCAATTCCCGTACCAGCCTCCCCAAACGGGCGCCGGAATGTGACGACTAGGGACTTTTCACAGTAACTTCATTTGAAGCCTACTTGTGACAATAAGCGATTTTTCTTTCGTGCCTATATCTGGACCAGAAGTTCAGGGTTCAAGTCCCACGAAAGGGAGCATGCATGAAGTGGTTCAGCAGGTTGGAAATCCAACTCACCACTATTCCCCATGTGTGAGAAGATATGCTAAAAAATAGTTCTTGATTAGTTCTGCAAATTACAGGTTGAATTAGACTTCAGAATTGGGTCTTGCATGTTACTCTCACTGAGAGCATTTAACTTCAAATATTAATGGATTATCTGATGTACCTTTATGTTCATCAGCTTGCATGTTACTCTCATTGAGAGTATTTAACTTCAAATATTAATGGATTACCTGATGTACCTTTATGTTCATCAGCTTTTACCATTGTTGAGTAAGATTTTTTGAACTGCTGTGCTTTTTAGCAAACTGTATTTGATATCAGAAATTTTTAGTTGACAAACATTGTGATGACTAAACTAAAGGAGAGTTTGATCTTAGGTTCTTAACTGCTTTCATGGAACCTCAATTTGAACTATTCTCTTCGTAATCTGGTATACTTTTATTTGACTCTTTTACAGCGATCTAATGTGGAAAATATGTATTATTTTTCTTTGCATTGAAGTAGAACTTAATTTTAGAACCTGTTGTAGCCTTTCATTCAGTTCTGTTTCTCTGTTGTATAATGTGCCATAGAAAATATTCTCTGGAGAAACAACAAAAAATGCATGTACTGTTTAATACTTGGGTTTCCCAGTCCTATATTTTGGCTCCCTCATTTTTATTGCTCACTTTTTGCCTTTCCCTTTACGTCTTTTTACCATTTGTGAATCTCCTTCACAATTTATAATCCACCTCACTGGTGCTGCTGCAGATTCTTAGTTGAATTACTTGTGCCTCTATAAAAGAAAAAACAGATTGAAGTTCCTTGTGGGGTGAGGTGGCTCATGTTTTGTAAAATAAATGTCAATGAAAGTGTATAAAGAATGACTCCAGTTCTATTTTTCACCACCTGGCTTTCTAGAATATAAAAATGACAACAAAGGATGGTTGCCTAAAGGTGAAAGCTGGAAACTAAGATAGATAAATTCAAAATAAAACTAAAATCCTATAGTGGTGTTGTGGGAAAATGGCAGAAAGCAAATTAAATTGTCAAGAGTATGATTATCCTTCTTTGTTCTTGGAGTCTAAACCATATGGCCTGTGGAAGAATTAAGTGGAAATGTGGACACTAGTTATGTCCATATCAAAGAGAAAACAAGGTGTTGCCTTGATACTGTCACTTCGTACAAGAAGTAAAATGGCGAAAGGCCGCAGTCTAAGGCCTTTCCACTGGTGCTTTGAGCACCAGAGAATATTTGAGGTGAAATATGTATTTTAAATTTGTAATTATATAGTGCCTTTAATGTTTTCATTTTGCGCCAGGACCCATTTTTACCAATAGGCCGTCCTTTGCATCACACACCGGCCGCCCTTCGTGGCCCATCATTTTTGCTTACCTTTAATGTAACAGGTGAGCCTGCTTAGTCCTCACAATCTCACTTGTTTTGTCAATCAATGCTACATTTCTGATGAGGACTTCAGCTGATGATTTAACTTCTCACTGTATCTGTTGGAAAAAAATTAAAAGGTTTGTCCTCCAACTCGCCATGCTTAGTCTTCAAATGTCTTTGAAGTTTGAAGGTTTTAAATTTTCATCTGCCAGTACTTCCTTGCATATAACACACATGGGCTTCACATCCTTATTTGCATTGGCACAATTAATAAAGCCATACCTTAAAAAATCATCTTTATACTGTTTTAATCCTGATTTTAGCTTCTTTTTAATGAGCTGTTCACCAAAGGTCCTTGAGCTCACACTAGCGCTGCTTTGTCCTGCTGTGGATTCTCCGGAACAGTTCTCTCCAGCAGATTTTGTTGTGAGATCCTGGCCTGTTTTTGTCTCTGGTCCCCTCATCCTTATTGCAAAACAATCCATTTAAAGTTCTTCAGTTCTGTTGCTTGCTGCTAACAAAATGGAGGCATCTCTGCTAAACCCAGGACATGTGACGTCAGTGTACGGGGTGCGTGACCTGCTCTCTGCCACCGCTCCAGACAGGGAGACTGCATCGATTTTTTAAAAAAAAGAAGAATATTCTGCTTTTGAGCCAGCACGCTGACGTCAGGAGGAGGCGGTCTGCCCCGCTGGGTTCACTGCAGAGGGGGCACTATGAGCAGTATGGCTGGCATTCTGAAAGCCGATGGTAGCCGGCAATGTTAAAAGCTGGTTGTGGCCGTTGGGCACTACTTCGAGGATCGACGTGACGCATGGCCCCGTGACCCTCCCGACAACTGCCTGCGACACACCTGCCAGCTGCGACGGTGGGTTTGAAAATGACTGCTTTAACGTAAAGAAACTTCACCTGGTGCTTCACAGGAGCAGAGAGTGGATTCTTACACAGCTGGAAAAGTAACCGCCAAAATCCTTTTAGCTCTTTCGGCCATATATCCACGGAAGGCTAGGTCAATGGACCTAAAAGAAACATTTCTGCCTTTCAGAGAGAAGTGTTTTTGAAACTGCCTGGCGAGGCAGTGGAAACTCAACCAATATGTCTATATCCTGAATGATGCTTTCAGAGTATGGTATTTTTCAGTGAGACCTGTTTTCCTGAAGTGCAACTTTAAATGAAACTGTGTTAAGTGATTCTGATTTTCTGTTAAAGCTGTAGTCTGCTTCTGTAGGGCTTTTCCCACCAGAAAAATATGTTAAAATTTTACACCCAGTAAGTTAACATATTTGCTGTCCTTTTAAAAATAAAATGCATGTAAAAATGTACACAAGTTTACTCTCTTTCTTACCCTTCTGTTCATCGGCATTCCTGCTTGTTGACTCTCCGTCTCATCATTCCCGCTCGTAGTTCCTTGTCTGAACCATTCATTGATCCTGCAGTTCACTCCCACTCTCTGGCCCTCCTGGCTGCCACCAATTATGCTCGCTGAATCTTTCTGCGTATTGGACATCCTGCTCCCTGACCTTCCCCCTCCCTGCTGACCTTTTTTATTATTATTAATTTACAGGATGTGGGTGTCTCTGGCTAGGCCAGCATTTATTGCCCATCCCTAGTTGCCCTTGAGAAGATTGCGGTCAGCTGCCTCCTTGAATCATCGAAGTCCCTGATGTGCAGGTGTACCCACAGAGTTGTTAGGGAAGGAGTTCCAGGACTTTGACCCAGTGACAGTGAAGGAACAGTGATCTATTTCGAAGTCAGGATCTTGAATGACTTGGAGGGGAACTTCCAGTTGGTGGTGTTTCCATGTATATGCTACTCTTGTCCTTCTAGATATTAGTGGATGTGGGGTTGGAAGGTTCTGCCTAAGGAATCTTGGTGGGTTGTGAGAGTGCATCTTGTAGATGTTTGTCGGTGGTGGAGGGATTGAAAGCTTGTGGTAGGGGTAGCAATCAAGCAGACTGTTTTGCCCTTAATGGTGTGAGTGTTGTTGGAGCCGCACTCATCCAGGCAAGTGGAAAGTGTTCCACCGCACTCCTGGATTGCACCTTGCAGATGGAGGACTGTTTTAGGGAGTCAGGAGGTGAGTTAATCGCCACAAGATTCCTAACCTTTGACCTGCCCTGGTAGCCACAGTATTTATATGGATAGTCCTGTTTATTTTCTGGTCAATGCTAACCCCCAGGATGTTGGAGGTTCGGTGATGGTAATGCCATTGAATGTCAAGGGGTTATGGTTAGATTCTCTCATATTGGCCTAGGTCATTACCTGACAGTTGTGTGGTGCAAATGTTACTTGCAACTTGTCAGCCCAAGCCTGGATATTGTCCAGGTCTTGTTGCATTTGGACATGGATTGCTTCATAGTTGAGGAGTCACGAATGGTGCTGAACATTATGCAGTCATCAGCAAATATCCCCACTTCTGACTTTCTGATGAGCGGAAGGTGATTGATGAAACAGCTGAAGCCGGTTAAGCCTCGAACATCACCTTGAGGAACTCCTGCAGTGATGCCCTGGAGCTGAGATGATTGACCTCCAACCACCACAACCATCTTCCTTTGTGCCAGGTATGACTGCAACCAGCAGAGGGTTTCCCCCGATTCCGATTGACTCCAGTTTTTCTAGGGTTCCTTAATGCCATACTCTGTCAAATGCTGCCTTGATGTCAAGGGCTGTCACTTTCACCTCACCTCTGTAGCTCAAACATGTTTGATCCAAGGCTGTAATGAGGTGACCCTGATGGAATCCAAACTGAGCGTCAGTGGGCTGGTTATTGCTGAAGAAGTGCCAATTGATGGCACTGTTAATAACCTCTTCCACCACTTTATCGATGTTCGAGAGTAGACTGATGGGGCAGTTATTGGCGAGGTTGAATGTGTCCTGTTTCTTGTCTACAGGGCAATTTTCCACATTTTCGGGTAGATGCCAGTGTTGAAGCTGTACTAGAACAGCTTGGCTAGGGACGCAGAAAGTTCTGGAGCCTCTTACTCCAGTAAGTTGTTTAATTTCCCACCACCATTCATGTCTGCATGTGGCAGGACTGCAGATCATGTGTGATGGTTTTGTAATTGCTTAGCTCTGTCGATTATTTGCTGCTTATGCTGTTTGGTACGCAAGTAGTCCTGTGTTGTAGCTTCACCAGGTTGACACCTCGTTTTTGGGTATGTTTGGTGTTGCTCTTGTCATTCAATTCTGCATTCTTCATTGAACCAGGATTAATCCCCTGACTTGGAAGGAAGTAATGATAGAGTGAGGGATATGCCAGGTCATGAGGTTACAGATTGTGGTTGAATACAATTCGAACCCGAGTCCTCAGAGCATTACCCTGGGTCTCTGGATTACTAGTCCAGTGGCAATACCACTGCAACTCCACCTCTCAAAATCATCCACTGCCCGCCTCCCCTGCTCACCACATTCCTCACTTTAACCTTCACTGTGAACAACATTTTTGGAGATGAGTGCAAAGAGGCAAGAACACCAGCTTTGAAGTGAGCAGTTTTGAGATGCAGGGCTGCAGAGGTAAGCCACAGGTGGGGGGAGGTGGGAGGTGGAAGGGTCAATGAGAAAGAGGGTCAACAGTGACTGTGATGGTTGGCAAAAGGGAGGCTCAACAATGACTGGTAGGGTTGGGAGCTGGAGGGGCCGCTCAAAAATGGCACCACGAGTTACATACCCCATCGGACCTGGCACAAAACAATGTTAAAATTAAAGTCCTGACAATAAATGTGAATTATCATCCCATTAATTGTGCAACATTAAAGCGTAGTGACATTAAACAAGACAATGTAAAACAGGGACTTGCAATATCATAAAGGGAATATTTTTCAGGTACCTTCATGGTGCATGTTTAATTCTTATGGCGTGCTATTGTAGAGTGTGCTAATATTAGAGTAGAGTTTAAAATTGGGAATCCGGCTTGTGGGTCTTTTAAAATATATTTGTTAAGATATTAAGCAGAGTAGGTCTTTCAATCAACAATATTTGGAGAATTGAACTCCCATCCCGAGTAACCATACTGAAAGATAATACATGTAAAGAGCCAGAACAATAACCGATTAGCCAAATGTATTGATTATATTAGAGTTGAGATGAAATGTCCAAAAATAGAGAATGCCTGAAGGGCAAATTAAACATTAGGCAAGTTAAAGATGGATAAATGCTTCATCCTTTACTGTCCCACAGAACTTGGAAGTTTTAGCTTGGAAACGTATTTTTAAAAAAAGTTTGTAAAATGTACTCTTGTTGCTTCTGAAACACTGGCTTTTGTGAAGGAAATGGATATGGGATTCCATTTTCCACATTCTCTAAGTGAGATTCTGTACAATTGTGGAAGATAGCATATCTATTGAATGTTGGGAAATTTTTCCTTGTAAGAAGTCTTATAACACCAGGTTATCACCTGAGGAAGGAGCAGTGCTCTGAAAGCTAGTGTTTGAAACAAACCTGTTGGACTTTAACCTGGTGTTATAAGACTTCTTACTGTGCTCAGCCCAGTCCAACACCGGTTGTTCCTGGTAAAAATATGTATAAAAATGTGAGTGAGGGAAGGTTATGGATTGATCTTGCTGGATTTAAAAACGTGTTGGAGAGAAAGGTAATCTATGAAATTTAAATGGCTGGATGCAAGTCGCCAACTATCAGGTTGTTTGAGAAAAGAAATGTAAAGAAATTGTCGAGTCTGAGAAGAGGCATCGTAACATAATACTTTGTACAGAATATGGAGGTCTTTGATTTGTTTTGAAAGTTTAGTTGTACAGTGGAACTTTTTTTTGCTTAAAGAAAGTTAATCGTCTATTCATTGTAAACAAATTGTGTGTATTGGCAAAGTATATTTGTGCCCCTATAAAAAGGAACTGACTTGAGTGTGGTTTTGGATGAGGGACCCGCTGAGGTTATTCATGAAGCCCCGCCTTCTCAACTTGCCCCTTGCCTGAGATGCATTGTGAACCTCTGGTTAAGTCACCACCAGGCAGCTCTCAATGGGGAAAGCAACCTATGGTCCTCTGGGCCTGTGACGACATTTTATATTTATAATGTGCATCCCTGCAAATAGGTTTTTACAAAAGTGTGTACAAATTGGTTCTCCTTCTGCCCTTCTAGCTGGCTAATTTGTTGGCACAAGAATGCTTGCAAAAAATTTATTTTGAAATCTTTGTTACCACCTTGCTGGATTATTTTGCCATGGCCAAAGTCACAAATGATATCTTTCATGAATTCTTTCTTTATCCTTCACAGTATCTCTGATATCCAATAGCATCAACTCTGCTCTCTCTGTTGCCTCTGCCAAGATTCATCATGGCTCCACTCCTCCCCCTTCTTCGACTTGCATTTATCTAGTGCCTTTAGTAAAATGTGCATTGGAGCATTTTCAGACAGAAATTTACATCTAAACATAGAAACATAGAAAAAGTAGGAGCAGGAGGAGGCCATTCAGTCTTTCAAGCCTGCTCTGCCATTCATTATGATCCTGGCTGATCATCCAACTCAATAGTCTATTCCTATTTCCCCCCCCTATACTATGATCCTATTCACCCGAAGTGCTATATCTAACTGCTGCTTGAAACCATACAATGTTTTGGTCTCAACTACATCTTGTGGTAATGAATTCCACAGGCTCACCACTTTCTGGGTGAAGAAATGTCTCTTAATCTCTGTCTTAAATGGTCTACCCCGTATCCTCAAACTGTGACCCCTGGTTCTTGACACACCCACCAACGGGAACATCCTTCCTGCATCAACCCTGTCCAATCCTGTTTGAATTTTATAGGTTTCTATGAGATCCCCCCTCATTCTTCTGAACTCCAGTGAATACAGTCCTAACCGATTCAATCTTTCCTCGTATGTCAGTATTGCTATCCCAGGAAGCAGTCTGGTAAACCTTTGCTGCACTCCCTCTATAGCTAGAACATCCTTCCTCAGATAAAGAGACCAAAATTGCACACAATATTTCTGATGTGCCTCACCAAGGTTTTGTATAATTGTAGCAAGAAATCCCAGCTCCTGTATTTGAAACCTCTCGCAATGAAAGCCAGCATACAATTTGCCGCCTTTGTCGCTTGCTGCACCTGCATACTTACCTTAAGTGACTGGTGTACGAGGACACCCGGGTCTTGTTGCATGTTTCCCCCTCCTAATTTATGACCATTCGTGTTTTTGCTACCAAAGTGGATAACCACGCATTTATCCAAATTATACTAAATCTGCCATTCATTTGCCCACTCACTCAACTTGTCAAATCACACTGAAGGATCTCTTCACCCTCCTCACAGCTCACCCTCTCACCCAACTTGGTGTCATCTGCAAATTTGGAGATATGACATTTTGTTCCCTCATCTAAAGCATTGATAAATATTGTGAATAGCTGAGGCCTAGCACTAATCCCTGCGGGTACCCCACTAATCACTGCCTGCCAATTTGAAAAAGACCTGTTAATTCCTACTCTTTATTTCCCATCTGCCAACCAGTTTCCAATCCAGCACGGTAGCCTTGTGGAAAGCACAATTGCTTCACAGCTCCAGGGTCCCATGTTCGATTCTGGCTTGGGTCACTGTCTGTGTGGAGTCTGCACATCCTCCCCGTGTGTATGTGGGTTTCCTTCGGGAGCTCCGGTTTCCTCCCACAGTCCAAAGATGTGCAGTTTAGGTGGATTGGCCATGATAAATTGCCCTTAGTGTTGGGTGGGGTTACTGGGTTATGGGGATAAGGTGGAGGTGTTGACCTTGGGTAGGGTGCTCTTTCCAAGAGCCGGTGCAGACTCGATGGGCCGAATGGCCTCCTGCACTGTAAATTCTATGATATCAGCCCCAATCCCATGCACTTGAATTTTACACACTAATGATTTATGTGGACTTTGTTAAAAGCCTTTAAAGGTCCAAATATACCACATCCAATGGCTCCCCTTTATCAATTCTACTAGTTACATCCTCGAAGAACTCCAGTAGATTTTTCAAGCATATTTTCCCCGTCATAAATCCATGCTGACTCTATCTGATCTTGCCACTGTTTTCTGTTTTATAAGTGTTCTGCGATAAATTCTTTGATATTGGATTCTAGAATTTTCCACACTACTGATGTCAGGCTTACTGATCTATAATTCCCTTCTTTCTCTCGACCTCCCTTTTTAAATAGTGGAGTTACATTAGCCAACCTCCAAGGAACCACAGTCTATAGAATCCTGGAAGATGACCACAAAAGCATCCACTATTTCTAAAGCCATCACCTCCAGTATCCTAGGATGAAGATTATCAAGCCCTGGGGATTTATCAGCCTTCCAACACCATTTTTCTACTGATTTGATCACCTTCAGTTCTTCCTTCTCACTAAACCCAGCATTCCCCAACATTTCTGGTATCTTATCTGTGTCCTCATTTGTGAAGACAGACCAAAGTATGTATTTAGTTACTCAGCCATTTTTTTGTCCCATAGAACATAGAACATTACAGCGCAGTACGGGCACTTCGGCCCTCGATGTTGCGCCGACCTGTGAAACCATCTGAAGCCTATCTGACCTACACTATTCCATTTTCATCCATCTGTCTATCCAGCGACCACTTAAATGCCCTTAAAGTTGGCGAGTCTACGACTGTTGCAGGCAGGGTGTTCCACACCCCTGCTACTCTGAGTAAAGAAACTGCCTCTGACACCTGTCCTAGATCTACTACCCCTCAATTTAAAGCTATGTCCCCTCGTGTTGGTCATCACCATCCGAGGAAAAAGACTCTCCCTGTCCACCCTATCTAACCCTCTGACTATCTTATATGTCTCTATTAAGTCACCTCTCAGCCTTCTCCTCTCTAACGAAAACAACCTCCATTCCCTGATCCTTTCCTCGTAAGACCGTCCCTCCACACCAGGCAACATCCTAGTAAATCTCCTCTGAACCCTTTCCAAAGCTTCCACATCCTTCCTATAATGTGGTGACCAGAACTGCACGCAGTACTCCAGGAGCGGCCGCACCAGAGTTATGTACAGCTGCAGCATGACCTTGTGGCTCCGAAACTCAATCCCCCTACTGATAAAGGCTAGCACACCATATGCCTTCTTAACAGCCCTATTAACCTGGGTGGCAACTTTCAGGGATTTATGTACCAGGATACCGAGATCTCTCTGTTCATCTAAACTACTAAGAATCTTGCCATTAGCCCAGTACTCTGCATTCCTGTTACTCCTTCCAAAGTGAACCACCTCACACTTTTCCGCATTAAACTCCATCTGCCACCTCTCAGCCCAGCTCTGCAGCTTATCTATGTCCCTCTGTATCCTATAACATCCTTCAGCACTATCCACAACTCCACCGACCTTCGTGTCATCTGCAAATTTACTAACCCATCCTTCTACACCCTCTTCCAGGTCATTTATAAAAATGACAAACAGCAGTGGCCCCAAAACAGATCCCTGCGGTACACCACTAGTAACTGGACTCCAGGATGAACATTTGCCATCAACCACCACCCTCTGTCTTCTTTCAGCTAGCCAATTACTGATCCAAACCGCTAAATCACCTTCAATCCCATACTTCCTTATTTTCTGCAACAGCCTACCATGTGGAACCTTATCAAACGCCTTACTGAAATCCATATACACCACATCAACCGCTTTACCCTCATCCACCTGTTTGGTCACCTTCTCAAAAAACTCAATAAGGTTTGTGAGGCGTGACCTACCCTTCACAAAACCGTGTTGACTATCGCTAATCAACTTGTTCTTTTCAAGATGATTATAAACCCTATCTCTTATAACCTTTTCCAACATTTTACCCACAACCGAAGTAAGGCTCACAGGTCTATAATTACCAGGGTTGTCTCTACTCCCCTTCTTGAACAAGGGGACAACATTTGCTATCCTCCAGTCTTCCGGCACTATTCCTGTTGACAAAGACGACATAAAGATCAAGGACAAAGGCTCTGCAATCTCCTCCCTGGCTTCCCAGAGAATCCTAGGATAAATCCCATCTGGCCCAGGGGACTTATCTATTTTTACACTTTCCAAAATTGCTAACACCTCCTCATTGTGAACCTCAATCCCATCTAGCCTGGTCGACTGTACCCGAGTATTCTCCTTGACAACATTGTCTTTCTCCAGTGTAAACACTGACAAAAAATATCCATTTAACGCTTCCCCTATCTCCTCTGGTTCCACACACAACTTTCCACTACTATCCTTTATTGGCCCTAATCTTACTCTAGTCATTCTTTTGTTCCTGATATACCTATAGAAAGCCTTAGGGTTTTCCTTGATCCTATCCGCCAGGTACTTTTCGTGTCCTCTCCTCGCTCTTCTTAACTCTCCCTTTAGGTCCTTCCTGGCTAACTTGTAACTCTCAAGTGCCCTAACTGAGCCTTCATGTCTCATCCTAACATAAGCCGCCTTCTTCCTCTTGACAAGTGCTTCAACTTCCTTAGTAAACCACGGTTCCCTTGCTCGACAACTTCCTCCCTGCCTGACAGGTACGTACTTATCAAGGACACGCAGTAGCTGTTCCTTGGAAAAAGCTCCACATTTCGATTGTACCCATCCCCTGCAGTTTCCTTCCCCATACTATACATCCTAAATCTTGCCGAATAGCATCATAATTGCCTTTCCCCCAGCTATAATTCTTGCCTTGCGGTATATACCTATCCCTGCCCATTGCTAAAGTAAACATAACCGAATTGTGATCACTATCACCAAAGTGCTCACCTACATCTAAATCTAACACCTGGACGGTTTCATTACCCAGTACCAAATCCAATGAGGCCTCGCCCCTTGTTGGCCTGTCTACATACTGTGTCAGAAAACCCTCCTGCACACACTGCACAAAAATTGACCCATCTATAGTACTCGAACTATAGTATTTCCAGTCAATATTTGGAAAGTTAAATAACAACTACCCTGTTACTCTCGCTCCTGTCGAGAATCATCTTTGCAATCCTTTCCTCTACGTCTCTGGAACTATTTGGAGGTCTATAGACAACTCCCAACAGGGTGACCTCTCCTCTCCGGTTCCCCTATAATACATTCCCCTATTTCTGTCTGTAAAGGACCTACATTTGTCTTCACCAATCTTTTTCTCTTCACATACCTATAGAAACTTTTACAGCCAATTTTTATGTTCCCTGCAAGCTTACTTTTGTACTCTATTATCCCCTTCTTAATCAATCCCATGGTCCTTCTTTGCTGAACAGCTCACAATCCTGAGACTTGTTGTTTTTCTTGGCCAATTTGAATGCTACTCCCTTGGATCAAACACTATCCCTAATTTCCCTTGTAAGCCATGGATTGGCCACCTTTCCCATTTTACTTTCGTGCCAGACAGGAATTAACCATTGTTGCAGTTCCTCCATGCGCTCTTTGAATGTTTGCCATTGCCTATCCACTGTCATCCCGTTAAGTAATATTCCCCAATCGATCCTAGGCAACTCATGCCTCATGTTATCGTAGTTTCCTTTAAGATTCAGGACCCTAGTCTCAGAATCAACTACATCACGCTCCATTTTGGTGAAATGTATTTTATTATGATCGCTCAATCCTAAAGGGTCTCGCACAACTAGATTGCCAATGATTCCATTCTCATTACACAGTACCCAGTCTAGGATGGCCTGTTCTCTAGTTGGCTCCTCAACATATTGATCCAGAAAACCATCCCGCATACACTCCAGGAATTCCTCCTCTAACGGTATTGTGGCTAATTTGATTTTCCCAATCTTTATGTAGATAAATATCATCCATAATTAATCATGTACACTCTAATTTCCTGTTTAATGCCATTCGCAACAATATCACTGCAGTTTGGGTATTTATATATGAAGCCCACTAATGTTTTTGCTCCTTGCTGTTTCTCAGCTCTACCCATACAGATTCTGCATTGTCGGAGCTAATATCCTCCCTCATGTGCTAATTGTCCCCTTGACCAGCAATGCACCCCCACCGTCTTTTCGTTTTTGTCTGTCTTTCCTAAAAACTGTATGCCCCATGACATTCAGTTCCCATCCCTGGTCACCCTGCAGCCATGTCTCTGTAACCCCGACTATATCAAACACGTTCACGTCTATTTGTGCAATTAGTTAATCTACTTTATCGTGAATGCTCTGCGCATTAAGGCACAAAATCTTGAAGCTTGCCTTTTTAACATTACTCATCCCACTCCCAACATTTTTCACTGTGGCCCTGTTTGAATCTGGCTCTTGGTTGATCTGCCTATCACTTTTCTTATTCCCCATTCTGTCTTTTGTTTTCCACCTTATTTCCTCTTCCCCTGACTCCTCGCATAGGTTCCCATACCCCTGCCATTTTAGTTTACACCTTCCCCAACCACTCTAGCAAATACGCCCTAGGAAATCAGCCCCGGTCCTGCCCAGTGTAACCTGTCCAGTTTGTACAGGTCCCACCTCCCCCAGAACTGGTTCCAATGCCCCAGGAATCTGAAACCCTCCCCCTCATACCATTTCTTCAGCCATCCGATATATCCTTCTATTTCTACTCTGACTGGCACATGGCACTGGTAGTAATCCTGAGATCACAACCTTAGAGGTCTGACTTCTCAAATTTCTTCCTATCTCTCTATATTCTGCTTCTAGGATCTCATCACTTTGTTTACCTATGCCGTTGGTACCGATGTGTACCATGACCACTGGCTGTTCAGCCTCCTTTTCCAGAATGTCCTATAACAGCTCCGATACATCCTTGACCCTAACACCAGGGAGGCAACATACCACCCTGGAGTCTCGTTTGCAGCAACAGAAACGCCTATCTATTTTCTATATAAGTGAATCTGCTGCAACTATTGCATTCCCACATTTTACTCCTTCCCTCTGCAGCAGAACCAACCATGATGCAACAAATTTGGCAGCTGCTGCTTTCCCCTGAGAACTCATTCCCCTCAACAGTATCCAAAGCAGTATATCTGTTTTGCAGAGAATGGAGATTCCTGCACTGCTTGCCTAGCTCTCTTGTCCTGCCTGGTGGTTACCCAATTCCTCCCTGCCTGTGGAGAAGGTAGATGAGGGCAGTGTGGTCGACATTGTCTACATTGACTTTAGCAAGGCCTTTGACAAGTACCACCACATGGTAAGTTGTTGCAAAAGATTAAATCTCACGGAATCCAGGGTGAGGTAGCCAATTGCATATAAAATTGGCTTGGCGATGGAAGCCAAAGGGTGGTTGTGGAGAGTTGTTTTTCAAACTGGAGGCCTGTGACCAGCAGTGTGCCTCATGGATCAGTGCTGGGTGTTTGGAGGCATGGTTAATAAGTTTGCAGATGACCCCAAGATCGGTGGCATAGTGGATAGTGGAAAAGATTATATAAGATTGCAACAAGATCTTGACCAATTGGGTCAGTGGGCCAATGAATGGCAGATGGAGTTTAATTTGGAAAATGTGAGGTGATGCATTTTTTGGTAGATCAAATCGGGACAGTACCTACTGAGTTGATGGTAGGGAGTTGGGGAGAGTTACAGAACAGAGATATAGGAGTACAGGTTCAGAGTTCCTTGAAGGTGGAGTCGCAGGTAGACAGGGTGGTGAAGAAGACATTCAGCATGCTAGGTTTTATTGGTCAGAATATTGAATACAGGACCGGGGCTGATTTCCTAGGGCGTATTTGCTGTTGAAGTTGTACAAGACATTGGTAAGACCACACATGGAATACTGTGTTCAGTTCTGGTCACCCTATTATAGGAAGGATATTGTTAGACTAGAAAGAGTGCAGACGAGATTTACGAGGACTTGGATGCTACCAGGACTTGATGGTCTGAGTTATAAGGATAGTCTGGGGCTTTTTCCTTGGAGCGTAGGAGGCTTAGGGGTGAACTCATAGAGGTCTACAAAATAATGAGGAGCATAGATAAGGGAGATAGTCGACATCTTTTCCCAAAGGTAGAGGAATCTAGAACTACAGGGCATAGGTTTAAGGTGAGAGGGGAGAGATACAAAAGAGACCAGAAGGGAAATTTCTTCTCACACACGGTGGTGAAGAGCGGGCTGCCAGGGGTAGTGGTGGAGGCGGGTACAATTTTGTCTTTTAAAAAGCAGTTAACAGTTACATGGGCAGGATGGGTATAGAGGAATATGGGCCAAATGTGGGTAAGTGGGACTAGCTTAGTGATAGAAACTGGATTGCATGGACAAGCTGGGCCGAAGGGCCTGTTTCCATGCTGTAAACATCTATGACTGAGTTTGAGCCTGCGTTGTGACCACCTCTCTATACGTGCTATCCATAACACTCTCCACTTTGCGAATGCTCCACAGTGTCCCCAGCCGCCGATCCAGCTCCAAACCCAGGCGCCGATCCAGCTCCAAACCCAGGCTTCCAGGAGCTGCAGCTGGAGAGACGTCCTGTACACATGCTGGTCCCGGGCACTGGAAATGTTCCCGGCATCCCACATGAAGCAAGAGGAGCAAACCAAGGCTTTGAGATCTCCTGCCATGAAATGAAATGAATGAAAATCGCTTATTGTCACAAGTAGGCTTCAAATGAAGTTACTGTGAAAAGCTCCTATTCGCCACATTCCGGCACCTGTTCTGGGAGGCTGGTATGGGAATGAGGTAAATCTTTAGAAGATGCTTAATATCAGATTATATCCAATTCTCTAGGGTCCTTCTTTCCTTGTCCTGGTAACTACTAATTATAGCCATTGCAGATTATGAACTAAAATGGATTTTCAAACCATAAAAGTGATAGAAGTTGTAAAGACTTACCAATCGTACCCACTTATCTATCAGCTCTCTCTCTTGTAACCTCTTTTCCCAGTTCCACCTAACTCCCTGCTTCCACCCAACTCCAAAAGTACTCTCACTCAGCCAACCAGTCTCATAGGAGAGGATAGAACTGATGCCCGATAGTTGAGGAGGCAAAGATTTAGAAGTGTTTGAAAAGAGAAGAGAGTGATACAGAGGTGGAGAGATTGAGAGAGAATTCTAGAGCTTGGGAACTGAACAAATTACGGCACATCTGCCAATAAAGGGTGAAGAAAATTGACAATCTACAAGGGGCTAAAATTGGAGGAACATAGGGCTGGAGGAGGTTACGTAGATAGAGAAGAGCAAGGAAATGCAGGAGGTTACGCAGAGAAGGGCAAGGCTATAGAGGAAGGGGTTGAGAGTTTAAAATTTCAGACTTTGCTGGACTCTAAGCCCATGTAGGGTAATTAACACAGGATGATGGGGGGCCTCTGATACTATTTACAATTTCCTGCATTTTTACTCTGACAAAGGGTGGTATGGTGGTTTCGTGGTTAGCACTGCTGCCCCACGGCTCTGACGACCCAGACGCGATCCCGGTCCCGGGTCACTGTCCCTGTGGAGTTTACACGGTCTCCCCGTGTCTGCGTGGATCTCACCCCCACAATTGGCTAAATTGCACTTTAATTGGAAAAGAAAATTAATTGGGTACTCTAAATTTATATTAAAAAAAGAATTACTACCATAAAGGGAGATTATGAATCAATTTTCAGAAGCAGCATTCTTATTGAGTAGCTACCGACTGGTGTGTTGTGTTCTTAATATTTTCTGTTTCCATTACAACTTTAAATGAGTTATTTACTGAGGATGTACATTTTGCTTTTTATGTATTTGAAAATGATCTCAAATTCTAGTTTAAATTAGCCATCAATGATTCACTACTGTGAATACAAGAAGCACTGTTTATTAATAGGTTTTTAAACAGGAAAAATATTAAATGTGAAGTGCTTGTGCAGTAAATGATCTTTTATCTTCCATATTCAAGCCAATTTTATAAGGAATTGGGGAGCCCATAAAGGGTCTTTTTATCTGTAGTGGGTAGGGTCATGTGTAGTCCTTTGTCACCCATAGGAGGGTTCAACCAAAGTCTAACTATGTTTAATGTCTGATATCAAATAGAATTTCCGCTTAGTTAGACATAGGCAAATGATGGATGAATTTCATCAGACTGAATGCTTCATTATAAGAGAGTTTTTTTGGGGGGTGGAATTACTATCTTCTGCACAATAGTTCTGCCCTTCCGAAACTTGGGTCACTCTTTAAATATCCACTGTTGCCATGGAAAATGCTCATTGTCAGAAAAAACATGTTAACTCATGTTTTAAATAGTGCAGCAAAAAAAAAAAAGAAAAAAAAAAAAGTCACAGCAAAAGAAAATAAAATGATAGTATTTTAGATGTGTTGTGTCAAAACAAGTTTGTATGTTATATAATTAACAATGTTACAAACGCTACATAAGCTAAATAAGAGTGGGCGCGATGCAACCCAAAAACTTTGAACTGTAATTTTGAGTGATTTTGGGGGGGGGATGGGGAGGGGGGGGGGGGGGGGGGGAAAGTTGTACATCAGTTCGGCCGTTTGGGTACCACCGGGAGCAGTGTACCGTGAAACGTGCAAATAAATTTTTGTTTCTTTTGTTCCAACTTGGTGTGGACTCTCCGTGTCTCCATGAAACTGGTGACGAGGAGTAAAACTGGTCTGTTGTCAATGCTGCAGCACTTTAGGTTCTGCCACTGCCTTGCATTCGTGTATCCGAGTTGGAGCCTTGCTTTTTTGCCATACATCTATTCGGCTGGTTTGGACTTGATATGCAGAGCAGGTGTGCTATTTCTTTTCTGCGAATAACATCACAAAAGGTGAGTGGCAAACAGTGATCCTGCTAACTTCTTGTGGTGCCTATATATTTTGGCATCATTTGGATGTGGTCACGCATGGGGGGAAAAGGAGTATTACTTTGATGTTGGAGGAGATGAGTAACATTTTCATGGACCATGGACGTGGGGATGTTTGAAGACGATAATTACGGGGGGAGCTTATTTCGATCAAGACGCATAGAAATAATGTGGAGGGATCAGAAAGGCAGAGTTGGTGGAGGCCATCTTACCAGTGGATCGGAGATACTTGGTGGCCGCTGAGGAGGGGTTGTTGAAGAAGTGGAAGAAGCTCTAAATGGAGTTTTTGGGAGCCCTTTTCGGGTTTATGTCGGATTTTAGGGGTGAAGATGGCTCCAAGCCTATGGGTGACGATATTTTGGGTTTTCGAGGAGTCGGTACTGCAGGTTGTGGGACAGTCTGATATGTTGGCCGTTGGCTGTCGGATAGTCCGGAGGCGGATCTTGTTAGGGAGCCACGCTTCGGAGCCACCAAAGGCGGCAGTTTGGGTGAGTGACCTGGTGGAATTCGTATATGTGGAAAAGATAAAGTTTGCCATTGAGGGTCAGAGATAGGATTCTTCTCGAGGTGGGGGTTTCATTCCCTTCTTTAAGGAGTGGCAGATGTCAGCAGGGGAGGGGGGAATATTTTGTTTTGTTCTCCGTTATCTTTGATTTACGTGAGGCATGCGGGGTGTTCAAGCGGTTTATTGTATTGTGGCAAATGTATAAAGAAGATTGTTTTGTGAGTTTTGTATCTAAATTGAAAATGTATTGAATTAAAATATTTTTAAAAAACAAGTTGAGACTCCGGAAAAGCTCTTGGCCGAGCCTTTGCTGAACCTCCAGTCGGCGCTACAAATATCCTTATCCAGTGAGAGTGCAAAGTGAGGCGTTCAGGAGATACAGGGCATGGAGGTCAACACCCTGGGTCACCCAATGACCCAGGCATCTGCCTCGGTGATGTGACCATCAATTCACAAGACGCGTGGTTGGAAGTGAACAGTGGTTTTAATAGTCTTACAATAGAGCCTGCCTGCGATGAGATGAACTGGCAGCAGGCTCACGACCGCAGATCTTTATACTTACAGTTAGTGGGAGGAACCCTGGGCGGAACCATGGGCGGAGCCAAGGGGGGAGCCCAGTACAAACTCCTCATCTCCCCCTATGGGCAGAGCCGCGCAACTGCTCGTATACCGAGCTTACAAGATCACAACACATACAATATAACACAGTGTGAATTGCTAGGATTGTGATTCACCACACTCGGGACTGGAATTTTCACCTGGATGAGCAGGAGGAAGAGGATGTGATGCAGTCACATTGTCCAATGGCGCCCCGTGTGGCCTCCATTCGGTTCCCGATACAAATGAATGAGCATGCATTGAGCATGGAATGCTCATTAACAAAGGGGTGGCAGTTTTCAGAGTGGCTTGGAGCACTTTTGACCACATCAGACAAGCCTTGGGGGACATGGTGGCTTGTTTGACCATGTACACTGGGGGGGGGCAATTGCTTATAGTTGGGACAATGTTGATCCTTGTTGTTTATGATGATCAGTCGGCTCACCTGCATTTTGTTGTTCAGGGGGTCGAACCAAACCAGCTAGGAATGCAGCTGGTTGTGCCATTTGCACTTAGACCGGTAGCGCATTCTACTGTGCGAGGTATTCAGCAGGTAACTGGAAAGTTTTCCAGCCCAGCTGGAGCCATGGCCAAAAAACAAGTTGACCTGGAGGCGCAGCCACACTCTTTCTGGTTGCATCAAGTTTCCTACGCCTTGGTGTAGAAGGTGGAAACTGAACTTGACAGATCAGAGAGTTCGGACGTTATTCTGTGTGGGCATTTCACGACTCTAGCACTGAGGGCAGCACGGTGACACAGTGGTTAGCCCTGTTGCCTCACGGCACTGATGTTCCAGGTTCGAGACCGGCTCTGGGTCACTGTCTGTGTGGAGTTTGCACATTCTCCCCATGTTTCTGTGGGTTTTACCCCCACAGCCCAAATGATGTGCAGGCTGATTGGTTTGGCCATGCTAAATTGCCCCTTAATTGGAAAAAATGAATTGGGTACTTTTAGGAAAGAAAAGACTCTGCAGCACCGGTGGTCCCCGTATGAAACGGATGGGATGGTCTGCCGAAGCGAGGCTTGCAAGTTGACGGTCAACACAGCTACTTGAGACTCGACTGCTACCCAATGCCTCGCTTTGAGTGCCTGTGTTCTAAGCTGACTGATGGGTGCTGGTTTATGAAGCTGGAATTGAATAATGCATATCTGCAAATTGCACTCAACAGGTCCTCTCCTCAATATGTTACGATCAATACGCACCCGGGCCTCTAAGACCTCTACAAGTATACCCAGCTGCCTTTCGGTGTCTTGTTGGCATGTGCAATATTTTAACATGACAAGGAGAATATCCTATAGGAGTTACCGTGCTTCACAGTGCATTTGGACGATGTGCTAGTCACGAGGGGGGTGGGGGGGGGGGGGGGTGTGTGGGGGGGGGGGGGGCTAACGACCAGGAGCACTTGCAGAATGTGGAGGCAGTGCTGCAATGCTTCTGAGTTTGACATTCAGCTGCTTTGGGTGAAGTGCTTGTTCCGTGCGAGAGAGGAGGTCTACCTAGGTTATTGGGTGGACCCGATGGCTTACACACAGCGGCAGAGAACATGCGCGTCATCTAGTTGGCCCCACCCTGAAGGATGTGACTGAGCTCTGCTTGTTTCTAGGGTTGGTCAATTATTACGGAAAATTGGTCCCGAATCTTGCGTTCATACTGGCTCCGCTGCATCTGCCCCTTAAGCACTAATAGGGAACGTGGCCTCGGATTAGACCGTCGTGAGACAGGTTAGTTTAACCCTACGGGTTATCTGCGTACCAAGAGCCGTTTGTCATCATCAGGAGTGCTGTAAATCTGAGTGGATTCAAAACATGTGGATGGGACTTCAGTTAGAATCCATGTGGAGTGAATCGTCTGGGTGCTGAGAGTGCGGTGACTAGCGTGATTGGGCCTCTCCCATAATTTATCTGGGCGTGATATGGTGGCAGAATCTCACCCAGAATCACATCTTGGATTTTATGGATTTGAAAAATATGTCAGTGGTAGATGAGCTGTTGAAAGAGAGTTTAAAAATGGTTATTGTTTAAATATTATGTTGTACATCCATCATCTTTGCACTTTTATTTGGATCTTTTGGTCCCCTTAAACATTGTACTGTTCTCACTCAATGGGATATTACTTGGCAGACTTATTATAGCCTGAAAATGCACATTCTTTGTTCAGTCCAGGTTTTGTGCAGTACCTCAGGTCTTCTATTTTTCTTTATTTTGAAAATGTTGTGTGTCATGTGACCATCAATTCACTCAAGACACGAGTGGAAATAAACTGTGGCTTTAATCGACTTACAACTGAGCCTGCCTGCGACTAGAAGAACTGAGGGCAGGCTCACAAGACCGCAGCACTTTATACTTCCGGTAGTGGGAGGAGCCATGGGCGGAGCCAAGGGTGGAGCCCTGTACATGCTCCTCATCTCCCCCTGTGGGCAGAGCCACGCAAGGGTTCACAGATGGAGCCCACAGGGACACAGTGATACACAGTGTGAATTATACGTATTATACATTCACCCCGTTTAAAAAAAAAAAAATCAAGTCCGGCGGGGGTGACGGGTTTACAGATTGAGTTGGACCGGTGCCCGAATCGTCCGCTGGGATCTGCGGAGCACCGGGGTTGCAGCCGCTTCGGATGGCTGTGTGCTGATGTCCGGTGTGAATCTGAGGGTGGACTCCGGGGGTGGTTCGTTCTGAGCTTTGTTCGTGACCAGTGCGATGGGCGAAAGGGGGCACAGGAAACCTGGGGGCGCAGGGCATGGGGGGCCGGGTGGAGAGTAGTGTGAGGGGTACCTCAGCGGTGGTGGTGGATCCTGCGGGGGCCAGGTCCTGGAGGAAAACTGTGTTCTGCCGGCCGTCGGGGTGTTCGATAGAGGCGTAGTGGGGGTTTGAATGTAGTAGTAGTAGTACCCTCTCTACCAGCGGGTTCGTTTTATGTGTCCGGACGTGCTTCCGGAGGAGAACCGGGCCCGGTGTCCTCAACCAAGATGGAAGCGAGGCCCCCGTGGTAGTGCCCCTAGGGAAAACAAATAATCGCTCGTGAGGAGTCTGATTAGTGGCCATACACAGGAGGGACCTAATTCCATGGAGCGCGTCGGGGAGGACCTCCTGCCAGTGTGAGGTCGGGAGATTCCTGGACCGTAGGGTCAGTAGGACGGTCTTCCAGACCGTCGCGTTCTCCCTCTCCACCTGCCCGTTTCCCCTGGGGTTATAGCTGGTAATCCTGCTTGAGGTGATGCCCTTGTCGAGCAGGTACTGACGCAGCTTGTCACTCATGAATGACGAACCCCTGTCACTGTGGACATAGTTAGGGAAACCGAACAGAGTGAAGACACTGTGCAGGGCTCTGATGACTGTATGGGAAGTCATATCTGGGCACGGGATAGCAAACGGGAAGCGGGAGAATTCGTCTATGGTGTTGAGGAAGTACACATTACGGTTGGTCGAGGGGAGGGGCCCTTTGAAATCGATGCTCAGTCGTTCAAAGGGCCGGGAAGCTTTTACCAGGTGGGCCTTGTCTGGTCTATAGAAGTGCGGTTTGCACTCCGCGCAGATCGGGCAATTCCTGGTGATAGCTTTTACCTCCTCGGTGGAGAAAGGCAGATTGCGGGCCTTGATGTAGTGGGCCCCCGGATGGCAGAGTTCATTGTGGATAGCCTGTAATCGGTCGTCTTGCGCGCTGGTGCATATGCCGTGGGACAGGGCATCTGGGGGCTCGTTGAGCTTCCCCGGACGGTATATATCATAATTATAGGTGGAGAGTTCGATCCTCCACCTCAAGATTTTATCGTTTTTTATTTTGCCCCCTTGCGAGTTGTCGAACATGAAGGCAACCGATCTCTGGTCGGTGATGAGGGTAAACCTCCTACCTGCGAGGTAGTGCCTCCAGTGCCATACGGCTTCCACAATGGCTTGAGCTTTTTCGACTGAGGAGTGTCGAAGTTCTGAAACGGAGAGGGTTCGGGAGAAGAAAGCTACTGGCCTCCCCGCCTGGTTCAGAGTGGCGGCGTGAGCGACCTCTGAGGCGTCGCTCTCCACCTGAAAGGGGACGGATTCACCGCCCACATGGCGGCTTTGGCGAAGTCCTCCCTAATGCAGTTGAAGGCCTGGCGGGCCTCGGCTGACGGTGGGAAGAGTGTGGTCTTAAATAGTGGGCGGGCTTTGTCCGCATACTGGGGGACCCACAGGGCGTAACAGGAAAAGAATCCAAGGCACCTCTTGAGGGCCCTGGAACAGTGACGGAAAGGGGTCAGGCCCCAGGACCCTGTTTTCCACGACGTAGCCGAGGATGGCTAGTCTGGTTGTGCGTAAAACGCAATTCTCCTTATTGTATTTGAGGTTGAGTTTTTGGGCGGTTTGGAGAAATCGGTGGATGTTAGCGTCGTGGTCCTGCTGGTCGTGGCCGCAGATGGTGACGTTATCCAAGTACGGAAACGTGGCCTGCAGCCCGCACTGGTCCACCATTCGGTCCATTGCTCGTTGGAACACCGAGGCCCCAAAGGGGACCTGGAGGAAATGGAAGAGGCGGTCTTCTGCCTCGAACGCCGTGTAGTGGCGGTCCTCTGGGCGGATTGGGAGCTGGTGGTATGCAGACTTCATATCCACCATGGAGAAGATGCGGTACGGGGCGATCTGGTTGACCATGTCTGCAATCCGGGGGAGGGGGTACGCATCGAGGTGTGTGAACCGGTTAATGGTCTGGCTGTAATCAACCACTATCCGGAACTTTTACCCGGTCTTGACCACCACTACCTGAGCTCTCCAGAGGCTATTACTGGCCTCTATTACTCCCTAACGTAGAAGCCGCTGGACTTCAGCTGTAATAAATACACTGTCCTGCAGGCTATACAGCCTGCTGCGAGTGGCTACGGGTTTGCAGTTAGCGGTGAGGTTAGTGAAGAGTGGAGGGGGGTTCAATTTTTAGAGTCGCTAAGTTGCATATACGGAGGGGGGGCAGGGGTCCGCCGAAGCTGAATGTTAGGCTTCTAAGATTACATTGAAAATCGAGCCCGAGTTGGAGAGGGGCGTAGAGGTCTGGGAGTACATACAACTGGAAGTTGGAGTACTTGGCGCCCTGTATCGTTTAATGTTGCAACGATGCGCCCTTGTATTTGGACCGAGTGCGACTCCGAGGCGAGGGAGATAGTTTGCAGTGCTGGAAAGATAGGGAGTGAACAGCGCCTTACCAGGTCTGGATGAACGAAGCTCTCGGTGCTCCCGGAGTTGAAGAGGCACGTTGTCTTGTATCCGTTGATCTGAATGGACATCATTGAGCTTTTGAAGTGCTTTGGCCGCGACTGGTCCAAAGTGACTGCGTTGAGTTGCGGGTAGTCCGTGGCTTGATCAGCGGTGCTGGAGCGGCCCCGTGATGACTGTCCGCGGAGGTCGTAGTCGTCGATATGCACATCGGGTGATGGCCAAGATGGCGGCCCCTGTTGATCGCACGTGGTGGGTGGTGAGGAAGATGGCGTCCAAGATGGCTGCCCCCATGGATCGCACGTGGCGGCGGCGAGGAAGAAGGCGCCCAAGATGGCGGCCCCCATGAATCGCACATGGCCGGCCGCGTGGGGGAAGATTGTCAAGATGGCGGCCCCCATGAGTCGCACCTGTCGTGCGGAGGAGGAATTGGCAGACGTTGCGGGGTCTGCGGGCCTGCGAGTTGGAGGGGCCATTGTTCTGGATAGCGGTAGAGTTTGAGAGTTTAGTTTTAGCCAGGCATACCTTTGCAAAGTGTCCTTTTCGACTGCAGCTGCTGCAGGTCGCGTTGCGGGCCGGGTAGTGCTGCCGTGGGTATTGGGGCTGACCGCAAAAATGGCACAATAGCGCTCCGTGGTGGGCGGGCAGCCGCACGGCGCAGGCCTGGGGCAGTCTCTGGTCGGGGGCCCACGATGGGGTTGTGTGGTCGGCTGGGAACGAGTTCAAACTTTGGAAAGCGACCTCCAGCGAGGTTGCTAGCGATACTGTGTCCTCCAGATTCTGGGCCCCTTCTTCGAGGAGATGCTGGCGCACGTAGTTGAACCAGACATACACATCACGGAAAGCGAGTTCCATATGCTGGGAGGCAGTTACAGCCTGAAATTTACATTCCCGTGCAAGAGCTTTTAGGTCATGCAGGTAGTCCTCTACCGACTGTGGGGCGCTGGCGGTGGGTGGTAAAAATATGCCATGCGTAAACTTCATTTACAGGTGGTCGAGTATTGCGAGGGCTTTGGTGTTCGAGTCGGTGCAATCGAGTTGAGTAGAAATGCGATGGCTCACCCGTGCGTGTAGGAGACTGAATTTCTGCTCTTAAGTAACAGCGGAGGTAGTCGACGCAGCCAGGTAGGCCTTGAAGCACCGAAGCCAATGTAGAAAGATTTCCTTCGTTTCTGCAGCCTGCGGGTCGAGTTCCAGTCGATCAGGTTTGAGGGCTGATTCCATGGTGATTTTTTAAAAGTCGATTAAATTGATATGACCATCAATACATTCAAAGACACGAGTGGAAGTAAACTGTGGCTTTAATCGACTTACAACTGAGCCTGCCTGTGACCAGAAGAACTGAGGGCAGGCTCACAAGACCGCAGCACTTTATACTTCCGGTAGTGGGAGGAGCCAAGGATGGAGCCCTGTACATGCTCCTCATCTCCCCCTGTGGGCAGAGCTGCGCAACGGCTCACAGATGGAGCCCACAGGGACACTGATACAGGGTGTGAATTATACGTAGTATACATTCATCACAGTCTGAACTCTCACTGTCATGTTTGTTTTGCCTTCACAACTGGGCTCCACCATGACTGAAATGCTGGCCTTTTAATTAAATTGTAAAGGTTCCCACTTGGGTACCAGATTCACGATTCACAAAATAGACAAACAGTATTTTAGAAGATCTATTTCCTAAAGGTTTTTGGGAAATCCAATTAGTTATGATACCATATTATTAGCTTTCTCTTAAAGTAAGTATTCAGTGCAATGGTGGGTCTGTTTCATCAAAATAGAATTCGGGATTTAACGAGAATTCAGCCTGATACACCACTATTCTAATTGAACATGCAGGTGAGGATTCTATTGAAAGACTACTAAATTTGTCTGACATCCACTGAAATCCATTGCACAAGTGTCCACGGCTGATTCAGACTTTTGCTAAATGTGGATTCAGTAGTGTGAAACACTGGTGATGCAGTTTCTGTTGTAGACAGGCATGAAGATAGTTAAAATTGAGTCTCCAACCCATGGTCAATTGTGAAATGTATTATATTTTTTTTGTCCCATTCCTCAGCCTAATTTTAAATTCCTGAAACAATTTAATCAAAGATTAAATAATTCTGCAGAAGGATAATTTAGATCAGATACTTCTCTCCACAGATGCTGCTAGACCTGCTGAGTTTATCCAACATTTTCTGTGCGGTAGGCTATATTAGGGGTATCGCGGTACCTAGGTGGGATGTACCTTATATGAGTGGTAGAACCTGCCTGCTGGTTCTGCCCAGCAGGCGGATCATAAGAGTCTGTGTTTCACCCACTGCAGTCATTCTGTACCGGAGGTGCTGGGGTAACTACTTGTTCATTAAAACCTTCAATTGGACTACAATCTCACTTCAGTAGTGATTGCATCATTCTGTTTTTAATTGAAGCTGCTTTGGATTACCAATTTTGCTGATCTTGGGAAGAAGGGATAGGATTTCCAACTTTAAGTCTGATGTACATTAAAGCTACCGTGCACTCCATGCCTGAATTTGATTCTGGCATCATTTGATTGGATTGTTCCACATGCCCTCAAACATCTCCTTCATTGCTATACATAGACTGGATTTTAACTTCTGATGAAATAATAATAATCCCTTATTGTCACAAGTAGACTTCAATGAAGTTACTGTGAAAAACCCCTAGTCACCACATTCCGGCGCCTGTTTGGGGAGGCCGGTATGGGAATAGTGTCAATGATAAATATATAGATTAATTTCTAAGATAGTTTTCAGAATTTCTTCCCAGTCCAGCTACGGAGGGTTTCACTCTTGTTAATTCACATGAGGAAAGGAAAATCAAAACGGAAGCATTCCAAAAATAAGCATTATTCATTCATTACCACCAAGTTAGCTCTGTTTCTTCATTGCAGCTCAACCTATTTAGCTGCGCTAATATAGTAGCAAAATATTGTGGATGCTGGAAACCTGAAATCAAAAATTGCTAGAAAGACTTAGCAGGTCTGGCAGCATCTGCAGAGAGAGAAAAAAACAGTTTCTGATCCTTAAAATTTGACAGGAAGGCAAAAGAACGTTATCAGGTAAGATGAAGAATAAAATTCTTCAAAAGAACTGGGGACGAGGACAGCTTTGAGAGAGAGGTTGAGTGTGTACATAGCGTGGATCTCAGAATGTGGCTAGAGCAGCAGTCCGAGGAGTATTATATGTCCCAGAGATGCCTGTAAACCTGAGTGGATTCAAAATATGTGGATGGGACTTCAGTTAGAATCCACATGCAGTCAGTCAGTAGTTGAGGAAGGAAATGTGGCTGTGGAAGCAAGTTTTGGCAAAAACGTCAAACAATGTCCAACTTACCCTAACAAGCACGTTTTTCGGGAGGAAACCAGAGCACCCAGAGGAAACCCACGCAGACACGGGGTGAACGTGCAGACTCTGTATAGACCGTATCCAAGCAGGAATCAAAACTGGGATCTTTTTAAAAAATATATATATTTTTATTCTCCATTTTCACATTTTCTTCAGAAGTTACACCCCACCAACAAACAGTAAACGGTAACGAATACAATGTCAATCCCCTTAACAACAACGATCCCATCCTCCCACCACCCCAAATAATGGTCCACTCAACAATATAAGCATCAAATAAAACAAACCCTCCTGAGGTGGGAAAGAAGGAAAAAAGAAAAAGGAATCGTGAATCGCCTATGGTCATCATTGACGTGTACAGTCCACACTCACCCCCCCCCCAATATTCAATGCCATCCAATCCTCGAAAGAGTACCGTGAATGACACCCATGAATTGTGGACACCCCACTCTCTCTTCCCCCCCCCCCCCCCCCCCCCCCCCCCCTTCCTCTTGTAAACTCCTCCCCCTAACACCAAACAAATCGGTTCCTTCCCCCAACTTTTCACACTGGCTAGACTCACCGAAACCTGTTCTACCAGGCTCCGATGGCCGCAGCCCCTCCCCCCACCTCACTCCCATTTACTGGCTGGGTCTCCTTCCCCCTTGCCCGGTCCTAGGAAAACCAAGAAATCCCCTTTCGCACACAACCCCCGCATACACACCCAAGCCCCAAAGAACCATCATTGCAAATGAAAGTCCCATCTTTTCCTTTGTCCAAATATATACAACGTCGACTCATTTAGTACATACACCAACACGCAGTGAAAAAATTAATTTATATGAGGCTACATCGGTACACGACCATTTCTCAATTCTGCCACAGTCCTTCTGCCTTCGCAAACTCCTCCACTGCTTCCGCCGCCCCAATACAAAAGCCCTTGGATTTGTAGGTCACCATCAACTTAGGTAGATATACTATGCCGCACTGCACCTTGCTGATGTACAGTGCCTTCTTCACCCGGCTGAATGAAGCCCGCCTCCTCGCCAGCTCCACTGTAAAGTCCTGGTATATGCGTATGCCAACTCCAGCCCACTGCTCCACCCGCTTCTGTTTTGCCAAGCACAGGACTTTCTCCTTCACGCTATACCTACGGAAACACAGGGTTATTATTCTTGGGTGACTCACTTGCCTTTGGTATTGGCCTCCACGACTGATGAGCCTGATCCAGTTCATATTGGGAGGGATTGTCCCCCTCCCCCAATACCTTCACCAACATCGTGGCAAAATACTCAGTCGGCCTCGGCCCTTCCACCCCTTCGGGCAGACCCACAATCCTCAGATTCTGCCACCTGGATCTGTTTTCCAGGTCTTCCATTTTGGCTCGCAGACCCTTGTTGGTCTCTATCACCCTCCGCAACTCCTTCCCCATCGAGGTGAGTTGATCGCTGTGCTGCAATAATGTCTCTTCCACTTCCTTCAGTGTCTCACCTTGCTCCCGCACCTCCTCAACTGCGCTTGATATTGCCACCCTCACCGGGGCAATCGCCTCCTCCACCAGCACTTTCAATACCGCCACCGCCACCTCCTTCATCGCTTCCATGTGTTTTGTGAACTGTTTTTCAAGTTCCACAGCCATCACTGTGGTCATTTCTTCTGCTGTGAGCGATACGACCTCCCTTGGTGCTCCAGCCTCCGCTTTCCTTACAGTTCCTGTGCTGACTTTTCCAATCACCGGCGGACTTTCGTTAACCCCCGTTGTCACGGCCGTGTTTCTCCCAAACTTGGACATTTCTCCTCCATGTGCCATCTTGCAGCCTTTTCAGCCTCTCTTGCCCCTGGGATCGGGCGTTAAAACTCCGAAATTTCTATTCCTGAGCGGCAGCCATCCAATGTGCGGCTGCCTCCCTCCCGCCGTCACCGGAAGTCCGAAATTGGGATCTTGTCGCTGTGAGGCAACAGTGCTAACCACTGCTACCGTGCCGGACTCCCAATATGGACTCCGAAGAGCCTGCTAGAAGGAAGCGAGAGTCTCGACATACCTGAGCACTACATTGGTCCATGGGGTGAGAGTTTGTCTTGTATGTTTAGAAGTGTTTTTCAAACATTTTGCCCAGGAGCCATGCCTGCCGACCCACTCTGGCCGACGTTTCCGACCCACCATTTTTATTTACCTTTAATATGACAGGTGAGCCTGCTTGATTCTCACAATCTCACTTGCTTTGTTATTCAATGTTACATTTCTGATAATGACTTCAGCTGATAATTTAAAAAAAATATATATATTTTTTATTCTCCTTTTTCACTTTTTCCTCCCAAATTTACACCCAACAATAAACAATAATCATTAACGAATGTCATGTCAATCCCCATATCAATAACAATGATATCATCCTCCCACCAAACCCCCAAACATTAGCCCGCATGTTAACATAAAAAAATGACAAGAGGAATCAGAAATCACCCATAGTCACCATTAACACATACAGTTCCCCTCCCCCCAACTCTCCCAGCCCCCGACCCCTCTAATGTTCGATGTGATCTAATTCTCGAAAGTGCATAATGAGCAACGTTCATGAATTGTAGAATCCCTCCATACTTCCCCTCAGTTCAAATTTGACCTTTTCAAGCGTCAAGAATTCCAGCAGGTCCCCCAGCCACGCCAAGGCACAGGGTGGATATGGTGGAGAGGTTGACATCCACCCTAACAGGATCCGCCTGAGGGCGATCAACGAGATGAAGACTAGAGCATCTGCCTCCGTGCCAGTTTCCAACCCCACCTGCTCCGACAACCTGAATATGGCCTCCCGAGGGCCCGGGTCCAGTTTCACGTGCACCACTTTGGAGATTACCCTAAAAACCTCCTTCCAGTAATCCTCCAACTTTGGACAGGACCAAAACATATGAACGTGGTTTGTGCCATCCCCCCCGCGCCCCGCTCACACACATCTTCTACCCCCTCCAAGAACTGGCTCATCCTTGCCCCTGTAAGGTGTGCTCTATACACCACCTTCAGCTGTTTCGGCCCCAACTCGCACACGAGGTGGAGGCGTTCACCCTCCGCAGCACCTCACACCAGAAACCCTCCTCCATACACTCTCCCAACTCTTCCTCCCACTTTGCCTTGATCCCTTCTAGCGGCAGCTTCTCCTCTAAAAAAAGCCCTGTAAATCACCCATACTACCACCGTCTCCAGTCCCCCTGTTGTCAGCACCTCCTCCAGCAATGCAGAAGCCGGCTCTATTCAGCTGATGATTTAAGATCTCACTGCATCCGTTGAAAAAATCAAGATGCTTGTCCTCCAACTTCGCGTTTACCTGTGATGTTTTGAGTGATTTAAACTTTCATTTACCAGTGCTTCCTGCATAAAGCACACATGAAATTTGAATCCTGATTTGCAGTGGCACAATTAATAAACCCATTCCCCAAGTAATCATCTTTGCTTTGTTCCTGTTTTCAGTTTCTTCTTCATGGGTTGTTTAGCTGAGGCCCTGGAGTTTATACCAGCATTGTTGGGAGCTACAAAATGGAGGAATCTCTCTCGTGCCCAGAACATGTGAAGTCAGTGCACGGAGCGCATGACCTGCTCTCTGGTGCCACTCCAGGCAGGAAGACTCCAGTGATTTTTGAATATTTTATTTATTTTTTGAAAAAATCTTCTCCTGGGTCAGTCTGCTGATGTCAGGAGGAGGCGTTCTGCTCAGCTGGGCTCAGGGCCTGCTCACTGCTGAGGGAGCACGCATGCACAGAACGGCATTCTGAATGCCGGTCACAGCCAGCATTTATAAAAGCTGATCACGCCATTGGGCACTTATTCCCACAAACTGGAACGTCGGAAAGCATGACCCCGCAACCCTGCCGACACCTGCCTGCGGGTCGTGACTCTGGATTTGAAAATGGCTAGTTTAGAAGATTGAGGGAAAATCTGACAGGATAAGGGTAGGTTTGATCAGGGTGGATACTAAGATTGTTTTAATCAGGGAATCTAAAACACAGCAACACAGTCGCTGATCCTTTAGGACTGAAATTAAAAATTACTGGGTGTGGTGAATGTAATATATAGATGTATATATGTTAATTCACACTGTCTTTGTAAGAGCAGTAGCGCTATCCTACCACTAGGGGGAGTAGCGCTGGGAGCACTCAGGAACTTGTACTGGGCTCCACCCTTGGCTCCGCCCATGACTCCTCCCCCTAGTGCAGCTGTATAAATACCCTTGTCCAGAGTCAGCCTGAGTTCACTACAAGTTCATCAACGGGTAACAGGCTGGCTCTGAAGTCGATTAAAGCCTAGATTCATATCGGAAACACGTGTCTGGTGAATTGATGGTTCCATCAATTTAATCGACTTAAGAACAGTAAAGATCGATTATGGAATCGGCCCTCAAGCCTGGACGCCTGGAACTCGACCCGCAGGATGCAGAGTCTAAAGAAATCTTCTCCCACTGGATCCGGTGTTTCAAGGCCTACCTGGCAGAAGTGAGCACAGCCGAAACGACAGAGGATCAGAAGCTAAGTCTGCTGCACGCGAGGGTGAGCCACAGAATCTCTACGCAACTAAACTCGGCCAGGTCATATACTGCGGCGCGAGCAGTTCTTGATAAAATTTATGTAAGGCCCATTAATGAAGTTTACGCTAGCCATGTGTTGACGACTCGCCGCCAGCAGCCTACGGAATCACGTGCCGAATTCCTAAGGGAACTCAATAACTTGTCCAATGACTGTAATTACCAAGCGGTTACCGCGGCTGAACACAGGGAATTGGCGGTACGCAATGTTTTTGTAGCGGGCCTCAGGTCTAACTATGTGCGCCAACGACTGCTGGGAAAGGGGGCCCAGGTCGCTGTACGCGGACGACTTGTTGTCGCTGTACGCGGATGACCTGTTGCTCTATGTGGCGGACCCGGTGGGGGGGATGCCGGAGGTGATGAGGATTCTTAGGGAATTCGGGGGTTTCTCGGGGTATAAGTTGAACCTGGGCAAGAGTGAGGTGTTTGTGGTGCATCCGGGGGATCAAGAGGAGGGGATTGGTAGGCTCCCATTGAAGCAGGCAGGGAAGAGCTTCAGGTACCTAGGGGTCCAGGTGGCGGGGAGCTGGGGGGCCCTGCACAACCTCACAGTGTTGGTGGAGCAGATGGAGGAGGAGTTTAAGAGGTGGGATATGTTACTGCTGTCACTGGCGGGGAGGGTGCAGTCCGTTAAGATGACGGTGCTCCCGAGGTTTTTGTTCCTGTTCCAGTGCCTCCCTATCCTTATCCCGAAGGCCTTTTTTAGGAGGGTCAACAGGAGTATCACGGGATTTGTGTGGGCGCATGGGACTCCGAGGGTTCGAAGAGTGTTCCTGGAACGAGGCAGGGATGGGGGGGGCTGGCGTTGCCCAATCTCTGTGGGTACTATTGGGCTGCCAACGCAGCGATGGTGCGTAAGTGGGTAATGGACGAGGAAGGGGCAGCATGGAAGAGGAGGGAGACGGCGTCTTCTGTGGGCACGAGCTTGGAGGCGCTAGTAACGGCGCCATTGCCGCTCCCTCCAACGAGGTATACCACAAGCCCGGTGGTGGCGGCTACCCTCAAAATTTGGGGGCAATGGAGACGGCACAGGGGAGAAATGGGGGGCTCGATGGAGGCCCGATACGGGGGAACCATCGGTTTGTCCCAGGGAGCATTGATGGCGGATTTCTGGGCTGGCACAGGGCAGGGGTTAGGAGGTTGAGGGACCTGTTTGTGGAGTGGAGGTTCGCGAGTTTGGGGGAGTTAGAGGGGAAGTTTGGGCTCCCCCCGGGGAACATGTTTCGGTACATGCAGGTTAGGGCGTTTGCCAGGCGGCAGATGGAGGGGTTCCCCTTGTTGCCCCCACGGGGGGTACAGGACAGGGTGCTCTCGGGGGTGTGGGTCGGAGGAGGGAGGATTTCGGACATATACCGGGTAATGCAGGAGGTAGACGAGGCCTCGGTGGAGGAACTGAAGGGTAAATGGAAAGAGGAGCTGGGTGAGGAGATTGAGGAGGGGACGTGGGCGGATGCCCTGGAGAGAGTGAAATTCCTCCTCTTCCTGTGCGAGGCTTAGGCTCATACAGTTCAAGGTGCTGCATAGGGCCCACATGACTGGGTCGAGGATGAGCAGGTTTTTTGGGTGAGAGGACAGGTGTGCTAGGTGCTCGGGGAGTCCAGCGAACCACGCCCATATGTTTTGGGTGTGCCCAGCATTGGGGAGTTTTGGAAGGGGGTAGCAAGGACGGTGTCGAGGGTGGTGGGATCCAGGGTCGAACCAGGCTGGGGACTCGCAATTTTTGGGGTTGCAGTGGAGCAGGGAGTGCAGGAGGCGATAGAGGCCGGTGTTCTGGCCGTCGCGTCCCTAGTAGCCCAGCGGAGGATCTTGCTCCAATGGAAGGATGCGAGGCCCCCAAGCGTGGAGGCCTGGATCTCTGATATGGCGGGGTTCATTAAATTGGAGAGGGTGAAATTTGGCCTGAGGAGATCAGTACAAGGGTTTTTCAGGCGGTGGCAGCCTTTTCTGGACTTCCTGGCGGAACGGTAGGGAAATAGGCCGACAGCAGCAGCAACCCGGGAGGGAGGGGGGGTATGGATTGGGGGGGGAGGGAGGGGGGGTAAGGATTGGGGGGAGGGAGAACTGTGCACATGGGTTTGTGGAGGGTGATATCTCTTTCCCTTTCGTTGTCTGGGTGCTCTTTTGTTTTTTGTTTTTGTTCTTTCCTTTTGTTTGAAGTTGCTCTTGAAGCTGGGGGGGTATTGTTCATGGTGTGTTACCGCGGGTGGTTGTTAATAGAGTTAAGATGTTTATATTTTGTATTTTGCAAAAATTTTCAATAAAAATTATTTTAAAAAAAAAGGAAAAGGGGGCCCAGGACTTAGAAACGACTTTGGAAGCTGCTACCACGATGGAGGTCTCCTTCTGCAGCCTTAACTCGTTCCCCGCGGACCCTGCGACCCAATCATGAGCCCCCGACCAGCGACTCCCCCAGGCCTGTGCTACGCGGCCGCCCAGCCACTATGCTGTTCCAGCCACTTTGCTGTTCCAGCCAGCCACTATGCTGCTCCAGCCTGCCATTTCTGCGGCCAGAACCAGCACCCGCGGCAGCACTGCCCGGCCCGCAACGCGACCTGCAGCTGCTGCGGGCGAAAATGCCATTACGCAAGACTGTGCCTCGCAAAAAGGGCCCCAGCTTCTAACTCCCCAACGACTCGCAGTAGTCGCTCCCTTCACTCGCAGGCCCGCGGGGCCTGAAATGCTGCGGCCTATGCCCCGACTCCGCCCCCTCCAGTCATGTGCGATCCATGGAGGCCGCCATCTTGGAAAACCTCCACCATGCGGCCGGCCACATGCGACTCATGGGGGCTGCCATCTTGGACGCCATCTTCCTCGCCGCCCGCCACGTGCGATCCACGGGCCCGATCGGCATCTCCGGGCTCGGACATCTCTGCGGAAGAATTCGAATTTGACTATGAACTCAGAGCGCAGTCATCACGGGGCCACTCCAGCACAGCTGATCGAGCCGCCGACTACCCGCAACTCAGCACGGTCACCCTGGACCAATCACGACCAAAGAATCTACAAAACTCGATGGCAGAGGTTCATATCAACGGGTACAAAAGGCCATGCCTCTTCAACACGGGAGCACGGAGAGCTTCATACATCCAGACCTGGTAAGACACTGTTCGCTCCCCGTTTTCCCCGTGCAGCAAACTATCTCGCTCGCTTCAGGCTCCCATTCGTTCCAGATCCAGGGGCGCACCGCCGCGACACACAATCCGAGGCGCTAGCTACTCGAAATTTAAACTCTACGTTTTGCCCAAACTCTACGCGCTACTCTTATTACCAAGACTTCCAATGCAACCTCGAGCCTCGCCCTCCGCTTCGGAGCGCCCCTGCCCCCACTCACGATCTGCAGCCTCGCTATGCTGCGAATCCCCCCCCCCCCCCCTCCTCCTCTTTGCCAATCTCACTAAGGACTGTAAATCCGTAGCCACTCGTTGCAGGTGGTATAGCCTGCAGGATAGGCTATTTGTCAGAGCAGAGGTCCGAAGGCTACTCGGTGAGGGGGTTATAGAGGCCAGCAATTGTCCCTGGAGAGCTCAGGTGGTGGTCGTTAAGACCGGGGAATAATTCCGTATGGTGGTCGACTACAGTCAGACCTTAAATAGATTTACGCTCCTCGACGCGTATCCCCTCCCCAGGATTGTAGATATGGTAAACCAGATCGCCCAGTACCGGCTCTTTTCCACGGTGGATCTGAAGTCTGCATACCACCAGCTCCCAATTGGCCCGGAGGACCGCCACTACACTGCATTCGAGGCCGATGGCCGCCTCTTCCATTTCCTCTGGGTCCCTTTCGTTGTCACTAATGGGGTCTCGGTGTTCCAACGAGCAATGGACCGAATGGTGGACCAGTACGGGGGCTGTGGGTCACGTTTCCGTACTTGGACAATGTCACCATCTGCGGCTATGACCAGGACCACGACGCCAACCTCCACCGTTTACTCCAGACGGCACAGAAACTGAACCTCACGTACAACAAGGAGAAATGTGTTTTCCGCACAACCAGACAAGCCATCCTCGGCTATGTCGTGGAAAACGGAGTCCTGGGCCCCGACCCAGACCGTATGCGCCCCCTCTTAGAACTCCCTCCCCCTCATTGTCCCAAGGCCCTCAAACGATGCTTGGGATTTTTTTCCTACTACGCCCAGTGGGTCCCTCAATATGCGGACAAAGCCCGCCCACTCTTTAGGACCACACGATTTCCCCTGTCAGCCGAGGCACGCCAGGCCTTCGACGGCATCAAGGAGGGCATCGCCAAAGCGGCCATGCGGGCGGTGGATGAATCCACCCCATTTCAGGTAGAGAGCGACGCCTCAGAGGTAGCTCTTGCAGCCATGTTAAATCCGGCAGGGTGACCAGTTGCATTTTTCTTCTGTACCCTCTACGCTTCAGAACTCCGACACTCCTCAGTCGAGAAAGAAGCACAAGCCATTGTGGAGGCTACCCGTCACTGGAGGCACTACCTCGCAGGTAGGAGATTCACCCTCATCACCGACCAAAGATCGGCTGTCTTCATGTTCGACAACTCGCAGAGGGGCAAAATAGAAAACAACAAAATTGTGAGGTGGTGGATCGAACTCTTCACCTACAATTACGATATCCAATATCGACCCGAGAAGCTCAACGAGCCTCCGGATTCCCTATCCCGCGGGACATGCGCCAGCGCGCAGATTGACCGATTGAAAGTCATCCACAATGACCTCTGCCACCCGGGGGGTCACCGGCTCGCCCACTACATCAGGGCCCGAAACCTGCCTTTCTCCAACGAGGAGATAAAAGCGGTCACCAGGGACTGCCCGATCTGTGCGGAGTGCAAACCGCACTTCTATAGACCAGACAGGGCCCACCTGGTCAAGGCTTCTAGGCCCTTTGAACGCCTCGCGATTGATTTCAAAGGGCCACTGCCCTCAACTAACAAGAACGTTTACTTCTTAAACGTCGTACACGGGTTCTCCTGTTTCCCATTTGCTAACCCGTGCCCCGACATGACCTCCCACACAGTCATTAGGGCCCTGCATAGCATCTTCACCCTGTTTGGTTTCCCCAGCTATGTACACAGCGACCGGGGTGCGTCAGTACCTACTCGACAAGGGCATTGCCTCGAGCAGGACTACCAGCTACAACCCCAGGGGGAACGGGCAGGTGGAGAGGGAGAACGCGACGGTCTGGAAGACTGTCCTACTGACCCTCCGGTCTAGAAAGTTCCAAGTTTCCCAGTTGCAGGAAGTCCTCCCAGACGCGCTCCACGCTATTGGGTCCCTTTTGTGTACGGCGACCAACCAGACCCCTCATGAGAGGCTCTTCATTTTTTCCAGGGGCACTACCACGGGGGTCTCACTTCCGGCATGGCTGAGGACGCCGGGCCCTGTACTTCTGAGGAAACACGTCAGGGCGCGCAAAACCGACCCCCTTGTTGAAAAGGTGCGCCTGCTCCACTCCAACCCCCAGTACGCATTCGTCGAGTTCCCTGACGGCCGTCAGGACACCGTATCCGTCCGGGATCTGGCACCCGCCGGATCCAGCGCCCCCTCTACCTCCACAGAAGGACCTCTCACCCTACACCCCATGCTGCCGCCCCCTTGCGCTCCTGAGACCCCGACCTTGCTCCACCAGTTCCGCACCCCTGCGCCGGTTAGCCCCCAGCGCCCCCAGTCGAACCAGGAGAGTATGAAGCTCGGATACAACCCTCCCTGGAGTCCGCCATCGTACCCCAGCACACAACACCCATCCAGCCACCGCAAGAGGCTGCAACCCCGGTGCTCTGCAGATCACAGCGGACAATTTGACCACTGGACAGACTGACCTTATTGACCACCACCCCCGCCGGACTTGATTTTTTTGCAGGGTGTGAATGTGGTGAATGTAATATATAGATGTATATATGTTAATTCACATTGTCTTTGTAAGCGCAGTAGCGCTATCCTACCACTAGGGGGAGTAGTGCTGGGAGCACTCAGGAACTTGTACTGGGCTTCACCCTTGGCTCCGCCCATGACTCCTCCCCCTAGTGCAGCTGTATAAATACCCTTGTCCAGAGTCAGCCTGAGTTCACTACGAGTTCATCAACGGGTAACAGGCTGGCTCTGAAGTAAGTCGATTAAAGCCTAGATTCATATCGGAAACACGTGTCTGGTGAATTGATGGTTCCATCACTGGGATAGACAGTTCTTTTGGTGATATGGGGAGCAGGCAGGAAAGAGGAGCTGAAACGCAAGATCAGTCATGATATTGAATGGTAGAACAGACCATATGGTGCACTCCTATCACTATTTCTTGTGTCATGTACTCATTATGACAATGTGCAGCACTGGTTGCTAACCTTTGGTATGAATGATTTTAAAGCTTATTTTCGCTTGTAGAACTATTTGCACTGTTAAAAGAGAAAATATTTTAAATTAAATACTTTTATTATATCGTAATGGCTGAGAGTTGTGGACTTTGTTCCAACAGAATACAAGCAAGGAGAAATGCCAGGTTGGAATATTAGCCAATTGGAAAATAATAAAACTCCAAAGGGAGCTCATCCACGTCTGCTGTCTCAGATGGCAGAAAAGATCCCATGGCACTTTTTTGAAGAGCATTGAAGTTATCCCTGGTGTTTTAGCCCATAATATCCCTCAGTCTGTATTAAAAAAAAAGATTATCTGGTGATTACCACATTGCTATTTGTCAAAACTTGCTGTGCTCAAATTTGTTTCCTATGTTATAGCTGATTAAATACTTTTGAACTTCACTGTTGTGAAGTATTTTTAGACTTTGGAGATCATGAAAGGTACTATTTCTTTTTTCAGTATGAGCCTCCTTGCACTCTAGGCCTCTCTCTATCCCTGCAGCAGCATTGCTCCCTTACTCCAGGTAGGAACCCTGCTCAACCCAGAACTCTGCCAAATTCTCCCTTCTTCCCTTCTATCTCTTTGTCCAGCTTTCTACATTTAAAAAAAATTTAGAATACCCAATTAATTATTTTCCAATAAAGGGGCAATTTAGCCAATCCACCTACCCTGCACATCTTTGGGTTGTGGGGGTGAAAGCCACGCAGACACGGGGAGAATGCGCAAACTGCACGCGGACAGTGACCCAGGGCCGGGATCGAACCTGGGACCTCGGCGATGTGAGGCAGCAGTGCTAATCACTGGGCCACCGTGCCGCCCTCTGCCCAGCTTTGTACATGCCTTGAATATTTTCACCCCTTCTGTTGTAGTAATAAAATGTATTTCAGGAAATCGGTCTACGTTATGCATTGAGATATATGCTGTGGTTTCCAGATTCATTAATTGCTCTTTTGGCATTTAATTATTAATTATAAATAGCCAAGGACCATCTCTAGCGAAAGAATCTGAGCATCTCTAACTAATATTGTGAGATTTCCCTCACTGAATCCAATACTGTCATCAACTGGGTATCTCCATTGATCAGAAACTTAACTGCACCTGCCACATAAATACTGTACTCTTAAGAGCAAGTCAGAGGCTAGGCATTCTGTGGTGCATAGCTCATAGCCTGACTCATCATAGACTTTCTGCTATCTGCATGGTACAATCAAGTGTACTGGAATACACACTATCAATGCAACTCCAGCAACACTGAAGAAGCCCCATGCGGGACTAAATAACCCATTTGTTTGGCACCACGCCCAACCCTTAAACGTGCACACTGACCATTGTATCCTGTTTGCTTCACTGTTTAGCTGACTTCTCTGTTGGATGATATTAAACGTTGCAGTGGTGGGCAGCACAGTGTGCATTGGTTAGCAATGCTGCCTCACGGCGCTGAGGACCTGGGTTCGATCCTGGCCCTGGGTAACTGTTTTTATGGCCCAGGGTTTAATAACTCCAAAGCATATTATGGAGTCCACCTGACCTGCAACCTTTATATTGAATTTGGCTAAGATGAGCACAAGAGCCTGCCTTTCAGGTGTTATTCAACGGACTTCTTGGGCACTCTTAATAAAGAAAAACAAGCTTTATTCTAAGAATTTAGTTTACATTTGTATAAACACACATGGCAAGAATTTTTATCAACTACAAACAAAGACCCCACGTAGCTACAGTAATCTATGTATAACCCTTAATGATTTCCCCTTAACTGTTCCAATTCAATAACAAAATCAAAGTAAATCCAGAAACCCTTTTTCAAAGGCGTTGCCCAGCAGACTGCATTCTCTCTTGTCTTTAAGACTTGTTATTGATGCTCTGTTCCCCTTTTCAAACAACAGAATTGAGTTCCTTCCAGAAAGCAATTATCCCTTTTACGTTACCAAGCAGTCTGGAAACAGCTTTGAAACTGAAGATCGAGAGGGAGGCCAAAAAAACTTCTGTTCTCTGTCTGAGACCACAGCAACCAAATGTGATAGTGAAACAAAAAAAAGTCCCAAAGCTACAGCCCTGCTCCACCCACAGTGATATCACTGAAGCCATGTGATAAGACAAAAACCTTTCTTAAAGGGACACTCGCATGACATTGTCTGTGTGGAGTTTGCACATTCTCCCCATGTCTGCATGGGTCTCACCCCCACAACTCAAAAATATGTGCAGGTAAGTGGAATGGCTATGTTAAATTCCCCCTTAATTGGAAAATAATTGAGTACTCTAAATTTATTTTTAAAAAATGTTGCAGTACCAGTCATCTAGATGAGTACTAATTATCCCATCAAACCTCAGTCTTGACTGCTGTCGTAATTGAAAGGTCAGGAGATGAGTTATTTGTCATGGAAGAACAAGCCCCTTTCCTGCTTTTGTCATCACATTGTTGATCTGACTGGCCCAAATCTTGGGCTTTCTTAATATGGAAGACTCTTAAAATTCATAAATATTTACCGAAATAGTGTTTTACGTCGCTGACCTGATGTAGCTTTTGGCTATAATGGGAAGTTACAAAGTGTAGTGCAAAACAGCATTCTATTTTGCATGGGATTCTGTGAACCATAATTAAGTAGTTGATCTCTAAAAATGGTATAGGGCTGAGGAGATATACAAAATTGTGTTGTGTATTTTGAAACAAAATACTATAATTTGGTAGAATATGATGGTTCATGGCTAGCAGATGAACTTCTCACGTCCTGTTCAAATATTGAAATTATATACTGCACTGCAATATGAATGTTTAAATAGTAAAACTTAAAGGACAGTCACACAGTTCATTGTTAACTGCTTGAGAAGACAATTAAACTGGGCCAAAAGCTATAATCATCAACAATATTTTTATTTTTTTTAATAAATAATTTTTATTGAAATTTTTTACAGAAAATATAACAACAAACAATGAAAAGCAACAATAAAACACCTTAATAACTGTAAACCCCCAAGACCGTATCAACGCATGTATCACCCCCCCCCCACCCCCCCAAACCCAGTAAACAACCAGAGAACTCAAAAATAAATTAAATTAAATTTAAGTTAAATTAAATAAGCAAACATAGTCAACGTGCCCCCCCCCCCCCCCCCCCCCCCCCCCCCGGGTTGCTGCTGCTGCTGACCCAGTACCCTATCGCTGAGCCAGAAAGTCGAGGAAAGGTTGCCACCGCCTAAAGAACCCTTGTACCGATCCTCTCGGGCAAGATCCTCCGCCGGGCTACTAGGGACGCAAAGGCCAGCACACCGGCCTCTTACGCCTCCTGCACTCCCAGCTCCACCCCAACCCCAAAAATCGCGAGTCCCCGGCCTGGCTTGACCCTTGATCCTACCATCCTCGACACTGTCCTCGCCACCCCCTTCCAGAACTCCTCCAGTGCCGGGCATGCCCAGAACATATGGGCATGGTTCGCTGGACTCCCCGAACACCTGACACACCTGTCATCGCCTCCAAAGAACCTACTCATCCTAGACCCAGACATGTGGGCGTGGTGCAGCACCTTGAATTGGATGAGGCTAAGCCACGCAAATGAGGAGGAAGAATTAACCCCCTCCAGGGCATCAGCCCATGTCCCATCTTTGATCTGTTCCCCCAGTTCCCCCTCCCACTTAGCCTTTAGCTCGTCTACTGATGCCTCCTCCACCTCCTGCATAACCTTGTAGATATCAGATACCTTCCCATCCCCGACCCAGACCCCCGAAAGCACTCTGTCACTCACCCTCCTCGCGGGAAGCAAAGGGAATCCCTCTACCTGCTGCCTAGCAAACGCCTTTACCTGCAGGTACCTGAACATGTTCCCTGAGGAGAGCTCAAATTTCTCCTCCAACTCCCCCAGGCTCGCAAACCTCCCATCAATGAACAGGTCCCTCAGCTGTCTGATGTCTGCTCTGTGCCAACCCTGGAACCCCCCATCAATGTTCCCCGGGACGAACCGATGGTTCCCCCTTAGCGGAGCCTCCATCGAGCCCCCCACTTCCCCCCTATGTCGCCTCCACTATCCCCAAACCTTGAGGGTAGCCGCCACCACCGGACTCGTGGTATACCTCGTAGGAGGGAGCGGCCGCGGCGCCGTTACCAGGGCCCCCAGGCTTGTGCCACAAGACGCCATCTCCAACCGTTTCCATGCTGTCTCCCCCCCCCCCCCAATCACTCACTTGCGCACCATCGACACATTGGCCGCCCAATAATACCCCGCGAGATTGGGCAACGCCAGCCCCCCACCATCTCTACCCTGCTCCAAGAAGACCCTCTTCACCCTCGGGGTCCCATGCGCCCAAACAAAGCTCATGATACCGCTAGTCATCCTCCTAAAAAAGGCCCTAGGGATAAAGATGGGCAAACACTGAAAGAGGAACAAGAACCTCGGAAGAACCGTCATTTTGACGGACTGCACTCTACCCGCCAGCGATAGCGGCACCATGTCCCACCGTTTAAATTTCTTCTCCATCTGCTCTACAAGCCTGGTAAAATTAAGCTGATGGAGAGTCCCCCAACTCCTGGCCACCTGCACCCCCAGGTATCTGAAACTCTTCACTGCCCTCTTAAACGGAAGCCTCCCAATTCCCCCCTCCTGATCACCCGGGTGCACCACAAATACCTCACTCCCGCCCAGATTTAACCCATAGCCCGAAAAGCTCCCAAACTCAGCCAACAGCTCCATCACCCCCGGCATTCCCCCCTCCGGGTCCCCCACACACAACAGCAGGTCGTCCGCACACAGCGACACCCCATGTTCCTCCCCACCCTGCACCAGGCCCCTCCACCTCCCCGACACGCCCAACGCCAAAGGCTCCATCGCCAGTGCAAAAAGCAAAGGCCCCATGGTAGAGCCCAAAGCACTCCGATCTCCCTCCATTGGTAACTACACTCTCCATTGGGGCCTCGCAGTGCAACCCCACCCATCCGATGAACCCCTCCCCGAATCCGAACCGCCCCAGCACCCCCCACAGGCACCCCCACCCAACTCCACCAAACGCCCTCTCCGCGTAACAACAATATTTATTATAGCACCTTTAACAGAATGAAATGTAGAAAGACACTTCACAGGATCATTAAAAAACAGAATATGATACCCAGCCATAAAGGAGATAGTGGGTCAGGTGACAAGCGGAACGTTTTGCCATGATTCCTTTTAAAGGAAGTAAACAAGGTAGAGAAGTGGTGAGTAGAATTCTAGAGCTTGGGGCCTAGATATTGAAGACCAATGTTGGAGCAATTAGAAATAGAGAGGCTCAAGAAGCCAGGATTAGAGACCTATGATATCTCTGAGGTTTGTGAGTTTGGAAAAGATAGAGCGGTTCAAGGCCATAGTGAGGGATTTGAAAACAAGGATGTAACTTTTAAAATCAAGATGTTGTTTACGTGGGAGCTAGTGTAGGTAGGTTGGCAGAGGGTGATAGTAGAACAGGACTTGCTGCAAGTTAAGACATGTGCAACAGAGATTTTGTTGATCGTAAGTTTACAGAGGGTAGGAAGTGGGGCACTGGTCAGCAGTCTTTTGAAGTTGTTGAGTCTAGAGGAAACAAAGAAATAGATGAGGGTTTTAACAGCAGAGGAGCTGAAACAGGCATGGTGTTGAGCGATAGTACGCAGGTGGGAATAGACAGTCTTATTCATGGTGTGAGTATGAGTTCAGAAGTTCAAATGTAACACTAAGGGGAGATGGTGGTGTAGTGGTATTGTGGCGGGACTAATAATCCAGAGAACCAGGGTAATGCTGCGTATTCATTCGGCAGCGAAATGGGTCTATATGATCCGCATTCCATCAGGCCTTTATCCTTTTTCGGTATCAGTGATATCGTGGCCTGCGCTAACGTGGGAGGCAAAGTGTCCCTTGCTATACGAGTCCGTGAAAATGTCCCTTCAGTGTGGGGCCAGGGCTAGTGCAAAATTTTTATAGATGTCTGCTAGGAAACCGTCGGGTCCTGGTGTCTTCCCCGCCTGCATGGAGTTGATGCTCTCCATGATTTCTCCTAGATCTATTGGTGCTTCCGTGTCCCTCCGTCTGTCTACCCCCACAACTGGTAGTTCCAGTCCGTCAAGGAGGTTCGGAGGTGAACAGGTCTCGGCAGAAGGTCTCGAATGCTTGATTGACCTCTTTTGGTTCTGCAACCAGTCTGCCTCTGATACCATCTTCTTCTGATGGGGCCACATGCAAGGCACTAGCTTGTGGTGACCTTAATAGGCACCGGAATGTGGCGACTAGGGGCTTTTCACAATAACTTCATTGAAGCCTACTTGTGAAATAAGCGGTTATTATTAGTATTATTCATTGGCTGCCCTGGGTGGCATTCGCTCTGCCGTTTCTTGCGGCCCCGATCATCACGTGTTCTCCGTCCACACATCTGGTAATGTGGTCGGCCTATCTCCGGGCCGGTATCCTGTTGATATGTGATGGCTTCTGATTACTCGGCCTGATTGCAAAATTGCACCTTCGGTTGCCTCTTCAGGGGTGATCTGGCCATTCTAACACTGCCCTGTGAGGTTGCGGGAGTCCGATATGGTGAGTAGGTCAAACTATGGACACCAAGCTCCTGTGTTCCTTCCTCTGTATTTTCTCAGGAGAGTGGCAACCCAATTGACTTGGCCTCCTCCAACAGCTTCCTTTGTGTGGCCATGTTACCTATACCATAAACAAGCCTCAACATTGCTGAGAGGAACATCTTGAGGTCAGTGCTCCGCTCGCCACCTAAGGTGTGTCAAAAAGTCAGTGACCGATACACCTGGGGACTGTATAGCCGTGTTGACCCTATAATGTTGCATTATATATATTTTTTTAAATAAATAAATTTAGAGTATCCAATTCTTTTTTCCAATTAAGGGGCAATTTAGCATGGCCAATCCACCTACCTTGCACATTTTTTGGGGAGTGGGGGTGAGACCCATGCAGACACAGTGACCTGGAGCTGGGATTGATCCTGGGTCCTTGGTGCTGTGAGGCAGCAGAGCTAAAACATTGCATTATACCGTAAGGTTTTGGATCATGGTGTTCAGCCACTAGTGTAACCAACTCAATGAGCGATTGGAGTCCGGTGAGGCTGGGTGCGTAAGGTTCTTCGTAATACCAAAGGTTGGAGTCCCGCAAGCTGTCAGGAGAATCACTTTTTGACCGTCTTCCCCCAAGGTACCATTGGCCTGAAAGAAGTACTTCATACGGTCTGCATATTGACCCCAATCTTCCAGGCGTGCGTTAAAAGCCTCTAGCTTACCAAATAGCCGTATTTTTAAACCTTATGTCCTCACATTCTTGCATAGTATTCTTCCGGGGTGGCTGGTAATGTTAAAGCGTGTCCGGAGTTTCCTTTTTCCCTCATGGTCAACTTTAATAATAATAATCTTTATTGTCATGAGTAGGCTAACATTAACACTGCAATGAAGTTACTGTGAAAAGCCCGAGTCGCCACATTCCGGTCCCTGTTCGGGAACACGGGGGGAGAATTCAGAATTTCCAAGTTACCTAACAGCACATCTTTTTGAACTTGTGGGAGGAAACCAGAGCACCCGGAGGAAACCCATGCAGACACGGGGAGAATGTGCAGACTCTGAACAGACAGTGACCCAAGCCGGGAATCAAATCTGGGGCCCTTGTGCTGTGAAGCAGCAGTGCTAACCACTTTGTTACCGTGCCACCCTTGATGACCAAGGAAGCCAGTAGTAGGAAGGAAAATAGTTATTTTACTTTTAACAGAAAGCTGCCTATGGCAGTAAATATCCACAGTCACAGTCCCCGTTGGGATAACCAACATACCTGTCTCTGCTTGGGCCGGCTTTTACGCTCAGGTTGACGAACCACAGCTGGGTGGTAAGCTTATACTCCACAAGCCACATGGGGAGATCAATAAGTTGGGGGGGGGGGGGGGATGAAGGAAGTATAGTATAATGTTATGTTTTTCACGTGATACAAATGAAAGTAATTTTTTTTTTAACCAAAATTATTTTATTGCTAATGTGTGACACTTGGCAGCCAATATCATCTTGATTTGTTTATTTCTGTAAGAGTACATTTGGTGTGAGTTAGCGTTGTAATACCAAAATTGTGTTCATGCTGTCAATACGATTATTTGACTCGAAGACGATGCATTGCATTTCCTCCCATTAGTCATGACACATTGTCGGCTGAGTGATATTGTGCAGGAATTAGAGGTGGTATTAATACATTGAATGAAATACTACTAACGTTTATGGATTTTAGATCATGAACCAGGTTGTTTCCTTGCAACGTACATCACACGAGATTAAATGGTGTACAAGTCCTATGCTTCATTTTCTGTTTCAATTTTCATAAATAATGAGGAAACTTTTTTTTAAGTACCCCATGGAAAATTTATTTGGATTGGCCATGCTAAATTGCCTCTTTGTGTCAAAAGATGTGCAGGTTAGGTCGGGTTGTGGTGGGGGGTGGGCCTAGGTGGGGGTGCTCTTTCAGAGGGACAGTGCAAATTTGATGGCCTGAATGGCCTCCTTCTACACTGTAGGAATTCAATGAAATCGGGAAAAAACATCTGACACAAATCGCGGTAAAGCTACTGCTTGATATGCATTTTGAAACTTTAACATAATGTGGATCTTTCTGTTGTAGCTAAAAAATATATATATGAAAATGGATACAGCTTTCCATCTGGGAATTTCAATCTAAAGAAATTCATGTTTCCCCAAAGGAAGGTACCAACCTTTCCTTTGTAACTCTGGCAATATAGACTTTGGCTTCGGCATATCTAATCTCATCGCTATTTCTTCAGTGCATTTGTGAGAACAATCCATTCTTTCATTTGTTAATTGATCGCCATATCAGACGTTTGTAGTTTTTTATCTCATGTTTTGGTGTGAAACCCTTCATCTTGAAATTGTATTGGTAACAAATTTGAGTTGAGGATACAAAAGCATAGCGGCTGCTAATTTACCATTCACCATCCTGTGTCAGCTGAATGATGACTTTGAACATGAAAATGAATCCTGTGGCTTCTTATTTTCAACTCGGCTGAATGAATAAATATTTTAATTAGATGGCGATGAAACATTGTGCAATAACCAGTCATTGTTGATCTTCATGGCAATTGCATAATATTTTTTTATCCCTACTATATTCTAACATCTCTGTTTCGCTGCATTTATTTGGAATAATCCAGTAACTAAAAGCCAATTAGCCTAATGTCAATGTTGGGAAATTTAAAAAAAAACTTACTGTAACAAAATGATTTGGCATTTAGAAAAGAATGGGTAAATAAATGAAAGTCAATATTTGCTTAAGGGAATTTTCAATTCTGAAGGGAACGAGATAGAAAACTCTCCACTGATTAGAGTGATAACTTAGCACAAAGAAAGATGGCTGTGGCTGTTGAAGGTCAATTATCTCAGTCCCAGGACATCACTGCAGGTGTTCCTCAGCTGTTTCATCCATGACTTTTCCTCTATCATAAAGTCAGAATTGGGGATGTTCACTGATGATTGCACAATGTTGAGCACCTTTTGTGACTCCTCAAATACTGAAAAAGTCATTTCCTATGGCAAGACCAGGACAGCATGCAGGCTTTTGTTGAAAGTGGTAAATAACATTCACACTACTCAAATGCCAGGTGATGCGCGATCAATAACCACTGAAACGAGGAAGTAGTCTGAATTGAAGGCTTTAATCACCAAGATGTTTCCCCAGCAGTTCGAGTACAGAAAGAAGGCCAGCTGCTAGGAAACACAGGTTCTTATACCCTACCTCACTGGGCGGAGCTACCTTACATTCCGACCAATGAAATGCAAACACTTGGGCCAATGAGCAGCGAGCCCTCTCCACCAATGGTAGCTCACATTCCCAGGTATTCTAGTCATACTATCACATTAGGCTAACTAGAGAGAATCCAACCATCTCCTCTTGACAATTGATGGGATTCCATCGCTGAATCTCCTACTATCAATGTCCTGGGGGGGGGGTTACTGTTGACCAGAAACGGTACTGGACTAACCATATAAATATTGTGGCTACAAGAACAGGTCACAGGCTTGAAATTCTGCAAAGAATAACTCACCTTCTCACTACCCAAAGCCTGTCCACCACCTACAAGGCACAAGTCAGATCTGTGATAGAATTCTTTCCACTCGAGTGGATGAATGCAACTCCAACAACACTCCAGAAGCTTGCCACCATCCAGGCCAAAACAGTCTGCTTGACTGGCACTCCATTCACCACCTTCAACATCCACTTCCTCCACCACTGATGTGCATTGGCAGCAATGTGCACAATCCACAAGATGCACTGCAGCAACTGACACAGGCTTCTATGACAGCACCTTGCAAACCCAAACTCTACCATCTAAAGGAATTGAGGATGGCAGATGCATGGGAACACCACCAGCTGGAAGCTCCCCTCCAAGTCACACACCATTGTGACTTGGAACTAATTTGCTGTTTCTTCAGTCCTGGACACTCTTCTGACAGTGCTCTGGGTGTACCAGCACCAAGTGGATTGCTGTGATGAAAGAAGGCGGCTTGCCACCATCTTCTCAATGGCAGTTGTCCTTTAGTGAAGGAAATCTGTCATCCTTACCTGATCTGACTTGCATGTGACTCCAGACCCACCGTGATGTGGTTGACTCCTAAATGCCGTCAGGAATTTTTTTTTTCCACTGATGGGACTGTAGTGTTCCCCAGGTTGGCATTTTGCTTATTAATGATCCATACTTTTGTGTGCAGTGCATAATTTCAAAATTTGCAAATTATACAAAATTCAGAAATATTATAAACAAGACAGATTGTTACAGACTTCCAGAGGACATACAAATGTAAAAATGGAAAATACATGGTAGAGGAAATTTAACAGAAGTATGACGGAATGCATTTAAGGAGGATGGATGAAGAGAGGCAATGTGAACTATATTTAAAGGATGTCCTAGAGCAGAGAGACGTGATAATGTATACATCTTTGACGGTGGCAGGTCAAGCTGAAAATTCCATGTTTTTTTTAAAAATGGGATCCTTGGATTTATTAATAGTTGAAGAGAATGCACATATAATAAATTGATGCTAGACTTTGTAGTTAGGCCTCTGCTGGAGTACTCTGTTCAATTCTGGGTGTCACACTTTGGTAAGGATGTCTGAGCCTCGGAGAGGGTACAGAATACAGGGGGACTTCAGTTCTATGGAGATCCTGGAGAAACTGTTCTTTGAGCAGAGAAGCTCAAGGAGAGCTTTAATAGAATTTAACTTAATTATGAAGGTTTTTGACAAGATAAATAAAGAGAACTGTTCCTAGTGGAAGAAAGATCAATAACTAGAGGACACAAATTTAAGATGTTTTGCAAAAGAACGAGAGGCGATATGAAGAGACATTTTTACGTTATCATCTGGATTGTAATACCTAAAGGAATGATGGAATTAGATAAGTACTTAAAAAGATAAAACATACAGAGCTGGAGGAAAGAGTAGGAAGGTGGGAATAGTTCCACCAAATCTGGCACAGACACGATGCTCACTAATGGCCTCCTGTGCTGTATCATTCTATGAAATGAGCCTGTGATACTATTTCAAAGAAGGAGAGGCTTTCCCCTCTAAGTTACGGCTCAGCCAACAAACTTTGCAAATCTATCATATCATCATGCTGCGTGCAAATTGGCTGCCATGTTTCCTTACATTACATTACAATAGTGACTCTAGTTCAAAAGGGGCTGGTTTAGCTCACTGAGCTAAATCACTGGCTTTTAAAGCAGACCAAACAGGCCAGCAGCATGGTTCAATTCCTGTACCAGCCTCCTTGGACAGGCGCCGGAATGTGGCGACTAGGGGCTTTTTACAGTAACTTCATTGAAGCCTACTTGTGACAATAAGCGATTTTCATTTCATTTCATTTTCAAAGTACTTTATTGGTTGTAAAGTGCTTTGGGGTGTCCTAAAGTTGTGAAAGGCACTATATAACTGCATTTTTTTTCCTATATGCCTGAACTGACAATAATTTTCAATGGCTGACGAAACCAGGGAATCATTATTTGAATGTATTATCTGCTGTACTTGCATTATCCATATCTGGGTTAGCACAGGCAATATTGGGCAAATTGCAGATACTGTGAAGCAAAATTGTTTTTTTCCTCATAAATTTGCCATCAAACATACATTTGTGGACACAATCTGTCCATGCATATCTGTCTTTGTCTCTTGCTGTTTCCCCACCACCTCCCACTCGACCCACCTTCCTCCCTGCATGTCCCTCAATCTTCAGCATAATCAATAAGGATGCTCCACTTCAGGATTACCTGGTGGATTATTCAGTGTTCTTTTTAAATCATGCTGTTGTAATTTAACTTTTCGGCCAGCATTTATTGCCCAACCCTTCTCAAGGTCAACTAGGGATGGGCAATAAATGCTGGCTGAGCCAGCGACCCACACATTCCATAATTAATTGTTTTAAAACTTAATTTCGGAGTTATCTTTTAGATTACTGATGGAAAGGCAACTAATTGAGAGGAAATGATCTCTCCATAATCATTCTTGGCTAAGTATTCACTGACACATTTTTCACAAAACAGTCAATATTCAGCGTTTCAAATGTATCATCTTGTCTACTCTGACCTGCTAGTCAAATATCCATACTGCAATGTGTATGACCATTTGTTAAATAAATTGCTAAAATTATAGACCATATCTTAAGCACAAATGCTTGTCGTTGACATGATTCATGGAAAAATAATTTTTAGATGCTGTTTGAATCTCTAAAGCTGGCTAATGTACACCAATATATTGCCACGGGGGAAAAATCTGGATTGTAATACCAATGATTGGGTAGAACAGAGAGGTGCGCTAAATAGTTAACTTTTCAATTATGAATCTGACACCACCTCTGACTCCTGTGGCTCAGCTGAACATAGTATTGTATTGTTAACAACATGTTCTATTAATTTAGGTATAATGGCCTTGGTTATTATAGTAAAAGCTGGGTTTGCAGGAGTCTTTGAACTATTTCTGGTTCACTTTTAATGGCTTTGTTCTCAGATGTGCAACAGCATACAATTTTGATTTTACTGGTAGAAATGCTGGTCTGTTTATTCAGAAGAACTTTAGTGGCTTTGAGGTACAAATGAAATGGTGATTTCAGCCTTCCCTTAAGTTTTTGATCAGTAACAGGTAGTGTTTTACACATGTAACATCAGTAAAGTTTGCGCAGTTCCTTTATTTCTCACATTATAGTGCTGAGTAAGGAATGTGCCAAAGATTAGCTTAACTTGTTGGCAATACAGAGTAGGTTCAGTCATGTGTTTGGAAAAGAGTTCTGCAATATTGTGGGAACTAGTTGTTGTGACATTTCACTTGTCTGATGTAAATTTATGAAACTTAATTGATCTTAATTACTTTTATGATTGCTGGAATCAGTCTTGGGAGAATGTCAATTTCTAGCTATACGAATTATGGCTGATTTGTCATTCCATCTTAAATAGCTTTGAAGGGTACTTCTATTTAAGATTACTTCACAGATCTTCGTCAGTGTTCTAGTTCTTATGTTTTAATTATTCCTAATGTAATCTGACATTCACAGTATTTTTTTATCTCCCTCCCCCGACCCTCAGTTGTTGTTGTATCTCCCCAACCCTCAGTTGTTGTTGTATCTCTCCCGACCCTCGGTGGTTGTTGTTGTATCTCCCCCGACCCTCAATTGTTGTTGTATCTCCCCCTGACCCTCAGTTGTTGTTGTATGACATTCACAGTATTACGTATGTGCTTAAATTAATATTGTATATTTTATGTTCTCACTGCACCTTGCTGCAGCATTTAAAACAACGAGCACACCGATTTTTCTCATTGGCATCTATTTTTGATCCGGTCAATATGTACCATTTTATTAATTTTAGTTTGGTTGCAAATAAATTTATATAATTTTGTTGGAAATTCTTCCCTTTGATCAGAGAATTTGTTTAAAAATTGTCCTCAAGTCCAGCATGACGGCACTACATGTTTTAATCATTTTCCCTATGAAACCCTTTTTGATAAGGTGTTTTTATTTACTTATAAATGTAGTATGCACAAAATGGAATCCAGATTTTTAATTAACAAGGAGAAGCAAAGATAATTGCAAAAAATCATTTTATACCCCCATGAGCTGCAAGCATTTAGTCATTTGCTACAACTTTCTGGCTTCATAACGGAGGTTGAGACGTTTCAGCTTCATATGATAAGTTCAGTCTCTGAGCTGGTGTCTTATTTCTGTGGCAAGTCAAGACAAAGAGTTTCATTCAAACCATGAAAAAGGATGGAACAAGTGATCTGAGGAATTGCAGCAGGGCAATCTAGGATGCAGACAGATGTCTGATATCTCAAAATCAATTGTTACGTTGTGTGGGGAAGAGATGTTGGGTCACCAGCACCATACTGTGGGCCGAACCTCTAATTGAGTAAAATAGATTTACTTCATGGTTACTTTTTCTCACTGACATTTTTGAGTTGTCTTTCCTTTGTCTTGCAAAATATAATGCATATTTATTTAATGATGTCATTGTTTGCATATAATTTTAATGAATTTCAGTTTTACTTTATCTCTATCCTGGGAATTGAACAAGTCATAAGCATGAAATAAATAAAGCTGGAATTATGGGAAAGGGATGGTTTAGAATTGCTGCTGTCACACCCCATCCAAAGTGTTTTTGTTTGAAAGTAGGATCAAAGGAATGTTACAAACGCACAGTTAAAGAAAGAAATCAGTCCCACTCTTTAAAGTGTTATGTGTTTGAAGCCTGCTAATGGTGTTCAAAATTCATGACACAAAATAGTTGCAAGATTTTGTACTTTTTTTATACTCTGCACACTTTAAAAATCATCAACAAAGGAGGGTTTTTTATATGCAGCCAATCAAAATATATTACTTTCTTTAACTATTTTACTTAGCTGCAAATCTTCTCTCTTCACTAAGAAAGCTACATATTATAATTTATCTATTTGCCAAGGCTATTGTCTTTGCGGCTGTTGGGTGGCTATCACCGGGGGGGGGGGGGGGGGGGGA